>NC_141693.1:611048881-611648881 GCF_964263255.1 Lissotriton vulgaris | reverse complement strand
TTGCAGACATCTGCGTGCCTCAATATATACCTTCAAGTCCCAGAAGGCAAGGAAAGACGTAAACAGGGCTAAGTAGCAATGTAAACAACAAAAAACGTATTTTGTCTTAATCCGTGATCTTCAAGGAAGCAAGACCGGATGAGCCGAGAACATAATCAGGGCCCATTTTGGTTCTCTGCCAGTTTTGGTTCTCTGCCAGTTTCAGAAAGGAGGCTTCTACCTATCCGGCCGCTACTGCCTATCCGGTGTCCACCACGGCCACTACCTATCCCAGTGCTACCATATACCCAGCGACGACGGCGGCCTCAACCTACCCAGCAACTTCCACCTATGAGGCCACGACTGCGGCTCCTACCTATCCTATAGCCACTGCGACCTCTACGTTTCCACCGCGCCTTCAATAGAATCAACCGAATCCGCACCCGCTGCAACGGTATCTGACGCCACTCCTTCAACGACTGCCGGGGCCGCTCCACGTTCACCAACACGTTTGACAGTATCCACAAGCAACATTTGGCTCAGCTTGCGCAGCTTCAGCAAATGCACCAGAAGCAACTACAGACTGTGCTGCCGGTGGGAGCCCCCAGTGGACCCCCACCCTTCCCGCCTTCGGCTCAACCCCCACCCCCACCTCTGCTGCCACCACCGAACCTCCTGTTGCTGCTACAGCCCCCCCTTACACGTCTCCATCATATACAGACTGGGCCACAGCGCCACAGACAGTGTCTTATCTGGTGCAGCAGTATATGCGTAAAGAATATGGGGCCTACCCGTCCTACGACCAGCCACCACCGATTATACACACTCGCCCATGACAGACTATTCTCAGGCTTCCTACCCTCCTGTCTACCCGCCCGTGTACCCACCACCCATAGAAGACTACTTACAAGCAGCTTACCCTCCACCAGTAGCTGATACCCTCAAACTGACTTCTCTCAGGTTTCTTATCTTCCTCCAGATTACCCCCCTCCTCCCACCGA
Organism: Lissotriton vulgaris; assembly: GCF_964263255.1. Lineage (NCBI taxonomy): Eukaryota > Metazoa > Chordata > Amphibia > Caudata > Salamandridae > Lissotriton > Lissotriton vulgaris. The sequence goes on along the minus strand of NC_141693.1, from coordinate 611,647,901 downwards.
GTACCCGCTACCCCCCACCGAGTACCCCCTCCTCCTACCGAGTACCCCCTCCTCCCACCGAATACCCCCCTCCTCCCACGGAATACCTGCCACCAAAATAACCTCCACCCACCGAATATCCACCCCCTATAGATTACCCACCCTCTTCTTACGCGCCTTCTCAGTATGCAGTCGCTGATTATTGTCAGGCTAAGACCGAGTACACCCCAGCGCAGCTGGTGTACTCATCCGAGTATCCCCCGCCATCTACTTTTTTCCCACCACCAGACACCAGTGCACCACCTCAACCTACCTACCCACCTCCACAGCCCGGATACACACCACCACAACCAGAAACTCCTACGGTCACAACCTGTGCAGAATCTCAGTCCGGGTACGCTGCATCCTCTGCTACCCAGCCTGAAACTGATGGTGCTGCTTCCTGGAAGGATCGCACCCAGGCAGTGTCGGAGGTTAGTACTACACAAGTCACCACACCAGTCTCCTCGGTCTACGGTCAAACACCACCTGAGCCTGCTGCGCCCACATACTCAACTGGTCAATCTCAATCTTCACAACCTTCGTCAGAGCAAGAATATACTACCTCGCAGGCATTGTCATCTTATTCTCAAACCCAACCTACCTATAATTCGTCCCAATCTGACAGTACATCAGCACAGTCAATCATGCTGCTTCTCAACCTACCTGCACATCTTCCCCATCAAGTTACACATCTTCAAAATCAGATTTTACTTCGTCCCAACCTATTTACACTTCTGCTCAAACATATACTTCATCTCAGACAGCCTACACCTCTTTCAGTCAACATAGACAGTTTCGCCGTCTCCATATACATCGCAGCCAACAGCTGCATCATCTCAGTCTGAGACTACATTGTCCCAACCAACCTTGACGTTATCCCACTCTGACAACACTGCAAGCCAAATGACTTCGGCTTCATTGCAGCCAGTCTCTACGTCATCCCAATGTACTTATACGTCACCTGAAGTGACCTCAGCGACGTCCCAGGCAGCAGTGGTAACATCCCTGCCTGAAACCGTTAAGTCCACAGCTGCACCAGGTTATTCTGCCTACCAGTGCAGAGCAAGAAGCGCCCCTGAAGACTGATCAATCAATCATGGCATTTGTATAGCGCACTACTCACCCGGAGGGTCTCAAGGCGCTTAGGGGAAGGGGGGTCTGCTATTGCTCGAACAGCCAGGTCTTGAGTTGTCTCGTGAAGGCGAGATGGTCCTGGGTCAGCCAGAGGTGGGTGGGGAGGGAGTTCCACGTCTTTGCCGCCAGGTAGGAGAAGGATCTTCCTCCAGCGGTGGCTCTTCGGATGCGTGGTACGGCGGCGAGGGCGAGGCTTGTCGAACGTAGCTGGCGGGTGGGCGTGTAGAAGGCCAGGCGGTCTTTGTGGTACTTGGGGCCCAGGTCGTGGAGGGACTTGTGTGCGTGGGTGAGGAGTCTGAACGTGATTCTCTTGCTGACGGGGAGCCAGTGCAGGTCCCTCAGGTGTCCGGAGATGTGGCTGCGTCGGGGGATGTCCAGGATGAGTCAGGCAGAGGCGTTCTGGATGCGTTGGAGTCGTTTCTGTAGCTTGGCTGTGGTTCCGGCGTAGAGGGTGTTTCCGTAGTCCAGTCGGCTCGTGACGAGTGCCTGGGTGACCTTCTTCCTGGTTTCGGTCGGGATCCATCGGAAGATCTTACGGAGCGTGCGTAGGGTGTTGAAGCATGATGAGGAGACTGCGTTGACTTGTCTGGTCAACGAGAGGGAGGAGTCTAGGATGAAGCCCAGGTTGCGTGCGTGGTCTGTTGGCTTGGGTGCGTTGCCTAGGGCCAGGGGCCACCAGGTGTCATCCCAGGCGGAGGGCAATGGTCCTAGGATGAGGACTTCCGTCTTGTCTGAGTTCAGTTTCAGGCGGCTGTTCTTCATCCACTCGGCGACGTCTTTCATCCCTTCGTGTAGGCTAGTTCTGGCGTTGGCGGGGTCACTGGTGAGGGAGAGGATCAGTTGGGTGTTGTCGGTGCAGGAGATGATGTTGAGGTTGTGTTGGCGTGCGATGGCTGCAAGGGGTCTCATGTAGACGTTGAAGAGGAGGGGCTAAGTGATGATCCTTGCGGTACGCCGCAGATGACTTCGGTGGCCTCGGATTGAAACGGGGGGAGGCGGACTCTCTGTGTTCTTCCGGCGAGGAACGAAATGATCCATTCCAGAGCCTTCTCTTGGACACCTGTGTTGCTGAGGCATTGGACTAGGGTGCGGTAGCAGACAGTGTCGAAAGCTGCCGAGAGACCCAGGAGGATGAGGGCCGCTGTTTCCCCGTTGTCGAGCAGGGTTCTGATGTCGTCGGTGGCTGCGATGAGGGCGGTCTCGGTGCTGTGGTTGGCTTGAAAACCGGACTGCGAGGGGTCAAGGAATCCGTTCGTCTCGAGGAAGGCGGCCAGCTGTCTGTTGACGGTCTTCTCAATGACTTTGGCCGGAAAAGGGAGGAGCGAGATGGGGCGAAAGTTCTTGAGGTCGGTGGGGTCCGCTGTTGGTTTCTTCAGTAGGGCGCTGAGCTCGGCCTGCTTCCAGCTCTCCGGGAAGGTGGCGGTGTTGAAGGAGATGTTGATGATTTCCCGCATTTGTGGTGCGATGATGGAGTCGGCCTTGTTGAAGACGTGGTGGGGGCAGGGGTCGGTCGGGGATCTGGAGTGGATGGTATTCATCGTGCGGGCTGTGTCTTCGTTGGTCACCGTGGTCCAGGTCCGGAGGGTGGCGGTGGGGGCATGGATTCGACGGTGGGGAGCGTGGCTGGTGCGCCGAAGCTGTTGTGGATGTCGGCGATTTTGCGGTGGAAGAACGAGGCGAGATAGTCGCAGAGGTCTTGAGAAGGAGTGATGTCGTTGTTGCCGGTGCTGGGGTTGGAGAACTCCTTGACGATGCTGAAGAGTTCCTTGCTGTCGTGGGCATTGTTGTCCAGTCGTTCCTTCTGTGTTTTCTTCTTGGTAGTGCGGATGAGCTGGTGGTGCTTGCGGGTGGCTTGTTTGAGGGTGGTCATGTTGTCTGTGGTCTGGTTGAGGAGCCAGGCTTTCTCGAGGGTGCGGCAGTTCTTCTTGGAGTCCTTGAGTTCGTCGGTGAACCAGGTGGCTTTCTTGCTTCTGGGTCTGCTGGGAGGGTTCTTCAGTGGCGCGAGGTAGTTTGCGCAGGCGGTCAGCCACTGTGTGAAGTTGCGGGCTGTTTTGTTGGGGTCCGTTGTGCTTGCGAGCGGGTTCTGGCTGAGGGAGGTGGTGAGCTGCTCGGCAGTGATCTTGCTCCCGCTCCTGTGAGGAACCTGTTGCGGGTGGTGGTGGGTCGTTGTTCTTCTGAAGCTGAAGTGGACGCAGCTGTGGTCGGTCCAGTAAAGTCGGTAGAGTGGCTGAAGGTGATGTGCTTGCTGGATGAGAAGACAGGATCAAGCGTGTGGCCTGCGTAGTTAGTGGGGGTGTTGACCAGTTGCTTGAGTTTGAGGTTTGCGAGGTTGTCCAGCAGGGCGGTGGTGTTGCGGTCCTTGTTATTCTCCAGGTGGAAGTTGAGGTCCCCTAGGAGGATGTAGTCCGCGGAGGGGAGGGCATGCAGGCTGATGAAGTCCGTGATGTCATCGCTGAATTGTGTGCGTGGTCCCGGGGTTCTGTAGACGAGGGTACCTCTGAGGGTTGTTTTGGGGTCTGTGTGTATCTGGAAGTGGAGGTGCTCGGCGGCGGGGAAGGTGTCGCTGGAGTCGGTCATGATGCGGATGGTGTTCTTCTGTACAATGGCGATGTCTCCTCCAGTCTGGTTCACGCGGTCTCTCCGGATGATCTTGTATCCGTCCGGGATGGCGATGTCGGGCGCTGAGGAGGCGTTCATCCAGGTTTCCGTGAGGAAGGCGACGTCTGGTGATGTGGTGTTGAGCAGGTTCCAGAGTTCGACGGCGTGTCTGTGGACGGAGCGGGTGTTGAGCAGGATGCACTTAAGGTGGTTACCGCGGGTGCTCGGCTTGGCGGGAGCGGTGCAGGTCCAAAGGCAGGTGAACTTGCTGGCTTGGCAGGTGAAGGGTCCGTGGGTGCGTTTCGGGGTGGCTCGGCAGCAGGCGGGGGCTGGGCCGGCGTTGAGTGCGTTGAGGGTGGCGGCGTCATAGGTCCGTTGCGTTGTCTGGCATCGGCGGGGGCCAGGGGTCCAGGCGCTGGGCGCGGTCCAGGCGCGGACGGGCGCAGACGGGCTTGCCTTTGGCGCGCCTTTGGCGCACAATCGGCAGGCCCGCTGCGCGTGACCGCTGCGCGTCCTTGCGGTCTCCATTTAAGGCTAAGTGGGAGGGAGGAGCAGATGGGAGGCGGGAGCGGGGAGGACACGGAACAAAAGGGGGCGTGGCTGCGTGAACGGTGGCGGGAAGCAGGGAGCGGGGCGGGCAGGCACAAGTCGAAAAACACTAAATACAACCACTATTAACAATTTAGGCACAACATACAACAACTTGAGACAAAAATACGGCGAAACAGCTGGGGAAAGGTACAGTGAGGCAGGCAGCTAGGGTGGCAGGCAGACGGCACAACGAGGCTGCGAGCAGCAGCGAGGGGCACACACACAGCTGGGGGCCGTGGGGCGCGGGGCTGTCCTGAGAACAGGTCACCCCAATGACCCACTGATGCATCAGAAACTCCGCAGGTAAGGCTGTCACATCGTACATCCTGATTTTTCTTTTTAAATCAGGAATGCTTCTGATCAGAGTATTTAGCTCTTCAAGTTGAATCTCGATGTTCTTCGAATATACTGTTACTTGGCTGTTGGACTTGGCCCTTAAGGCAGGTTCCCCCCTTATCTTTTTGCTTTAGGTCTGTGATCTGTGTGGGTGATTTTCTGGTCTGTGCGCACTTTTTCTCTGTGTCCCAGAGTAAAGTGCGTGCATGTAGTTAGGCTGGCCTGCTCTCCCATAGGGATGCATGGGGAATGTCTGTGTCCCTAGTAATTCCTGATGTGTGGGGAGTGCATGCTCGAATTTGGTATGTGCGTGTTCGTGGGAATCAATTCTTTGCAATGGTGTATGTGGCATGTGTGTGTCATGAGTAGAAATGCCATTTCTAGTACTTGGCATATTACTGTAAAATATGTCTGCAGTGTGATTGGCTGTGGCTGGCTGGTGAGCCTGGCTCCAGGAAGGCTGGATGGGTCTGCCCGGTGGTGAGTGCGAGATTTGCATGCTTGATGGCTTGGGAGGAGTGCACCTGGTCCCTGATAGGCCTGGACTTTCCCCAGACAATGCTGGCTCCACCCCCTGTAGTGCGACTGATGACCCTAGCCCTGCCAGTGAATAGAGAGGGTGGTTGAGGTAAACAGAGTACTTCAGAACCAGCTGCGACTTGTTTTCCCCCACCCTGCACCCTGAGACAAAGGGGTTTTTCTGTATAAGAAGGGGCTGTGTCCCCATACAATTTGTCCTGTCTTTGGTTTTCTTCCAGGATCTTGCCAGAGGGGGCTGCTGCTGCTGCTGGGGCCAAGAGGACCGCCACTTGGCTGTCTCCCTGCCTGGAGACACAGTGTGCTGGCTCTGGCCCTGCCTTGCCCCTCTGCCTGCCTCCAGACCCTGCTGGAGCTTAGCTGCGCCTGGAGGCGCTCTGACTTTTGAATTATAGCGCTAGGCGTGCTTTGTTTCCTTGAAGCGCCAAGCGCGCTTCCCTTGGCGCTTGAGAGCGCTGTGCCTTGCTCCCAGAGCGCTTGGGAGCGCTTTATCGACATTGCCGGTGCCCACCCGGCTTTGGAGCGATCTGCCGATTTTCGAAGTAGCGAGTGCCACCTCGCTTTATCTTTTAATCTAAGGCCGGTGCCACCCGGCATTGCCCCGTTGAGATTTTATTGATTGAAGCCGGAGCCCACCCGGCGTTTTCCCGTGATCACCGCCGCAGCCGAGGGGGAGTGAAAGCTGTTGCCGGGCCGCTGCCTAGAGCGACCCGGAAGTCCCGCCTCCTGACCCCCAGGGCCGCGCTGCCATTGGCGGCCCCGGCGGAAGTCAGGCGGAGGGGAGAGCGAGACAAGTCCAGGCGGGAGGCGAGAGGAGCAGCCGGCTCCGTCCTCGAGGCTCCCGAGTGGAGAGGAGCCCGCCGCGGTCCCAGCCGAGCCGCCGAGGAGCCGTCCTGCCACCCAGAGACCCGGTGAGTGCCTGCAAGGGGAGAGGGGCGTCGGGACACATTGTCGGTGTCCGCCCCTCCCCCGTAGCGCGATCTTGCGCGCACTACTGTGTGAAGCCCGAGGGCTTCAGGGGGCATTGCGTGATTCCCGAGTCCCCCGTGAGGGACTCCAACGTGGGCAGTAATTATTCATTTTGAGAGCCACGAGGCTCTGAGGGGCACATCTGTTCTTTGAGCCCGAGAGGCTCCCCACCCCTCATTATTTTTAGAGCGCTGAGCTCTCGAGTGCACATTTTCTTCTGAGAGCCCAGCGAGGTTCAACGCCCACATCGTTTAGAGCCCTGAGAGAGGCTCTGGGGCATTTTGATTATTTTGAGAGCACTGAAGCTCTACCTTTGTGCATGTGTTCAGCGAGCCCTGAGAGGCTCTAGGGGGACACAGGCAGCCAGTTGGTTGTAGCCCCGAGGCTCCCACACTGTGTCTCCCCACCTTGTTCTTGAGCCCTCCTGGCTCCAACGTTGCCCAGTCCTGTTTAACAACTGTCCAGCACTTAGTGGACAGTTGCCACGTTTAGGTTTGTGTGCTGTGCTGCCTGTGCAGCTTCCCTGACACTGAGACTCAGGGCATTCCGCCCCTTTCGAGGCCAGTTGGCCTGAGGGACATTTTTGAGTGTTGTGCTACGTGCACCCAGCGCATTGTGATTTCTGTGTATGTGATTCTTGCGCAAAATGTTCTAATCTGCACCTCTGTGTCTATTACCTCATGTGCAATTGTTGACATCCCACTTTAGGTTTATCCACTCTGCTAAATGTGACCTGCATAGAGGATTGGTGATGTCCCCTCTTTATGTTTATCCCCTTTGCTAAATGTGACCTGCATAGAGGATTGTTGATGTCCCATTTTATGTTTAGGTTTCCTTCCCTTTGCTAAGAGTAAACTACTTAGGTGTTGGTATTCCTTCCTTAGGTCCTGATGAGAAGGTCCTAGTTACCTGTGTGATTTCCTACAGTGTTTTAGGGTTGCGTAGGAAGTCTTTACTCTGTTTCAGTGATTACTGGATGTGTGTTGCATTTACAATTTTGGTGCTAATCATTCAATGTTTATGTCATAAGTGTATACCTACCAGTATTATTTTCTAACAAGTGCCTACCCCTGACAGTGGTCAATGTGGCCCTGTCCTGTACATAATTTCCCTTGTAAATTCTGCCCGTGCCCCTGGCACATTGTAAAGTTTGCGTGTGTTATCTAATGTGTTTTGTTTATTATAATACAAAGGCTATTTTCTATATATATCCTTGTGTGGAGTTTTTCTTTTTGGTGGGCCTTGGGTGTTGTTGCTGGGGTGCGTGCGCAAATACTTAACTCATACCGCCTCCAAGTTTAGCCTAGACTGCTCGCGCCACGTTACCTAGAGGGTGAGCGGGGGTTACCTTGGTGTGTGACTCCCTTGCCCTGACTTTAGAAATGGCGATCCCTGACTGACCTCGACGCGAGTCTTGGCCAGCCAGGGTCCCGTTTCTAACATTGGCGATTTAATCTCTTTATATGGTTATGCCCGTAAACTGTAGTTGAATTGCATCTTTTATTGAGTAGAAGTTTTCTACATGAAAATCCAGATTTCATTCTGTTACTCTGACATGCTTTTTGCGAACTTGTTTTAAGTTTTCTTTTTGAATATCAGTACGTATTCATGCTACATTGAAGCTGGCAGAGTCCACGACTGTATTTTCCGAATTAAGAAGGTTTAAAGATTACTGATCGAACTGAAGAAACTTGATGAGTCCGTTTAAATTCACTGCAGGGGTCAACTTGTATATCCTTTCTGTCCTGAAGATGGTCTTGGCAATTTATTTATAGAGACCGAAACGTCGACCTATGCTCTTTCTTCCTGGAATTGCAATATCACATTATAATATAGAAGATAAGCTTTTACAACGGTTACAATGAAGTTGTTTGATTTCTAATATATGCACTTCTTGTATTCTTGTTGGTATACTTTCAGTACCCTATCTATGATTTATAATATGTATAAAATACAACTTTTTACATACACCCGTGTTCTATTGTTCCTTATGTTGGGATCACATAGTGTGACTATATCAAATTAATCTAATAATCAAAACTGTTGAATTGATTTACAGACTGTCATTCATTTGGGTCTCAGATTAAAATTATCATAAAATATCAAAAATGTTATAATCAAAATCCCTTTAAGGTACTCCTACCCTTTCATTACTTTGCCCAAACCTTCAAGGGTACATTGGGTTGCTCATTGTGTTATATAACTTTTAGAAGTTGGCATGTCTGTGCAGTGAATGGGAATTGACTGTCTAGCTTGTGATTGGCTGGAGCTGGGTGGTGTGCCTGGCTCCATGAGTCAGGATGGGTCTGCCCGGTGGTGAATGGGGAGATCTGCATGTTGATGGCAGGGATGAGCTGCACCTGGGACCTGAATGGGGATGTGCCTTCCCTCCACAATGCTGGCTCCGCCCCCTGTGGTGAGTCTGATGTCCCTAGCCTGTCCTGTGAATAGGGAGAGGGGCTGAGCAAAATTAAGTGCTCAAGAGCCAGTTGTAACTGGTTCTCCCCCTGCCCTACAGCCTTAGACAAAGGGAAAAATGTATATAAAAAGGGGCTGCGACCCCAGGTAAAATGTTCTCATTGATCCTATCTTGAGGGGGGCCTGCTGTTGCTGCTGGGCGCCAGGAGGTACTGCCACTGGGGACTGCCTCCCTGCTGGAGGGCCCTGTGAACTGGCCCCTGGGCCCAGCCTTTGCCCCCCTGCCTGCTGAATGACTTTCCTGGGACTGTTGTTCTCCTGCGCCTGGGAGCGCTTTCTTTTCCATCCTGTGAGCGCTTTCTTTTTAAGTGCTGAAGAAGGCGCTTTAGTTGTCTTGAGGTGCGACGTCCTTGTGGGCTGCAGCGCTGAGCTGTGATTGTCTGCACAATGGAACCCCTGGTGTGGAGTTTCCCCCGTGAATGTGTTTGGTTGCGGCGCGGGTGCCCACCCTGCACTGCCTGACGCATAATTGCCGATTTCGGCGCGGGTGCCCACCCCGCATATTTGCCAATTATGACATCCCTAGTGGGTGTAAACTTAAGATGTTGGGCGTGGCGCACAGCGTGGGTTATCAACAGTGGGTAGAAAAAGTAAGCAAGGTGTCGGTTTTAAGGTGCTCCTACAGGTGACGTAACTGTTCACTGGTACGTCCTAAATGGTTGAGGGGTTGAGTGCGCTACTGGGGTGTAGGCGCATCCCTGTGGTGGGCACACTTGTATGGAGCTGTGTGTAACAAAACAACACAGTGATTTCCAAACGGTTAATTCAAATAAAGTTCCATTGGTTGAAGGTTTCAAAAGTTTTAATCAAAGTTTTTCATTTGATGTGTTTCATATTAAATTCATATGAATTAGCAGACCATCGATTTAATCCATCAGAAACTGTAAGTGGCTCCGATGCATTTCGGACAAAAGTGTCCTTTCTCAAGGAGCACTGAAACAAAGAGAATACATAAAACCAAATCAATGCACGTAGTATAGAAATGGATAAGGTACATCAATGTATACATGAGTGACTCAATGTGTGCACCTCATGCGTCCAGTGGCGGGATAGCGGAAAACGTGAAAGGAGTGATGTCTCACCATAAGAATAGGAGTGTTATCTCACCGAGGTACAAGTGTGAGAGAGCGTGGGTAAAGAAAATTAACGGGTGGTTTAAATAAGGGTTGGAAACGTAGGTATTACGCTTGAGAAAGTGGTGTAACCCAGGATTAGAAACGTCAGACTTAAACATGAAGAAATGTGAGGCGTGACAAGATAAAACAGGGTAAATGATTTAGAGAGCGAGACGGTTAAAAAGTGAAAACAGCGGCTCAAAGGAGCATCAAACAGGGCTTACGTGACGGCTGGCGGTATGCTCAATGATCCTAGAAGAAAGATAGGATCGCCGTTTTTAGTATCATGGAGGGTAAAAGCGGAGCTGAAGGCTGTGGAGACAGCGGAAGAACGGAAAAGGACTTACTGGGTCTGCCTGTGTAGAGGAGCCGTGTGATGGGTTCCTGGAAGGTAGAACTCCGCGTAGCGAATGCGGAGTTTTGGTGGGTGGTGGAAGGGTAAAAGAAACAAAAGAGGGCCTAATGAGAAAAAGTGAACCAGAGCGTTGGGTGAGGGAGGTGGCCATATTGGAAGGGAGGATGAAAGCCCAAAGATACCATGGAAAATCAACTGAAAAATTGTATTAAACAGAACAACAAATGAATGCAAACGGCAAAACAATGTCATAATGCATCAATGAATGCCCAGGGGCGGCAATACAAGTAACAGCTCAATTCAGTCCGGTCGTTAAGACCAAAAGGTTTCTGTGATTGCAGCCTGTACATCCAGGCAGTTTCTCTTTGCAACAACGCCTTGTTATTGTCTCTGCCTTCAGTTTTGGGGACAATCTCGAGAACCATATATTTAAGTTGAGCCACGTTGTGGTTGGCTTCATTAAAGTGGATGGCAATATTAGACTTGATGTTTTTGGTCCTTATGTTAGACTTGTGTTCGTTCAACCTCGTCTTTATTTTCCTGCTTGTTTTGCTCACGTAGGTTTTACCACATGGGCACTTTAGGAGGTAGATCAGATTGGAAGAGTCGCATGTGGCGTCTACATTTAGTTTAATGTTAAATCCTCTCATGGGATGACAGACAGTATCGCCCTTGATTACATTATTGCAGTTGCTGCAATGATGACATGGTCGTGTGCCAGTGTGGGTAGTTGAGGTGCCCTCAATTGTTTGCTTGGATAAAATTTATTTGAAGTTCATAGGCCTAGTGTAGGCAAAGATCGGAGGATCTTGGAAAAGGTCACCAAAATCCGGTTCCGATGAGAGGATGCGCCAGTGTTTCATTATGATCTGTTTGTACTTGTTACTTGAAGTAGAGTATCTCGAAACTAATACCATTCTCTGACTGTCAGTTTTAGGCTTACTCTTCAGAGCTTCTGTCCGAGAGGTTGCGGATGTGTGATCCGTAGCTTCCTTAAGAATGGTCTCTGGGTAACCTCTGCAACGAAATCTGGATGCAATGCCTGCAATTTGATTCATCCTGATGTTTGGATCGGAAACAATACAGGTTACTCTCAGCATCTGACTGTAAGGCAAGTGTCTTTTTAAAGAGTTTCGGTGAAAACTGCTGTAGAGTAAGGCGTTGTTACGGTCTGTAGTTTTACGGAAAAGATCTGTCTGTATACCTTGTGGGGTTATTTTAATGAGGACGTCCAGAAAAGCAATCTCTTGCTGATTGATGTTCCAAGTAAAATCAATACGATCATCTTTGGTGTTGAGATCCGTTAAAGCAAGTTCTAAGCTCTCTTGAGAGCCTTTCCAAACAAAGAGTAGGTCGTCGATGTAGCGTGCGTAAAGCTTAAGGTTATCCATCCAGGATTTGTTCATGTAAATGTGGTTGAGTTCAAAATTGCCCATGTATAGATTCGCGAAGGTGGGAGCCGCACAATTGCCCATAGCCATTCCGGACATTTGTAAGTACCAGGTTTCGTCATGTTTGAAGTAGCTATGGAACAGAGTATATACCATCAGTTCAAGAATAAATGGTTTCAAGGGGTCACTGATTTCAGATGAAAGCAAGGCCTGTTCCACCGCATTAATCCCTCCTTCATGAGGGATAGAGGTATACAAACTTCTCACGTCGGCTGTGCAAAGGATTAGTTTCTCGTTTTCAAGAAATTCCATTGCAGATAGTTTGTTCAGCAGTTGTGTGGTATCTTTGATATAGCTGGGTAAGTTTTGGACCATGGGTTGTAGGTAACGGTCTATAAATTTGCCTGTGGGTTCGTGAATCGAACCTCTGGTCGAGACGATTGGACGAAACGGTGGATCCATCAAATGTTTATGTATCTTAGGTAACATGGTTATAGATGGGCTCCGGGGGTGTTCTGTGATCAGGTATCTCTTAGTTCTATCTTCAATGACTCCATCGGTTGTGGCTTTATTAACAATAGACAATAGTTCCATTTTGTACTCATTCGTGGGATTACCATCAAGAGGCAGGTAAACATGTCCTCGAGGGGTACCAGGAAGTAGGACTGGGTAAAGGAGGGAGACGCCACCGGATCCCCCAGCAAGGCTCTCTCGAGTGAGAGAGCCCCGCCCGTGGCCTGTAAGGAAACCCGGCCCCCAGGAGCGGGAACGGGTGAGGAGACCGGAGCGGAAGGGAAGGACGTCTCTGCCTAAAGGTCCCAGTGAGTGGGGTGGTATTGTCTATTTAAGGTGGAGGGGGCCAGAGGCACATTGCCGGTGCCTGCCCCCGCCGCGGGTGAAGGAGGAGAGCCCGGTGGGTCGGACCCCCGGGTTCATTGTGTAGAGGGGGCGTCGGGGCACATTGCCGGTGCCCGCCCCCCAATCCTCCTGCCTGTTTCACTATCTTTGGGGGCACATTGCCTAGAGAAGTCCCAGAGCGGGACTCGGACGGTGGGGGCATATTTATTTTAGAGCCTGTGTGCTCCAACGTGAGGGCATCGAGTCGCCGAAGCCCCATTTCTTCCAGCTGCCCCACTTGCAGAGGGCAGCTGCACCAAAAGGACCAGGGTTATTGTTCAAGAGCCCCCCAGGGCAGGGCTCAATCCATTTCCCCTGCTGCCCCGTCTGATAGAGGGTAGTGGCTACGGTTGGCACAGATTAATTTAGGAGTCCCTGAGAGGGACAGAATTGGCACAGGAAGTGCCAGTGCTCACATTTGTGCCCCTACAGCTGCCCAGCAAGTAGTGGGCAGATGCACCATTAAGGTTGCTCTTTCTTTTAGGGGACACGTTTTGAACTCAGGAGTGAGACGCACTCCTTTACACACATTTGTGCCTTTACAGCTGCCCAGCAAGTAGTGGGCAGCTGCTACGTTTAGGCCCCTGTTGCGCACTCTTCTTTGGCTGCCTGCGCAGCCTGCCCTGACACTGTTGAACAAAGGGCGTTTGAGCCCCTCGGAAGGCCAGTTGGCCTGGGGTCAGTATCTAATGTGATTCTGCGCTAAGTGATGGTATACTGTGTTTGTGATACTGATTACCTAATGCCAAATGTGATTTATGCGTAATGTACAATGCCTTTATGCCTATACCTCTAAATGTGTTTTTATGCTTAGGGGGTTGTTTTGCCTAGTATAGTTTATGCTAGTGAGTTTATGTTTCCCTGCGTGATCTATGCCTAAAGTGATTAGGATTGCGTAGTGTGAACCTACCTTGTACCAGTGGTTTCTGGTTGTGTTATACCATTATTCTTTGTTCTAGAAGTGCTATTTCTACTAAGTGCTGACTCTGACAGTGGCCCACGTGGCCCTGTCATGTGTAAATAATCCCCTGTAAATACTGCCCAGTGCCAGTTGGCACAGTGTAATTGTGTGATTATGATCTAATGTGTTTATGGTAATAAAAAGGCAATTTGTATATATATACAATACACAAAAGAGCAGACCAGGTCTGGAAACAATGTGTGGCTATACCAGTCGCCGCGCCACTTCCGCTCGCTGCAAGACGGGAGGCACCGACGGATAGAGCGGGGCCTCATACTCCCGAGCGGTCGCCAGGTGAGGTGAGGTCTTCACCCACACAAAGCTGGGAAGAAAACACTTTGATCTCCCTCCAGTGGACACTTAAGTATTGAAGTTCCTGGTAGATGAATAACTAATGTATTGTTTTGTAATACATCTTGCATATCTTTCACTTTAATGTAAGTGCAGTAGCCACCCTATGTTCAAAGGTCCTGAAGAAAGCCGGGGTAATGGCCCCTATGGCTGAAACATGTCGACCGCCCTGCACTGTGCCAGTAGGCATTCTTACTACGTGGCGCATTTTTAACCTCTGGCACATGGACTTCTGTTAAAACCCTCCTCTGAGTCTGTGTAGTCATTTTTATCCATCACTATCACTTTAGCACTGTACTTTTTCATTAGTATCACACTAGGATGTTTATTATGACTACATCACTGGTATCCATTCCCACACCGGCACTACATGGTCGGACAGAATGTTCAGCAATCCCCACATGACGTAAATTCCACCAAAAAGGGTGGTCTGATGGGAATTGCTTAAGTTTCTGCTTAACAATTTTTGTTAAATGTGTTATCAATGAATATATGCTTACAGCAACCTTCACTTACACGTGCACTACGTGTCGCCGCGGCGACTGGTATAGCCACACATTGTTTCCAGACCTGGTCTGCTCTTTTGTGTATTGTATATTGGCATAAGGGGTATGAGCAGACAGGTCGTTAAAGATTCCCCTCGACCCTCCACACACCTGTTTTGTTTTTCAATTTTTATATATAACCTTGTGTGGAGTTCATTTTTGTGGTGTGCCTAGGGTGTTGCTGCTGTGTGTGTGTTGCGCAAACGCTTTACACATTACCTCCGGGATAAGCCTGACTGCTCGTGCCAAGCTACCAAGGGGGTGAGCAGGGGTTATCTTGGCCTGACTAGAGTGGTGGTTTCTTCCTGGCTTTGGCACAAGCCTTAGCCAACCAGAAATCCCATTTCTAACAGTCTAAATCTGAGCTTGCTGGCAACATGCTTGAATTAACTATTGCATATTCTTTTTGAACAGTACCACTGCTTCCAAAAAAGCAGGTGTACTTTGAAGACTTTTAGGAACCAATTTTATTTTGAATGCACACCACGGAAAAAGTATTTGCGCATAAAAATTGTGATACTGCATTTAATTACTGTATACCGATACAAAATGGCACATGTAAGTATTCCTGTCGATGTGTACAGGTGGTCAGGAAAAATGCTGACATTCACTGTGCTAGAGAGCCAGTTGGTGAAGCAAGTTGACCTATTGCCCCATGCTGTATGATGCAGAGGGAGAAAACAAAAGTTCAGTTCAACCGACTAATGGGCAAAATGCTGCCCGAAGGTACAGTGTGTGTGTATATATACAAAAAAATATTATGCAATATTGTAGGGGCTTTCATCCGTCCCTCATCATCCAGTGGTCTGTTCACATTTTTCTTTTAACCACAACAGCATGGGGTAGAAGTCAGACCACTTAACACAAAATTTCGGTCAGCTGTGTGCGCTTTCTAGGTCTCAGGTATTATATCCCTCAGGTATAAATAGGTGAGATTATAGTAAGGGGAAAAGAAAAGTCTACCTAGCTTGCGGATCGCGTACAGTTCATGTGAGCTATGCGCACGCACAGAGCCAGCCACTTCACACACCACCATTTGTCTGTGCCTTGGCATCAGACTTCAAAGGCTGCCGCTCCCCCGCCCCTCCGCTTGCTCATCACACTCCACCATTTGTCTGAGCCTTGGCATTAGACTTCAAATGAATGCGCTCCAGCTCCCCCGCCCCCCTGCCACAGCAATGCCAAGAGCTTGGTTTTTTTGCATCCATTTCGCGGGGAAGCCGTGTTCTGTTCGGCGTTCTCTGCACCTTTCTCGTTTTTTTTTCTGGATGAAAGTGAAAGTCTACCGTGCTTGTTTACAGTAGCCTTGCTCCTCAAATGCTGTTGCTGTGTTGCCATCTCTCTAGGGATATCTCAGCTTGAAAACACTCGACTTGCTAGCTGCAATGCTACATCCGCTATGCTTTGCCTCTAGACACGTTGATCCCTCGCAGACTGTGCTGACTCTGACCCTCCTGATTCTGAAACTGACCAACGCAGTCATGACGCAGTCTCTTCTCTCTGTCTTATGATGTCTGCCCTGCCAGCATTTACTTCAGACCCTCACCCTCACACCTCCTCACCCTCACTCACCCTCACACCCTCACCCACCCTCACACACCCTCACTCACCCTCACACCCTCACCGTCACAACCCTCCCACCCTCACTCACCCTCACCCCCTCACACCCCCACACATCCTCACCCTCACACCCCCTCAGCCTCACACCCCCTCACCCTCACACACCTCCTTACCCTCACATCCCCTCACTCTCACGCCCCCTCATCCTCACCCTCACACCCCCTCACCCTCACACCCCCTCACCCTCACACACCTTCTCACCCTCTCACACCCTCTCACCCTCACACACCCTCTCACCCCTCTCACCCTCAAACCCCCTCACGCTCACATCCCCTCACCCTCACACCCCCTCATCCTCACCCTCACACACCCTCACCCTCACACACCCTCACCCTCACACCCTCTCACCCTCACACAGCCTCTCACCCACACTCACCCACCCTCACACCCCCTCAACCTTACTCACCCTCTCACCCTCACACACCCTCTCACCCTCACACACCCTCTCACACCCTCTCACCCTCACACCCCATCACCCTCACACCCCCTCACCCTCACAAGCCCTCACACACCCTCACCCTTACACCCCCTCTCACACACCCTCTCACCCTCACACAACCTCTCACCCTCATACACCCTCTCACCCCCTCTCATCCTCACACTCCCTCACCCTCACATCCCCTCACCCTCACATCTCCTCACCCTCACATCCCCACACTGTCACCCTCACACCCCCTCACCCTCACTCACCCTCTCACCCACCCTCACCCTCTCACCCACCCTCACTCACCCTCTCACCCTCACACACCCTCTCACCCTCACACACTCTCTCACCCTCACACCCCTTCACCCTCACACCCCCTCACCCTCACACACCCTCACCCTCACACCCCCTCACACCCCTCACACCCCCTCACTCACACTCACGCCCCCTCACCCTCTCACCCTCACTCACCCTGACACCCCCTCACCCTCACACACTCTCACCCTCACACCCCACACACTCTCTCACCCTCACACACCCTCACCCTCACACCCCCCTCACCCTCACCCCGCTCACCCTCACACCCCTTCACCCTCACTCACCCTCACACTCACACACCCTCACCAGCATAGCATAACAAAACATAGCATAGCATAACAAAACAAAGCATAGGATAGCAAAACAAAACAGTATAACAAAACAAAACATTTCATAGCAAAACACAACAAAGCATAGCATAACAAAACACAACAAAACAGCATAGCATAACAAAACATAGCATAACAAAACAAAGCATAGCAGAACAAAGCATAGCAAAACAAAACATAGCATAGTAGAACAAAACATAGCATAGCATAACAAAACACAACAAAACACAGAAGAACAAAACATAGCATAACATAACAAAACATAGCATAAAATAGCATAACATAACATAAAACAAAGCATAGCATAAAAACATAGCAAAACACAACAAGACATAGCATAGCATAACAAAACACAACAAAACATAGAATACATAACAAAACATTGCATTGCATTGCAAAGCATAGCAAACCATAGCATAGCATAACAAAACACAACAAAACATAGCATAGCATAACAAAACACAACAAAACATAGCATAGCATAACAAAACAGAGCATAGGAAAGCAAAACCAAACATAGCATAGCATAACAAAACAAAGCATTGGATAGCAAAACAAAACATAGCATACCATAACAAAACATAGCATAACATAACAAAACATAGCATAACAAAACACAACAACACATAGCATAACAAAACATAGCAAAAAAAACATAGCATAGCTTAACAAAACACAACAAAACAAAATATAGCATAGCAAAACAAAACATAATAGCATAGCATAGCAAAACTTAGCATAGCATAACAAAACATAGCATAGCATAACAAAACACAGCATAGCATAACAAACACAGCATAGCATAACATAACAAATCAAAGCATAGGATAGCAAAGCATAGCATAGCAAAACATAGCATAGCATAGCAAAACATAGCATAGCATAACAAAACACAGCATAGCATAACAAAACACAGCATAGCATAACATAACAAATCAAAGCATAGGATAGCAAAACATAGCATAGCATAACAAAAAAATAGGATAGCAAAACAAAACATAGCATAGCATACAGCATCACTTAGATACCCCTGGTTGATAATGTGCTTTATAAGTGTATATTAACATAACATAACTCCGCACCACCACGGCATCACTCAGGGGCACAACAACATCACTATGTGCTACCACAGCATTACTGAACGCCACAGCATCACTCGTTTGCCATCACAACATCTGTCAGCAACACCACAGCATCAATCAGTGCAACAATTCAACAACACCTGGTTCAAATATGTTCTCTCAATGTTTCAAGCTTTATTACAAATGTAACAAAAAGATGTTAATATTTCACTTCTGTTCTTGGATTTTCTTCACAATAAAATACACTGAACATAATCTTCACTAAAGTTATTTACAAAACTTTAAGCTATTGCCATTATAAATTACAATAGCTTTTATTTAAGTATTAATTATTGAAAAAAAATATTTGTAATATCAATACATGTAAGTCACGTAAATACAACACATATTGCATTACAATGCTATAGGAGTCACATTTGCGAAAGTTATAACTGTGGGCATTGTAAATGACATAGCTATTAATTTAGCTATTTTCAAAAACAAAACAAATAAAAAAAATTGTCATTTACAATACCAATGTATTTATTTTATTTTATTTATACAGGATTTGTAATGCGCATGGCTGCCTCAGCAACAAGACGTCCCAGCACAACCAGAAACCGGCAGAGAGAGACAGGGAGACTTACAAGCTCTAAGTATTAAAGAGTGGGGAACAACCACATTTTTAGCGATTTCCGAAATGCCAGAAGATTGGGGGTGGCTCGAATGCTAGCTGGGAGGGAATTCCAAAGTTTCGCTACCAAGAAGCCAAACGAGCGACCACCAGCCCTTGCTTTCCTCACTCGAGGGACACAGACCAAACCATGGTGTGCGGAACGCAGAGCACCTAGGCACATAGGGCTTCAACAGGCCTGATAGCCCAATAGGGGCTTGATGACTCAGGATTTTGTGCACAATGCACAGCACCTTAAACTAAATAGGAGCTTCAATTGCCAGCCAGTGCAATTTCAGAAGCACTCGTGCAACTGATTGAGATCTTTGGAGTGCCACTAGCATGCGCTGCCGCGTTTTGGACCCTCTGCAGGTGTTTGATACTTGCCTTATTAGCACCTAGATATAAGGCATTGCCATAGTCAAGCCTCACAAGAATGGACTGTGACAAATTTTCCCATCAAGACACCATGCATTTTATGATGTTTTGTGGGTTTTACGCGGTCGCAAGGAAAAAATATTTATTACCTGACCTGTCTTGAGGGAGGCCGGCTTTATCCAAGTCAGGCCCGCATTAATTTACTTCCAGATGTTGAGCAATACTCGCATTATCTATTGTGTGGCTAGTTTCTTAGTGGCGGCTTTTAGAATAAAGAATAAACATGTGCACCCAATTGTATTATATTAATCATGGTATTACCCACATTGATTTTATCTTTGTGTAATTTGCAGTGTAAATGTTTACTTGGGCTTAGCACTGACTTTGTACATAATTGAATTGCCTATTTTAACTTTGTATGTAATTTTTATGCCTTTTATGATTTTTAACAAATCAAATAAAGTGTATTTTGACAGACTGGCCATAGTCAAGCCTCGCAAGAATGGAGGCTTGCATGATGGTTTGGCGTACTCTAGGCGGAAAGAGACCAAGCAGAGGCCTCAATCCTTTCAGGAGCCCAAAACATACAGCAGCAACAGCTCTTGTCTGCTTCTCAAATGTTAATCCGGAATCAACCCAGACACCCAAGTTCTTTACCGACTCCTTCGGTAACGGGGCAGGTTTCAGATGTTTAGGCCACCGCTGCTCAGACCAGAGCTCCTGGTCCTTCCCATATAGTAGAATCTCGGACTTGCTGACATTTAGTTGAAGGCAATTAGCCTTCATCCAGTCAGAGATGATAGACAGATCCTCTTTGAAAGTCTCCAGGTTGGCGCAAATTTTTTTTGAAAAAGCAATCACTAGCTGGGTGTCGTCTGCATGCGACACCAGGGACAACCCCCTCCTCTGGCCACCTCTGCTAAGGGTCCCACATACAGGTTGAATAGCTCAAACTTTCCTAATGCGAGACCTAATGCATTGCAAATGCTTGTTTAAATTGGTGCAGACACTGTAGCTTATTCAAGAACGAAGTGCGCGATAAAGTAGAACAGATTGTGGCCAACAGGCCTATTGTTTTTGGCAGTGCTTGTTTTATTACATGGCATAATATTCAGTGTGTCCCCATTTCCTTTGTTTTAGCTGGAGTCTCGAATGCTGAGTGAAGGGGTGTAACAGAATGTTGTGTGGTCTGGCCTGGAGGCTAGTAGAGTGTTTGTTTTAGGGAAGATCAATCCACCTGGACCTACCTTTGATGTGAAGGAACATAACCTCCTATTTGAGTAGCTCAAGGCTCTTATGAAGTCCCAGCCTTCTCACTACATCAGCTATTTCAGATTACCTCTGAAGGTAGAGTCCATAGAATGGCCTTACTTTAATGCTCATTGGTACACGGAGAATCGAGGAACATTTTTAGTGTGAGACACTGCTGTCAATTCTATCTTGTTGATGTGATACTGTTGCTCTTCTGGAAGACCTTTAATTTGGGACCCCAAAACCATAGTTACAGTGGCTTCTTCCTTTGATGGTTGCTGGAATTACATATGTATTCATGTTGTCGTTTAACACTGCCATTTGAAGGACTGCGCGGGTACTTGGCTCATGAAAATCCAATCCCACTGATAACATTGGACCCCCGTCTCATGAGTAATTTTAGTGTTTGATACCAAGAAATACACACTGTTGGAAGCTAGAAGAGATGAGTCTTGTCTGACGATTGGATGATATTGCCTGTAGGAGGTTATTCTTGTGCTATCCTGCGAAGGAGGCACTACATAGTGTCCCTAACCAGATTTAAGTTTCGATTGTATTGACAGTTATTTGCTTTGACTTGCAGTCCTAGTTTTTATTTCTGGTGTGTCCTAGTTTTTGATTCTCAAAATCTAGTCACCCTCCCCCCTAAGGGGTGGGCTTTCACTGCTCCGTAGGGACCTGCATTACACCCCTGGAAACAACAGGTGAACTAGATACCCGGTCCCAGCGAGGGCCTTTTATCTTGTTGCACAAATCCCTTATGGAGTTGTGTGTTCAAATCTCCATGGCACATCTGGGGGGGAGATCTGAGGAATTAAGCCCTGCCCAGAACGTGGGGATAGTTATGCGGTTGGAGCTGCTTGGCATTGGTTCCTTCACTGACCCTCCCCGCACTGTACCTTACATTAAGACGCCTCGTTTATCTACTGCCTTAGTAGATAAACGAGGCGTCTTAATGTAAGGTACAGTGCGGATAAATGAGGGGGCTTAATGTAAGGTACAGTGCGGGGGGGTCAGTGAAGGAACCAATACCAAGCAGATCCAACCACATAACTACCCCCACGTTCTGTGCAGGGCTTAATTTGTAAAAGAGTGAGTGCCAGGGTGCACAAGTTTTGCTGAGAAGCCCCTGGTCGGGACCATAGAATGCTAGGGTTCTGGACCTCAAGGCTGTATAATCCTAATCCCACCTCATGCTTCTTTCATTCACCACCAGTCCCTTTCTGCCCCTTTATCTCACTCTTTCAGGTTCTTTTTTCTTTAACCTCTTTTGTGTGTTCTTTTTCTAATTTTTAGCCAGTCTGATGTAGAACAATAAGAGCAGGTCCCCGAAAATGAGTGACAGTGGGCTCAACCAGCAAAAACCAGCTCAAATTAAGCACTGGTCCTCCAGTCCCCTTTTTTAAAAAAAAAAAAGGAGTAAGAACGCCACAAACTATGCAGCAGCGCAGCATGTGAAGCCAACAATCTTTTTCTTTTTAATTACAACTTTACGTCCAGTGGTGTAGCAGGAGTGCTAAAGGCTGAAATTCAAGCAAGGAAAATGATACTCCAAGCACTTTGGTAGTAAAAGAGTGACATACCAGGGACGCTGGGGCCCCTAACGCTCATGGGACCCGTTCCGTTCCACCAGCTGCAATACTGATATCTACATAAGTCTTAACCAGTGCAGTGCTAGAAATGCAAAAAATACTTTTGGCTTCGATAAATTTGACTTCAAACAGTGGCAGCAGAAATTGAGTAGTCACCAGTAGTGGAGTCCCGGGAAGCGAAATCAGACTGTCAATTTATACATCTAGTTTGTTTTTTTAACTCTGCCCAGAAGACATTGGTACAAGGACAAATGTGATAGTAAAACTGATTTGGATTTCTTAATTGGTTGCAAACAGACTGCATTTTAAATTTTCGTATGGGTTATGGCTCCTGCCAGAGAGATCTTTGTGTGTACAGCACTTTCCACCAGGGTATAGCAGTAAGATAACTCTGATGGTTAATGCATGTGATAGACAAATCAGTGAGCAGCCTATTCACAGGTTTGACTCATACAATAGCATAGAGGGTGATGTGCTTTTGCGAAGCCCATCAGGTAGTATGCAGATCACAGATTTATATTTTAAGTATGCAGTTCTGCCAACTGCCTTCGCAATGGCCGCTGCCTAGCAGAGCTCCGTCTAGCGGCCGGTGAGAAACCCCCATAAATCCGCTCCAACATCTGAGACACTGCACACCATCTTTGTAAAAGCGGGTGTGATCATCAATGACGCCCGGGTGAGAGCTGTATACTGGAGGTAAGCTCCCGAGAACGTCTGACTGGCGACAGTCTGGGAGCTGAAGCGACGCAGAGTGATGGCGGCTGACTGCGAGACCGGGGTGCCAGTGGGCAGTGAGGCGGTACAGCTGACGAGTTGCATAGTAGGAGTGCTGGAGAAGGGGTTGTGACTGTCGGGGTACCGGGGCACCATCTTGCATCCGCTGAGCCCTCGTGGGGGATATGAGGTGAGAAGGTGCTCGAGTGGAGCAGGACGTCGATGGCTGAGTCCCCAGGGAAGTTTCCATCGACTGCCTGGACCTAAGGAAACCATCTGCCCTACAGTGCTGAAAGCGGATGAATGAGGGGGAATTGGACCCCGTAATAGGGACTTTTGGATTGTGGTGGCAGGGGAAGGGCAGGTAGTTTAGTTATTGACTGCCCGGAGTGGACTGAAGCCAGCAGAACCGGGACACCCTTGTGGAATGCACCCCCCACACTTAAACAATTTAGCTCCCTAGAGTTTCAGTGGCCCGCCGCTGCACACAGTCCTCATCGGCAGTGGCGGGACAGCCACTCTTGAACAGTGGTGCTCAAGCTCTATCTCCGGGGGAGCTATACTGTGCAGATCAGGCAAACAGAGCTACAGGGTGTGCGTCATAACAAATAGCTGAAGGTGTGTCTTGAAACATAATGGTGAAAAGTCAAGTTGGAGACACAAAAGAAGAACTCCAACAGGAAGGGGGTATGGGGATATGGGCACCCGACAGATCACAGGAACCTGACACACTCCTTGGTAGTTGGCCGGGACGACCTCCCCCGGGCTTCCCCCCCACAACTGTGGCAGGAAGGTATAGCTGAGGGGCAGGACGGGCAAGGGATCCAAACAATGTTGAGGAAACCAGACAGCCCTCCAAACAAAAATGGACAAATACGCCCACCCAAGGGTAGATACCCCAGCTGCGGGTGAAGACCCCCTACCCCGTATGTCAAAACAGAGTTAGAAGAAAGAGGAGTCCCTGATCCTTCATGATATAATGGCTGAAATACAGAATGTGAACACCTAATTGGAAGGCAAGATTGACACTGTATCCACAGAGATGACTCTGATGCGGGCAAATTTACGAAACATTGGCACATTGTTTAAAGAGAATGAAGTTGCGATAGCAGTGCTTTAGACAGAGACAAAAACACGCTGAACTCATGTTGGAGAAAGGAAAGAAATAGTAAAGGTACTGGAAGCAAAAATGGAAGACACCGAGGGATGCTCTAAATGCAACAACATCTGTATTTTTGGAATACTGAAAAGAGCGGAAGGCCCGGCAGTTGACCTATTTGTAGAAGGCTTGATACTTAAACACCTCCAACCCAGAGGACTGTCAAAATACTTCTCAGTAGAGCGCGCCCACGAAGTACCGGTAGCAGCCCCAAAACTGGGAGCTCACCCGCACCCAATAATAGCCCGCATTTGTAAGTATAGGGATAGATACGTCATCCTGCAAACAGCCAGCAGTGCCCAGCTGGTCAAGCGGGATAATAATACTATCACGTTTTTCCCGGACTTTACAATCCGAGTCCAGAAGCTGAGGCGCTCATTCTTGGAGGTGAAGAAGGTATTGAGAGAAAAAGATTTGAAACATGCAATGTTATTTTCTGCAAGGTTGATGGTGGTGGTGAACAATAAGACTTGGTTCTTTGAGACCCCTCAGGATGCATGGGACTAGTTGGAGGGAATGTACGCATGATCGTCAGGAGGAGAGCCCGAGAGGAAGAAATAGGGAGAAGTTCGAGACACAGTATGGCCGGCCCCAAGGGGACAATGTCGTAGAAAGAGCAGGTGGGTAGGAACAGGAGGAGGCCTCCACCTGAATGATCGCCTTTGAAGTGCAATTCGAAATAATGGCCAAGGGGTGGAGATACAGCAGAATATTTACATCGAAGGTGGGTCACCCAGAGCCACTAAACTTTGGGGTCATCAAAGCATGATGAAATGCAGGGACATTTTAGAGACTCTGCGGTTGTCGGACAGCTATAGTCACATTAATTGAGGTGGCAATGGGAAAAAGTTCTTAATTTGAAGGGGCAGCAGAGGAGAGGTGGTGGGGTTTCACGCTTCCCACATGTAAGAATTTTGCTTAGGTTACAAAGGCGCTCTGCATAGTTGGGGAGGTGGGCCATTTGAAGTCTGTAGTGCAGGGAGGGGGAACAGAATGGGGGTATATCTGAGTTGTTTATGTGTGTTATTGCTAATGATGCTGACTTTCTTGATGATATCTGTGGACCAACAGCTAGTTTTCCAGTTACCTGTACCTACACAGCCGCTATTTCCCATGGCCTAGGGTTGGGAGAAACTAGCCTGAATCCGCAGAGGCCCTACGAAATAGGAAGGAAAATCCCTTGCCCTCGGTTGGCTCTGTAACACCAAGTCCTATGTTACCCCAAGCAGGAAAAAAGGATTTAAGATACTCACCTGGAATGTGAAGGGATTAGACGATAAAATAAAGAGAGGACTAGTCTTGCAGTACTTAAAGAGACATGCACCTGACGTAGTCCTCTTGCAGGAGGCACATGTCCAGGGAACACACTTTGGAGCACCTAATAGATGGGGCACATGTCCAGGGACTGTGAGGTGGTGCACTCAGGGTATACCAGAGACTCAAGGAAGGTGGGTATTCTAATGCGCACTTCCTTCATTTTTATGACCCAGAAGATCACAAATGATCCACAGGGACGGCTGGTAGCGGTATCTGGCTGCTGGGAGGGCCAGTCCTTTAATATAATTTTGATTTATATCCCTCACAGACAGCAGTCCCTGGTGTTGCTGGAGTTGGGGTCGCTGCTCCTGGGACTTCCCAATGGCAGGGTGGTGATTAGAGGGGACTGTAATGTGGCCCTGTCTCCAACGATTGACCAATTGCCCCCGCGCCAACATGACCTGATGAGCACTGTCTTAAAAGTCTTTCTGTTTGCAATCTGTTTGCGAGATATTTGGAGGGGCCTCAACCCCACCTTACAACAATACACATACCTCTCTGGAGGGCATGGTAGCCTACCATGAATAGACATGGAGGGGCCTCAACCCCACCTTACAACAATACACATACCTCTCTGGAGGGCATGGTAGCTTATCATGAATAGACTAACTTTTTACCCTGACCTACTGACTACTCGGCTTTAGTGATGCCCATCATCTAGCCTGAGGATTCTCTGACCATTCTCCAGTGTGCATCTCTTCTGAACTGAATGAAGCGCATCAATCACTAATGAGGGCATAGGCTCCTGGTACTTCCAGATACCACTCTTTAATGCTACAACCCAAGAAACAACGAGCCAATACATCTCAGAGAAGGAAGGGATGATAGATCCAGCCTGTACTCTTTGGAAAGTGTACAAAACAATAATTAGAGGACAGGGCACTTCATTAATAGCGGGAGATGAAAAGGAGAAGTGTAATAGCTAGACACTTTAGAACAACACATCCAAGAGCTGGAGACTTTCTTGGTCACCGATAATAGAAAGCAGGCGAGACATCGCCTGGTGATTAAGCAGACAGAGTTTAAGGCGGTTGCCGAGGAGACAGCAAAAGCCAGATATTGGGCGACACAGCATAACCTCCAAGAGATGGGGAATAGGGTGGGCAAGCTCTTGGCTTGGCTGGATAAGAGGACGATGGTCTCAAGATGGGGGTTTGAGGTGAAAGCGAGTGATGGAGCCAGGGTCTGGGGTGGGGCACAAATAGCGGACACATTTGTTGATTATTACGAGCATCTCTAAACTTAGGCCTCCGCTGCTTCGCTTGAAGAATCTCGGGAACTGCTCGCTACCCTCAAGATGCCTTGCATAGCTATGGAGGAACGGGACTTCCAGAAACAGGAACTGACAGAGGCCGAGATATCCAGGGCAATTCAAGACCTATGATCCTAGCGCGCAGACGAGACATCGCCTGGCAATTAAGCAGACGGAGTTTAAGGTGGTAGCCGAGGAGACAGCAAACTCCAGATACTTAGTGTTAGAACCAGGGTCACCGATTCCGAAACGGTAGCTTGGCGTGAGGCAGAAAGGCACCCGAAGGCAATGTGTAAAGTAGTGGTGCAGCACATACTCACAGTGACTTTGTAATACGCACGCAATGAAGAGACACCACAGCAGGTTCAGTTAACAAAAACAAGTAGTTTTATCTATTTCTTGTCAGGCCTAGAATGGCAAAGCTCGCACAGAGTGCAGGGTAAACGGTTCCCGTAAAACATCAGGACAATGCAGGTAACAATTTCTGTGCAAATATATACTGCAGATCAACACTCTAAAATCACTAGGCAACATTAATGTACTTTGTAGACATGAATTCAGCATCAGTACCATTCCCTAGGCACACATTCAGTAGAGGCAACACTTTGGCTGCATGTATTCACCATCAGTTACATTTCCTATGCATGGGGATCATATAGGCAACATTTCTTATGCAGGTGCACTCTAGAAATAACAGTCCCTATGCAAAGGTTAATTCAGGGTACATTTCTTAGGCAGTGTAAATACGACTGGGCTACACTTATAACCCACTAGGCATTATGAATACCCACTCTCAAGGCTCGTACTCACGGTGGGCTTGCAGTCTCCTCTAGGCCTAGTTCATCATTTACTGAGGGCAGTTCTGTGCTTACTTTAGGCCACCCCTCCAGGCAGCCCGATGTCACTGCTCCTCTGGGCTCTCTCCCGGTGGGGGAGCGGCAAGACGTTGCAATTTCCCAGGGCTCCATTACTCCGAGGAGCTAGCGCGGGGGCTCCCACAGGCAGTGGAGCTCCCCCGATGCAGGTTGAGATCGGCCCGGCCTTCTAGCAGCCACGAGGCCCTGGAGCCAATCCCAGCATGGCTCGCAAGGGGCACGGCCGCAGAAACCAATGGAGGCAAGACCCAGAGAGGGGAGCAACCGATGACGCGGCCGGCGCCTCGGTCATGTAGCAATGGGTGTCGTGAGGCCCAGCGCGGCCATCTCCAATACTGGTTCAGAAAAGGGGGTGGTGATGAACAGAGTGTCTGAATTAAGCAGACCACTCTTACCCAGTCCAAAGATCAGGGCTTGATCCATCACCGTTATTTATCTCACTGCACCATCCCAGCTCAGAACCTGGCTATATGCAAATCAGTCTGTCCCTGGCCCAGTGCATCATGGGAACAGGGCAGACTAAACTACCAAGCCAATTCTTCACCAGAAAGGAGACAAGCTACCGGGGACCGGTTTCTGGCATTTCAGCCGTCTTCGGCCCGGCTTGCTTGAATCCTGATGGTGCAGTGAGAGAGGGACTCATGTCTGAGTATACCCCGCCACACCTATAGTGGCCAAAAACGATTCAGAAAAGGGGGTGGTGATGAACAGAGTGTCTGAATTAAGCAGACCACTCTTACCCAGTCCAAAGATCAGGGCTTGATCCATCATCGTTATTTATCTCACTGCACCATCCCAGCTCAGAACCTGGCTATATGCAAATCAGTCTGTCCCTGGCCCAGTGCATCATGGGAACAGGGCAGACTAAACTACCAAGCCAATTCTTCACCAGAAAGGAGACAAGCTACCGGGGACCGGTTTCTGGCATTTCAGCCGTCTTCGGCCCGGCTTGCTTGAATCCTGATGGTGCAGTGAGAGAGGGACTCATGTCTGAGTATACCCCGCCACACCTATAGTGGCCAAAAACGATTCAGAAAAGGGGGTGGTGATGAACAGAGTGTCTGAATTAAGCAGACCACTCTTACCCAGTCCAAAGATCAGGGCTTGATCCATCACCGTTATTTATCTCACTGCACCATCCCAGCTCAGAACCTGGCTATATGCAAATCAGTCTGTCCCTGGCCCAGTGCATCATGGGAACAGGGCAGACTAAACTACCAAGCCAATTCTTCACCAGAAAGGAGACAAGCTACCGGGGACCAGTTTCTGGCATTTCAGCCGTCTTCGGCCCGGCTTGCTTGAATCCTGATGGTGCAGTGAGAGAGGGACTCATGTCTGAGTATACCCCGCCACACCTATAGTGGCCAAAAACGATTCAGAAAAGGGGGTGGTGATGAACAGAGTGTCTGAATTAAGCAGACCACTCTTACCCAGTCCAAAGATCAGGGCTTGATCCATCACCGTTATTTATCTCACTGCACCATCCCAGCTCAGAACCTGGCTATATGCAAATCAGTCTGTCCCTGGCCCAGTGCATCATGGGAACAGGGCAGACTAAACTACCAAGCCAATTCTTCACCAGAAAGGAGACAAGCTACCGGGGACCGGTTTCTGGCATTTCAGCCGTCTTCGGCCCGGCTTGCTTGAATCCTGATGGTGCAGTGAGAGAGGGACTCATGTCTGAGTATACCCCGCCACACCTATAGTGGCCAAAAACGATTCAGAAAAGGGGGTGGTGATGAACAGAGTGTCTGAATTAAGCAGACCACTCTTACCCAGTCCAAAAATCAGGGCTTGATCCATCACCGTTATTTATCTCACTGCACCATCCCAGCTCAGAACCTGGCTATATGCAAATCAGTCTGTCCCTGGCCCAGTGCATCATGGGAACAGGGCAGACTAAACTACCAAGCCAATTCTTCACAAGAAAGGAGACAAGCTACCGGCGACCGGTTTCTGGCATTTCAGCCGTCTTCGGCCCGGCTTGCTTGAATCCTGATGGTGCAGTGAGAGAGGGACTCATGTCTGAGTATACCCCGCCACACCTATAGTGGCCAAAAATGATTCAGAAAAGGGGGTGGTGATGAACAGAGTGTCTGAATTAAGCAGACCACTCTTACCCAGTCCAAAGATCAGGGCTTGATCCATCACCGTTATTTATCTCACTGCACCATCCCAGCTCAGAACCTGGATATATGCAAATCAGTCTGTCCCTGGCCCAGTGCATCATGGGAACAGGGCAGACTAAACTACCAAGCCAATTCTTCACCAGAAAGGAGACAAGCTACTGGGGACCAGTTTCTGGCATTTCAGCCGTCTTCGGCCCGGCTTGCTTGAATCCTGATGGTGCAGTGAGAGAGGGACTCATGTCTGAGTATACCCCGCCACACCTATAGTGGCCAAAAACGATTCAGAAAAGGGGGTGGTGATGAACAGAGTGTCTGAATTAAGCAGACCACTCTTACCCAGTCCAAAGATCAGGGCTTGATCCATCACCGTTATTTATCTCACTGCACCATCCCAGCTCAGAACCTGGCTATATGCAAATCAGTCTGTCCCTGGCCCAGTGCATCATGGGAACAGGGCAGACTAAACTACCAAGCCAATTCTTCACCAGAAAGGAGACAAGCTACCGGGGACCGGTTTCTGGCATTTCAGCCGTCTTCGGCCCGGCTTGCTTGAATCCTGATGGTGCAGTGAGAGAGGGACTCATGTCTGAGTATACCCCGCCACACCTATAGTGGCCAAAAACGATTCAGAAAAGGGGGTGGTGATGAACAGAGTGTCTGAATTAAGCAGACCACTCTTACCCAGTCCAAAGATCAGGGCTTGATCCATCACCGTTATTTATCTCACTGCACCATCCCAGCTCAGAACCTGGCTATATGCAAATCAGTCTGTCCCTGGCCCAGTGCATCATGGGAACAGGGCAGACTAAACTACCAAGCCAATTCTTCACCAGAAAGGAGACAAGCTACCGGGGACCGGTTTCTGGCATTTCAGCCGTCTTCGGCCCGGCTTGCTTGAATCCTGATGGTGCAGTGAGAGAGGGACTCATGTCTGAGTATACCCCGCCACACCTATAGTGGCCAAAAACGATTCAGAAAAGGGGGTGGTGATGAACAGAGTGTCTGAATTAAGCAGACCACTCTTACCCAGTCCAAAGATCAGGGCTTGATCCATCACCGTTATTTATCTCACTGCACCATCCCAGCTCAGAACCTGGCTATATGCAAATCAGTCTGTCCCTGGCCCAGTGCATCATGGGAACAGGGCAGACTAAACTACCTAGCCAATTCTTCACCAGAAAGGAGACAAGCTACCGGGGACCGGTTTCTGGCATTTCAGCCGTCTTCGGCCCGGCTTGCTTGAATCCTGATGGTGCAGTGAGAGAGGGACTCATGTCTGAGTATACCCCGCCACACCTATAGTGGCCAAAAATGATTCAGAAAAGGGGGTGGTGATGAACAGAGTGTCTGAATTAAGCAGACCACTCTTACCCAGTCCAAAGATCAGGGCTTGATCCATCACCGTTATTTATCTCACTGCACCATCCCAGCTCAGAACCTGGCTATATGCAAATCAGTCTGTCCCTGGCCCAGTGCATCATGGGAACAGGGCAGACTAAACTACCAAGCCAATTCTTCACCAGAAAGGAGACAAGCTACCGGGGACCGGTTTCTGGCATTTCAGCCGTCTTCGGCCCGGCTTGCTTGAATCCTGATGGTGCAGTGAGAGAGGGACTCATGTCTGAGTATACCCCGCCACACCTATAGTGGCCAAAAACGATTAAGAAAAGGGGGTGGTGATGAACAGAGTGTCTGAATTAAGCAGACCACTCTTACCCAGTCCAAAGATCAGGGCTTGATCCATCACCGTTATTTATCTCACTGCACCATCCCAGCTCAGAACCTGGCTATATGCAAATCAGTCTGTCCCTGGCCCAGTGCATCATGGGAACAGGGCAGACTAAACTACCAAGCCAATTCTTCACCAGAAAGGAGACAAGCTACCGGGGACCGGTTTCTGGCATTTCAGCCGTCTTCGGCCCGGCTTGCTTGAATCCTGATGGTGCAGTGAGAGAGGGACTCATGTCTGAGTATACCCTGCCACACCTATAGTGGCCAAAAACGATTCAGAAAAGGGGGTGGTGATGAACAGAGTGTCTGAATTAAGCAGACCACTCTTACCCAGTCCAAAGATCAGGGCTTGATCCATCACCGTTATTTATCTCACTGCACCATCCCAGCTCAGAACCTGGCTATATGCAAATCAGTCTGTCCCTGGCCCAGTGCATCATGGGAACAGGGCAGACTAAACTACCAAGCCAATTCTTCACCAGAAAGGAGACAAGCTACCGGGGACCGGTTTCTGGCATTTCAGCCGTCTTCGGCCCGGCTTGCTTGAATCCTGATGGTGCAGTGAGAGAGGGACTCATGTCTGAGTATACCCCGCCACACCTATAGTGGCCAAAAACGATTCAGAAAAGGGGGTGGTGATGAACAGAGTGTCTGAATTAAGCAGACCACTCTTACCCAGTCCAAAGATCAGGGCTTGATCCATCACCGTTATTTATCTCACTGCACCATCCCAGCTCAGAACCTGGCTATATGCAAATCAGTCTGTCCCTGGCCCAGTGCATCATGGGAACAGGGCAGACTAAACTACCAAGCCAATTCTTCCCCAGAAAGGAGACAAGCTACCGGGGACCGGTTTCTGGCATTTCAGCCGTCTTCGGCCCGGCTTGCTTGAATCCTGATGGTGCAGTGAGAGAGGGACTCATGTCTGAGTATACCCCGCCACACCTATAGTGGCCAAAAACGACCCTTTCTCATTGCACCATCAGGATTCAAGCAAACCGGGCCGAAGACGGCTGTAATGCCAGAAACCGGTCCCCGGGAGCTTGTTTCCTTCCCAGTGTAAGAATTGGCTTTTGTAGTTTGGTTTGCCCTGTTCCCATCATGCACTGGGACAGGAACAGACTAATTTGCATACAGCCAGGTTCTGAAACTGGGATGGTGCAGTGAGCTAAAAAACGGTGTTGGATCTAGCCCTGATCTCTTGACTGGGTGAGAGCTTTCTGCTTAATTCAGAGACTCTGTCCCTCACCACCCCTTGTTGTAAATATTTTTGTCCACCCTAAGCGTGGAAGGGTATTCTCAGATGTGAGACCCTTGCTCATTGCACCATCAGGATTCAAGCAAACCGGGCCGAAGACGGCTGTAATGCCAGAAACCGGTCCCCGGGAGCTTGTTTCCTTCCCAGTGTAAGAATTGGCTTTTGTAGTTTGGTTTGCCCTGTTCCCATCATGCACTGGGACAGGAACAGACTAATTTGCATACAGCCAGGTTCTGAAACTGGGATGGTGCAGTGAGCTAAAAAACGGTGTTGGATCTAGCCCTGATCTCTTGACTGGGTGAGAGCTTTCTGCTTAATTCAGAGACTCTGTCCCTCACCACCCCTTGTTGTAAATATTTTTGTCCACCCTAAGCGTGGAAGGGTATTCTCAGATGTGAGACCCTTGCTCATTGCACCATCAGGATTCAAGCAAACCGGGCCGAAGACGGCTGTAATGCCAGAAACCGGTCCCCGGGAGCTTGTTTCCTTCCCAGTGTAAGAATTGGCTTTTGTAGTTTGGTTTGCCCTGTTCCCATCATGCACTGGGACAGGAACAGACTAATTTGCATACAGCCAGGTTCTGAAACTGGGATGGTGCAGTGAGCTAAAAAACGGTGTTGGATCTAGCCCTGATCTCTTGACTGGGTGAGAGCTTTCTGCTTAATTCAGAGACTCTGTCCCTCACCACCCCTTGTTGTAAATATTTTTGTCCACCCTAAGCGTGGAAGGGTATTCTCAGATGTGAGACCCTTGCTCATTGCACCATCAGGATTCAAGCAAACCGGGCCGAAGACGGCTGTAATGCCAGAAACCGGTCCCCGGGAGCTTGTTTCCTTGTAAGTGTAAGAATTGGCTTTTGTAGTTTGGTTTGCCCTGTTCCCATCATGCACTGGGACAGGAACAGACTAATTTGCATACAGCCAGGTTCTGAAACTGGGATGGTGCAGTGAGCTAAAAAACGGTGTTGGATCTAGCCCTGATCTCTTGACTGGGTGAGAGCTTTCTGCTTAATTCAGAGACTCTGTCCCTCACCACCCCTTGTTGTAAATAACTCCAATACTGGGGCGGCCCCCCTGAAGCTTCAGGGGCGGCGGCAGGGATCTCTGTGGGCTCCTCCTTCTTCCTCAGCATGGCGAAGCCCGCGCTGTTCCCCTCACGTGGCCTAGGCCTAGGTTGGCCACAGGTTCTTCTGGCTGCCTTCAGGCCTGACAGCCAATCCATGCGCGGCTCTCGCGGGAGCACGACCGATGATGCAGCCGGCGCCCCAGTTGCCGGGCAACGCCTCCCTGCGCACTCTAGGCCCAGCACGGCCGTCACTGCACCCGCAGCAGCCCTCCCTTGAATTTGGGGGCCGCAGCGGCGTTCCTGTCACATCGCTTCCTCTACTCCTCGACACCCAGGCTGCAGCGTTTATTGGGGCTCTCAGCGCAACTTCAGGCACAGCGCTCAGGTGGGAGGCACACGCAGGTCCTCAGCGCATGCAGCGCCCCAGCAAGCAGCGGCGGGAACCTCGGGGTATAGCGCTTGGAGGATACAGCAGCAGCAAGTATGCATATTCTTGTGGGGGGCAGTGCTGGCAGCAGGGGGCAAACTGTTGTAACGGAGTGCTGGGAGGACACAGTACTAGCAGGAGGAGACAGGTTTTGGCAGTCCAGCACTTGGGAGGGTATATCGCTTTACCTGGTGATCCCCCAGTAGCAGCAGCGCTCACAGGGTCCTCAGCACTTCAGTCCTAGCGTAGGTGGTAGTGGATCTTGGTTGTGGTTGGTTGCAGTATCTTGGGGAAAAGGGTAGGGGGGTTGGGTTGTCAGCCACAAGAGGCATGATGGTTCCCTGCGGCACACTGGTGTCGGTCTCCTGGGTTCCCCCCTCACTGGGCAAGGTCAGCAGGCTGGCAGAGCCCTTCAGCTATCTTGGGTACAGCAGAGCCTAAGCTCAGTCAGTCTCAGTAGTGTAGGTTCCCCCCTAGGCCCAACAGCCTATACTCCGGCAGAGGTTCCCCCAGGTTCAATGGTGCCCCAACTAACTAGTTAGGTTTCCCTCCTTCCTCTTATACCACTAGGTCAGGTGACCTTCCTGAAAGGTAGCAAAGCATAACTCCTCCCTGGGCTGGAAGGTTCCAGGGGCTTCTACCATGTCTGTCTATGTGACAAAAAGGAGGGACGGCAAGGATACAGTGACAGTGCATCCCAGCCTGATCCTAACTACTGGTGTGTGCATGTACAATGGCCACTCTGCAGTAGCAGGGGCCTGTGGCAGCCATATTATTAGGAGAGAGCACCTGCACCTGAGCACTTTTTGGTAGTGGTAAGGCACCCAGAGGCCTAGGTCCAACAAAAATATGGTGGCAAAAATGAGGCGAAAAGGGAAATAAATGGGGTAAGACCACCCTAGGGCTGACAGGTCTAACATGCGTCCCCCCAGCCAAAATTGGGGAGAGCTACCCAACCTCTAGGGAGTTCTCATCACTGAGGCGGAAGAACTGAGAGAGACCGTCAGCATTGGCGTGGTCTACTCCGGGTCGATGTTCCACCCTAAAGTCCATGCCGTGGAGGGAAATGGACCACCTCAACAATTTGGGGTTTTCGCCTCTCATCTGCATGAGCCAGCGAAGGGGTCGGTGGTCGGTCTGAGTAAGGAAGTGAGAGCCAAAGAGGTATGGCCTCAGCTTCTTAAGGGCCCAAACCACGGCGAAGGCTTCACGTTCAATAGCACTCCACCGCTATTCCTGAGGGAGCTGCCTTCGAGAAATAAAGGCCACTGGCTGGTCTTGGCCTTCCTCATTAAGTTGAGAGAGCACAGCTCCAATGCCATGCTCAGAGGCATCTGTCTGCAGGATGAATTCTTTGTCAAAGTCTAGAGTCCTAAGCACTGGAGCAGTGCACATAGCATACTTGAGGGTGTTAAAAGCTTCTTGACAGGCAGCGGTCCAAAGGACTTTGCGTGATTGCTTCTTTGATGTCAGTTTAGTCAGGGGGGCCACGATGGTTCCATAGCCCCTGACAAACCAGCGGTAGTAACCCGTGAGGCTGAGGAAAGCCCGGACCTCCGTTTGGGTTTTGGGGGGCTCCCAGGCCAAGATGGTCTCGATTTTGGCCTGGAGGGGTTGCACCTTACCCCCGCCCACCAGGTGTCCCAGGTAGACAACAGATCCATGTCCAATCTGGCACTTGCTGGCCTTGATGGTTAGGCCAGCCCACTGTAGAGCCTGCAGCACCTCCTGGAGATGCTCCAGATGGTCCTACCAGCTGCTGCTGAAGACAACTATATCATCCAGGTAGGCAGATGAGAAGGCCTCTAGGCCGGAAAGTACCTGGTTGACCAACCGCTGGAAAGTGGCTGGAGCATTTTTCAGCCCGAAGGCCATCACTCAATATTGGAAGTGGCCCTCGGGGGTTGAGAATGCAGTCTTCTCCTTTGCTCCGTCCGCCATGGGAATCTGCCAATATCCTGACATCAGGTCAATTGTACTCAAGTACCGAACTGCTCCCAGTCGGTCAATGAGCTCATCCAACCGTGGGATCGGGTGAGCATCCGTCTTGGTCACCGAGTTCAAACCACGGTAGTCCACACAGAACCGAAGTTCTGGTGTGGTGCCCGGGGGGGGCGCTTTCGGCACCAACACTACCGGACTAGCCCAAAGGTTGCTGGGAGGCTCAATCACCCCCAGCTCCAACATCTTGGCAACCTCACTCTGGATACTGGTTTTGACTCTGTCCGACAGCAGGTAAGACTTGGTTTTTATGGGTGGGCTGCCCCCTGTGTCCACATCATGGGTACACAGGTGTGTGATGCCAGGAGTGAGGGATAAGAACGAGGAGTACTGCTCCAATACCTGGCGGCAGTCCCTCTGCTGCTCAGGGGTCAAGGATGGGGAGAGGACCACTCCCTCCACCAATCCATCCTTCTATTGGGCCGCCAGAAATTCCGGAAGAGGCTTGCTCTCCTCCTCTTTGCTCCCATCCGTCACCATAAGGTAAGCTCTGTTTGCTCATGGTGCAGATTCAGGCGGTTGACGTGGAACACCCTGTGGGGTTGTCTGGGGGTCTTGAGGTCTACTACGTAAGTGGTCTGGCTTTTTTCTCCAAAATTTCATATGGTCCACACCTTCTGTCCAGCATCCAACTCCACTGTCCGAGCATTCCGGTCGTACCACTCCTTCATGACGGCTTGACTGGCCTCCAGATTGTCTGAGGCTTCCTTCCACCGATTGGCAACCTGGCTGCGGAATGCCAGCATGTAGTTGACCACATCACAGGGAAGCTTCTTCGAAGTCTTCTCCCAGCCCTCCTTCACAAGACTGAGGGGCCCCCTAACGGGGTGTCCATAGAGCAGCTCAAAGGTGCTGAAACCGACCCCCTTCTGCGGCACCTCACGGTAGGAGAACAGCAGACAGGGTAAGAGGATCTCCCACTTTCGTCTCAAGTCCTCTGGCAGGCTCCGTATCATCCCCTTCAAGCTCTTGTTGAAGTGCTCCATGAGCCCGTTAGTCTGGGGGTGGTAAGGAGTGGGGAACCTGTAGGTCACTCCGCACTCCTTCCACATGGCCTGCATGTAGGCCGACATGAAATTTGTGCCCCTATCTGACACCACAACCATGGGGAATCCCACTCGGGTAAAAACCCCCATCAAGGCCCGCGCCACCGCAGGTGCAGTGATGGTCCTCAGAGGGATTGCCTCCGGGTACCGGGTGGCGTGGTCCACCAGCACCAAGATGAACTGGTGTCCCGAAGAAGTTGGTGGGTCCATTGGCCCAACGATATCAATGCCTACCCGATTAAAAGGGGTACTGACAACCGGGAGCGGTTCCAGGGGGACCTTCTACTTAGTCCCAGTCTTGCCATTCACCTGACAAGTCACACATGTCTTACAAAAGGTGTTAGTGGCAACTCGCATTCTGGGCCAGTAAATATCTCGGACCAACCGAGCAAAGGTCTTGTCCTGGCCCAGGTGTCCTGCAAGTGGTATCTCATTTGCCAATTCCAGCAGGAAGGCTCGGTAGCATTGGGGGACCACTAAGGCACTCACTGGCTCACTGGTTAGAGAAAGCAGACCCGGAAGCAGAGAATGGCCCGGGACCAGGGTTCAATTCCCGACGTGGCAGGGTCGTGGACCAGGGTCAGCGGACTCGATAATACTCGCCTCGGTGCCTACTCTAACCAGGGATCACACTCGGCAACTCTGGGCATTAGCTTGCCTCATCTCTACAACGGCCCCCAACATTCGCCGGGGATGCCTGGTTCACCTTGGAGATAACCAGTAGGGACCATCTCACAGGGATGCCAGGACGGGTTCCCCAGCGGTATACAGTGCCACGACGCCTCAGGGCAGCAGTGCGCTTTACAAGACCACATATTTATTTATTTATTTATTTCTGGTATTTGTAGAGCTCGACACTCATCCCATGGGATATCACGGCGCTGTAAGAAAAAGGAGACTACTGAAACTGTGCTGGGGAGTTAGTTTTTGGGAAAGAGGTGAGTTTTAAATTTTTGGCGGAATTGGAGGTAGTTAGTGGTGTGTCTGAGGTAACTCATTCCATCTTTTAGCCGCCAAGTATGAGAAGGCGCGTCCGCCAGTCCTTGCTTTGTAAATGCGTTTGGATTTCGCAAGAGCTGAGTTGTTGGATCTTAGATTCCTGTTGGGGATATAGAATTCGATTTTTCCTTGAAGGATGGTGGGGCCCGTTTTATGAAGGGCTCTGTGCTCATGGCAAAGTAGTTTGAAGGTGGCCCTCTGACGCATTGGTAGCCAGTGAAGTAATTTTAGGCATGCCGAGGCCGAATCTCGCTTGCCTTTGTTACAGACCAGTTTAGCCGTCTGGTTTTGTAGGACCGGTAGGCGGGAGAACAGTTGCTCGTTCATCCCTTCGAACAGGGCATTGCCGTAATCTAGGCGGCTGACCAGGAGGGCCTGGGTGATTGTGCGTCGACAGTCCAGAGGTATCCAGGAGAAAATTTTTGCCAAGAGTTTGAGAATTGCAAAACCTTTGCCCCAGAGTATGCGTATGTGGTCTTTTATGGACAGGGCGTCGTCCATCATGATGCCAAGGTTTCTGGCGTACTGTTTCGGGACGGGGGCTGATCCCAGAGACGGTGGCCACCACGTGTCGTTCCAAGAGAGTTTGGCTCCTCCGAACAGTAGTATCTCCGATTTTCCGGCATTTAGTTTTAGGCAGTGGTTGCGCATCCATTCTGCCATTTCGGAGAGACAGCTGTGTAGTTTTTTCTTAGTTGATTCCGACCCTTCATCCATTGTCACCATCAGCTGAGTGTCATCGGCATAGGAACATATGCCGATGCCCCACTTTCTTCCAATGTCGGCCAGAGATGAAACATAGACATTAAAGAGAGTGGGGCTTAGTGAGGCCCCTTGTGGGACCCCACAGCCGATGGGACAGGGTTTTGAGTGAAATTGGCCCATGCGCACAGCTTGGGTGCGATTGCTAAGGAATGATTTAATCCATCTTAACGCTGTAGATTGTACTCCTTTGCTCAAAAGGATGTTTATTAGGCAGTTGTGTGATACCGTGTCAAACGCTGCTGACAGGTCTAGCAGTATCAGAGCCACAGATCCCCCTTGATCTGTGATGCATCTGACACTGTCTGACACTGCCAGCAACGTTGCCTCGGTGCTATTGTTGGCTCTAAAGCCGGTCTGGGTGGGGTCCAGAAGTGAATTGTCTTCTAGGTATTTGGATAGTTGTATATTAACCATTTTCTCCAAAGCCTTGGAGAGGTAAGGGAGCTGGGAAATTGGCCTGTAATTCTCTGGGTTGAGGATGTCGGATCCGGCTTTCTTCAGGAGGGGGGTTACAGATGCGTGCTTCCAGGTTTCTGGAAAAGACTCGGTGGTGAGGGACTGGTTAAAAAGGTTGGTGATGAAAGGGTAGAGTGTCGGTGCAATTTCAGAGAACACGAAATGGGGACATGGGTCTGCAGGAGAGCCTGATTTGATTGTCTTTAGAACCGATAATACCTCGTTTTCGGAAAGTGGTTGAAAATTGGTTAGACGTGGGGAATTGCCTGCGTCTGGATGGACATTGTCTTTGTCTGATGTTGGCGAATTTTCCTCGGGGTTGTCAGGCAGGGAAGGGGAATGTGAAGGGGTGAAGGTAGAGTAAATTTTGTTAATCTTCTCGACAAAGAAGGTGCTAATACGTTCGCAGGCCTCAGTTGAGGGGGTGAGGGTTTGTGAGGTGCTGGATGGATTACTAAGCTCCTTTACAATTTTGAACAGTTCTTTTGCGGAGTTGTGGTTTTCATGGATTCGTTGCGTAAAGAATGCTTTTTTCGCATCTCGAATGGCAAGGATATATTGTTTCCGCTTGGTGACATAGTTTGCTCTGGTTTCTGAATCTTTGGTTTGTCTCCATCAATGTTCGGTTTTCTGGCATTCCTTTTTGAGGCTTTTAAGTAGAGGGGTGTATCATTTTTCCCTGGTAGTTGTTTTTTTTCTTACTTCCCGCAGGGGTGCTAGTTTGTCTAACGTTTGGCGAATTCCGGTTTCTAGCAAAGTGAGGTTGTTACAGATGGAGGAGTTATCCTGCAATGTGACGTCTATCTCAAGAAAGTGATTTTGAAAATTGGAGTCATTGATTAGTCTCCAGGCTCTGTTGGTGGTGAGAGGAGTGGATCTGGACTTCGCGGGTTTACCGAGAAGTTTAAAAGAGAAGGATAGCATGGAATGATCAGACCAGGACAGGGGGAGGATTTCTTTCATGGTAGTCGACTCAGAATTAGTAAAAAGGAGATCCAAGGTGTGTCCTGCTGAGTGCGTGGGGCCCTCAACCAACTGCTTAAGTTGTAAGATTTCCATGTCATACTTAAGCTGTGACGATCCAGGGGCATTAGTATTTTCATAGTGGACATTGAAGTCACCAATGACCATATAATTTTTGTGTTTCAGGCAGGATGGAAGCAGTTGGTTCAGTAGTTTGGTGCCTATGCTGGCTTTTTGTCCTGGCGGGTTATAGACAACTGCACCGGCTAGTATGATGAGGTTCTCCACGAGGATTTTAAATGGTAGAATCTCATGTTCGGGGTAGACAGTTGTCGTTTCCGTGAGACATGTTAGGTGGTCTCTGAAGATCACAGCGACTCCACCTCCTTTTTTTTGGCTTTGTCTATTTTGTGTGATTATTTTGTATTCGGGGGAAGGGCGTTGGCCAGGTCTGGAGCGCTGGCGTCAGATAGCCATGTTTCGGTAATAAAGACCAGGTCAGGGGTCCTAGATGTCAATATGTCCCAGATGTCTAGTGCATGTTTAGGAAGAGATCTGGCATTAAAGTATAGGCATTTCAGTTCCAGCTGATTACTGGTGGAGAGTGTGTGATGATCAGTTGGGAGTTGACCCAGGCTTGACCATCGACATGAGCGGCAAGAGATAGGTCCATAAGATAGGCCAGGGCCAGTTTGGATGCATGGGTGCGATCTAGCAGCCGTGGTGGTTTTGTTAAGAGCTAGTAAATCATTACGAGTATAGCAGATGGGTTTGACCATGGATGAGCTGGAGCCTATAGGGGGTAT
The DNA here is from genome assembly GCF_964263255.1 of Lissotriton vulgaris. NCBI lineage: Eukaryota > Metazoa > Chordata > Amphibia > Caudata > Salamandridae > Lissotriton > Lissotriton vulgaris. The sequence goes on along the minus strand of NC_141693.1, from coordinate 611,607,013 downwards.
AGCCCCTAGTCCCGGTCGGTCGCGGACGGGCGCAGACGGGCTTGCCTTAGGCGCGCCTTTGGCGCGCAAACGTCACGCCCGCTGCGCTCGCCCGCTGGGCAACCGAGAATTACACATAATTTATGATGCTCTGGAGTTTAGGGACAGAGGGGCGTGGCCTAAAAGGGGCGTGGCCTCCGCTCGTGGCAGGAGGGCGCGAGGGGGAGAACGCGTGTGACGTCAGCGCTGGCTCCGCTGAGTACACGGCAGTTCTGTCCGGTGAGTGAAATTAGCGCACAAGTATTCTGTGACGGTAAATTTTTAAAAACAAGTTATTCAGTGACACAAATTGATAAAACAGCAAGTTTGCCTTACTCCCGGCTTCCGCCTCAGGAGTCGACCCTTAGTCTTTGCTTGTTGGCCTAACACGGCGCTTTTTATGCACGAGTGTTTGTTTGGGGGCGTGGCCTAAAAGGGGCGTGGCCTCCGCTCGTGGCGGGAGGGCGCGAGGGGGAGAACGCGTTTGACGTCAGCGCTGGCTCCGCTGAGTACACGGCAGTTCTGTCCGGTGAGTGAAATTAGAGCACAAGTATTCTGTGACGGTAAATTTTTAAAAACAAGTTATTCAGTGACACAAATTGATAAAACAGCAAGTTTGCCTTACTCCCGGCTTCCGCCTCAGGAGTCGACCCTTAGTCTTTGCTTGTTGGCCTAACACGGCACTTTTACATTACATTACATTACATTACCTCCGCGGACTCCAGGGTCACCTCCGCGGGCTCCCCATCCATCTTGCAGGGTGTATCCTCTAAGACGTCTTCTTGTCCAGCAGTAGGCTGGGCTATTGTTCCAGACTCCAACTCTGGTTGAGTTCCTTGCCAGGCAGCCATGGACCGCATGACCACGCAGGTCCATCCTGGTATTTCCAGCATTTCGGTGTGGGCTTGGAACTCCACCTCCTTCCAGGCGGTATACTCCAGATTGTTTCCGAGCAGACAATCAACTGGCATGGCAGGGCTCACTGTGACTCTCAACAGGCCCGAGACCCCTCCCCACTCAAAGGGAACCTGGGCGACAGGGTAGTGACCAACACTGTTGTCAGCCAGCACAACCGGGTGGAATATGTCAGGGATCACTTGCTCCGGGAACACCAGCTGTCTCTTTACCATTGTCATGCTGGCACCCGTGTCCCTCAGAGCCTCCACCTCCTACCCGTTAACCCAGACCCTCTGCCGGTACTTGGCAGTATTCAAGGGTAAATGCGTCTCTAGGACCATCTCTCTATACCCCAGGGAAACTAGGGTCAAGCCTGTCCACTCACCCCCTCATCTAGGGACAACTTCTCCCCCAGCGCTACACTAGCCACCCGGGGCTCTTACCTCCTGTGGGGGCTGGGGCCCTTTTGCGACACTGGGGACCCCCCTTGTAGTGTCCAACCTCCCCACACTCGTAGCACTGGACAGCTCGGGGCTGCTGACTCTTGTCAGGGTAAGTGGGTTTCTGGAATCCAGATTGGGGTGGGAAACCTACCTCTTTCCCATGCGGTCTATTTTGGGGACCTATAAAGAACTCCTTCTTTTTATCTCCCCCCTCTCTCTTCTGGGGAAAACCCTGTCCACCTTTCGGTGGTCTCCCCCAGATCTCTTTGTAGGACGCCCAAGTGTTGACCCAGGTATCCGCCTCCTCTCCAAGCTCCAGAGGGTTGGTCAGCTTGCGGTCCACCAGGTGTTGGTGCAGCTCTGGAAAACACTTATCAAGAAGGTGCTCCCTTAACAACAGATAGTACAGGCCTTCATAGTCCCTCACTTTGCTGCTACGCACCCAACCCTCTAATGCCTAACTACTGGTGCGTGCATGTACAATGGCCACTCCGCAGGGGCCTGTGGCAGCCATATTATTAGGAGAGAGCACCTGCACCTCAGCACTGTTTGGCAGTGGTAAGACGCCCAGAGGTCTAGGTCCAACAAAAATATGGTGGCAAATATGAGGTGAAAAGGGAAAGAAAAGGTAAGACAACCCTAGGGCTGACAGGTCTAACACTGGATGACATAGCATAATCTCTATGAGGTGGGAATAGGGCGGGCAAGTTCTTGGCTTGGCTGGATAAGAGGACATTGGCCTTGAGATGGGTGGTTTGAGGTGAAAGCGAGTGACGGAGCCTGGGTCTGGGGTGGGGCACAAATAGTGGAGACTTTGCTGATTATTAAGTGCATCTCTGTACTTCGGCCTCCGCTTCTTCGCTTGAAGAATCTCAGGAACTGGTCACTACCCTCAAGATGTCTTGCTTAGGTCTGGAGGACAGAGACCTCCTTGAACAGGAACTGACAGAGGCCAAGATATCCAGGGCAATTCAAGACATATGATCCGGTAAAGCGGCCTGCCCCAATGGCCTACCAATCAAACTGTACAAAGCAACTGCGTCGAAAGTGGCGCCCTTTTTGTGAAATATGTTTATTGAGAGCCGTGATAGAGGGAGACTCCCAAGAGACCAAAAAATAGTTAATAATGAGGTAACGATGGCAAGCCCTCCAATGAATTTGGCTCACACATGCCTAATTCCCTTCTCAACTCGAAAGTAAAGATCTTGGCCACATTACTTGCAACCCGCCTAACCCAAGTGATGCCAACATTAGTTCACATGGATTAATCTGCCGTGGGAAACAACCGTTACAATGCAACTATTACAACGCACACCGTTACAACGCACACCATTACAACGCAGGATCCTTTACAACGCATGGCTTTACAACGCATGACATTACATAGCAGATGCTATTACAACGCATGCCATTACAACGTAAGTATAGGTAAGTATATTATTTTATTTAACCTTTTTTTTAATTACAAAAATATTAAAAATAAATAAAATAAATTAATTAAAGTAATTTTATATATATAGTTTGGGTTATGGGGTACAGGGGTATTTTTAGGGTTCAGGGTTGGGTTTGGATTTTGGGGTACAGGGGTATTTTTAGGGTTCAGGGCTGGGTTTGGATTTTGGGGTACAGGGGTATTTTTAGGGTTCAGGGCTGGGTTTGGGTTTTGGGGTACAGGGGTATTTTTAGGGTTCAGGGCTGGGTTTGGGTTTTGGGGTACAGGGGTATTTTTAGGGTTCAGGGTTGGGTTTGGGTTTTGGGGTACAGGGGTATTTTTAGGGTTCAGGGTTGGGTTTGGGTTTTGGGGTACAGGGGTATTTTTAGGGTTCAGGGTTGGGTTTGGGTTTTGGGGTACAGGGGTATTTTTAGGGTTCAGGGCTGGGTTTGGATTTTGGGGTACAGGGGTATTTTACGGTTCAGGGCTGGGTTTGGATTTTGGGGTACAGGGGTATTTTTAAGGTTCCGTTTTTAAATAATTTTTTTTAAATAATTAAAAACATTAATTTTAATAATTTTAATATTTATTAATAATAGTTCTTTAATAATAATAGTTCTTTTAAAAAAAGATTTTTTAAAATATATATATATGTACAAAGTAATTATTAAAAAATAGTTTTATTTATTTAATAAATGAAATTTTATTAAATTACATTTTTTAATAAAATAATATACTTATCTATACTTACGTTGTAATGGCATGCGTTGTAATAGCATCTGCTATGTAATGTCTTACGTTGTAAAGGCATTCGTTGTAAATGTATCTGCGTTGTAAAAATTGTGTTGTAACGGTGTGCGTTGTAAAAGTTTGCGATGTAACGTCATACATCCATCTGGCGTTATGCCTGGACGAAATACAGCACTCAATCTCAGAAGGTTACATAGGGTCATGGGCAGGACGGCGACTGTCCAGGAGGGGGCAGTGGTGATGTCAGTGGATGCCTGTATGGCGTTTGACACAGTTGAATGGCATTTCTATATGCAGTGTTGGAAAGGCAGGGCTATAGGCTTGGTTTCCTTGCGTGGATTAGGCTCTTATACTCGAAGCCCCTAGCACAGGTCTCAGTAAATGGGAATGTATCAAGGGTCTTTGACCTGTGGAGATGGACAAGGCAGGGGTGCCCACTCTCTCCCCACTGTTTGCGTTGATATTAAAACCTTTGACAATATGGAGTCATGGATACCCCATGGTACAGGGACTGCTTTGACCCCGGAATGGAAAGCCAAAATGTCCCTATACACTGATGACATCTTACTGTATGTGGTGAGCCTACTGCATCGATCCACAGGAAACTGCATATATTCAGCCTGTTCTGTAAATATTCAGGCTATAATATCAACTGGGAAAAATCAGTGATTTACGTCCTAGCAGGAGACCCACCCAAATTCCCTAGATAATGTATGATCCGTATAGTCGCGAACAGGTTCCGGTACCTAGGGATATACATTACTAGAGACCAGATGATTTTTTATGAGCAAAATTTGGTGCCTCCACTGGATCACCTAAAAAGGGATATCCAGCACTGGAGGTCACTACCACTCTCCCCCCTGAGTAGGCCACAGTCTTCAAAATGATGGCATTGCCCAGATGTTTGTATGTACTCCATAATACGCCCTACGTGGTTCTCTCACCCTACTTTCAGTGGAAAGACTCTACAGTGCAGCAACCATTATGGGATGGTGGTGCGTCCTGAATCTCCCTAACAAAACTTACCAGGAGATGATATGACAGTGGGATAGCACTTCCTGTCTCCAAAGATATTATTGGGCTGCCTAACTTACTGTGATCAACCACTAGGTACATAGACCCTTAGATGATCCAGCATACAGAATGCAATCATCACAATAGGCAGCCGGCTGGCCTATGGGGGGAAAAATACGATCATTTCATGGACCAACTTCGACCGCACTCTCATTTTCTGAGATAGTGGTTCTAGAAATTTCTCCAGTTGGCCCCACCGTCATTAACCTGTCTTCTGTGTCCCCAGGGCCCTGAAATCTTCACACTTTTTTTGTAATTTTTTACATGTGCAAACAGGACTGTCTTAACAGCATTATAGGCCCCCAGGCAAAGCATTGCTCTGGGACCTGCCTGCACAACCACTCTCAGGAATAATGGGCAAGATGTATCAATATGGAATTTTGTGAGTCCATAATAGCAAATTTTACCAATTTGCTATCATGGAATCGCAAAGTGCAATGTATGTAGGTTTCACACAAAAAAATTGTGATTCCTACACATTCCTTCATAGCGAATCGCAAATTTTAATTTCGCTATTAAGGAATATCTTCCTGTTAATTCCTTTGGGCCTAGAGGCCCATATGAATGGGAAGACATTCGCAATTTGCAATTACCAAATTGGTAACTGCAAGTTGCAAATGCAATTACAAGGGTGATAGGGGGTGATAGGGGGACAAAAGACCACCCTGATGCACCCCCAAAAAAGGTAAGTGTGCACATGTAGCGCACATAGATGCCCTAAATGCATATATGTGTGCCACATGGCCCTAAGAATGGCACTTAGAATGTGTATTTTTCTAGGAATTTGCAAATTTCCACTGTTAGAACCGGGATCTCTGGCTGGCCAAGGCTTGCGCCAAAGTCAGTCAGAGACCACCACTTCCACGTCAGGGCAGGGCAGTCACACACCAAGATAACCCCTGCTCACCCTCTAGGTAATGTGACGCGAGCAGCCAGGCTAAACTTGGAGGCTATGTAGGTTAAGTGTTTGCGCGCGCACCCAGCAACAACACCCAAGGCCCACCACAAAGGAAACTCCACACCAGGTTATATAAAAATAGCCTTTGTATTATACCAAAACACATTAGATAAAAACACACACTTTACAATGTGCCAACAGGCACGGGCAGAATTTACAGGGGATATGTACAAGACAGGGCCACATGGACCACTGTCAGGAATATGCAATTTTAGACTTAGTACTCGGTAGCATTAGCACTTTTAGGAATAGTAATTTGCACATAGAACACTTGTAGAACCAAATAGAAAATGTAGCACACAACCAGTGATCACTGGTAAAGGGTAAGTACCTCCTACGCAACCCTAACCACCTTAGGAAAATATTGCGCAGGGAACCAAGACCTCAATAGCAACACCTGTACTAGGAGAAAAAAAACAACCACCTAAGTATCACCACACATTTAGGGGTATAAGCATAGGAACATTACACATGATGCATTAACATTCAGAGGTGTAAGGAAGGAAAACACATGATGCATCAAAACATTCAGAGGTGTAAGAACAAGCAATTGCGCAAAACTCACATGAGCCACAACCTGTGGCAGTCCCTAGGCCCTCTGGCCTTGTTGGAGCTAAGCCGCCCTGTGTCCCAATGTCAGGGGGGCCTAAACGTGGCAGCTGCCCACGAAGTGCTGGGCAGCTGTGTAGGCAATGATGGGCCTACTCTGGAGCCTCGCAGGCTCTGGCCAACTGACTGTCCCCTAAGCCCCTCTGGGCTCTAGACAAAGGACTGGCCCCTCAGGAGCCTCTTAGGCTCAAAATAAATGGATGCCCCTAGAGCCCTCGTGGCTCTACACACAGCAAGGTCACCTGAGCCTCTCCGGGCTCTTAAATAATTATGGGCCCCTCGTTGGAGTCCCTCCTTGACTCAAGACAAATAAATGCCCCCTCAAGCCTCCTGGGGCTCGTCAAGCAAAGAAATGCCCCCGGAGCCTCTCTGGGCCCTTAAAACAAATGAATGCTGCCACGAGCCTTCTCTCAGGGCTCAAGAACAAATTGGAGTGTCGTTGGAGTCCCTCCCTGGGGGACTCGATTTCACTGGGTGCCCTCTGAGCCTCGCCAGGCTCGTAGAAATCAAGGTGCCCCCTCGAGCCTTCTCTGGGCTCGCAAAACTACTGTGGCGCCGTGAGCCCCTCTGGGCTCTTAAACAATAATGCCCCTGAACTGGTGGAGCCTCTCGTCTCGCTCTCGGAGCAGCCCGCTGTCAACCGGGGCCGCTCTGAGTAAAGTAAAACTGCCCCCACACTCACCAGGTCTCGCTGGGTCTGCGGGGGCGGGGAAGCACTCACTGCCGGTCTCCTCCTCACCCGGTTCCGCTCCTGGGGGCCGGGTCCTCACACGGGCGGCGGGCGGGGATCCTCTTCCACCACGGAGCCCTGCCGGTGTCCTCAGCTGCTTCTCCTCTCCTCGTGCTGTGGTGCCAAGGGCGGGACTTCCGGTCCTTCTCCCGGGGGACGCGCTGCAATTGGCCGGCCAGCCCAACACTTCCGGGTCGCCACGGGCAGCGCGGCGGCCCTTTTTCAGGCACTTGCAGGCGGGGTGAGCTCCTGTCCAGGGAGCGGCAATTTCTCGGGGCAATGCCGGGAGGGCACCGGCTGGAAACGATAAAGCGCCCCCAGGCGCTTAACAGAAAATAAAGCGCTCTCAGGCGCTAGCAGAATAAAGCGCTATTAAGCGTCGTGGGCCCAAATAAAGCGCTCCTCAGGGCTAGAGGCAGAATGAAGCGCTCCCAGCGCTAGAAAGGCAATCTCAGCGCTCCCCAGCGCTGAAGGACAGGAGAGATCGCCCTCAAGCACTCCAAATACACAAAGTCCAGCAAAGTCCTTCTAGGCAGGGGGAGGCAAGACTGGGCCCAGAGCCAGCTCGCTGGGTCTCCAGGCAGGGAGAAAATCCAAGTGGCGGTCCTCCTGGCCCCAGCAACAGCAGCAGCCCCTTCAGGATCCTGGAAGAGAACATTTTGTTAGGGAACACAGCCCCTTTTTATACTACTAAATCCTTTGTTCTGGCACAGGGTGAGGGGGAAAACCAGTCGCAGCTGGTTGGTGAGCACTCTTGATGTGCTCAGCCTCTCACCCTATTCACTGGCAGGGCTAGGGTCGTTAGATGCACCACAGGGGGCGGAGCCAGCATTGTGTGGGGAAAGCCCAGACCTAATCAGGACCCAGGTGCACTCCTCCCCAGCCATCAGCATGCTAATCTCCACACTCACCACCGGGCAGACCCATCATGACTCATGGAGCCTGGCATCCCAGCCAGCACCAGCCAATGTAAATGTAAATGTATTTGAGCTTATATAGCGCACAGCTACCCACAAAGGGTTTCCCGGCGCTTGCCTAGGGAACCCGTCCTGGTATTCCCCTGTGAGATAACCCCGGCAGGGTATCCACAAGGTGAAAGCCAGGCATCCCGCCGCGAGGGGCCGTTGTGGAGATTAAGCAAGCTATTGCCCAGAGTCGCAGAGTGTGAACCCGTGAGTCAAGTAGGCACCGGAGCGAGAATTATCGAGTCCGTGGAATTTTTGAGCCCAAGACCCGCCGAGGCGGGGAATTGAACCCTGGTCCAGGGCTGATCTCAGCTTCCGGGTCTGCCGCCTCTAACCCCTGAGCCACACTTCTCCACTGCCAATCACACGCCAGCACCTTTACAGCACACGCACAGCCATGTCTAGAAGTGGCACTTCCCCACTAGACACATACATGCTGCATACATCATTGCGCAGCATTCAATCTCACAAGTCCGCACATACCAAACTCGAGCTTGCACACCTCACGCATCAGGAACTACCAGGGACACAGACATTCCTCATGCATTCCTATGGGAGGGCAGGCCAACCTTACTCCACACACTCAGAGTGCGCACGCACTTTCCACTGGGACACAGTGAAAGTACGCAGAAACCATAAATCAATACCACCAATTCACATTCAAAAAGCAAAAAGTTTAGGGGTGAACCTGCCAGAAAGGCCAAGTCCAACAACCACCAACTTGCAGTTGGTGGTAATTTGCAATTCCTTAAAGCAAGGTCGCAATTTTTACCTGCTTCCTGCATTGCATTTAGGGAATTGCATTTGCAAAATAGCTAATCACAAAAATTGCGATTCCCTATTTTGCAAATGCCTTTTGAAATGAAACATCCCAAACGCCATTTTACCGTTCGGAAACAGGCCGATTCTGCGAATCGGCCCGTTTGCGACCGTAAAAGACTTAGGACATCTAGCCCAAAATGTTTAATGGAAAGTTAGTGTTACATTCTGGTCTACATTGGGCCCCTATGCTCATGGGGTCCGGGACAACTGCCCAGTGGGCCCATGCGTTAAGACGGCATCGCGTAAGACGCTGGTTCTCGCTGTGTGCCAAATGTGAAGGGCACATACTATGATTGGGCGCTTCCAGAATGCCAACTTCTGTTGCTTTCCTAGTATCCTAGTAGTTACTAAGAACTAATCGACGCTCCTTTGAATGCAAAAGCATAACAACGTTTGTGGCTTCTTCATTTTTTATTTAATTCCCCACACTGGGCCTCCTGAATATGTCCAAAATTGATTTATATATCGTGGAGGAGGCAATATCAGTGGATGTAGGAACCCACTATGAAACAATGTTTAATAAACGCCCGCTCAAACTCTGGCTACTTATTTCACCTCACTACTCAATTCTCAAAAGCCTCTACACTTATTAATTTATCATTCCAGTTGCAAAAATCATCATAACTGTTTTATCCAAACTCTTAAAAATAAATCCAATTCCTATACAACAACGAGACTCCTCCCAGACGCAAGTGTTTTGAGCCATTAACGGCCCTTCATCAGTGATTTAGAGTAGCCATTATTGTTTACACAATAAAGAATGACAATGAAAGCATTCTGATAATTACTTTTGGATCTGGAATGAATAATGAAAAAGTGGCTTTTTAAAGATTAATTACACTGGATTGGAGCAATGACTTTTATGGGTACTGCAGCGAAATACACTGCTGGATCTATGCATGTATGGATAAGTAGCTGAAAGACAGTGGAGCGCTGTGCAGGGTTAAAGACAAAGATAAAGTCAAAAAGAGATTGGAGGGGAAGGTGGAGTCTGGCTGTGTAAGAGGACTGTTACAGTTCACAGTCGCGAGTGGTGTCCAATAAAAATGGTAAAGCAGCACAGGAAGAAACAAACAAACAAAGAAAAGAAACACTTACCTGATGCTCGGCACTCTTCTTCTTCTCCTCGCCCATCTTCTACTCGTCTGGGCACCGGTTCCCAGACTCCCTTGCGGCCAATCCCGACGCTGCTCTCACCATGAGAGCAGCATCGGGATTGTGCAGAGCACACTGGTTTTGCGCTCCATCAGGAGCTGGGAGCCTGTGCCTACTGGCCTCTCCACCCAGCAATGCAGCTGGGTTGGAAGGAAGTCAGTGTTCATGGTGGTATTACTGTCCTAAGAAGGCCGTCCAAACTGTCATGCACACTGACATCACTGCCCAATCCTCCCCCTCCCCCTAATGCAGGGCTGTGGCCCTGCCCACAAGACTTGGTTGGACGAAAAATAAAATGATAATCAATACATTTTTTCGTCTGCCTCTGCGTGCAGGGAGGCGATGCTCCTCCACCATAGCGGAGGAGCCACCGTTGACAGTTCATTTCTCACATCTCAATTGTACTATTATTGGGTGTCTTAACCATTCTTTAGTATCAGTTTGTCAGGTGAAAGGAAGCAGGGATGTAGCCATGGGTTTTCCCTCCGACTCAGCCAAGCAAGACAATGACGTACTGTAATTTGAATGGTTGGATTAACATAGGTAGGTTTTTATTACATCAATGAAATACACACATCACAAAAATCTTAAAAACTAATTTTAGAAAAAAGTATAAACAACACTATTTACAATAGCCAGAAGATCAGTGGATCCGTGTAACACAACACTAAGGTTTCAATACCACAGCTTTAATCTATTCATCCACACACAGGCCAAACGACTTCCTTGTCTACCATTACAGGGCGATCCCAGCCTACCAACCAACCAGAAAAAAAGTCTCAGTCCTTTCCTCATCATCCACCAGGTAATGTAGGGCCCTAAGCCCTTTAGTGTGGCCAGGTGCTAGAACCATCAATCGTGCACAGTGTGCTAGTCCTTGGCGCACAACCCCGCGCAAAAAACACAGAATGAAAAATGAACCAATCAACTCCTCAGTGTTGTCCCTTAGAGATGATTCAGAAATCTTTTCTGTAAATGAATGTGTATAGAGTTCCTTACTCGCTTAATGTGACAAAAACAACTGTCCACATCAAAGAGTAGCCTGTAGAATTATTTACATAATATAGGCACTTTCTGCTCTGTCACCCCCAAAAAAGTGAGTCCCTCACAATAATGTAAGAGAGTATTGAGAGGATGTCACTTCTTGAAGGAGATATGTAGCACCACAGAGGTGTCAGGTCTGGGTCAGATCATAAGCGGAAAAGGCGAAGAGGTCATGGCGCTCCACCCTGACATTTACACCTAAACTCAGGACCTGGGGTGGCCCTTGTCTTACGCTGCCAACCTTCACTTAATATCAAAGCTTCTGCCTGGATTCGGAATAGATTTTTGGAGAGGCTCACATTGACCTAAAATCCCTGCTGAAACGCCTGGGGGGACCACATCCACTTCCTTGTCAATAGAAAGGTAGGCCAAAGCACTGATGATGCGGGTGAGGGAAACTGTCCACCCAAGTTTAATTCACTGCCCCCACTAGTTGGAGCATGCACATCCATAGGAAAGGTGATGTCTAGTGGATTCCCCTACCCATCTGCTCAAACAAGAAAAGGACCTTATTCAACTTAAATATTTAGATTATAATGGCTCATATTGTATAGGAACTATTTTTTAGATTAAATGTTAAAAAAATCAAATGCACGCATCACAAAAACCTAAAAACCTGTTTTCGAAAAACATTCCTTTTAACTATTGACAATAGCTTTAGATCAGAGAGTCCCTGTTACACAACCCTAAGGGTATTATTTAGATCTTCGCGGATGGAATACTCAGTCACAAACGTGATGGATATCCTGTTCACCGCATTACAATCTCTTTAGGATATAATGGGATTGTAATTCGGTGGACAGGATATCCGTCACAGTTATGACAGAGTTTTTCCCTCCGCCAAGATCTAAATCATGCTCTAAGATTTTAATTCACACATAGACAAAACAATGTCTACCAATGGGGATACTCCTGGTCGACGGCTGAACTGGCTGCAAGCACTAGACTCTCCCACCATCTACCAGGCATTGTAGGCTTCTAAGCACTGCAGTGAGGTAAAGGGATAGAGAATTCCACCGGAACAGTGTCACAATCTTTTGATCCCACCCACAGAGAAAAACAAACAGAATGTAAAATGCACCAATGACATCCTCGGTGTTATCAAGTAAAGATCACTGATCAAAATTATCCTCCAATGATTGAATAAAGAGTGTCTTGTCTGCCACCTAAGCAACCTGGACAATCAAATACTTTGCCTTGTCCACCAGTGAGGAGAGAACTCAAATAGGCCCACCATATATTAATGAAGAGATCTATGCCCCGTTCTGACAGATGAACAGCATCACAATGGAACAGTTCTGGCACCCTCATGAATTTATGGAGAATGTGCCTCAATCTTCCCCTTTTTGAATAAAGCTTTTGCAGCTCTGCTTTGAGGTGCCTTGCATAAACATTCATGGTTTTAAATTACATACTTGCAACCCAATCATTTCTTAGCATCATATGGTACCATACTTTGGAAAATAGTATACCAAACCAGAAAAACCCATTCATAATCAATTCTCTGAGCCTGATTCACAAGCTACAATTTTTAGTTCTACAAAATGTTCTGTAAAATGGTATTCAGAAACTATGTACAGTTTACTCCTCTGCCTGAACTATCTTTTTATGTGCAGGGATCACCTCCATAACTGCGAAGTCTCCACCTACGTAAGTATACGTTTTAGTAGAAAAATGTGGACAAGATAAGGGGAGTGGGTTGAAAAAGGGGCAGAATTACTACTAAAGGAGAGGAGAATTTACAGGAGTAAGGAGGGAAGAGGGTGTTTGGGCAGAACCTCACTCACCCACAAAATAATAATACCATTGTGATACTCCAACTGCACTTCTAAAGTGACTACAGGGAGAAATGCAAAACAGTAGTTAATCAAGGAACACACATAGCCAAACACTGGTATTGTAAAATCGTTCCATAGACAATCACGAGGAAAAAAATCACAAAAAATAATGGCAAAAATATTTTTGAAACTATACTGCTAAAATATTCACTTGCAAATAAACACATTTCTTGAACTAATGGCAAAAATGTAATCTAATGCAATTAATTTAGCTCGAAATACAATATTTTCATATGTTTAAAAAGGTTTAATAAACTTTAAAAAAAAATGTAAATGTATACCTCTCAACTCCAAATAATAAATCTTTCCTTAAAATATATCTACATTTAAAGAAATGGCGTTTTAACATTTACTTCCTGAAAAGTATTCATCACATGTTGAAAATATAAATAAAAATGTTTTCAACACTTGCAACACACCTGCTAATGAAGTTAGTGATTGTTTTTAAGACCACCATCCATCTCCAGCCGGCAGAAGCACATAATAATAACAACAAATCACAACTGCTCACAAACAAAAGGAAAACACACACCAAAACTCTTTTTCTGCCTTCACTATGCCATTGAACTTGTTCATTGGTTTGCCCCTTCTTTTGAGAAGGAATAACTTGAGGAGAGGAGCAGTGAATTGAGGTTTTATAGGCAAAGGATAACATCTTTGGAATTTCCAGGCAAGCTGTTATTTCCAGATGCCACTTCCTACCCGATGTGATCTTGGAGATGGTTGGTAGATGGGTGCAGAGCTGGATTCACATACAGGCTGCTCCCGGACTATCCCAGCTTATGTGAAAATACTAACTGCACTCAATTTATGGATGTCTGTTTATGATTCATATCTATTTTTCAGTTTTTTTAGAAGATGCTGGGTGTGCTGTCTGTTCCCATCTCCTCACACCCCTACACACTTCCAACCACAGTATCACAGTGGAGGTAAAGAAGGGTACACATATATACATGAGCCATTATTAAACACATTTTAGGCATCCTCAAGTCGCAATTCAGATATCTTCCCCATACAGGGGGTGGGTGCTGGTGTACTTCCCAGAAGTTGTGTGCAAGATTATAGTAGCCTTTTTGGGTTGCACAACATTGCCATACAACCGGGGTGACAGACAGAAGTCCACCGTGACCTACGCCCACATCATTTAAACCATGGAGGAGACCAGAACAGAGTTCAGGGTATGAAGGTGAAAGAATCGGCAGCTCAACTCTTTTTTTCTTCAGCTGTTACTTTAGTTACTGCAATTATGTGGTTGGATAGTCTGTTGTCAATGATGAATGTTGAACATCTAAAACACTGTCCATAGCATACACCCTGAAACAACTTTGTTTACATTGCATAATATATTTAACTAACCAGAAATGCTGAAGAGGAAAAAACGAATTTATTTGTTCAAAAACACTGACATCACATTACAATACCTGAGACATGACACTCATGGTTTAGTGCAAACAGGAAATATCTTTTAAAATCACACATATATTAGGTCCATAAATCATTTCTGTTTATATTTTGACACAGTTTAACATTTCTAGATTTTCTACTACATGTACAGATTTGATATACCAGGAAATGATTTTAGACATATTTCATAATTTCTAAAAAAGAGACACAAGACTTAGTGACTGTGTATATTATGAGATGTAGAAATTAAAATCACAGGTTCCAAGACTTACTTGACAGGCGGATGGTGGAGTACTTAGTTGTGGCGGCCAGGATGTTCCTGGATGTCCTATCTGATGATTTCTGATGACAGAAGGTGACACAAAAATAGAGATAATATAATGAAGGGAGAGAACTCTTGCTACTGTGCCTCTGGCCTCCTTCTTCACCAGCGGTGGATGGGGAAACCTTAGTGGTTTTATAAAAAGACCCTCACCAACCAGTACCACTGGTGGAATGTTTCATGCTTGGGTCCTCACCCAATACCCCAGTGTGTTTGGCTCGTCTCAACACTGTTGATTGGCGGAGCTCTTTTATTTAAGGGTGCAAAGGGATCTCAGATTAAAATTGCATGTAGATTATCCCTATAATAATTGTATACTTCTTTATTCAGGGTATTTTACCAAGGTTGAAAAAATAAGGGCTGTCTTAAGAGTATATAATGTACTCAGACATCTAGGGTTGACATGTTTCAGCCAATAGAAGTCGTCTAAAAAAGGATGTCTGACTTTCTTCAGGACTGTATTCTGAGATCCCCAATGACTATACCAACCACACGTCAGGAACTTCCCTCATCATTATATCTGTGAAGATAGGTGGAGAGACATTGGTTATTATTAATAAGTCATTTTCACGTTTTAAACAAGCATTCATGGACTATTCTGTGCTCACAAACTGTGATGTATGAGCTCATAGAATTTCCTCGTAAACTTATATCATGGTGAAGGGCAAATGCACACTGCCTTGGTGATAAGGAGAGAATGGGGCTCAACGGCCAGAGCGGCTAACTCTGAAGCTGTGGAACCAGGTTCGAGTCTAGTTGGAGGCTCAAGCATCCTGTGATTCTGGGCAAATCACTTAATCTCCTTGAGCCTAAAAAAGCAAATATGAATATGTCCATCTGTAATGCAACTGATGCTCGTGTAAAGAGTTTGCGATATATGAAACTGCAAAAATTAAAAGGTGAGAATGATATTGGTACATACAAACATGTGCGATGCACAACTGTGTGTATGATACATGAAGACAAAACAACAAAAAGCTGGACTTACATTCCTTTCATATTTTTTAATGCCACATAGGCACTGAGAGGTGGGAGGATACCACTCTACAAAGGAAAAAACAGTACTTGTTATATAGTGAGAACTACACCATTTTAGTTTTTATTATGAAAATAATCAGTGCAGAAGAAAATAGGAATAAAGTCTCCCCCGGGGGTGGGGGGGATAGGGAGGCTTACTTCATTAAGGCATCATATCCTGCTGGTAACCTATGTGTTCATGCAGTCTCTCAACCCTGCATTTTAGCGGTCGGATGTGTTTGAGTCCGAAACAAAGTTTCTTCTGTGTCGCATTGGGCATCACAAAATGTGCATACGTCACTGCATGGTCAGATGGATTAGCACATTTTTCTTTTCAGGCTTGAAGGAAAATGTAGTCCATGTAGGAATGCTGTTGTCCTAACTACAATGTGCGCTCTAAAGACCATACTCTTAATACATATAGCTATCCAGTATCGCGTATCGCAAAACCTTTGCATCTTTCTTGAGACTAGATGGATATTATAGTCTGTTTAGGAATGGTGCTCACATTACTACTGCAAGGCACGCAGTAAAGATTATGTTTTCTAATACATAACCCTATGTGATAGAATGAACACTAGCTTCGTCCCAGGCTATTGGTCTCATAAAGGGAGGGGAGTGTCCCATACAGTCCAATTTTAAATATTGTTCATAGTCCTTATTCTAATTTCCAGACCGTGCCTGCTGGTATATATTAACTTAAACTGTCATAAGAAATTAGTGAATCTCCACAGATGATGCCTAACTTCTTTGTCTATTGTGGAGGGTGAGAGAGTTCTTACTTAGAAAAATAGTTGGAGGTATCTAAAATATATGTGGTATATAATGTCAGCATATTCTATTCTTGTCCAAGCTAACCCCTATTTGACACTGAGGATGTTCAACCCAATGAACTTCCCAATTGAAGTGAGTGATGTTACAGGGATTATGTCGGATATTTATCCATAGGATATTGTATTTTAGGCCCTTCTTGTGAGTTGATAGTCTGTTCTCTTTCGAAAAGTAGTTTTGCTCTCAGTGTAGCAGGATTCTTTCTACAACTTCCAAATGTATGTCCTTACTTTTTGTTTTGTTCTTTCTGCATGTATTATACACACAGGTGGGCATCACATGTGTTTGTATGTATCAATAACATTTTCACCTTATCAGCAAGGCAGTGTGTGTGCCCTCCACTGTGACATAAGATTAGGAGGAAATTGCATGAGCACATACATCGCAATTTACAGGTGTGGAGTGCTCCACAAATTAGTTACGAATAATAACCAATGTCTCTCTACCTGTCTTCTTGAATATAATGATGAGGTAAATTTTCCATGTATGGTTGGTACAAATATGGACAGTGTATCACAAGTGCCAAATTTATGGGGCCACACAAGCAGGGTACGATCTTTGAAATTTGTTGTTAAGTATCTTAGAATATGGTCCTGAAGAAAGCCAGATGACCTTTCTTAGGCGATTTCAAATGGCTGAAACATGTTGACCCCAGGGGTACATTTATCAATATTTCACTCAGAGCAACACAGCAAGCCACCTTGCTGCACTGCACTGTATCAATTAAAAAAGGGCAGGAATGTGCCATATTTAACATTATAGGACGCATGCCTGTCCATTCCTTGCACTGGCGAACAATGTGCTACCTTGAGCCAATGCAGGCACCCTTGCACCACGGTGCAAGGGAGCCTGCATTTTAAACAGGATTGTTTTTGTAAGGGACAATTCCCTGTACAAAAACAATCCTCTGATGCATTTTCCTCATTCTATGTGTGCTGCAAAATACAGCACACATAGAAAGAGGAACAAAAGAGGAGAAATAAAGATATTTCTCCTCATTATGCCTCATCCGGTATAGCGTTTTGATACATTCCCAGGTCTACCAGTGATTGTTAATCTGGGAATGCCCCAAAATCCACGGGTGAATGCGTGGTAACAACCACTCTCCACCCATGTAACGTCTCCTTAGGGCAGAGTAATGCAACGCAGCAATTTACGCTGTATTGTGTTACTCTAGATGTATCAAGCCCCTCAAGGTCTCGCAAGGTGGCCTTGCATGGCTTGATAAATTGGACATAGTAGCTGCGTCGCCTTTGTGCCCCCAATTGTGTACCAAGGGCGACGCAACTCATTGATGAACGTGTCCCTAGATGTCTGAGTACATTGTATACTCTAAGGACATCCCTTATTGTTTTTAACATTGCCAAAGATAACCTGAATAAAGAAATATGCAATTAGTATAGGGATAATCTATAGACAATTTTGATCTAAGATCCCATTGAACCCTCTATTAAAAGAGCCTTCTCTAATCAACAGCTTTGAGCCCACCGAAACATAATAGGGGTATTGGGTGAGGACCCGAAGATGAAGCATGCCACCAGGGAAAAATTGAGATATACTTATTAGAATAAGTATGTGTCAAGATTATTTTTGAATCCACTATCAAGACATGGCTAAACATATTTAAAAATGTATAAGAAGGTTTGTTATAAATCTAACATTTTGTTAGCATTAGTATACTGGTCGTCCTTGTTGTTTCAGGTGCAAGGCCATCACTATGTGTTGCCATGTTGCAGTTACACATACTTCTGCCCCAGATGAAGAATTAATTTGGGCTGTATAAAGAACAATCAAATAAGCTAAGCACAGCATATAAAGCATTATTGTAATTTGTGTTACAGGGTTCTTATGATAGCTATATATATGCTGTGCAACAATCAGTGCATGTATGACTGAAATACATAGATGAATGAATTGTTGCAGCTTTAGTTATAGAACAATTGCGTCACATTATCAGGGTCCAAACATGAATAGCAAAGCCATTTTCAGTTTTGTACTTAGAATTCTTGGACAATATCTACTAATCAAACTTATTACATCTGTCACGCAAATCACATTATAGAAAAAATAAAAGATAAACTGTGTTACCTAGTCATACACGAAACAATGAAAGATGAACGTTATTGAAAGTATGGGGTGAGTGCTAAATTCTTATCTGGCACTATATTAGTGTTCACTGAAAGAGACAGCCCACTTGGTAAGTGGGCGGTGCATGGTGAAGAGAATGTTCTTCTGGATGGGAGTGAGAGAGATATTTTTCATATTTTCCCCATGCTTCAAATAGGGAGACTGTAGTCAGGGCAGAGATCTCTGCATGGTGAAGTATAGGGAAAAAGAAAAATATTTATTTAACACAAAAATAAGCATTAAGAATATTTTTATGTTAAATATCAAGTCAAGTCAAAGCAGTCTTTATTTCGATCATTCCGATCATAAAAGACACAAGATTATTACAGTATCGCCTCATGACTGATAATTTCAAATAGGTGAACATACAAGAGTTAAAATACAGGTAATACATCAGATAAAAGACAATGTGACTCTCCGTACGTACAGTGCATTATAAAAAAAGTTAAAAACATTATTGTAAAATGATAAAAAGGCAATAAAATTGATAAACATTACTATGGTATAATAGTGCAGTAGGCATATCAAATCTATCAACTTGGCTTGGCTACAGAAATATATTTTCTTTTTCACATGATAATCAAGCGTTCTATAGAATATAGGATAGCATGATCTATATAACTATCGGACATGGCTCAGTGATACAAGAATTATATGCAACAATGTTAGCATAGTTCTCTTACAATACGATTACCGTTGATTGATTCTTGGGTCTTCAAATTTTTAGCTCAAATGCCCCACATCCAGCTAAAAAATGTAGCCATGGCTATCGCTATATGCTCTAGTGTTGGTCTTTAGTATTTGAAGAGCTATGGCGCTAGATCTGGTACCCAAGTTAGAGCAGATTGGATTTAGCCATTTATCCCTTGGGAGCTTATACGCTGGGGAGAAAAATAGAATGCGAGGGACTGTCTCAACCTGATCTGGGCAGGAAGCACATTTGTTATCCAGTGGACTATGCCATTAACTTCTTGTCACAGGGTTTAGATAGGAAATCTCAGTAATCCTCGAACAGGGTATCGTGTTTATGCTCCAAGAATATGCCTGACAGAGAGGTGTTCTTAGTAGATCTCAGACAATTTGTTTTGACCATGTTCCAGTATGCTTCCTTAAAATCTTTTTTAGACGTGAAAGAACTACCTGCCGGGTCTTCCCATAGATGGCTCAACCCCATGTTTGACCGTGTGCGCTTTATCTTATTTAACCAAGGGATCTTGAACGATAGGTCTGCCCCTCTAACATCTTTTAACGCGTTTGCGCAAAATGACAACTCCGGGGTAGGCCAGAGCCTTCTCCAGTATGCTAGTCGTCTGCAGCAAGCTATATCTTCTATGGTGCAGCATTCCATATCTAGATATAAGGGCTTGAGTGGGGTAGATTGCAGGAGGCTGGTAAGGGCTCTTACAAATTTGTTCTGGGCTATAGCTAAAGATGAAAAGTTATCGAAGACCCAGAGCTCAGCACCATATAATATTGAGGCCTTAACCTTTGCGTCGTATATCTTTAATGCAGGCCCTTACTGCTTTGTTTGTGACAGCCTCTGTTCTATTAGTAGTACCCCTGCCATTTGTGCGTGTTTAACGGCCATTAGATCGATCTTGGGCTTCCAGTTTAGCTTCCTGCGCAGTGTAATCCCCAAATACGTGAATATATCAGTCTGTTTAAGTTGGGCATTATTCAAGAAGACTCTCCCTTTGATCTCCTTAAGTTTGTGGCGAACCATGAATTTGGTTTTCTCTACATTGACCACCAACGCATCATCTCCACAAAAGTCCTCAAACCTGCACTGCAACCCTTTCTGTGTTTTTGAAAAAATAAGGTTATCATCAGCAAACATAAGTATGGGCACCTTCATGCTGGCAAGTGCAGGAGCGTCAGTTGGGTGGGTAGTAAAATAGTTGACAACCCTGTTAATGAATAGCAAAAATAGGGTTCTTCAAGCATAGAACATAAAAAATACAATAGCTCTAATACATTTATTTTGATTTAAATCTTTAATTAATGGAAATATATCAAATAAATTAAAATTATTTTTCTGAAGATCAAATAAAGAATTGTATTGCCACCTTAAAAACATTTTTTAAATGTGCAATGATATAGCCTTGTAGGCCGCTGCCAAGGGCTATAGCGGTTGTTAATTTCCCTGAACCTGAGTTATAGGCCTGTGCTGTAGGTGAGGACCAATATCAATGGAGAGGGCCTTTAAAAAAACAGTATATCCCGAGGCAGAAGGGCTACAAAGCTATTAGAACATTTTACCCATTATGGGTAGACTGTTCAAAATTAAAAAGGGACCAAAACATGAAGACAAACATTGGAATGTTGGAGCTCCCGGCCTTATACCACCTATTATAATCCTGGTGCAACTCCATTGTCTTCAATGGAGCTCTCAAGATTCTAATGTTCTAATAATTATTAAAAGTGATGTATAGAAATAATTACAATTAAGTTAAGTATGAATAATTACATTTAATAAACATTTTTTAAATTTTAAAATAGGTTATTGAAATATGTTGTAAATTAATGTGTACTATTTTGTATGTTTTAACATTCATTTATAACTTATTTATATTTTTTGCTAATAATTTAATTTTACGTTATTTCTTATGCAGTTTTATTTTAAGTCCCTACCTCCATTAGTTTCTGTGGGAGGGTGTTGGAGTACCAGTACCTGGTCATCTGTAGTGCTGGTTTTACTACTGCGTTCCTTTTTTCTAGTAACTTACACTCAAACTTTGTGACTACTGAAAATTAGTAAACTTACTCAAAAGGGTAATCTTACTCAAGCATGTGTTACTTTTGTGAATTAGAGTTTTTCCATAATACAGGTAATGCCCAATGAACAAATGAGTGGCCAAACACTCAGACACGTTTCAATGTACGAATACAATACAAAGAAGAAAACAATAAATTGTGAGGGTCACCTTATAGCTGTATAGCCACTACTACGGGCTATACTGGTGGTCGAAGGCCCTGAACCAGAGTTATAGGTCCAAGCCACAGACAAATGCCTATAATCAGGGTGAAGGCCTTTAACAACAGATATAGCCTGACAAAGAAGGCCTTAAAGGCTATTTTAGAACATTCCACCCATCAAGGTAAAATCCTCTAAATGAAAAAGGAAGAAACAGAAAGACAAACTTTGGAATGTTGAAGCAGCCATTAAGATTGGAGCCGCTACTTTGTCTTCAATGGAGCTCTCAACATTCCACTGTCCTAATCAAGATTAATCGAAGTCAATCAGGTCATATGCAGAGTTTGTAACTATTAGAAGGGCATCGTCCTAACTCCTATGGTTGGTCCAGACTAAACTCCGCACTTGCCACCATGCCTGCTATCCTAATACAGAAAGAATGAGAATAGTTTGCCTGATTGATGCCCAACGCCATTAATACAGATGAAAATGCTACCTTGAACTGACACCGCTACTTCATGCCTCCAGCCTCACAAATGACCAGAATAAAGGCGAAACATTCCTAAGTTCTGTTTCAGAAGCATCATCAAGCAATCCACAGAACCAGAAGCTCATTGGAGATGGATAATTGTTCCCTTGATCAACTAATCCATTTTGGGGTGTGTCAGTTTGATGACTACCTACATGCTCCAGAGGTGTACCTTACACATCTGAAGCCCTCACTAATAGTCAGTTTTAGACGTCCCAAGCAGCTCACTAATGTTAAATGCTCCATAAAAGGCAAGCCCACATGCTCCCGCATACAATGTAGCTTCAAATATCTAGGCACAAATATTGGATAGCTCAGCAAGTATGATGTGTTGCTTCTGGACATCTACTGGTCCCATAGGATCACTCTTCTTGACCACCAATCTCAATAACGCAGTTAGAGCTCTCTTTGGGACATTGACCCCTGCTCCACTGTGGGACAAATTTGCCCGCTAATCCAACATTCCCCACCATGTCCGTAATACCAATTGCTTTACTTGACAAAGGTGCGTAGGGCCACAAGAAAGATCCATTGAATAGGCCTGGGCGGAATTTTGATTACTTTGGAACAATTGGATTTTTTTGGGTAATATCGGATTACTTCATGGGATAGAAATTCCCCAAAATTATGCGAATATGCATGTCTATGTAATTATCAGTCATTTGAAACAAAAATCCAACCACAGCAGCATAGGAACAACAAACTTAGTGAGTGGCTGCTAGGTGCCGTGGTTTGTGCACTATTGCATTTAGCACTGTTTTATTAACGCAAAAGGCTTCCACTGGTCCATTTTAGATGTGAGGGTGAATTTTACACTAAGAAAATAGTGCTAAATGCTAGGTTACACTCCTTGTGTAATTACACATAATCTTACATAATTTTGCTGTAATTTTGCATAATGACACCCCAGCAAATTGCAGGACTTATGCCCACCCCTACCATTGAATCGAAGTAAGAAGCTTTGCTAAATTAAAAAAAAACTCACTGCTCTCTGCAATGATTCTTGCATGATGGTGCATTTGTTTTATACTAGTCATACCAGGAGCAAGAGGTCTAGAGACGGGGTGTCCCAACAGGATGGCCCTTAAAGTGAAATTCCACCGCCTTACTTGTACTTGTAACTGATGGTGATCAACCTTCTTCACTTCCAAACAGGTTACACTGATCGTATGAAATTTTGAATTTTTTAGCTTGGTAACATAGACACTCCCCCCTAAGAATACATTGCAAATCAAGAAAGTTATGGCTATATTTGGCAGATACAAAAACAAAAATCCAACCACAGGGGTGTAGGACAACAAACTTAGCAAGCGTCTGCTAGCTGCTGAGGCGCGTGTTCTATTGCATTTAGCGCTGTTTTCTTAGCTCAAAATGCATCCTCGGGTCCATTTTGGATGCGAGGGTGAAGTCTGCACTAGGAAAATAGTGTTGAATCCTAGGTTATGACTCTCCTTTTCTTTTCCACTCTCCTCCACTTTACTTTCATGTGTCACACTATTGTCCTCTTACCTATTCTCCCTTCTCTTCTCTACCCCGCCAAGACTTCTTCCCCACCTTTCCCCACTCTGTACCCTTTGCTGTCTCTTTCCCTTTCCCTTTCTGCTACTGTTTCTTTTCTTCCTCTCTACTACATCACCAAACCCTTCCCCTCCATCCTCCTCCTCATTCCCTTCCTTCTCCGTGGGGTAGGAAAAAGAGGTGGGTAGGAGAGGGTGGGTGAGCTGAAGGAAATACAGCAAGGAAGAAAGAGGGAGAGTAAGAGACAGAGGGGGAGGGAGAGTGTGAGGGTGGAGAAAAAGGAGAGGGAAGGGAGAAGGAGGAGAAGAAGGGGATGGGGAGAAGGTGGGTAATTGACTTTGAAAGGGAAGGAACTACAAAGGAAAGGTAAGAAAGGTCAAGGGGAAGTGGAAGAGGCTTGAAAGGTAGGATAGGCTAAGTAAGAGAACAATATTAGAAGGCATGAAAAGAAGAGTTGGTATAGGAAGGAAAGATGATTGGTATTGAAGGGCTAAAGAGGAAAGGTAAGTAAAGGAATGGATGGAACGGGAGTAGGGAAGGTAAGATAGGTACAAATAAAGGTACAGGCGTAGGGGTTGAAGGAATGAGAATTGAAGGACAGATGAAGGTGCTAAGTGGGAGAAGAGTAGAGGAAGGGATGGATTGTGTCGGAAAGGCAAGGAAATGAAAGGGGAAGGATGAAGGTAAAAGAATACTAGAGTAAAGATACGAACAATGGGAAAACAGTGTGGTAGGAGGGAAGGGAAGCAAGTGGGAAGGGATCTGGAGCCAATGAAAAAGAAAAGATGGGATTATGTATGGTAGCTTGGGAGAGAAGGGTAGAAAATGGAATCAGGATGGGAATGGGTGGAAATTAAGTGGAAAAGGAAAGGTAAGGGATGGGGAGGGTAAATAAGGGATGTGAGAGAAGACAAGTGGAAGGGAGCGAAGGAAAGGAGAAAGGGTAGAGAAGAAATAGGCTGAGGAAGTGGGGAGAGGCAGAGAAAGAATGGATTGGGTAGAGTAAGTGAGGGAAGAGTTTAAAAGGAATGGGAAAGGGACAGGGTGAGAAGAGAGGGAATTCAAGTGGAGGAATTAGGAATGGAGAAGATGAGAATTGAGGGCTGGGGGGAAGAACACAGTTGGATATAAAATGAATGGGAAGAAAGCAAGTACGAAGGTAAAGGAATGGAAGAGTAGGTGAGAGGAGGAAGGGGTATTGTGGGTTGGATGGGAATGAAAGTGAATAGGGAAGTGAAGGTGACATGGGGGATGGATGAGAGAAGGTGGGCGATGGTGGGGATGGTAAGGAAATAGAGTGTAGGGATGTAAATGCACATGAAAGGAAGTACAGAAGGACAGGAAGGCAAGTGAGGAGGACGCACGTGTTAGGAAGAGAAAGTAAAGTAAAGAATAGTGAAGGTGAAGGGGTAGGGGTAGGGTAGGGTAAGAGAATAAAAGAAAGAGAAGGAATGGATGAGAGTGTGTTCTGGTAAGGGAGGGCATAGAATGGGAAAGGAGATGAATGAAAGGAATGGGAGTTGGATCTGAACATTTAGGGGAATTAAAGGGAAGGAGAAGGAAAAGTAGATTGGAGAGGAAAAGAGGAAAAAAATAGAGTGGGGTACAAGAGGAAGCGATATTGAGTGAATGTTGAGAGCAAGGAAACGGAAAGGTGGTAGAGTAAGGAAGGGAATGGCTGTGGAAGATGGGAGGGTGGGAAAAGGGACAGGGAAGAAGGGGATGGAAAGGGGAAGTGAAGGTGAAGGTCAAGGTGAATGATAGGAAATTGAGGATAGAGAATTACGGAAGAAGAGGAGCAGGAAGGGAAGGTAAATGAATAGTGTAGTGTGCAGAAGAAAGAATTGGTGGGGAATTGAAGATATGAAAAGAGGGGGGACTAGGGTAGACGAGGAGGGGATGGGAAAGGAGGTCAGGGAGCATGCAGAGGGGAGAGAAGAGCAGGGAAGATAGGAGAGGAGAGAAAAGGAAAAAAGACGGCAAGGAACTGAGGAGAGGAGGGGAAAGAAGGGCAGGGAAGATAATGGGAGGAGTGGAAAGGAAGGCGGAGAAGAAGAAGGGGAAAAGGGGCACGGAAAAAGGGAGACTAGAGGAGGATAAAGGAGAGCAGGGAACATGAGAGGAGAGGAGGGAACCGGAGGACAGAGAAGAAGAGGAAAGAAGATAAAGGGAAAGGCAAGGTGGGGAATAGACAAGAGGAGAGAATAGGGCAGAGGAGGGGAGAGGAGAGCAGAGTAGAGGAGACTTCATTGAAGCAGAAAGGAAAACAAAAGAGGTAAGGAGGAAGAGGGAAGGGGGCGTGGGAAGTATAGGAAAATGGAGAAGAAAAAGTGTGTGGGAAGAGAAGACAGTGGAAAGGGACGAGGGCACTTCAGTAAAGGGGTAGAATAGGAGAGATAATGGAAAGAGAAAAGAAGCAATTAAATGGAACAAAAGGGATGTGGATAAAGGGAAGGCATTGGAATTCAGGGGTATACTAGGGAAGAGAATGGTTGTGTTGGATGGTTTAGGGTTGTGCGAATAGAGTTTGAAAGAGGTTTAGGAGTTGGAAGGATTATTATTGACGGGTGGGGTGAAGGAATAAAGAGTTAGGATAAATGCGGATTTTGCGCCGCATTTCATAGAAACACAGGGAATTACCTCAATGTGAGTGGCTGTTTGGCCACTTGTGTTGTTGGGCTATTTTTCAGCGCGAAATGTGCCCTTGCATCGAAAATGGACGCAAGTAACATTACATGGCAGTATACAGCGTAAAGTGGCAGCTTTGCATTTCATGCAATTAAGCGTAATTTCACATATTTCCCACGACATTTTGTGTAAGTGCACAGTAACAAATTACGCGAATCTCACACACCCATAGACAAAGCAACTTTACTGGGGTGTACTTTTTATAGCATATTTTAATAATTTCATCACTGTACATATTATAACATTACTAGTAGTAAATCTTGCCGAGGGTGTTACACATTTTTTTGTCCATTTACATTATCCTACCACGGGGCCTCACAATCATCACCTGGTGGACCAATGTGTCCAGAATTTCATGTGTGAATTTTTCTTAACACATGAGACATGTGCACATCACTTTTTAACTATAGCACACATATCCCTTTTCCCAGTGTGCTTTAATCACATACTACTCATCTGACTTAAGGATGTGGCCCAACAGCTAGAGCGGTCGACCTCGAAGCCAGGGAACTAGGTAGGAGTCGCGGCAGTGCCATTCAAAATCCTGTGATTCCGGGCAAATCACTTAGGCACAGCTGTACAACCCCTACTTATTGTGACTCGCAATTTGCATCCCGTAAAATGCAATTTACAAGTGTCTCAGACACTGTTAGCGATTCCTAATGAGGTCACAAACTGCCTGCCTCATTAATAATCATGAGGCAGGTGCTATTTGCAACTCCATTAGGAATGGCCAGCACTCACAGGGATGGAGGCCTGCTAGGGTCAGAAGACCACCATGTCTGTGACTGTTTTTTTAACAAAGCAGTTTTTTTAAAAATGCAGCCCGTTTTCCATAAAGGAAAACGGGAAGCATTTAAAAAAGAAAAATGTAACGTTTCTGTTACATTTTTTAACAGCAGGCAGTGGTCCGTGGGACCACTTCCTGCTCTTAAAAAATATTTTCGCACACACTCACAAAGGGAATTCCCGTTTGTGAGTGGCTAAATACCAACTTGAAGTAAGTGGTAAACTATAATTGTTTTGCGACCGCAAATGCAGTCACAAAACATTGGTACTCGCTATTAGGAAGGGACCCTCTTTCCAAATATCGAGAGTCGCAAATGCTATTTTGCAAGTCACCGACTCGCAAAATAGCGTTTGTACATGCCAGGACCCTTTTATGCGGTCGCAAAGGGGCTAATTGCTCGTTTGCGACCACAAAAACTGGTCGTACATCTAGCCCTTTATCTTCCAGCGCCTAAAAAATTAAATGTGACCATCTGTAATGCAAGTAGTGCTCATTTAAAGTGTTCTGATACCTTTGGGTCGAGTTTGCGCTATATAAAACTCCCCCATAAAAATTCCAAAAAAAAGGTGGGTCTTAGTATAGCAACAAAATCCTACATCAGAAAATTGTCAGAGAAATGCAGACCCCTTGCACTTTGGGAGTATGGGGGAGGGGCTAATGTATGAAGCCCTGTTGTGTCATTATTACTTGCCAAACTTTACAGATGAAAATTGTGTGGTAAATTCCGATACATGCGATTCCAGTTTTTCAAGTAATTCCTTATTCTCTAACAGAAAACTCATAATATGAGGTATTTACCAAACCTGCTAAATACAGCGCCCTGTGGTATTGATATTTACCATTTGCTGTAAACGAAGGGTATGGCAAGAGCAAAGGCAAAGATAAGCAGACCCATTTCCCTCAATGAATGGGTGGTCTCTTTTGATTGGTAGAGAGAGCCAGGCAATCTCCATTTTAGGGTTTAGGGATGAACTGGCTCAATGGATAAGCACTAGAACAGAAGGCCTTTCTCTTTGAGTGCCCAGATTGCTCGTGCTTTTTTATGGGAGGAGGTTAGTACCGCACCTGATAAGAATTAATACCCCAGTATGAGGTATTTATAAAGGGCAGTGAATACCTCATTTCCAAGCATTCTCGGTGAAAATGAGGAATTACATGTCTTGTGCTTCATGCACCGAGTTCCACATTTGTCTACATTTACCAAGCATTTTATCTCTGGTAATTTCAGGGGTGCTTTGAGTACTCCGCAGCTTAAAATTTTGATCCCTGTGCAAAGAGGTTTGAGCAGGGATCAAGCTATACTGCTCCTTCGTAAAAAGGGATTAGGTGTCTATGGCAAAGAATTTTGACCCGGTGTCACAGCCTCTTTCACCACTAGGGCTAGGTGAGGTCAATACATTGTCTCAGGCACACAGGCTCTTTCCTCTGGTAGTGTGTTGTAAGGGTGCTTGCACAAAGGTACAGAGGCCATTTCCTCTTTCTCCTGTACGAGTCTATTGTAATGGGGATTGGCAGAGCGTTACAAATCCATTCCTCTTTAAGGCCCTTATTATGAGTCTGGCGGTCCACGGACAGCCAGACTCACGGTGGCGGTCTCCTAACTGCCGTATACAACTAGGGCGCGGGCTGCCCTAGGAAATCTGCAACCTTTTCAACCAATAGGAAAACACCATTCCCTGGTGGTTGCGCAGCGGTCCTGTGGCCGATATATTCTTGGCGGGGCCACCGTGGTCCTGCAAAGCATATTGCAAGTTTCCTCACCGCCACACCTTTCATGGCAGTGTGACCCCCATGAAAAGTGTGGTGGTGAGGAAACATGTGCCTCACCCCATGTGATGCACTAAGGGGGGGCACATGGTCCATGCCGTGCAGGTACTGCCCTTGACCTTCCCATTACGGTGCCAAATTCATAAGCACCGTCCTGGGAATGCCAAAGAAATGCCTACCAGACCAGGATAAAACTACTGATCTTCTGGGCGGTTCCTACAAGAGTTTGCTGATGCCAGAGCGGGGCCGTCCCGCTCCTGCACCACCAAACTCCTAATAAGGCCCTAAATCTACAAAAGTTCAAGAGATTGGCTCAGACACAAAAGGTCCTTCCTCCTCCAGGGCCGGTGATAGACTGGAGGTTTATTGAATCCCCTCTCATTCTTCACAGATGATGCTCCACTAATAGCCTGTAAAGATAATTCCCCAAGTGCAATAGATGTCTTTCCGAATTACCGCCAAGAGGAAAATCTTACAATTAATGCTGCAAAATCAAAAATAATCACCCAGGGGAGGCAGGGGACCTTTAGTGATCGCTTGTGGAGACAGTATAATATTTCAAGATGACGCAGACGTTCACTTTCGCGGCATTAGTTCCTCCGAGAGTAGTGTGTAGACCCCACAGTTAGAAAACGTGAAGAGTATTCAACTAGACGGATGACGAGACTTCCCTAATTTTACCAGCTTCCGACATGCGTGAAGATGATTGCGTTTTTAGTGTGTTCCATAACATAGCAGATGGAAGGGCACTTGCTAATTCCACAATTGTAGCCCTTAAGTCATATATAACTGGCACTTGTTAGAATGGCAGCAGGTTCCCCTTTTTCAATAATTAAAACTAAGCAAACTGGGGGTAAAGATAAACTCATCGTACCACCAACCTGCCTTAACATAGAATGAACAAATTACAAGTAGGTCAGGTGGGGGTGAGACATGAGACCACACCCGTTAAATATAACTTCCTCTTGTCGAGGTACTTACAGGGTGCTGTAAGTACCTCCTATTCCAAAATGTTCACTTCGAACTGAGGCACAACATGCTTTACGGGTATTTAATTCACCGAATTCTGCACGTTTAGCCTTCTGATGCCTTTTCAGCCGAATACATACACTCCAATAAAGTGATTTAATGTTCTCAGTCAGTCTGACCTGGGGGTTTGTTTTTGGTAGTCAGTGTGTAGCTCGTTAAATCCGCATCTTTCCTTTGGCCACCCTGCATGTCGAGCAATTCTTTCAAAGTTCTCGGGAAAAAACTAAGGTTCTTCGACAGTCATGTAGTGTTGTGACACCATAGAAGATGCCTGTGGGACTGGCCATTGCTGTGTCAAGTTAAAACGTTGGTGAGTTTACCAAGAGTAGTGCTCTGAGTGATACCGATTAGATTAATTTTCTCACTTAGTCAGCAGGGACTGTAGGAATTGTTTGATCATATCCCTATCCTGCTCAGAGACCTACATATATCACTCCAGGTCCCCTCCTAGGTGAATCTGCCAGCCGCTATGTGATGAACCGACACTTCCATAGTACAAGGCGAGTTTTTTAATCCCACCTCTGACGCCACTTTTGTCGCTGAGCAGGAATGGTTCCTTGGTACACCAAAGAACAGATAAGCACAGGGATACATTTTAAGGATTTATTAAATAGTTGTTTAAGTCCAAACTGTTGTACAGTGAAACAAAGAAATAGGTTCCCATGTCACCTTTTCTGAGTCTTCTTTCTTCTCTCCTTTACAGATATTGAGACTGCGACCGTCCTCCCGACCCAAATGTCAAAGGTTACAAGGGAAGACACATATCCCTGTACCTCATGCTAGTTCCAATAAATCTTGTTCCTGCGCAAAACTCCCCAGCGGCAGCCATTGCGCAACGCCTCTGTGCTCAAGATCCAAACATGATTACTACAAATGGGGGTGCGCCAGGCAATGAAGTCCAATAGACTATAGCTAGTATCAGAAAAGTTCTTTATTTGTAATTTCATTTGGAATTTCAGTGGTAAGAAAAGCTAAGCCAACGCATTTCATTCCCTCGAGAGGAACTTCATCAGTGCTGAAAGAATGACATATAAAATGACATAAGTCAAAACAAACACATGTATGAACAACAACCACACTGAGTGTTATAAAAAGGCACAAGACCCAAAACATTAACCCATAATTATTTCCACGATGAGACTAGACGTATGACATAACACACTTATAAAAAGGTATGATGGTACTCACCATAACACTTGCAACTTAAAAACACATTGTTGTATAGATAATAAAAACGAGAGGAAAGAACATGAAGTACAGCCCATACAATCATAACAATAATGTTGTCAAAGAGTGCTCCCACATGGTAGGATAAATGATTTAGTAAATGCATATAAATCACAAACAGTGCATGAGGGGCATGTGAGACTAAATGTGTTTGCCTCAGTAGTAGGTAACCCATACGATAGGCATGCCAATTTGAATTAGTCCAAGGGTTATGAGTATTTACAAAGCAATAAGGCGAAAGGTATGGTATGCAATGCACACTTAAACAAACTCAAAACATCACCGGGTTCGAGTATTAACAAAGGCATAAGGGACAATATGTGAAAAGCAAAACATACTTAGACTCAAGTCAGTGGCGGTTCGTCCATTAGGGGCGTTGGGGCGTTGCCCCACTAGCCAGGGACCAAAAAGTAAAATTATGAGTGCAGCGCACAATACAACAGTCCGACACTGCTGACAGTCATAATGATTTGAGGTCGGAGTCACAATAGTGACGTCATCGCGATCACCGAAGGGTGTGGGGGGCGGGCCTGCGGCAGTGAGTGGCAGGCTGGCAGTGTGTGACTGATAGCAGCGTGGCAGGGAGGGCAGCAGCAGTGTGCACATTTAGGACAAGTCATTTTTATGACTTGCCCACGCATGCGCACACACGCAGTTGCCCCCTTCCCTCCTCTTCCTCCCCTAGCACTCACACAGGCAGAGACCCGGGGGAGCCGGGTCTCATTATGGGCAGTATAAGCCCTGCTCAATGGCGATGTTAATGCTGCGAAAAACAAAAGGAAATTATGGACGGAGCGTTGACAATACAAGCACTCACCCCCAGTCAACTGATCTGGGTTTAATCCATCACCGTTCTTTAGACAACTCTGCCACCCCAGTTCAGACATGGCCATATGCAAATCAGACATGGCTTGGCAGTTCGGGCTAGACTGTTCCCATGAGGCACAAGGTCAGACTGATTTGCATATGGCCATGTCTGAACTGGGCTGGCGGAGTGAGCTAAAGAACAGTGATGGATTAAACCCAGATCAGTTGACTGGGGGTGAGTGTTTGCATTGTCAACGCTCCGTCCATCATCCCCTTTGGTTTTTCGATGTTAATGCTGTGCCAGGAATGGCTGAGTTACCACGCACGAGGATGGTGGTGTCGCCGCGCGTGGGTGGGTGGCTGCAGCAGGCAAGAACCTTCCTTCCATCATCTTGTGAGTCCCCCCATTGGGAATGTCCCGGCCGGGCCGGCTGAAATTACAAACACGCTCCGAGTAAGTCACAGAAGCAGCGGGCCACAGAGTAAAACAAGGTAAACTCTGTGGTTGATTTTCTATGTTAAAGTGTTTGAATGTTTCTGTGGTATGCCAATGCCGCCATTGCCAGTGTACGAATATGCGGCTGTCGGCTAGTGCTTAATCCACAGCACTGCTACAAAACTGGCCCCCACCCTTCCAGAATATCGGGGAAAGTCAGATGCCTAGTAGGGCCAGTCCGGCCTTAATCTTAGTCCGGCCCTGGTGAACAGTGTCAAACTCGCTGTTTTTGTTAGAATTCAGGTCCTCTTTCTTGGTAAACTCGCTGTTTTTGTTAGAATTCAGGTCCTCTTTGTTGTCAAACTCGCTGTTTTTGTTAGAATTCAGGTCCTCTTTGTTGTGCTTCTCCCAAGAGCGGGGTTACACATTACTGGGTTGTTGATTCCTGCTCCTTGCGGAGATTCCTGACCTGCTGTGACCCCGAGCTCAACTATCTGTGCTCTTTGTTACCCCCTGTGTGCTTTGCCCTGATGGCCTTCCACTGAGAGCACTGGTCGCGTTTGCCGATTATTGGCCTGGCCATTATTGAACACCTGTTAGGCTGACCTAATTGGAGGCTACAAGTTGGGAAACGTGCGAGAAAATATAAAAGATGCGCGTTTTTCTCTTGAAATCAGATAGTCTGATTAGCTCGACAGGCACTCCGAATGACGACGTGCATGCAGGCACATACTGAGAACTTTTCTCTCGGGTTGGACTGGCCTATATGCAGCAATCAGGCAGTCCCAATAGGCTGGTCTGAACAGACAATGTGTGTGGACCTGTTTTTTGTCTGTTTGTGGGCATGTTTTATTCTTTTGTGGAGCTTGTTTTTTTCTGTCAATGCCCCTGATATTAACACAAGCATTGCTCATACATTCGTTCCCACGTTCCTTCTAAAACACCTCCATTGCTTGTCTTTACAAGTTCAAAAAGGTCACAGTTTGCAAACGTGGGCCACTTTTTTAGCTATCTGATTTGATATTCGGGGCCATTTTTATTTTGATGCCAAGGTATATTTCCTGCCCCTTCTCGTCCTTGTAGTCTGTATACAACGCGATTTTACAGCACTAACACGCAAACTGTGTTTTACCCGACAGAGTCCAAAACATTCCATGTAATGAATGTACGATTCGTCATTGCTGTCTGGGTGAACTGGCTGGGATATTTTAAAGTCGAAAAACGTAACTGATGACATCAGACAAGTCATCAACTCCACTCCCACCCCGCATCGTTTGGAAGCCTAATGCGAAATGCCTCTTCCCCTGCCTTTCCTGCCTTTGCTGTGCACCGGTTTGTTCAAGAAGCCTCCAGACTTTCCCCAAGGCCAGTGCTCTTGTGACTTCACTACTTCTGCACCTGCCAAGAAACATGTCTCTTTTAGCAACCCCACAATTGCTACATCAGATGAGTATTCAAAGCCAATAATGAGACTTCATTAATGCGCAAATCAACTCAGATGTGTAAGTACAGAGAAGGGTAGATACGTCTGTTCCTAACAAAATGAATGTGTGTGGCCGTCTGTAATGCAAGTGGTGATCCAGTAAAGGCAGTCGCTCCGATACCTTCGGGGCAAGTTAGCGCTATATAAAATGCAGAGAAAAGAAAACCAAAAAAAAACCCTCCTTTGCACTACAAGATGGAAACTTTAAAACTAATTTTGTTCAAACTGCACGCCTCAAAATATGTATGTAAGGACGTGCTGGTGCAGCTGATATCTGTACCTGCTCAGAACGTGTCTAGATGTTAAAATCAGGCAGAGGGAGGCCGCCTCCCATCTCAGGCCCATCCACCCAAATAAATGGCATCAATTAGTCACAATTCAATCAGAGATTGATAAACGGCTTGATGCGGTGTGACTTTGTGACACCCAGACAGAGTCGAAAGGAGAATGTGCTTAGAATGGAAAGGGACTGGAAAAGGGCACAAGTGATGTTTTCATGTGTGGAATGGTGAATAAACAGGCCGGAAATATGAATATGCTCTTCCTACCCTGAGCGTTAGACGGACCAGCAATCGAGCTTTGTTTTCATGACAGCAAGAAGTTTGTTTGTTTCTTATGTTGAACGCTGATTTTTTTTTCTACTTGACTTTTTATGGTGACGGGAAGCAAGCACCGTCAGGGCCGGACTGTGAACCAAAACCGGCCCTGGCAAAGTGCTCGGCCGGCCCCCTGGGGGTGTGACCAAGCTCTTTGCCGGGCCGGTTTTCGGACGATTTTGTTACAGTGCCGATTTTGCAGCTATGCTGCAAAAACGGCCCTGTAACAAAAACGGCCCCTAGGGCCAAAAACGGCCCCCACCCTTGCGGCGCACCGGGGGGATTGCCCGGTGCCGCAACGGCCAGTCCGGGCCCGAGCACCGTAAATATGTATTCTGAGTGTTTTGCATTAGTATTTACAACGGAGGAAGCCTCATGTTGTCCTTTAGATATGGCACATAGGAGGGTACGTTTGATATTGCTGGGAAAGGTTGCAGTTTGCACATTTTCTTTTCATTTATGTTTTTGAAGCCACACAGCAAATCTGGGAAGGCGGTCTATAGGTCCGGTTGTTGCCTTCAGATCAAGACGCCATTATTGTAGTCTAATTTTCTCCTCTTCGCTTTGTGTGCCCTTGCGCAACTCATTTCAGCTTGGGGGGAGGGGCAGCAGTGGATACACTGTGTACATACGGCAACGGAGCCATTGAGAGAAATAATTTGGCCCAGGGCCAGCTCCTTTTCACAATTACGTCTCGGCTGATTCTGCTGGAATATCTTTCATAAATTTCACTTTTGAGCATTGGATTGCACTTTGTAGGTGACACCTGCTTTGTTGTGTTAGCTTTTGTGTTCAGTTATTGCTGGCTCTTGATGACACATAGCAAAGACCTTGTGTCTCGTACGTCTGGTAGGAAGTTTGAGAATGTACTCAGATGGGGATATTGGCTTGTGAGCGCCATTTTTCCTGATCCATTTCTTGTTACAACCTGTGCTTGCTTAAATTTTGATCTGTGTACCTGTGTACCAGTGAAATGCATCGACAAGGGGTACAGGGATATGGGGCTCTTCCCGTTAGCCCTGACACCTGCTGCTGCTGATTCGCCTCATCACTTTCAAATGTAACCAGCCGCCACTGTTCAAGACATGAACGAGAGTGTAGCCACATTGTAAGGGGCTACATGTGACTTATTGTAACTCCTTACCCACATCCAATTCGGTCCTTGAGCCCACTCATATTGACGACAAACTGTCCTTGTGCATTGCAGGACCCGACATTGCACTGAGAAAAACAGGCAACCATCATTTCTCACTCCATTCTTCCTCCTCCTCCTTGCTCGTGCCCATTATGAGTCCACTTCTCTGTTGAATGCTGATTGATGAGTCGTGAGTTCCCTGCTGCTCTGGAGGTTTCTGTAACATGTCCCTTTGTCCTCTGTCTGATGATGGAGCTGTGTTCTTTAAATCCTTTTCTCTTCTTCTGGTGTCCTCCACTCTGACCACTAAGGTCAGATGAGGGGGGCAGTGTTAGACCTGTCACCTTGGGATGGTCTTTCCCCAGACTTTTTGCCTTTTACCTCCTGATTCTGTTGGTTCTTTTTTGTTGGCCTTGGGACTGTGGACACTTTACCACTGCTAATCAGTGTTAAAGTTCAGGTGCTTCTCCCTTTTTTTTTAGCTCTGTTTTTATTCGTTTTTTCTTTTTTTACAGCTTAACTAGCATATTCAGGGTATACAGCTGGTCTGAATTCAGAATACATTTTGGTTAGTTACATAGGCTTTACTATACATCTCATCAAACATCATTTCACACGTAATGCAATGTCTGTTTCATTCCGCCGCTGCATTATTTGCTGTTTGTGTCTCCGGTGCGTTTGAGTTATTGTGTTTGTGCTGGCAAGACCAGCATCATGTGTCTGTGCTGCTGGTTATGCTGAAGTGATGATGTTAATGAACAGTGGGAGCGGACTATAACGAAACAGGGACAAAATAATGCATAATGGAAGGCAGGTGTAAGAACTTGGGTTAGCTCCTGAGCATCAGAATTATAGCATCTCTGACATGGATATGTGCTGTGTGTGTTCTGGCTGCACTAGCTGCCATAGTACGGGGTGGTTGAGGTGTGACCTCCCCCTCAGGCCCGGGCGTGTCAGCTGTATTCTATGGGTGAGTCAGGGCAGTCAGGATTGTGTCCCAGTCGGCAGCGAGGGGGACTTTGTGGAGTCCTAACGTGTCTGGATGTGATGGTGTGGCTCGAACATTGCGCCAGCGCCTCCGCAACTTTTGACCAGTATCCGAACTGGTTGGGGCATTTTCATAGCATGTGCAGGAGGTCCGCGTCTGCGCTCATTTGGGGTATTCAGAGTCTTCGCGATTAAAGTACTGGTTCATTTTCGCCAGGGTGAGGTATGCCCTGTGCGTAATGTAGAATTGGATTTGACTTACCCATGCATTTCTCTGAATTTTTGTCGGACTTGTCAGTGCCAGAGTCCATTCTGGGTCTGTGAGTTGACAGTTCATGTCGGGGTCCCAGCGCTGGCGAAGGTGTGACAGGTTGGAGGCTGTGTATTATCTGAGTGAGGCAACAAACCATTTAGTAAGGTGTGCCCCCACCCCATGACATACTAGTACTGTATTGTGAGGTATGTTATTGGCTCTGTGGTTTAGTCTCCCCACTTAGCTGTCAGTGCCGCCAGCAGGGAACAGTGGAGTAGGAACCGACCAGGAGGCAAATCTGTCTCCGCCACCAGTGTTGTGTATGGCATTGGAGCACCTTCACAATATAGGTCTCCCATGTCCTGCACCAGTCTTTCAGTTCTGCAGCTGTGGTAACTTTGCTACCCCTTGGCGTGCCCTCGAGAGGTAAGGTTGGTGCATATGGAGTAAATTTGCGAGTGATGTAGAGTGCTCTACGGTAGCATTGGTGCGCTACTGCCAATAACAATGAGTCTAGTGGATTCGGAGCAGGGGTGGAATAGTGCTCTTAGCTCCGAGGTGGGCAAAGGCGGCTGTGTTGTTGCTGTGTCTCCAGTGTGGCACTGCGCCAGCCACCTGGAAATCCATTGTAGTTGGGCAGCTATGTAGTACTGTTCTAGGTGTGGAACTGCCAAGCCACTCTGGTCCACTGGCAAGTAAAGCTTGTGAATTGCCACCCAATGTCTAGAGTTACCCCTTATGAAACCTTTCACTCATTTTTCCAAGGGGTGGAAAAAGGATAGTGGGAAGTAGTGCGGGAGGTTGGTGAAAGAGTATAGCAGTCGGGGCAATATCACCATTTTTGTTATGGCTATTCTCCCAGTCACCGATATTGGGAGAGTGTGCCTTAATGCCGACTTGGATTGGATTGCGGTTAAGACCCTGCCTAGGTTTCTATCTTGGAGGTCTGTTGGGTTTCGGTATATGCGGAAGCTGAGGTAGCGGAATGTGCCCGGACACCATCGACTTGCATGCCATTTAGTATGTAGCCAGGATATTCGCGTTGCTCGCTAAAGGGGTATAGGGTAGATTTAGAGGTGTTGACTTGCAGCCCTGATACAGAAGCAAAGTTAAATCAATGCCAGGTTCAGTGGAACATGCTGTGTGTCACGTATGTACAATAAGAGGTCATCAGTGTACAATTAAATTATATGTTGGCCATATCCCCGGAAGATCCCCTCACCAATCCCACTATGCACCGCCTCCACCAGGGGCTCAATTGCCAGCGAGAAGAGCAGCAGGGAATGGTGGCACCCCTGTCTCGTCCCTCGTCCGACATTCAGCGGGCTCGATATGTAGGGACCTGTTTCACCCTCACAATTGGGGCGCTGTATAGCAGCCTGACCATGCACAGGAAGGATCCTCTAGCGTGGCAAACAGGAACCCCCACTCCAGGGAGTTAAACACTTTTTCAAGATCAAGTATGAGGCAGCCTGTCCTTGACCATCATGTGGGTGATTAGGTGATTAAAGAATCGGGTAAGATTTAGAGATGTGCTTCTCAAGGGCAAAAACCCGTTCTGTTCTGGGTGGACAAGAGTGGGTACCACCTGCGCAATAAATATCGAGAGGGAGGAAAAATTAGAACTAGTTCACTTCCCCAAGTAATATACAAAATCACAGAGAACTAGCTACTGGGTAGAAGCCTAGTGTGTGCTTGATTCAAAGGAAAAAACATTAGTTTTTTAAGAAGACCCTCATCTACCAACCTAGTTGGTGGCATGCATCGTCATCGGGTCCCACCCGAGGCACCAAATGTACCTTGGGTGTGCTTTAACGCCTGGTTATAGCGGAGCAGGTTTTGAAATGTGAGTGTGTAGTGAAAGTGAGTTGCATGTGACTTAAAAAACTGTCCGCAGGGTCCTAGAATTCAAAAGACTATTTTGATGTTGGGCCCTTGGCAGTGGTTAAAAACTGAGAAGTGGATATTAATGGAGATGATGAAAAACTCTGGTATCCCGTGTGGTCGACATGTTTCAGTCAGGTCTCAGTATTAAACTGGCTTTCATCAGGACCTATGTGTGTTAATTTAAAACAGTGGTCTAAAATAAAATGTTTAAGATCAACTATGTGTCGCACAAGCTAAGGTGCGATATGTGATAGAGGATAGTTACCTTTATCGGCTCATTTCTCTGAGTCTTTCAGGAGTGCGCCCCATGAGTTCCGAGGGGGGGCCCGACCCATTGTCACACTTTCATCAAAGTCAGGGACCCGTTTCCCATACCTACTGTGGCAGCATCGGAACTGCGCTAGCTGGTCTGCCAGTAGTTTTGCTAATACTTTATAGTCGATGTTTAGAAGAGCCAACAGTCTGTACGAGCCTAAGTCAGTGGGGTCGTTATCTGGTTTAGGAGTTGATACCAGTATGGCTTCGTTCATCGAGGGAGGAAATCTGCCTTCACTGATAGCTGTCTCGTACAGTTCTTGCAGGTACGGAATAAGTACAGTGGTGTAGGCTTTGTAGAATTTCGCAGGGAATTCATCGGGGCCTGTGGTTTTGCCATTCACCAGTGTCATTATCGCACTGCGAAATTCCTCATTCCGTAATAGGTGAGTTCAGGATTTCTCTTTGTTCTGGTGTGGGTTCTGATAGTTGTAGAGGTGCTAAGAATTGGGCTGTGCAGTGATCTGCCAGTGGGCACCTGGATTGATATAGCGTAGTGTAGTGAGTGGTCAGGGCCTCATGCATTTCGTGTTGGGTGTGTGCCAACCGCCCTACGTCTGTTCTCAAAGCCACTATTGGGTGGTGTGCCTGTTCTTGGGGTATTATGCATGCTAGTAGTTTGCCAGCCTTGCCTGCCAGCTTAGCAGTACGGGCTGGACTGTTCCCATGAGGCACAGGGTCAAGACTGATTTGCATATTGCCAGGTCTAAACTGGGGTTGCATGGTGAGCAAAGGAATGATGGATTTAACCTAGATCTCTTGACCGGGTGAATGTTTTGATTTGTTCGGCATTCCGTCCATCAATTGTGTGTCTTTTGCTTTCTCGCCCTAAGTGTGCCAGGTATGCCCAGACATGGGTCAGGGGCTCACTGTGCAACTGGAATCAAGCTATCCTGGCTGATGAGAGGTGAAACCCCGAAACCGGTCCTAGGATGCTTGTTTCAGTTCCAGGGAGGACCTGGTTCGGCAGTTCAGGTTGGACTCGAATTTTGATATTGTTCTCACTGAGATAATAAGCTGAGTTACAGCGCCAAGACACCCACGGGTAGAAGTCGCGCTTTACAAATCTTAAAAATAAATAAATAAATAAACTGTTGCCATGAGGCACAGGGTCAAGACTGATTTGCATATGGTCAGGTCTAAACTGGGGTGGCATGGTGAGCAAACAAATGATGGATTTAACCCAGATCTCTTGATTAGGGGAGACTGTTTTGATTTGTTCTGCATTCTGTCCATCAATTGTGTGTCTTTTGCTTTCTCACCCTAAGTGCACCAGGTATTCCCAGACGTGGGTCCTGGGCTCACTGTGCCACTGGAATCAAGCTATCCTGGCTGATGAGGGGTGAAACCACGAAAAAGGTCCAGGGAGGACCTGGCTAGGCAGTTTGGGCTGGACTGTTCCCATGAGGCACACGGTCAAGACTGATTTGCATATGGCCAGGTCTA
Source organism: Lissotriton vulgaris (assembly GCF_964263255.1). Taxonomy (NCBI): domain Eukaryota; kingdom Metazoa; phylum Chordata; class Amphibia; order Caudata; family Salamandridae; genus Lissotriton; species Lissotriton vulgaris. Next base: position 611,566,770 of record NC_141693.1, on the reverse strand, counting down.
AACTGGAGTGGCATGGTGAGCAAAGGAAAGATGGATTTAACCCAGATCTCTTGACTGGGTTGAAGGTTTTGATTTGTTCTGCATTCCGTCCATAAATTGTGTGTCTTTTGCTTTCTCGCCCTAAGTACGCCAGGTATGCCCAGATGTGGGTTCTGGCCTCACTGTGCCACTGGACTTAAGCTATCCTGGCTGATGAGGGATGAAACCCTGAAATTGGTCCTAGGATGCTTGTTTCCAGTCCAGGGAGGACCTGGCTTGGCAGTTCGGTCTGGACTGTTCCCATGAAGCACAGGGTCAAGACTGATTTGCAAATGGCCAGGTCTAAACTGGGGTATGTATGTATGTATGTATAGGCATTTATATAGCGCACTACTTACCCGGAGGGTCCCAAGGCGCTTCGACCGCTGCGAAACCCTTCCTGGCTTCCCTGAGAGATGGTCCCTTAATGGGTATCTCCAGGGTGAGACCAGGCATCCCCGGCGGTCTGGTGGGGCCGTTAGTGAAGATGAGGCAAGCTAATGCCCAGAGTTGCCGAGTGTGATCGCTGATCAGAGTGGGCACCGAGGCGAGAGAATTATCGAGTCCGCTGACCCTGGTCCAGAAACCTGCCGCGCCGGGAATCGAACCCTGGTCCCGGGCCGTCCTCTGCTCTCGGGTCTGCCGCCTCTAACCAGTGAGCCACACTACTTCACTAGGCAAGGTGGGCAACAGAATTATGGATTTAACCCAGATCTCTTGACAGGGGGTGAATGTTTTGATTTGTTCTGCATTCCAACCATCAACTGTGTGTCTTTTGTCTGCCATGGCGTGCATGCGTGCTGAGTGGGCTACATAGTTGTGGCAGCTGAGCTGCTCTAGTAGGTTAGTGAGTTCTGCCCGAAATCTCGCTATCTTCCTTCCACTCAGAATCCCTTCTGCCTGTTTAGTCTCTAGGTGTAACAGCTGATTTTCGACTTTGCTGAGTGCTGTATCTAGTTGTTTCCGCATACTGTGGCAGCTCCTAAGCAGTGCTCTCTCAGGGTCACCTTGAAGGCGTCCAATTCGACGATGCTGTCATCAGTGGACTGGTTATTAAAGTGTTCGAGTATTGTTGTTCCTCATGAAGCTCGGAATGCTCTAATAATTAGAGATTGGGATCTGAATGTGTGCGACCGAGGTATTCAATTTGCTTGATGAGAGGGAAGAGAGCTGTTGTCCCTACAAATCGCTCCAGCCTAATATGTAGGTTGTGTATAGAAGAATAAAAGGAGTAGATGCGCAGAGTGGGGTTAACGGTTCGCCAGATGTCTATCAGTGCCCAGCTCGCAAGTCAGTCAGGCAAGGTCTGCTCATTGGAGGTTGCTGCTGTGCGTGTTAGGGGCGGGTACAACCTATCTAACTCTACTTTTACAACAGCATTGAAGTCCCCACCCAGCAACCTGAGAATTACGCTCCATTTGCAAGTACCCCCGTGGGCCTTCTTAGAAAGGTAGCTTGGTCAATATGTGGTGCATCTATGGTTCCTAGTAACAGCTCCTGTTCATTTAGCCGACCTCGCACAAAGACATATCTCCCCTCTGCGTCTACTATCACTTCCTCTGCTACGTGCGGGACCTCTGCCTTGATCCAGATCATCGCCCCTCGCGCCTGAGAGGAGTAATTTGTAATTGTTTACTATATACTTACCCCCACCATTGTCTATGAAGGCTCTGGGTGAGAAGCATTTCTTGTAAGGATCCAATATGCACAAGCCTGCGTTGCAAGTATGCATACACTGAGTATCTACAAGCAGGTGTATACATGCCGTATAAGTTCCATGTTACAATGTTAGTTTGTGTCAAGTGTGTATTGTATAATTCCCCTCTATTGGGGAGTTAGCAAGATAGGTAGAGTGCAAAGTATCAATTGATGCATCAGAGAGCAGTGCAAATAAAAGGGGGGGGGAGTGATGATACAACTGGGGTGTGTGTAATTTTATGAGGGCGGGTGCCTCTGCAGTGCTCTCTCAAACTGTAAGGCCTAACCTTGGTAACTAACCTACGTGACCTGTTAAGACATGGGGTAGTGCAGTACATAGCCAGTCGGTGCGAGTGACACCCTGAGTAACACTTAAAATGTGTGCTATGTCCCGCCCTGTTGCGTGGCTAGTGTAGTTTATTCTGTTTTGTAAGTGCTTGGCGAAATAACGGAGGGGAGGGTGTTGTGCCCAGAGCACATGAGGAGGCCCCTGCAGGCGCCATGTGCAGTGTGCATGAAGGTGCCAGCCCCAGTGGGCCCCAGGCAGGAAATCATGGGAAGGTATGTAACAGGCATTAACAGTGAAAAAGGATACACTACTCTAATCAATTGTTCAGTGTTCAAATAATGTCATCTGACGCCTGTGGTGTGATGTTCGGCATCTGGAAGGAGTCCCGGTCTTTGGATCTTGTTGGTGACTGCAAATGGCAGGGTGCTGATGCAGGTGGGGGGGGGGGGGGGCAGCCACAACCTTTCGGTGCCACGCTGTGATGTTGTCAGTTAGCAAGATGGTGTTTTTATGATTAATGTTCCGGGTCTGTGCTTCTTGATCGTGCTTCTCCCGGTTCGGCTTGAGCTTGTATGGTCGGGCTAGTCAGGTGCAGTGGTTGTGGGCTCACTGTCCGTTTCACTCACTGTCTTTAGTGATTTGTGCATCCGTCTTGTGTAACTTAAGGCTTTTCTGCCCAGACCCCTGCAGAGCCGTGTCTTGCCTGGACCACCTGCTTTCATGCTCAGTGTGAGGGTCTGTGGGGCCAATCACTTGGCCAGCTCAGCCAGGCAGGGGAGTAATACTTAGGCTACCGTACAAAATGAGTGCACACACACACAAGCATTGCTGGTCCGGACAGGAAGTGCTGTGCCACTCCTGCCCCTTTATTTATAGCCTTCTGGCCAGGCCTGGCCAGAAGGTGATACAATTTGTGGTAGTGCTTCCGGGGCTCAAGGGAGACCCTCGGAGCACTAGAGCGCTACACTTAGCAAAGAGCAGCTTGCTTTTTCCCCCCTCGCCAAATATTGCTCACCTTGGGGACTGATGCTTCTCTTCACGCTGTGCCTCTTGTCTCTTTGATGGTCCAGGGTTCGGGTTCGAACATCGTTCTGAATTTTCCTCCTGGCCGTCTGGTCCGGATTAATACTGTCTCTCCTGGATGCATGGTTCTTGACTGAGCTCTCCGTTGGCGTCTTGCTTTCTCATTTATCCTTTTCCTTCTCTCCTGAGTGTTGGCAGGCGAGTATGGCGCTGGAGTCCAGTTCTCTGCCATGGGGAGGAGGTCTCTTCTTGGCCCGGCTAGCATCAGTGCCCATGGTGACCGTTGTGTGGTGCTGTGTGGAGTACTCCTGTATTCTCTTAAAAAGAGCTGTACTGCTTCTTCTGGGTCGCTCCCTTCTGAGGTGGCTTTTCGCAAAGTTATGTTTATTGTTCTCATAAATCTTTCCACCTCGCCATTTGCTTGAGGCCACTGAGGTGTGATTCTGTGGTGTTTTATGCCTAAATTGTGCAGGAAGTCTTTAAAGTCGCTGCCCTGGAACGGTGGTCCATTGTCTGTCTTGATGACCAGCGGTACTCCGAACATGGCAAATGACTTGCTGAGGATGGGGCGAATGTTCGCGAAACTAGTGGATGCTGCTAGGTCCACAATGGGGTACTTAGTGTAGCTGTCGATCAATACTACGGTGATTCTCCCATCCGGGAAACTCCCAAAATCCAGGCTGAGCCAGCACCACGGGGACGGAGCAGGGTCTTCTGTGATCACTGGTGCTGGAGCGTCGGGACTGCTGGTGATCTGGCATGCACGACATTGACGTACCACTGTGTCAACGCTTTCTTCCAGATTGGGGAACCAAACTTTCTCCCACATCCGGCCTTCATCCTGCGGGTGCCCTGGTGTCCTTCATGAGCCAGGATCATTGCTCTCTCTTGCAGTGACTTTGGAATTACCACTCAGGATCCTCTGAGTATTACTCCGTTACCTGCGCAGCTTAGGTCGTTATGTACTCTCCAAAATTGGGTCAGGCGCGTTCTGTCTGCTTCATTCCAGCCATTGACTTTCCTTAGGAAGTTTTCCCACGATCCGGATTGTAGGGCTTCCTTCACACGTTGGATTATTGCGTCATCATCATATTGAGAAATGATGGTTTCTGCTGTGAGGGCTCGGGGGCATGACCCGGTCGACAGCATGTTCACGAATGCTTCCGTCTGGCTCTCCTGTTCGGTTGTGTGACGTCCTTCCAAAGCGGGGTGGCGAGATAGAAAGTCCGCAGTGTTTCTTGCGCCTGGGTGGTATACTAGATCCATTTGGTACTGTTGTACTTGGATGGCCCATCTCTCTATTCTTGGTGGGGGGTGAGGTGCTGTGCCTCTGAATGGAGGTAGTAACGGCTGGTGGTCCGTCACCATTCTGAATGGGTGTCCAGATATGTAGAGGTGGAAGTGATTACAAGCCAACTTCACTGCTAGGGCTTCCCCCTCAATTTGTGAGTATCTTGATTCTGTCGCTGTTAGGGCCTTGCTTGCGAACGCTAGGGGCGCCCATACTCCTGGTTCTGTTTCTTGTGAGATCAGGGCTCCTAGGCCAACTGGACTAGCGTCCACGAGTATTTCAGTGGGTCTGGCAGTGTCAAAGTACGCCATGGTAGTACTGTCTAGCAAGGCTGTCTTGATTTGGTGGAATGCGTTGTCTTAGGTCTCCGTCCATTTCCATGAGTTTTCCTTCTTGGTCAGGTTCCTCAATGGTTCCTCAATGGTTCGGCTATTGTGGCTAGATTGGGATGAACCTTGCACAGTATTGCGCCATCCCTAGGAAACTCCTTACTTCCGATGCGGTGGTGGGTGCAGGGGCGTTCTTGATGGCGTGCGATTTGCGTGGATCTACCTTGACCTCTTCCGAAACAAACACATAGCCAAAGAACTCGATGGATTTTCTGAAGAATTGGCACTTTTTATTTGTGTAGCGTGACGCCATGCTGCGCCAGTCTCTGAAGTGTGGCTTTTAGTCTGTGGTGGTGTTCTTCGTTCATCTTTGCGTGGATCAAGATGTCGTCGCTGATATTTAGTACACCTTGGAGCTCAGATAATATCTCCTTGATAGTGTTCTGAAAGATTTCAGCAGCAGACGAGATTCCAAAGTTGAGCCTCTTGTATCTTCTCAACCCCAGGTGTGTCGAGAAGGTCGTTATGTAGCGGCTCTCCTCTGCTAGCCTCAGCTGATGGTATCCTGCGTTGAGGTCTAGCTTGGAGAACCACTGGGCTCCGTTCAAATCTGTCAAGATGTCATCTACAGTGGGCGTAAGGTGTCTTTCTCGTCGTATGGCCTTGTTGGGGATTCTCATATCAATGCATATCCTGATTTTACCAGGTTGGCGTGGTTTCTCTGCTATCAGCATGGGGGATACCCATGGTGTCGGTCCAGACACTTTCTCGATCATCCCTTGTGTTTCCAACTGGTTCAGCTCCTGCTCTACGGCTGAGCGAAGGTGAAACGGAATTCTTCGGTGTCTCAGTGCCACTGGTTGTATGACAGGGTCTATGTGTAGTTTAATGGGGGGGCGCCTGATGGTCCCAAGTCCTTCGAAATGCGAGGGGAACATTTGTAGTATGTCTTCTGTCTGGAGCGCTTTTACAGCATTCGCAAAGGCAATCAGTTGTAGATCTTCTGCTGTGTTACTTCCCACCAGTAGGTCTGCTTCCTTGTCTATCACATGAAAGGTTGTTGTTACCTCCTGGTCTTCCGCTTTGACCTGTACCAACATCTTCCCTCGCAGCGGGAGGGGCTCTTGGCTGCCGTATGTGAGGATGCGGGCCTTGGAAGGGACAAGTTTGGGTCTCGGGTTCAAAGATTTGTAATGTTGGATGCCCATTACATTCACAGTGGCCCCCGTGTCGATGACTCCAGTCACTGGTGACCCATCTATTAGTATCTGACACTTGGGTTGTGGTCTGCGTCTTTTCTTCAGCTCACTGACAAATGAGACGTAGTAGCATTCATCGTCATCGTCAGTGGATGACTTGTCGAATAGCGGCTGCGGTTGTCGTTGTGTTTTGGCCGGCACTAGAGCGCTACACTTAGCAAAGAGCAGCTTGCTTGCTTTTTCCCCCCTCGCCAAATATTGCTCACCTTGGGGACTGATGCTTCTCTTCACGCTAGTCTAAGGGGGTGCGATTTTCTCACAGTGCCTAAGGCCACCGCAGTCTTCATTTACTTGTGTGGGCTCATTGATGTTCCACGGGTCGGGTCCAAGGCACAGGCCGCCTCTCAGTTGCTGATACTGGCTGCCTTTCTCCCCACCAGAGCGTGTCAGGCAGTTGTCCTGACGATGGTGAGGGTTCCTCTTTCTCTGGGAGTCGTTTTTGTGATGAAGCTGCCCTCCAGACTCTCCGTTTCTATGTCGGGGGTGTCCCCCTCGATACAAGCCGCCAATCTGTGTTTGGCGTTCACTCTGAAGCCGACCCGGTTCTAGCGGGTAGGCCAGGTGGGCCAGGCCCACCCAAACATGAGCTTGGCCCAACCAAACAGGATGCTTGGCCCTCGCAGTGAGGGTTTTTAAGGCAGGCGTGCAACGCACAGGTCGTGTGTGTCAGCCCGGGCGAGACAGCTTCCCAGGCTCACATACACACAGACAGTTTTAGAGATTATCGCAGCCACACCCAAGTACTTCCCAGGTCTTTAAAGACCATTTACATGTTAACATGGCTTTGTTTATTTTTTCACCCCTTTATCTCAGCATGGCGAAACGACTAATCTGTTCTTTGACAATATTAACCTTTGGCAACCTTTGCCTATTGTCCAGCTGCTTTGATATGCAGCGCAGGAGAAAATAAGTTTGTTTATTCCTAGTCACCTTTCCTGACCTCTACAGTGACTCATCACATCAGGCTGTGACACAAAGTTTGACTAATGGAGTAGGTAAGAGAATGTGTTACTATTTGTTTTTCTTTTTTAAATCTGCACAGGTCTATCAGGACACATACTTTCAGTGTGCTTCATTTAAACAGTTTTTATCGTTATCATGGCTGATGCAGGACAACAATAAGACAATACAAAATGCTCAGTTAAGACTGGTGATTAATGATCCTGCTGGAGAGCAATAATTTGTCTGTTAGTAGTTTTTAAATGCAGATAAACTGTATTTTATGTGCATAGTTCAGTGGGTTACTGCCTTTGTCACAGAGATCCTTGTGTTACTTGCAGTTCAGAAGTTACAATCCTAACATAGGACAGTGACCAATGAACTGTCCCCAAAGAGCTGCATACAAACATGAATGGTATAGTTAGAACTTCGCTTGTTTTGTTTTGTAATATAGTTAGAACTTCCCCAGTCTTTTATTATTCTAATGTTGCTAAAATGAGTATGTTTGGGCAGATATACGTTTTTATCAGTAAAGATGACCCCCATGGAATACTCTTTAAATCCTAAGGTTTCTCCTGACCAAACCATCCTAAAATATACTGCCCACCAGAATGGATGACATGTGATTCCTACACCTTGTTATCTTCAATGGCTTATGTGACATTCCCTGTAGACCCATTTACATACTGTATGATTCATTGTCTCTGTATGATGTGTGCTTGGTGTAAAGTACTGACACACAATACACTGATATGAGTAGCGCTATACAACAAATGAAATGCATATGAGAGAGGGGCTTCGTAAAGATTAGGGGCGCTGGTGGAGGGTGGCAGTGAGGGAATCCGAGGCGGAGGTAGTGGGATGGTGTCACGGGGGCCCTGCCGAGGACGGGCGGGGTGAAGACTTTAATGGGTGTTTGTTTCCACCCTGTCCACAGGACCCGCACGGCCCCTTTAATGCGGCTTGGACTTCCCCAGAGGCGGAGACCTCAGTCCTGACGTCATCCTCAGTGAGGCTGGCAGACCCGGAAGAGGCGGATAAAGCTGTCCCAGCGGAATGCGGAAGCGCAAGAGCAGGAGGACGAGTTGGCGTTGAGAAGCAGGAGCTGATGAGGAGATTACGAGCGAGACGGGAAGGAGAGCGGACGAAACCGGAGACTTTGGAGCCAGAAGGACCAAAGAGCCAGGAGGCCAACAATACCGCGACTCGCCCCGCCACACTTCTGGAGAAGTGTGGCTGGACAAGGTATGAAAGCGTATAGTGCGCTTTGCATTTCCGCAGGGAGGGACAGGGTCGAAGACGGCTGGGGAGTTCACGGGGCTGTGTTCTTTTCCGTTGCACACCCTCCTTATCCATGCTATTTTTTTTTTGTTGGATGAGAATTTGGTGGTAGCCCCTGGTGATCCCTCACACAGCCCCCCTTCTTACAACTTTTGTCCCGTGGGCCCAAGCCTAAAACTCTATGGTCTCTTTTCTTTTTTTTTGCATCGGAGACAAGAGGAAGACCCCTGTTCCTGGACCACCGAAGCCTCGTCTAGAGACAAGACCCAAAAATCATCACCCCCCACAAAACCCCGAAGCAAGCCAGATATCAACCTAGCAAACTTCGGATGGATGTTACATTATTTTGAGTTCTTTAATAAATATCATAAAGACTACATCATTTCGTCAGTCATTCTGTCGCCTTTTAGATCCCACCCCATATATCCCGGCGACAGATGGGATATGTAGCGATGAGAGGCACTGTTGGAGAGTGGCAGTGAGGGAATACAAGGAAGAGGTCATGGGGTGGAGGGAGGAGCTAGGGAGAGATGAGGGGCACTGATGGAGGGTGGTAGTGAGGGAAATCCAAGGAAGAGGTCATAGGGTGGAGGGAGGAGCTAGGGAGAGATGAGGGGCACTGATGGAGGGTGGTAGTGAGGGAGTCTGAGGAGGAGGTCATGAGGGGAAGGGGCTACAGAGGGGTGAGGGACACTGGTGGAAGGTGGCAGTGAGGGAATCCAATGTGGAGGTCAATAGGGGGGCTGTGGAGAGATGAGGGGTACTGATGGAGGGTGGTAGTGAGGGAGTCTGATGAGGAGTTCGATAGGGGGGCTACAGAGAGATGAAGGGCACTGTTGTAGGGTGGCAGTGAGGGAGTCTGAGGAGGAGGTCATAAGAGGGAGGGGCTATAGAGAGATGAGGGGCACTGGTGGAGGGTAGTCGTGAGGGAATCCGAGGAGGAGGTCATAAGGGGGAGGGGCTATGGGAAGATGAGGGGCACTTGTGGCGTGTGGCAGTGAGGGAATCCGAGGAAGAGGTCAATAGGGGGGGCCATAGAGGAATGAGGGGCACTGATGGAAGGTGGTAGTAAAGGTATTTACGGAGAAAGAGGTTATTGGTGCGGCACCAAAAAATACTTTTGCATCAGCCCTGTCATGGCCTTTATGTTTTTGTTTATTTAATTAGCAGTCGGGCAATAAGGGCTACTGTGGAACATACTTTAAAGTGCGTGTTCATCATATTTACTGCTATATTCAATGTTTTAAGTATGAAGGTGATTGTACTAATGTTTTTACCTGGAAAAATGAAAGTGGAGCCTAATGGTGCCTGATAAGGGGCTGGTGCCCAAGGTCATCTGTGAGATAAGATGCACTGGAGAGGAATAGTGGCTAATCAAGCCTGTAAGGGAGTGCATTGCAGGGTCCGTGGTCAGATGGAGGTAGTAATGAAGAGGAATTCTCTCTGAAGGCTCACACAGAGGGAGCCCGAGGAGTGTCACTTGCCTGGTACTCCCACCTCAGAAACCTCCTCTTCCCATCAAAGGAACATTACGTGGAAAAAACACTTTTTGAGAGTGATAGCATTAAAAAGAGATTTGGAAAAGAGTGAGTTTTACTCGGCCTTGTAAGACTAAGAAGAGATAAAGGAGGGCCCTGAAGCAGGCCTGCCTAGACATATATGTGACAAATCAAGCCCGCAGTGGCCCACCCAAATGCACCCTTGGCCCACCCAAATAAAAATTCTTGGAGCCGGGACTGCTTCGAAGGCCCACCAGCACCTGCTAGTTCATCCATCTCAAGGTGCACCACGTCCCCCACGGCACTGCTGGAAAATGCCAGATCGTCCACGGCCCACCCCCAGCAGAGTCTGCCGCACTCCGCAGGCACGAGGTGGGGCTGCGTTATCGCGCCCGATGCTGTTGTTCAGTTGTGGCAGCCTGGTACTTAGCTGTATCCCTTTACCTCCTTGCCGACCGCCCCTGGTGCATGTGGAGGGGGAAGCAGGGGGGGAGGCCCTCACCAGCAGAGGCTCTGTAAGGTGATTCACGTGCCGCAGGCGATGGTGCTTCTTACCCACCGGGGGCCGGCCACGTCGCAATGCTGGCATGCAGGACCTGTGATTCCCTGCAGGGGCTGTCTCTATCAGCACGGCCAAGGCCCACTTAGTGCACCGCGTCTCACTGGGTCACAGTATGGAGCAATCAGGCCAGCCGCGCCCCAAGCTTGTCTCCAGCAGGGCGCAATGTGCTCTGTGGGCCTACATAGCCGGTGCGGATGTCAACTTTTCAGGCTATTGTGTGCACCAAATCGGCGGGCAGTGTATCTGCTGCATCTAAGGGTGGTTGAATGATGTTGCACAGTGATTTTGGCAGGATGACTGGGTGAGATGTGCGGAGCGCTAAAGAGCTGAGTCCACCATCTTAGCTGGCTAGCCACGCCCCGCGCAGGTGCTTCTCCCTTAAACATGATGACATTGTTGTGTACCTGATTGGCATATTTGGTAAGTCCATTGTAAGGCGGTATACCATATACCCAGGGACTGTACTTCAAATGCTACTAGTGGGCCTACAACACCAATTGTGCCACCTACATAAGTAGCCTTTCAAATCTGCCTCAGGCCTGCCACTGCAGTGCCTGTGTGTGCAGTTTACTGCCACTTTGACTTGACATGTAAAAATATTTTCCGAGCCTCAAACTCCCATTTTATTACATATAAGTCACCCTTAAGGTAGGCCTTAAGTAATCCTAAGGGCAGGGTGCTTTGTAAGTAAAAGGTAGGACATGCACCTTTATGATTTACATGTCCTGGTAGTGGCAACCAGCCTATTTAATTTTTCAGTACTGTGAGGCCTACTTCTCTCATAGGCTAGCATTGGGAATTCCTTACTACATTTTTAAGCTGTAATTCCTGATCAGAGAGAAGTAGATTTTTCATTTTTCATATGTTTGAAATGATAATGATAATCCTCCTGAGATGAAGTTCGATTTAACATTAGTGTTTTTGAAATGCCACTTTTAGAAAGTGGACATTTCTCTGCACTACTGCTCTGTGTATCTGGCTGCCTGTCTCCAATACACTTTGTACATCCCCTCTAGATAGCCACAACACAGGAAGGATAGGTGTGGCTGATTACCATCTGCATACATCTGCATGCTAATGGCCTTGCCTGTACAGGATGGAAGGGATTGGCTATCACTTGGGTTGAAGAGACTGTGTCCTGTCACCGCACAAAGGACAGATTACCACCTACAGATAGCCTGGCAGACATGGCTGTGTTGAAAGTGATACTTGTCCATTTCAGAGAGCTGCTTTGAAGTCACCCACCACATCAAAGGGACACTTTTGGGTATAAGTACTGGATGTCCGACCCCCTAAAATCCGATACTACTGGACTTGTAACGGAAGATTAGCCAGACAATCTGGTGTGCTGCAAAAAGGACTAAGCTGGACTGCTGATCTGGAAGGCCTGCTTTTCTGTGTGTTGCCCTGCTGCTTCCTGCTATCTGACTCTGCTGCAGGAGAGCTGGATTCTGCCTTCCCTCCAAGTGATGTCCAATGGCTTCTTGGCTTGCCTCCCATTGCTTGAGACTCAGAGATCTTAAAGTCTCTAGCCCTGCTCCTGTGCTTGGCTCCTTGCGGTTGGCTCAGATAATTGCAACATGGATTTCAAAGCATTTTCTGTTTGTGTGCAACAGAACCAGGCAATCTACCTGGTTGCGGAGTACAATCAACACATTGCTTTGACTCCAGAAAACAAGGCATCGGACTAAATATGGGCGAAATTTGCGAATTCGCGGTACGCAAATTCACGTGAACACGTACTCGCTGTCCGCAAAATCTGTGAATTTGTGTGAATTCAGGGATTTTTTATTTTTGCGCGTTCGCAGTGGTTTTTTTCAGCGCTGCTACCGCGAAGTTACCCATGCGGTCGTAATGGGCGCGGCCATCTTGTTTTCAGTGTTCCCGTTGCGTATTTCCGTTTCCAGGCACAAGTTGCATGCTCGCGTTGGGCATTTCCTACGTGCGGGGCACAATTACGTGTTTGTGTCCGTTTTTTGCGTGCTCACGGGGGAAATATTGCGTGAATTTACCCACGTGGTCGCAATGGACGCGGCCATCTTGTTTTTCATTCATTGCTATGCTTCTGGGCAGGCTTTTCCTATCCTGCTTTAATCTTTGCAATCCTTTGTTTCTTTGAACTGTTTTTAAAATCTTTTTTACTCATTATCCATCTCTCTATTTTTCTACATCTATATTTTGTGTTTTTTTCTACTTTTGGTTACTTTAAAACTACCTTTTTAAACTCTCTTTTCTTTTACTTACTTTCCCTATTCTTTCCTATTTTATTTTCCTTTAACTGTCCAGGACCATGGCAAAGGGAGACGGCAAAAATCTTAAGGGGAAGGGTCCCGCACCCCGTAGCCGGCTCCCTTTGCGGGCGCTTAAGGGGGGAGGCAGTAACTGCCCGGGAAATCTTCAGCGCAGTGGAAGTGGCCGCACTGGTTTTCTTTGTCCAGCGCCACCTCCCCAAGACTGTCGTGGCAGACGGCAGGCCCGGGACCGGGTATGGGCTCCGGGAGCGTCTCCAGCAATGGGGGAAGGTGTGCCGGGCCAGGTATGGGGAGTCTGGGGTCTGGCGCACCTACAACCAGGCGACGCACCAGTGGTCCCACATCCTGGACCTTGAACACGACCTGCTCGACCTGCTTGGTGTGGAGATCCCTGGGCTTGGTGAGTACCATTAGCTATGTGATCACTAATTTGTTTTCTCCTGCTCTGTTATGATATTGCAAATATTGTTTTTTCACGAAGAGCAAGAATGGTGCAGATTACATTGCAGGTAAGTTATGTTTCAAAAGGTTCTGTGATTGCAGGTGCTCGCCTGCTCACTGACGGTGCTACTATGCTTACTTGTTTTCAATTTTGTGCTCATTTGGCCTGAGTGATTATGTATGAGTGTTCTTTACAGAACTGTGTAATGCTAGACACTAGAGATTACATTGCAGGTAAATTATGTTTCAAAAGGTTCTGTGATTGCAGGTGCTCGCCTGCTCACTGGCGGTGCTACTATGCATACTTGTTTTCAATTTTGTGCTCATTTGGCCTGAGTGATTATGTATGAGTGTACTTTACAGAACTGCGTAATGCTAGACACTAGAGACTCAAGTCCAGTCCTTCCTTGTACTCCTGCCACTAAGTAGAGATAGTGGTGGTGGATTGATAGTTTGAGTATATTATGAGTGGTTATTTAGTAGGAAACTTTTTAGTGGTCTGCAATCATGGCGGACTGTGTCTGTCAATTCACATGCTGAAGAGTGCTGCCTGCCAGTCCTAATAGAACCTTTTTGTAGTTGGTTTAGGGAGTTACATAACTTTCCAAGTAGATGGTCTGTGAGTCCAGCAATACTAATATCCTAGTAGACCACAGCAGATAGGTCAATACATTTATTGCAATTGTCTATTTCCCCAAAATAATTTGTTATTGTTTTTATGAAATGTTTGATTTGGTTGACAACAATCATCCATGTTTGTGTCTTTCTTTCATGTACATCAGATCCCCCAGGGGCAAGAGGACAGAGGTGGAGGTAGCGGTGCCGGCGGTGCAGGAAGGCCAGGATAGGTCCGCTGATGGCTCCTCTGCTGGCCCCAGTAAGTTTTCCTGTTAATATTAATAATCATACTTCCCTATCTTTTACAGCACCTATTTATTCCAAACGTTCCTCATAATTCTATTATTTCCTAAATCGTCTTTGATGTTCCTCTGGGTTGTCCATAATGTCTATTGAAGTCTTCTAAATGTTGATGCTTTGACAATTCCCAACAATAAAATGTGAATGGCCACCAAGAATAAGATACTAGTTTACTTTTTGATTGGATAGGAGGACATACTACTACTGTTGCAGGGACTATTCTGCAGATACAGAACTATGGATAAGAAATAGGGCATTGGTTATAAATTATAATAGGCGCAGTTAGACTTTCCTCATACCTCAGCCATAACAGAAGTTGAACCCCCAATCTCCTTACTGACTAGCTAGTGTGTCAGAGACATTATTTAGCTGCCGAATGCAGCAATAATCCCCAATTATTATACAACCCGGAACATAAGACTATGGAGTCAGAGTCCTGACCTCTCGGAGTCACGGACTCATGCTTGCAAATGCTTGCAAATTGCAAACCCTTTTGCTCACTCACTCATGACCAAAAACCACAGAGTCTATGTGAGTTTTAAAGCTTTATTAAAAGTAAAACATCTAGCTCTGTGTGTACTCTGTAAAAAATTTAATTGTGCATTATATAAAAACATTTATTAAAATCAATGTCATATAAGATAAACGGTGAATGACTGAAAAGTGGCTGATTTGATTTCACACATTAATTGTGGGAGAGCCCTCACCTGGTTGGAACTTAAAGTCTTGGTGGGGATTAATCGTTGACGACTCCGACTAACATATGATGAGGATCTTGCTCTTGTTCGTAGAAGGGAAGCTACTGTCTGTTATGAGAAAAATGGTGCGTGTTAAAAAGCAAGCATTCATCAGTTGTGTCTAACAGTGTAGCATCACATGTTATGGCTAAGCATAAACAAAAAACACCCTTCCCTGGAAGAAAGGGAAATTTTTAGTTTAGACTAGAGAGTCAAAAATTATTACATTTGTTTATGTAGTACTAGTAACTTTTTTTTCATTCCTAGACAAAATAGGGAGTGGTGTATAGGGCATCTAAAAATATTAAATGTATTTTCTAGGCGTAACACCATCGGCACAGCCAACCACCAGTGCAGGGGCCAGCGCGGAGGTTGGCACTCCAGGGGCGGATGCGGTGCCACAGCCAGCAGGAACTGCTGTAGGGGGTGCCACGGTAGTGGCGGGCATTGGTAAGCTATTATATTACTTACTTATTGAGATTGCAGAGTGGGCTCTCTGCAGGGGTGTATATGTTGTACAGTACAAGTACACTTTACTGTTAAGAAGACTTACAAATTTAGAACTACGTTTTTGTCGACTAGGTAGAAGACAGTCACCCTTGACTTCTCATTAGCAATAGCGGCAGGAGTTGACGAGTAAACAATGGCCTCCTCTAAATTTGACTTCAACTCAGCTGTGAAAGTTTTATTGAGAAGCCAAGTCAGATCAGAGATGAACTTGATGGATGGGATGAATGAAAAGGGAAAGCAGGGTGTAAGGAAGGACGAGCGAGTGAAAATTAATGACTGGCAAAGAATGATACTTGTTTTTGAATACTGCCCAAGGTGGCTGGGAATCTGATGCAGGGCCGGTGGAAGGCTGAAGCAAGGATGGGTGGAAGGAGAAAGAAAAGAGGACTGCCTGGGTGGGTGAAACAGAAACTGTATGTTTGCGCAATATATCCTTAGGTTCAAATTCAAATGCAAGTCAAGCATGGTGCATGGTTGGCGGTTTACCAAATAAAATAAAAAGGTTGTTTTTCGGTGAGAAAAAGTAAGGTTTGTCCAGTTGAGAGTCAGACATTAAGAAGAATGTTTGACATTTACTTTGAATGGATGGATGCCTGGATGGTATCTTCCTTATAGTTAGCATAGGTGTATGTAGACAGAGTAGATGGTCACTGGATAAAGAGTAGCAAAGCCGAGGAAAGTAGAAGTTGTAATTTTTCAGAATACTACCATGACTAGTAACAGAGGTTTGCAAGCACAGCATATATCCGGTGATTACGGTGACCACTCACTCACTACCTCTGTTAATAATTATTTTACAACTCTGTCATTCATGTGTGGCCTATCGGTGTTCACTCAATCAAAAACAAAGCACCTAAATTTCATCCCATATGTAAGCAAATATCCTGTGATGGGATAGATGATCATATTATTTATCTTCTTCATTTTCCTTTTGTAGTAGTCAGGGGCAGGGCAGGGTGAAAGTTAAATTAATTAAGCAGTAGTCCTTGTAACAGAATATGGCCAGTGCCACCCGTAATAGAAAAGTAAGAGCTTCACCACCTGCATGTACCGGACTGGTAACAGTAACGCAAGTCTGTGTCATCATGGCTTGCGTCTGTTTTTCTCGGGTGCAAGTTGACTGCGCTAGCATTATGCCGGCTTCCACAAGTTTATGTACCAATTTCGCTAAACAAGAGAGAAGAAGAAGACTGGTGTATACTGTCTGAGTCTAATGTAGTGAGTCAATATAATGCTAGTAGAATTCCTGACACTCCCACTAATGTTAGAGCAGAGGGCGACAAAGTGGGAGGTTAGATAGATACGTGCCACAAATGTTATGTACTGTGCTTGCAAGTTGCTAGTGCTACTGTGACACAACTTTCTGCTGAATTATTTTGTGTTAATCTTAAAGAGAATTGGTTACAGTATGTTTTTCTTTCTTCATATAGATACTCCTTCCAAACTAACAAGGAAGGAGTTGGCTAGACGGGTCCGGCAATGGAGGCTGGAGGCAATTGTCGCAGAATATTGGCGGCTGGTGGCCCAGGAGGAGGAGGATGAAACGCAGTCTAAAACAACAACATCCACAACAGCTGCATCCTCCTCCGCTGCCCCAGGGTCATACAGCAAGCGCAAACCTCCAGCTTTACAGAGCCGCGTTCTGGCAGCCACCCGCCACCGCCGAGCAGCAAAAACAACAGCTGCCCCCCACAGTACCTGCAAGTGCAAGGGTCATGTTGACCGCTTGACCCCGAGAGTGTCCAACCTTGGGCAGGAGGTGGCAAGGCTGCAAGCTCTGCTCAAGGACCTCCGGAGAGAGCAGCATGACCACCTGGCCAATGGACACCACCGGCGGAAGTAGAGAGACTGTCCCTTGCCCCTTTTCAAAAGACTTTTGGGGGGTGGGAATTGGGCGTTGGGGTTTTTGGACTGGGGACATTGATTTCATGGGCATTGGTTGGGGTTAGGGAGGGGAGTGTGTCGGGTCATCTTGTGAGATAGTTTATTTTTGTTAGGGCTCAAATAATTATTTATTTCAACTTAAACATAGCATAAGCGTTTTTTTACTGTTTTGTGGGGGAAGCGGGGGAGGGATAACTGTACGTTTGTTTTTCCTGAAACTTAACTGGCTGGTTGATTCAAATTGTGTAATCGCCCAAATTTGTACAAAAGTGCCACTGACAGAGTTAGTGAATTCAATTGTCCTACTACTTTACTAGTACTACCATCAGTCTCTCCTCTACTCCTACTTATTATTCTTCTTCCCCCAAAATGCTTATCTTACCTGTGATTCGTGTTTGAGAATAGGGCTAGGCTCAGGGCTAGCTGCATGGTAAATGGCGATTAAGTTTGGCTATGGAATCCTGGACGGATGAAATGTCATTGTGGTGGTAGTAGTAGTGGTACACACTGGCAGTAGCAGCATATGAAAAAAAAGGCAATGAAACATTGAGTGGCCTGAGCGGAGCATTAGAACAGTACGATAGATGGTGCAGTACGCAAGAACAGTGCCATAAATTATAGCCTAAGCAAGAATTCAAAATATAACTACTGGTTGTGTGGAATATGGCTACTACAAGAAATAGTACTGAAGGGGAAGGACACAGCAGCCGTAACGTGTAGGAGGAGGATGTTGTTGATGATGAATCCACTCGATGGTGGACATGAAATTCTGAAAAGATTTGCAAATACTCATGGGTGTGTGTCAAGCAGAATATGAATATATCCTCTGATTCCTTCGCCTGCCTTTAAATTGATTTTCTGTTGCTTTGACCTTATCCTCCCCAGCAAGCGTGTGGAATTATTGGTGTCATTTACTCACACACCTCAATAAAAACCACACAGCCCGGGGGAAGAGGGTTAGGGTTTGAAAAATGGATGGGAATGGGGGTTTTTGGGAAAGTTTTTTGGAGAGAGAAAAAGAAAACACAGCATGGCGAAACAATAAATGAAGAAAAAAAATCAACGATACAACCATATCCATAAATCTTTTAAGGGACTTAAAGGAAGTACATGCATGAAGTTGTTTGCTAAGTGGACGGTTAGGTTAATGAAAAGTAGTACTACTTATACTACAACTTACTAACTAGTACCAAACAATTAGCCAGTACAGGGCTGCAAGAATTACGCAATTTCACTTGCATATCTACCCTCAGAGAGAATAAACACTTAGTAGTACATTACACTAGTTTTACAAATAGCAAAGAAACTTATCAAATAGCTGTAGGGATGAATTTGAAGCAGAGAGCAAATGCACCGAGTCGCACACTCATAGAAGTTCACAAGCAACAATAACAATATTCAATAATGAGGCGGAAGGGTCTTTGTATAATAATTTTACAGCCCGCCTAAAGTTATCGCCTAAGTTAAACTTTTTCAAAACCTCCCCTAGGTAAACCCAATTAACCCTATCAAAGGCCTTTGTGGCATCAAGCGTGAGAACTGCTAAGGGAAGAGATGCGAACGTGGCCATGTCTACTGCACCAATGAGATCATAAGTCAACTCGTAGAGCTGCCGGTTTTTTACGAATCCCTTCTGATCAAGATGCAGAATGTTATTCGCCACCCCTCCCAATCTATTTGCAAGAACTTCCGCCTCATTATTGATTAATGGCGAACTTACTGAGCCATTTAGCATTTCCCGTGGAACCCGCCAAGGCTGTCCCCTCTCCCCCCTTTGTTTGATTTATATATAGAACCTTTTGCCCAATTAATTCGTGACAACACTAATATTAAACCTTTTATTTTTGAAGGGTGGGAGCGAAAAGTCGCATTATATGCTGATGACGTTCTCATCTTTTCGTCCGAGTTGAGCTCGGCATTTCCCACTGTAATAGCCATTGCAGAAGAGTTTGGGGCAATATCAGGTTATGAAGTTAATGCTTCCAAGACCGATATCATGGTTTGGAATCATGCTGTGCCAGTGGCAGGGGCACAGCCTAGCTCTATTTTGAGATACCTGGGTTTAAATATCTACACGGATATCAATCAGATTGCCCCTTTAAACTTCGCCCATGTGGCCAAAGAGGCTCACAGATTGATGAGAACATGGTCAGCTCTCCCAATTTCCTTGCTAGGTAGGTCCAATCTGGTTAAAATGACTATTTTACCCAAGTTTATGTTTTTATTTAATACTATTCCTCTTTTCTTTGATCCACACATGATCGCAAAATTTCAAGCTGAAATAAATACATTTATATGGAATAGTCATACACCCAGACTGGCCTGGAAGAAGATAAGACGTCGCCGAGAAAAAGGGGGCCTAGCAGCACCAGATCTCCAATATTACGGTTGGGCCTTTCAATTTTCCCACGTTAGGATGCTTTTAAAGACCCCTAATGGTACGGGCTGTGGGAAACTATTCTCAGCACTTCTTAAGGGGGAAAAAGTTAGACCGGCGAATTTCTTGTTAAAGTTTGGTGACCCTAAATACTTCAAGAAGGTCAAGCTAAAAATACTGAGGGACCTAGCTAGAACATGGGGTAATTTTAGACGTGGACTCAAAATGGACTATTATCATAGCAGGGCTCCACTTTGGGACTTTCCAGGATCCCCATCCTGGCTCTTAGATAGTTTAGCTCTATCTGTAAGAGAGGCCGGACTCTTATCTTGGGGTGACCTGTTTGCTGAGGGTGTCTTACTTTCATGGGAGGCTCTGAGTTTCTCAAGATTTAAATACCTTCAAATTCAAAGTTGGGCGCAGGCTTATAGTCAGGTTAGGGGCAGATTCAAAATAGGAGGTGAGAGTATTCTGGTAACCCACCTGATAGATAAACCACCTTTCAAAAAAGAGATCACCTTTTGGTACAACCTTATGATAGACGAGACTGATGGTGAATTTTTGCTCCCCCACTCGCTCTGGGATACGTATATTACCAACATGGATGTGGAAAGTTTGTGGCTAGAATCATTTAAAATTTTGGGGGACACTGTGAAACCTTCGTGGCTTTGCCGTAACCATCTGTTCACATTGCACAGGGCGTACTATTCCCCACTACGTTTATCTAAATTCCCCAATAATGCTCTGGCTGCCTGTCCCAGATGTGGTTTGATAGCCGCATCAGATGTCCATATGTTTCTTGAATGTTCATCTTTAACATCATTTTGGAATGAGGTCTGCGTCTCCCTTTCTCTAGCGGTAGGATCCCAAATCAACCCATGCCCTGTGCTAGTATTTTTTGGTATTCTACCAGAACTATGTGGCATAGGTAAAAAAAAATTGGTCTTCTATGGTTGTTTGCTGGCTAGAAGAGAAATTTGCAAACGCTGGAAAGATAAGACACCTCCTCTCTTTACAGAGTGGCGTGCTTCGATGCTACAGACGTCAAAATTGGACATGATTAGGGCTGGGAACCAAAATAAGAGAAGGTTTTGGCTACTATTGAATTGGTAATCATGGATCAGATCATCATGGGTTTTTTTTTCCCATGTCCTATGATTACGCTGCTTGGAGGGGTCTCTCTGTTTGGCCCCTTTTTGCTATACATACCCTACAAGGGCGGCTTCGGCTACGAAAGCGGGTATTATACAGCAGAACGTTAGCCTAGATGTTACCAAGTGACGATTAAAGGGTTGATGTAGTGCACTGCGGGATATTCCGGCTTGTACCAGTACAATCCCCTACCAGTAAATCTGGGTCAGTGTCTCTGTCATCTCCCATATCTTCTCATTACCATATGGTCACCAAGGGCGAATATGAGGACACAAAAAAATATATATATAAATAAATAACAATATTCAAAAGATAAGGACAAGTGAAGTGGATACTGTAACTGTATTTTGTAGTTGTCCTGGTCAAATTGGGAAGCTGCATGCATCCAGCTATTCCTCTTATTCGCGGGACTCCTCCATTCCATCGGGCACTCCGTCGATCAATCTTGGTGACCACACTGTCCACTGCCTGCCTGGCGGATGCGGAATTGCGGATTTCCATGGTAAGTATAAGTAATGTGTTTCCCATCGCACAGGTAAGTGCCAGCCTGTAATTGTCGATGGAAAAACAGAAAGGGAATGGATATTAAGACACCCCGGAGGAAAAATGTAAGGTGAAGTGTGTAGTTCAAAAATAACACTTTCACTTTCAGAGGCGACAGTATTACATACATGCATCATTTCTAAAGTGCCTACCCTCAGTCTCTGTTTCCAGGATATGAATTAGAACACACAGCAGGCCAGGGCCAAGCAGACTGTCAAAGCAGGCACCACTGAGTGAACCAACCTCCATGTAGCATACCTCTTGACACAGACTTGACACTAGACAGACATGTAGTTCTGCTTCTGCTGTGGTTGTTGTTGACTTGTATACCTGTTTGCCCCTCAGGAAATGGCCATACTTCTTCCGTAAATTGACTAGGATGATCCATCCATCCCAGTGAGAGACTGTAAAGATATTATGTAACTTTGGTCATCATGAATCATCATCATCATCATCATGGTGTTGGCAAACTCAATGTTGTTCATGCAGTCACAGCCTACACACAGTGAGTCTGAGGACATTTTCCATATTAAAAAATGCAAAGTAGTGGCCCCTGCAGTAGAAGTACAATTTGTATTAAACAAGGTAAACAGAGTAGACTTGAGTTACATTTAGTGTGTAACAGATTAAATAATTACAAAACACATAGGATTCATTTCATGCACAACAAACAAACAGCAATTGCTTTCATCAGAGCAAGACAGCCAGTGTTGTTGCATGCCATCTCATAATTCATTACCTGTTCCACTTTTTGTCAGCATCTTATTCTTCTTAAGTGAAGGGCCACAGGGCAGCCTCTCGTGTTAATTTCAGAAGTAACAGTCAGCATAGTCAGTCATTCCAGTGCCACTTCTTTTGAGGGGACTCGTCTATGAAGCGACAGTTTCTTGATTCTGCGTAATCCGGCCATCTGCCTTGAGGGAAATGGATAGGGGAAGTCTGGAGGAGGAGGATACATACTAGAGGAGCATGACTGAGTTGTGAACTTGTGAACTTCAGAAATGCAGACAGCGGCACCTTCAACATGGAAATAAGACGAAGACAGTGCTGCTGATGGATATGTTGTGATTAAAGATGTGTTGTGATAACAGTTGGAAAACAAAGAAAAACACACAGAAATAATAAAAGTGAATAAGGACGGAAACAAAAGTTAGTATTTCAAGCCTAGGTGTCAGGGAAGTAAAGCTCGTCCTCAAACTCTGTGAATTGAACCGGGAGTAGATCAGCTAACAGAGAAGAACTTCCGTCACTTAAGTCGGTGTCCTCTTCTTCCTGCATAGATTCACGTATTTTGTAATCTGGTATGAAGTGCTGATTCATCGTGATCAAGGTTAACCTCTCCACATTTTTTGGCGAGAGGCGGGTCCTTTTTGAAGTTACAATGGCACCAGCAGCACTGAAAACACATTCAGAAGACACGCTTGCGAGTGGGCAAACCAAATAATTAATAGCCAGGTTGGTGATCAGTGGCCATTGAGGCCTTTTCCTATACCAATACACCAATGGGTTATGATCAATGTGGACCTCTGTTGGGTCATCCAGATAGGCCTGCAACATCCACTCAAGGTCCTCCAGCGGTGCTGTACTTTGCGTACCATCTGTTGCCAATGTCTTTACATCAACACTGGAACAAGCAAACCCTTGATGAGTTATCCAATGCGCTTCAGACAATATTATGGCTGGGCCTGGTGCAGGTGATGATACGGTTGCTGGTGTCGGTAACGTCTCTGAGGGAAAGTGACTGCCTTCGGCCACAGAAATGGAACTTGACGCCGGATGGCCTGCTGCTTCAGTAGTACTTGTGGTGGTTCCTTCAATTTCCTGCCGCTCTTTTTCCTACTGAGTGGCTGACAGAGCTAGCCAATGTTTGTACTTAGAAACATCTTCTTCAGAAAAAGGAATGAATGTATTGCTGGCCAGTGCCTTTTTGTACTGTGGATCCAGAATAGTGGCACAAATGTAATGTTGTTCTGCATGTATTGCTTTAAGCCTTGCATTCTCAATTAGGCGGCTTAATAATCTGTCCGCCAACTGATATGCGTCTTGTTTTTCAGCATCACCTCGGAACGTTGAAGACACCGCGGACAGTTGGTGCTCTAGCATGCGCAACAATGGAATAGCTTTGACCAAACTACAGTCCTCCCTGCTGACTTCACGCGTGAAGACCTCAAAGGAACAAAGCATTTCTGTCAGGCTTTTAATTAGGTCCCATTCCTCCACCTGTAGCCTCATGTCTTTTAAAGCAGCACCCCGTGCTTGAAAGACATACTCATTGATTACCAAGTACTGCTCAAACAGACGCTCAAGCATGTAGAAGGTTGAGTTCCAACGTGTTGCCACCCCCTGGATGAGTTCTCCGACTGCCACTTTACGGACACGTTGAATGATCCTCAGCTGCTTCTGCGCCTTAAAAGAATGGCTGAAATGTGTGCATATTCTTTGGCAGGTGGTCAGTAACTTGCTGGCTGTTTTCTTTTTTCATGAAATCTTGATCAACAATGTTAATGCTGTGCGCCAAACACGGCACTCTGAAATAGCCACCATCATGCATGGCCTTAACTATATTACTGCCACTATCCATGGAAATATAACCAATCACGTGCCTTCTTGGATGCAGCCATTGAAAGACCTTACTGTTAAACTCCTCCAAAATGTTTTCTGCAGTTTGAGATTTCTCCATGGCAAACATGGCTACTGTTGCATGTTTCCGAGTAGCTTGAAAAATTGTGACACTGTCCACACCTGCAGCTATCTTGTCTCTAAGCCCCGCAAAAGAGACCCAGTGTGCAGTGATGCACATGTAATCAATGGCTTGGCAATTGGTCCACATGTCTGTTGTCAGGTGGATAGTGTGAACAGCACTCTTCTGCAAAGCTGCCCCAATCACTTTCTGCACATCTTGATGTAGTGCTGGAACTGCAACTCTGGCAAAATAGGACCGGCTAGGAACCTTCCATTTAGGGCATACAGTTGCCACGAATTCTCAAAAACCCACCCCTTCCACAAAAGAAAAAGGGAGAAGGTCCAGCGCTAACATTTTAGCCAGCATTGCATTATATAGACGTGTTGTTGAGTGGTTGCTTTCAAATGGCGTCTCCGACCAAAACATGCTTTTAATGGTGGTCTGGACAGTTTTTTTTTATATGTGATGATGATGATCCAGACTTCGTCGACCCAGTCCGGCTCATTGATGTACTTTTTCGTATTGGTGTTTCTCCCACACTCTTACTATGCCACCTAGATGTTGCCGGGTAGAGGGTGTGGGCGCTACCACTGCAGTGCTGCTGGCTGGGCTACTCTGTGACCCAGAATAAATGTTCCTTGCTTCTGAATCTCCACCTCCCCCCTGCACAATCTGTCATCGTCATCAGATGCAATATCAATGGATACATTTGGATCTGTACTTTTGGCTTTCCGGGTGTTACTTAGGTGCGCCTCCCTTTGGATGATGTGGTGTTTTTGGAGCTGACCTCTCTGGCCTCCGGTACCATAGTTGGTACCAAGCTTACCCCGACTAACTACTGCTTTACAAATTGAACAAATATTTAGGTTTTCCACCTTTTTGATAATACTAAAGAAGTCCCAAACTGGAGAGTTGAGATTTTTGGTGGTGGTGGTGGAGGTGCTACTTTCAATGCCAGATGAAGTGGAGGATCGGCGTAGCAGAATTTGACTCTGTTGTGCACTTACAGCACCACTACTTGAGGTAATGGAGGTTAAGCTGGATGGAGGTCCCTGCCGGCCCTTCTGATGAGAAAATATGGAAGCTGTAGGTCGTGTTTTGGTGTAGTAGTTACCTGTGTTGGTGGTGGTACTACCAGTGGTGCCACACCACACACATCATGCACAGCAGCATTTTTGGATAGGGTAAAAATGTCTGTCTGCTGCATGCTCACTGGGGCTAGAGTGACGACTGTGATGACTGGTTGTCATCGTCAGACTCTTCATCAGCAGCAGAAGATACCACTTCTACTTCTTCATCACCCATAACTGAAAGCCTTGCAGGAACCTTCCTTTTACCTAGCTTTGTCGGCTCATGGCGTGCCTCCCTCTCAGACTGAATTCTTGGTGGGTGCCAATCAAGATCTAGATCATCAGAAGGAAGGGGGCTTGAAGAAGAAGAAGTACTAGCCCTCCTTTTCCTTTGTGGGGATCTGGAAGACAATGGATTATCAGGAGTGGCTTGCTCGGCTGATACCTCCGCATGAAACTCGATTTCCTGATGTGCCGCTTCTTCTGGAGGTAGAAAAATTGTGGGCAGTTGTGGCTCTCCTTGTGCCGCTCCTTGCGCCTCTCCATGCGCCTCTCCATGTGCCTCTACTTGCACCTCTACTTGCACCTCTACTTGCGCCTCTCCTTGCACCTCTACTTGCACCTCTCCTTGCACCTCTACTTGCGCCTCTGCTCGCACCTCTACTCGCACCTCTTCTTGCGCCTCTCCTTGTTGCACCTGTGGTTGTCGTTGCGGCTCTGGTTGAATACTCGTCAGATGAGTTACACCCTGCATTGATTGGATGCTACTTTGCGATGAGTCAACGCCAACATCACTGGTCAATGGTGAAATAGCAATTAAAGTGGCTGCCTCTACGGTCCTCATGGGCTTGGGCCTAACTTGGCGTGGTGTCACTGAGACCAATGAAGCGGAGGTGCTGCTCCCAGCTTGGTCCCCGGCGGACACCACCGCCGCAGGCGTAGTTTTTTTCCCCAAAAAAAGTGTCTGGTGGCACACCAGTCTCCGTGGTGAGTGGGGCCACTTGCTTCTTCTGCTCCTTCTTACTGGCAGTGGCACTGGCAACTTTCTTGGTAGAGGAGCTACGGACACCTTTCTTTGGGCCCATCTTCTTCAGATGTCAGAACAGCAGGACGCAGTTGCACCAGTTGCAGAGTTGTCCGTGGCCACACATGACGTCAAGTGACTTTGTGCACACACCGCAGCAGGACTTCTTCCTGGCACTACAACAAGTGATGATGATGAGGATGATTCCTGGTTCTTCTCAGTCTTCATGCACCTAAAAGCAAAGGAAGCAAGAGGAACATCAGTTAAATAAATGTTGTGTATGTTGTGCTTCAATTAATATTATTGCAACTAGGTATTTATTATTATTAGCACAACACACCCAAAAACACAGAAAGACCCAAAATGAAAATTCCAATTCTAATCAAAAATGGATGTTTAAATTAATAAGAGAGACCGCACAGAGAGAGTTGTTTCATGCACCCATTCATCATAACCCCAGGCCTAGCAAGCTTGCCGGCCTACGGTAAAACTGCCTGGACTCAATATAACCCCCCACCCCCAAAAATCAAAATACACACAAAAATCACCTTAATCCAATGCCATCCATGCCCTAAATGATGTTCAAATTCAAGGTACCCCACAGAAAAACTTGTTCCATGCATCACTGAGTACCCCTGGGCATAATGGATGGAAGCAAGGCAGACTGGGTGCAGGCCTATGGCACAAAGCACACTGCCTGGCTTCAAATTGGCCCCTAGAACCCAACCCACATGGTCAGGCCCTGGACCAAGCCTCAAAATGACCCCCACCCACATGGCCAGGCCCTGGACCTGGCCCCAACATCACCCCCAAAAATCGAAATACACACAAAAATCACCTCAATCCAATGCCATCCATGCCCTAAATGATGTTCAAATTCAAGATACCCCACAGAAAGACTTGGTCCATGCACCACTGAGTACCCCTGGGCATAATGGATGAAAGCAAGGCAGACTGGGTGCAGGCCTATGGCACAAAGCACACTGCCTGGCTTCAAAATGGCCCCTAGACCCCCACCCACATGGCCAGGCCATGGACCAGGCCTCAAAATGGCCCCCACCCACATGGCCAGGCCCTGGACCAGGCCCCAATACCCCCGTAAATCGAAATACACACAAAAATCACCTCAATCCAATGCCATCCATGCCCTAAATGATGTTCAAATTCAAGAGACCCCACAGAAAGACTTGGTCCATGCACCACTGACTAGCCCTGGGCATATTGGATGAAAGCAAGGCAGACTGGGTGCATGCCCATGGCACAAAGCACACTGCCTGGCTTCAAAATGGCCCCTATTCCCCCACTCACATGGCCAGGCCCTCGCCCAGGCATCAAAATGGCCCCCACCCACATGGACAGGCCCTGGACCAGGCCCCAACAACACCGCCAAAAATCGAAATACACATAAAAATCACCTCAATCCAATGCCATCCATGCCTTAAATGATGTTCAAATTCAAGAGACCCCACAGAAAGATTTGGTCCATGCACAACTGACTACCCCTGGGGCCTACTGGCTAGTGTGGCTTTAACACACACGCCAAAATTAAAAAAACTTCCACATATAACAGTGAGCTACTCAATAACATGACATAAATGATATTTAAGTTCAACAAAACTCACAGAAACAGTTTATCATGCACCCATGACCTGGGCCTACTGGATACTGTGGGTACCCACAATATATTTTTTTTTAACTTGTGATAAAGTTTATAAATTGTAGTTGTAGCAACTGCAATGCCCCAAACAAAACAACACCAACTTACTTGTAAAATGTCAAATCCAAAAGTGAGCAGCCACAAAGAGTAATCCTTCCAGCTCCAGATCCAAATGAAAAGTGACCAGGACATGGACAAAGCACTGGGAGGAGCCTGCTGGACAGGAACAGGAAGTTGGAGACTGTGGGGCACTACCTCCCCCCTCCTCCCAAAAAAGGACTCCTTGCACAAAAAAATTCAGCCAAATGTCAATCTGAGGAGTTATTCTGATCCAAACCATCATTTTCAGGAGGTCTATGCTGCCAGCGATAGATTTCTTGTTCAGAATTGCAATTTGTGCAATTTCGGGAAAGCGAGCTGTTCAAATCTCCCGCCGGATGTCAGCTGCGCGTCGCATCTACGTCTTCGCAATTGTTTTCTCTCGCTGTGCGTGAACGTGGGCCCTTATGACGTATTCGCGAAAAAGTCACGCGAGATCACGCAGCAAGATCGAAAATGGCGCAGCGCACGCAAATCGGGAGGAAAACAACTTGGCGAACTCAGAATCACGGTAGGTCAACGCCGCGCGCCCGAGATTGCATTTTTGAAGCGTGACCAAGCAAAAAAAAATCCGCCAACTCGCAAATTGCGGATTTTTTTACAAATTCGCGCGATTTGCGGACTGCAAAATTGTCAAAAATTTGCAAATACTGCGAAAGTAATGGATTTTCAGCCCTTACTTACATCGGACTGCGTATCACTGAAGCTTGGAGAGATCGATGCATCCCCTTGACTGATTGACCGAATATGGCCCATTGCTTGATACCGCTTGACTCCAGCACCCATCTTTGGAACTGACGCATCACCTTCACTGCGTGAAGAAGATTGATGCATCACATTGTTTGCAACCAGGAAATGTATCTGGTTCACCGGGGCCTGCGTAGGTCCTGTAGCCAGCCGGTGCTCCATCACGGTCAGACCAAACTTTGACTTTGCTCCGGTCCAGCGCTACCTAAAGTAATCTTTTTAGCACTACTTGTTTCTAAACGATTCACTACATTAACTCTTTTAAAAGTCAATATCTCAACTTCTATATCTTTGGAATTTGGTCCGTTTGGTCTTATTTTGTTCAGAAAATATTTTCCTACACCTGTGTGGAGTCTTTTTGTGGTGGTATTCCTTGTGTTACTGTGTGCGTGTGTTGCATGAATACTTTACACATTGCCTCTTTAGATAAGCCTGACCATTATTGAGAAATATTTTCACCTAAACAGTTAATGGAAATTTTCAGAATGAATGGCATTCACCATTTCATAAAAACCTAGTCATATAATGTATTTTTGTTTTAAAACATGTCTTTTGTATGCTTATTTTTTAATGTAAATACAGCAGTTTCACCCATCCCTGAAACCTAGATACTCTTTATACCTATATACCTATATACTCCACCCATCCATGAACTGTAAAACCCCTAACTATCTCTAAATTCCACTCATACCTGAACCCTAAAATCCCCTTTCTAAAACTGAACCCTACCCATCTGTGACCCCTTAATACCCTTCACCATACCCAAACTATCCATCCCTGAACTCTAAACAATACCCACCAACCTTAAATAAAACCCATCCATGACCCCTAAAAAAAACTCTCCACCCCTAAACTCTACCGTCCCGAGCCCTAAAACCCCTTTCTACATCTAAACTCCACTCATCCCTGACTCCTTAAACCCCTCAACACCCTGAACTTCACCCAATCCTGTGTTTTTTGTTCGTAAAAAGAGCAAAAACTCCTAAAGGAACTTAAAGGTTTTAGGCGGTGCACACAGGAAAACTTCTCTGCTATTAGTCACAGTGCCCCTTTAATGATATTTTGTCTCACTGTAAAAATCTAAATCCTTCCATCCTATTCCTTGTTAACTACACAGAAAAAAACACTGGGTGTAAATCATAAAGGCAGGCAAGCAGAAAATGAGTTACAGTCTAGTTTGGGAGTGGTCATGATTCACAAGATGCACCGCTTTGAGTGGGGCATGCTTCCCTCCCTTCAACAATAGCAATACATAGCATATTTCACTCAGTGGATCTGCATGTGTCATTATATTTTTTTCTAATGCAGTAATTAAAAAGAATAGTGATTAACCATAAACAGAAAACAAGAATGTGTGCAAACTTTAGTAATTGCTTTTGTGTAATTAAGCAAAACTTGCCGAGAAATAACTTGAAATTGCATGTAATCATGTGAAATGCTAAATGAGCATTATGAAATGTATTTTAGCGTGAAATGTGTCCTTGTGTCCAATTTAGACGTGGAGAAGTTTTAACATTAAAAAATGTGCAAAAAAGAAAGCAACGTGAAGAACTTTCCTCAGCTCGGTCTTTGTGTTGTTCCTGTGCACTCGTAGTACATGTTTACCCTGAACGGCGCATTCATTTGCAATAAATTCCTACTATGAACATCGGGTACTTATGTGAAGTTGTGTAACACAGTACATTTGGAATATTCATGTAACAACAGCAACACAAAGTTATGCTAATTACACCAGTCCAAGACACGTTTTTCATGGGCCTAGTATAAATATGTGCACCGAGATAGTGTCACAATAACGATGGATGGATGATGGATGGATGGATGGGTGGGTGAGTGGGTGGGTGGGTGGGTGGATGGATGGATGGATGGATGGATGGATGGATGGATGGATGGATGGATGGATGGATGGGTGGATGGATGGATGGGTGGGTGGATGGACGGATGGGTGGTTTCTGGTGGGTTTGAATGAATTGGATGGATGGATTAAAACAGATACTTAATGCTGTATGGTTATACAAGTGTTGAGTAAATGCTATATAAAAATGATTTCATTCTCTTTCATCTTTGATGCCGATTGCCAGGTCGTGGCGCACGTGAGCGGTCCGTCCCCTGGACCCAAGGCAATGGAGGGATCCGTCGCGACGAGACGTGCTCGTCTGTCCGACTGCGGGCATCAGATGCGCGCGGGGCCTGATGCCAGCTCTTTACTTTGAAGCCTTCTATTAATAGCCCCAGCATCCCCCTCGGATGAAGGCTCGGGTCAGATTGCTGTGGCGCGCGTGACAGCTGTTCATCTGGGTTTTTGGCCCATGGATATGACTTCATTTCGGCTTTGACATCTTCCTTCTTCTGTGTGGTATCATTAAAGGGCATCTTGTCATCCTGCGCCCGCGTGCCTCTGAGGTCCGGTGCTGCGCCTGTGGACGGGAACTGGAGGCCGAGCGACGAGAGCGACAGAGGCACTGAGGAGAGACGAGACCGCAAGATGGCAAAAGGACACCAGAGAGAAACAGGGAGAAGCAACCCACCTGGCTTTAAAGAAATGACTAACTTTCCGCATGCACATTTGAATCTGAGGCGGTGTCGGTCGCACGTCAGGGACAGGCATCTGTGCAGAGATTCCTTGACAGGCCAAGTAGTTTGAAAGGCCAGTAGGGGTGGACTAACGTCAGTCATGTGCCTGATCCACCATTGACATTCAGGCCCAGATTTACAAAAGGCATAAACAACACAGCGCAGCACCTGGAAATGCTGTGCTGCGTTGCGTGACAGGGAGGGAGCAGGAAAGCGCCACGTCTACAGATATATAACACTCTACTCCCCTCTACTTGGCATCGGCGCAGGATTTTGCTGCTGAGTGCCAGGCACACACCTTTGTGCCAATGTACAAGGGTGTGTGCGTGAGTCTGGCATAGGCTTTGTACTGGAAGGAATGCCTTCCAGTACAACATTTCAGAACTAGACACGCTTTCAAACTGTTACTACTTTGTGTGTGTCCTGTATGCAAAGTTCAGAAAAGAAAGGAGAAATGAAAACATTTCTCCTTTTAATGCCTGCTTTCCAGCAGTGTTATTTTCTGGCACAAAACACTGTCTACTAATGTTAGTGCATAAGGTTTTGCATCAAAAAGAATGGGTGAATGCATAAGAATGCCCATGCACCCCCCCCATGTAACACCCCCTTGATGCCAAGTAATGCAAAGGAACCCTTGGGGCTTGTATGCATTACTTTTTCTTGCAAACCAATGTAAAGACCAGTTTCCGTTGGTTTGTAAATCCCTAAAAAAGGTTTTACAGCAGGTTTGTCTTAAAAAAGTTACACAACCCCGATCCAAAACCATCATAAATCTTGGCCTCAATTTGGTTGGGAAAAAGATAAATATCCCAACCGGCTGGTTCCTCTGAAAAGCAAGTACTGCTGTGTTATACGAGTCAAATGGCCAATTTAGAGTTTGAAGGACAGGGTACTCATCTCAAATGTGGCAGATGTTACATGACATAATGCACTTATATTAAGCACAACAGAATATCAGGTGCATTTGTGACAGAGTAACCCATCCACTGATCTCTAAATCAGTACAAAGTGCCATGACAGATGAGGCTCAGCAAGACCAAACCTAGGGTAGCCCCTGCAGATAGAGCCTGGCCTGGCAGTTGAGTATAGACATCCCATGTGGGTGTGGCTTAAATTGATTTGCATAGCATCAGTCCTGTAGTGGCACATGGAAGCCAATAACAAAACGGCCTAGAATGCGTCCAGAGTGAGATTAATTTAAGTATTCCACTCGTCACATTTTGTATTTTCTAAGGCCTGAAATCAGTGCTTAATTTAAGCTGGTGATTTTCAGTGCTGAACCCTGGCACTTAATCATCAACACCAGCACTTTTCATGAGCACCAGTTAAGGCCACATTCATTTACAAGGAGATTAAGTGATTTTACCCAGAATCACAGAAGGTTGAGGTGACTCCGAGACTGAACCTGGTTCCCCAGCTACAAAGTCGGCAGCTCTGACCATTACACCACATCCTCTACCTACTTTCATGGTTAGTAGTTGCTTCTGTTTTAGGCGGTGCTAACAGGAAAAATGGGCTTTTGCTGGCTGCCTCCGGACATGATCCCCTATTTTTTTTTACAAATTAACCTCTGCAGGAATTGTGCGTGATGTATGACCAAGTCAGCGCAGAACCTTCAGGCCTTTTAGAGACCCAAGCATTCAAAGCAATTCTCTTTATTTTTTGCAAGCCATTCCGTCTCTGTATAAGACCAAGGAGAGCATTCTGGGTAGAAATTACCATACAGCTGGAGCATTATGAGTTTCTGACAATATCCTGGAGGAAAGCACTAATCAGCGCCGCCACTTTCAACCCCGCTGCTATTTATTTTACTCTGCAAATAGATCTATCTAGAATCTGCCTTTAGTTAATTGTATTAGTGTGTAATCACTGGCAATAGTTGTAGTCTGGTCATGCTGACAGAGCAGAGCAAATTGAAATGAAATGGAAGAGAAAGAAAAAGAGCAAGAGAAGCAGAGGGATCTTTTTTTCCTGCCCCTTGAGTGAGAGAAAGAGGGAGAAAGATTTCCCTGTTCACAAACAAAACAGCATCACAGCACCTGTGGAATTTTACATCTCGGCATGAGCTCACCCCTAAGGATTTATTCCATTCACAATTGTTCCCAGAAGTACCCAGGTGAAGCTTTACAATGCGCAGATTTCCACATGTACTTCAGGGAATGTCATTGTCAAGTGACATCTCCTGTGTGGTGCTAATACCCCTGTGTGGAATTCTAGGAAGTGTAGAGTTCTACACTTGTTAACCCCTTGCACGCTGATGACGGAACCGCTCCGTCATCAGCTGCGGGTGCGCTGTGCTGATGACGGAGCGGTTCCATCATGGCCCGCTCGCCGCTCATGCGCGGCACGAATTCCGCGCCTGCGCTGAACGTTCTATTGAGCGGGGCGGGCCATGACGGAACCGCTCCGTCATCAGCACGGCTCAACCGAGGCTGGTGACGGAGCGGTTCAGTCACCAGCATGCGGCCGCCGCGCGGTCGCCCCGCCCCCTTAGCGCTGCGGTGGAATAGCCGCCGCAGCGAAGGGGTTAAATGGAGTCCCCAATGCAAACACACACTTTTCCAGTGCTTAATTTGTAAAATAATAAGTGCCAGGTCTCTAGTCGGGAGGCCTCTGCAGCTTGCACAACCCATTGCCACTGCTGTCATTGCCAATTACAGTGACAGTACCTACAGAACAACTAACCAGCACACTGCAACAAATGTGACAATTTAACCTAATCCAGGCCCCCAAAGTTATAAAAATAGCTTGGGCGGTAGGAATGAGTTGTTTTTAATGCATGCTGAATTAATAAATAATTGCTATTCTGCTTCTCTCTAAATTATACACACAGTGCCACTGTGTGGCAGCTGTCATAAGTGCCAGTGTCAAAAATGTGTTTCTTTTGTCGACAATTAAGTGCTGGTTCTGACAATTATGTGCCGGTGTCGAGCACCGGAAACCACTAGCTCAAATTAAGCACTCATTTTCGCCATTAGAATTTTTTTTTCACATTGAGATTTTGACACACTCTCTTTGGCTGGAGTAACTTTACAATCACTTCCAGGATGAGAAACTGTGAGATCCAAGTTTTCAGAATGGCCTCAAATTAAGCCTTTGATTGCCACATTCCCTCTCCGTGAGTGTGATTTATAACTGTAGAGTTCTTCACACTAGTAGCAGAGAAATATGCTGTACAAAAGTATTTTACATCTGCCTGGAATCCTTTTGTGAATTCTTCACAGGCGTAAAACCAAGGTATTTTCAGCCCTAAACCTATGTTCATGTCCAACATTCCTTTGTAAATAGGGCTCAGAGAATGGGAGCCTGAGAAAATGTTGTAGAAAGAGAAAAACAAATATGCAGGATGAAAGAGAACAGAGCATGAGAAAGAACGAGAATGACTCTGGGGAGATGGAGGAAGGGGGCAACAGTGTTCTGAGTGGATGGAGAAAGAGGCTGAAGGGGTCAGGGGAAGTACAGGACGAGAGGGAGGATAGTCTAATGTTGTCTAGTGGCGTGGCTTGTTTCTGAGAAATGTAGGGCCTCATTTATGAGGTTTTGACGTGGGGCAGCGCTGCAAGGAATCTTGCTGCGCTGCCCTACGTCAAAACAAAATGGCAGGAATGCGCCATATCTGAGTGATACAGGGCATTGCTGTCCTTTTCCCCAGCACCGGCGCACATTGGGCTGCCATGCGCCAACACAGGTACCCTTGCACCATGGAGCAAGGGTGCCTGCGTTGCCGGGCTGATTGATTCTGTGCAGGAAGTGTTCACAAGAGTCGATTTCCTTTTTCTATGTGTGCTGCAGAGAGCAACACACATAGAAAAAGGAAAGCATGACCAGAAATAAAAGAATTTCTCCTTGTTGTGCCTCCCAAACAACTCCTATCGTGGGGTTAGGGTCTGACATATTCAGAGGTTTATGATTTTTTCATAAATCTGGAAATGTGTCAGGTTCCATAGGTGTTGCGTGGGAGCACCCACAACAACACCGATGAAACGCCCCTTTCAGCAGTGTTCTGCATGAAAGGGGCACATATTTATAAGGCCATGAGAAGCCATGTAAAGTGGCTTTATGTGGGCTTATAAATATACCATGGCACATTGCGCCACCGGAATGTCAAAAAAGTGATGATCCAAGGTTCAAACGTGCTGGGATAAACATAAACATAACATAAATGAGACCCTTAAAAACCACTGGGTAAAAACATATGTAGGGAAACTTGTTTCAGGAATAATTAAAACGAAACATTCATTGGGAGTTCGACCAATTTTATAGGCTCCTAACATATGCACTACATATATAAAACAGTTGTATACCACTCCATTTTTAAGAAATATGCTCACGTTTTATGAGCATGACATCAAATGGCTCAGCACCCATCGCCCTGCTTGACTTCCTTTGCGGGATTTCCTGTCAGACAGCTGGAACCTTCAACTCTAGTCAATCTCCACACACTACGAAGTTGAGGTAGGGCGAGTTCAACACTTTGTAAGGTATTCTGTAGGGATCGGACACAGTCAGAGCTGTAGATTAATTTTAAGTGGGAAGAGGTTGTCAACAGAAAGCTTAAGTATTGAGGACCAAATGTACTATGATTTTGCATTGGGGTTGCTTCACTTTTGTGACGCAGCCCGACACAAATTACATTTTGGCATTTACTAAGGCACACAAAGCCACTTTGCTGTGCTTTGCGTGGTTTACTAATACAAAGTAATGAAACGCAGAGCATAGTGCCACCTTGCTTTACTTTGCTTTGGGTAAGTATTACCTGGGGAACACATGAGCATGGGCGTTTCCATGCATATACCCATGCATTTTGATGCAAACCCATATTTACAAAGACTGGTAACCCCGGGTTTGTGCCAAAATTATGCGCCTGCCCCACAGAGGCGTAACAAAGAGAAATATCTTTATTTCTCCTCATTGCAGCCTCTTTCCATATGTGCTGCATTCTGCAGAGGAATATGCCTGTAAGGATTGATTTTGTGCAGGAAGGTACCCTTTCTGCGTAAAAATAAGCCTGTTCATAATGAGGGAGACTTTGCACCATGTTTCAAGGGTGTCTTTGTTGGCACTAGACAGCCTCAAGTGCGCCAGCGCAGGGAGAGAGCTGAAGAACGCCATATTGTGGTAGATATCGCACTCTTCAGCTCTCACCCACTCCTGCAATGCAGTGCAACAACCTGCCTTGCTGCACTGTATTGTGTGCAGTCTTAATACATCTGATCTGAGTACTGAGACTGCATAAGGCATTTAAAAGAGGTAAAATGAGATACATGTTTAATTTCTGCTTCATGCAAGGATACTTCTTTCCACTCACTGGGTGCAAGGGGTAGACCTATCACTTAGGCATTGGTGAAAGTAGTGCTTAATTTGAGTGTGGTTGCAGTAGGGGGCATTCATTTTTGGGGAGCAAGACTTATTTTTCCGAACCAGACTTGGACCACTTGCAAGAGAGTGAAAAACACACAAATGGGAAAGAAAGAGGAAGAGAAAGACAGCAGAACTATGACAAAGGGCAATGGTAGCACCCAGCACTAGAGAGATGTAGAGGCAGTGAGTGTCTCATGGTAGATTGAGATAGACCTAAGACTACACAGCCTTGTTATTCGGCAACCTTGGGTCATAGCACTTATTCTTCTACAAATTAAGCACTGGTACAAGGACTTCACTGAGTGGCAATTGGCAGGAGAGCTTTTCATGGAAATTGTACGAGCTGATGATAATGTGGACTAGCAGAAAATATACAGAAAATTGCTCAGTGATGAATCAGATGAGGAACATTTTTCTTGATGGGATGTCAGCTCATTCCTTCTAGCAGAGATATTATATTTGTAAAAGTCGTTTTAGTTCCGCTTTTGATCCTCCACTCAGAACATTCTTTATTTATAATGTGTACTTTAAATGTCTTGATTATCGCTTCACATACTCAGATTGTCCTGTTTTTTCTATTTGTCCTTACCGTAAAATCAATGATTTGCTTCAACCAAAAAAATAGCTTCTTTTCTTTAATATGTATTTATGCCCCTAGCAGACATTATTTGCTCAGCCAGTTTTACAATGGTTTTATATGCTGATGGCACTCAGATTGTCATCTCCCTGGCATCTAATATCCGCCTAACTGCGGCCAATCTATCTACCTGCATGGAGCAGGTGAATAAATGGATGTCTATCTTTCGCCTCAAATTGAACGGCGACAAGACGGAGGTCTTGGTGAATGGCAACAACCCCTCCCTATAGAACTAGCTCTCCTGGCCTCCATGTTTGGGTAATCATCCCTCCCCAAAAAAGAAAATTTAGAGTTTGGGAGGTTACCCGGACAAAGAGCTTACCATAGCCGCACAGACTAAGAAACTGGCCGGACAACGTTTTGGCCTCCTAGGAGCTCTCAGTAAGACAATCAAATGGCTGCCTGTGGAAACCAGCAAAACAGTGATTTAGGGGCAGGGGCTCCTCCTCGTGTCTCTAGATAATGGCAACTCACTCTATCTTGGTAGCCCTCTATATGCCACCAGAAAACTGCAGGTCATTCAAAATGTTGTAGCCAGAATTCTAATGAACATTCCAAAATTACAATTGGCACATTCTGCTCTGACCAGTCTTCACTGGTTACTTGTTACGAAAAGTATTGAATTCAAAACTCTATGTATCGTTCATAAAGTTAAATGTGCCTAGAGACCTCATATTATATAATAAAGCACAGCCCTCACATTCAGTAACCATTTCCTTCTGCCCATTCCCAGCTTAAACAAGGCTAGAAGGGGAGGGCGATCATTCACACATTTGGCGCCCAAGCTTTGGAACTCCCTTCCAATTGAACTAAGAGCTATCAGACATTTGCATAGCTTTAGAGAGCACCGGAAGTCTCATCTGTTTAGATAAGTAACACATCACCCGCTCATGATTCCTGTCCGCTCTGGGAAACCCGCTCTGGGTAACCATGCGCTATAGAAGAACTGGAAATTACATAAATAAAAATAAAACCATTGCAATCCTTGTTGACTTGGAATGCATTGGGGCACCCGAAGCCTCTTAAGAAATCTACCTGGCTGAACACATACTATGCATACTAGATTAAAGTAGAAGGAAGTCAGTTTTTTTCTGATAAGATAGTGCATGGCGTTAAAACTGTGGGTGTGCAAAATTTGTTTACTTTACTTTCTGGTAATTAACCTACATTTTGGTAAAATGATGTGTCATTATGGAACGTGTAAAGCTGACATTTAGAGTACATTTATTTGAAAATGTGGATTTGCGCCCATTGTGGAAGAAGGCCACATTTTGCACCAGAAAAATAGCACCCAAAGCACAAGTACTGCGAGCGACCGCTGCCTGTGTCCTGGTCGTTTGCGTGCTTCCCATATCCTCGTGAATTTACATGGCATAGCGTAATGGTGAATTTTCTCAAATTTCATTTTACATTCGTAATGCAAAATTGCCAACATTTTGTGAATTAAGGTGGCTTTATTGAAATTTTGACTGGGCCTAGCTGAAGCGTCTCATTGGGAGATTTGATCATCTTGCAGGTTCACAGCGTCAATTTCCCGAGAGCAGACACAGTCTTTCATCTTTCAGGGGTTAATAGAAAGAGCAGCAATGAGCTTAATAAAAATAACACCTGTCATTAACTACCAAGTGTAATTCACTTTAAAGGCTCTCTATTTCCTCTGCATAATCCTAAGTGAGTATATAAACCACTGTATAGTGTGAGGGAAATGGAAACCCTTCAAACCTATCCAAGCGTTGAAGTCTCTGCGGTGAATAAAAAGAGCTTAACATAAGCCGGTAATAGATCACGGAGTTGAGCACATGCTGGAGATAAGCAAAGAAAGTGCAAGTCACAGGTTAGAATTTCAATAAGACTGCTTTTGCAGGTAAACTTGTACATCTAAGATCTGTTTGTGTGACATGCTGGTGACAGGTTCTGATGGCAGTAAGATACTTTGGCATGTCATAGCACTTGCTGGAAAGATGTCTGAGGGGCTTGGTTTAAAGCAGAGGCTAGAAGTTGAGCATTTAATACCTTTAAGCCCCGATTACAAGTGGGCTGTTAGATTCTGATCCAGGCTCAACCCTCTTTTTGTGCAAGAATTCGGAATTTCGAGTATTGCATAGTAAACACTACTTCCTTGTAATTTTCCCTTTCAGGTCAAACCTGACGAAACTTATTGGGTGGTAAATATGCGGTGTATTTAAATCCATGCAGAATTTGGCATGGAAAACTCTAAGGCTCTTGTCTACAAAGCAATTTTACAGTGGCAAAGATTCGTAAAATCGGAGATTGTGACAGCAGAATGACATTTTGTGTTCACAAAACGCAAATTGTGAATCGTAATTTTGGTTTGAAAATATATACCAAATTGGTACTTGGAAGGGGGCAGGTTAAGGGCATCACTTCCAGTATCGATTCCTTGAAGTATGTATCAATGTTTTGCAACTGAAAACTGGTGGCAACATTTTCCTGTTTTACCACCTTCTCCAAGGAGGTGGTAAGTCATTTGTAAACTGTAACAGCTTCATGATTGTGGACAAAAACATTTGTTAGGAGCGGGCTGTGGTTCCTGGGGCCACTGCCTGATCCAAAGAAATACTTTATAAACTCTTCAGGCACATGCATCAAGGTAGGCGTTTGCGATTCCTTAATTGCGATTATTAAGGAATCGCATTTAAGGAAGCGCAAAAACCTATGCATGTAGAAATCGCTACAAAAATAGCGATTTCTGTACATTCCTTTTTAAGTTCTAGTAATTTTATTGAAAAGCAAACAAGGTGACCATAGAAAGTAAATAGAAGAAGTTTTACAACATAACAATCCAAATTTGTTGCTTAGAAAGTAAAATAATTGGACTAAATATCCAAAAAAAAAGAGATCTAATAGATGTACATAGAATGTGTATATATACAATCAAATAAAATAAAAGAAGAAATTGTGGAACAATCAGGGAATTAGGGTAGTTTGGGAACCTCCTGTTAAGATGGTGTAGGTAAAAAACATCTTTTGGCGCTGAGATCAATCAATGTTGTAACAGGTGACCACAGGACAGCACGTTTTATAGCCATTTGAGGAGGATACACAAAGGCAGTGTCTAATCTATGATTGTGGCAAACATTGTACCACCAGACTCTATAGAAAATTTTTGAAAAGTCTTTCCAATTGACAGTATTTTGTTGAAAAGCTATTGCCAATAATAAGTCAATATTCTTGACATTAGGTGAAGCTCTATCCCAGATAGAAGAGAGGCTGCCTAAGAAGATATGAATGAAGGAAAAAGGAAACCTAGTACTATAAATCAAGTTAATTTGTAACCAAACTTGCTTCCAGAAAGTGTGTACTTGAGGGCAGGTGAATAACATGTGGAAGATGTTGGCATTGGGGGAGGAGCAAGTCCAACATATATCAAGAGTAGTGAAGAAACATTTACACAGCATGGCTGGTGTGAATAAAAGTCTATTGTAGACCAAAAATAATGTTTGTGTGGTATTAGCTGCTCTAGAGGCTTTACATAATTTGGACCAAATGTCTTTCCAAAGTGAGAGTGGCTAGCATACCACAAAATCTTTTTCCCAAGCTTCCTCAATCTTCGTTTTCTGTCTGTCATTAGTAGTGCATTGTAGGTGTTTGTAAATAGTCGAGGCGATAGGTGCGGTTTGTAACAGGGTGTGAAGTTGTAAAGAGGACTGTAATTTGGTAGAAGCAGCAGGAATGATAGGGAGTTGTGAATACGTTTCCAAGATAGTTTTTTGAAGTAGAATGTATTTATGGATGAAGGAATTTGGAAGATTGAATGTGTGCTTGAGTGTGGTAAGAGGCAGAAACTCTGAATCAGAGAACAGCTGGTGGATCCAAATCAAGCCTCTTTCTCTCTAAGTTTTCCAATAAAAGGGTCTTTTACAGATTAATAAATGTTTATTGTGCCAAATTGTTGAGTGCAGGGAGAGGTCTTTGGAGTTAAGAACATAGTCAGAATGTAAGTCAAGTAGTCTAGCCGTATATTTTAGTATAGGGGTGGAAATGGATTGCGGCCCACGTGAGAAAGAAAGAAATTCACGAAATGAATAAGGAAATAAAAATAAACGTTCAATTGAGGTCCAAAGGGGACAATCATCTTAAGAATCAAGCAACCATAGAGAAGCCTGACATAATAAAAAAACTTTGTGATACGCCTGAAAATCTGGGAAATTAACTCCACCCTCCGTTTTAGGGCAAATCAGTTTTAATAAAGACATTCAAGGTTTCTTACTGTTCCATAGGACGGAGGATAATGTAGAATTAATTTAGAGGGAATGGAAATTGGTAAATTCGAAATTGTATATAAAACTATGGGTGATAACATAATTTTTATGGTATGTAGACGGCCTCACAAGGACAAGTAGAGGGGATGCCATTTAGAAGTGAGTTATGAAATGTTTTGATGATAAGTATTCATACAGAAAGCTACCGTTTCAGCGATGGAGGGTTTAAACTGCAGACCTAAGTATTTAATATGGCTTGGACTCCATTGAAATTGAGAAGCCTGAAATTGGGAGCTGAAAATATGTTTTGTTAATGGGAGTATTTCGCATTTGTCATTATTTAATTTGTACCCTGAGATGAGTGAATAGGATTCCAACTCTGCTAAAAAAGCCGTAGGTGAGACTTCTGGTTTAGAAAGAAAGAGCAGAATATCATCGGCGCAGGCTGCAAGTTTAATGTGAACATTCGGTGTTTAAAAGCCATAAATGTTTGGATTTGGCGCAACTTGGACAGGAATAGCTCTAGGGCTAAGTTGAAAAGAAAAGGGAAAAGAGGACAACCTTGGCGTACTCCTCTACCTAAGTCAAAAAATTAAGAACTCAAGCCATTAGCGCAAACAGCAGCTCTCGGATTAGAATAGAGTAGAGATACTAGGTTTACAAATTTAGGACCAAATCCATACCATTTAAGGGTAAAAAAATAAATATTTCCATTCAACTCTATCAAAGGCCTTCTCGGCGTCTAGAGCAATTGCTGCTAAGGGGTGATCAAGCTGAGGTGATTTGGAGAGGTTATTGTTAGAACTAGCTATTTCTGGTTGGCTAAGGCTGACGCCAAAGCTAGGCAGAAACCACCATTCTAGTCAGGGCAAGGGAGTCATACGCCAAGATAACCCCTGCTCACCCCCTTGGTAGCTTGGCACGAGCAGACAGGAATATCAGACAGGCTTATCCCGGAGGCAATGTGTAAAGCATTTGGCCAGCACACAACAGCAACAACATCCTAGGCACACCACAAAAGGAACTCCACACAAGGTTATATAAAAATAACTTCTGTATTGTAAAAACACATCAGATAGAAGTCACACATGTACATTGTGCCAACTGGCACGGGCAATATTCACATGGATTTTTTACAGGACAGGGCCACATGGGCCACTGTCAGAATCAACACTTTTAGAAATAGCACTTCTAGAACTTAGTATAAGTATAGCATAAAATAACAGTTATAGATCACATCCAGTAACTACTTGGAACAGTTAAGTACCACCTACGCAACCCTAAACACCTTAGGAGAAATCTCACGCAGGGAACCAGGACCTCACTAGGACCACCTGTACTAAAAAGAACAACCACCTAAGAATAAAATACATTTAGGGGTATAGGTAAGAACACATTACACATGATGCATAAACAACATTCAGAGGTGTAGGGAAGGAAAAACACATGATGCATAAAACATACATTCAGCGGTGTCATAACAAGGCACCTGATGCATCAAAACACATTCAGAGGTACCGGAGAGAACATATGATGCCTAAAACATTCAGAGGTGTAAGGAAGGAAAAACACATGATGCATAAACCAACACATTCAGAGGTGTAAAATCAAGGAAGACACATGATGCATAAAAACATTCAGAGGTGCCAGAACCTAACTCAATAGCGCAAAAAAACATTAGGCAATTACCATCACATAGATAACCACATTGCGCCTAAATAAAATCACATACCAGCCCCCATCTAATAAAGGGACAAAAGAGCCCTGTGTCCAGAATGTCTGGGTGCGCTGCCATGCAGCGCCAGTCAGGGGTGCGCCACTGGCGCAAAAGCTAAACCTTGCAGGTGCCCACTACTTGCTCGGCACCTGAGGACATCACAAGACCTAAACGGTGCAGCTGCCCACTAATTGCTGGGCAGCTGGGAATCATCAAAACTGCAACAGGGCCCTCACTGGCCCTTAGGCGCAAACTGTGCCCACGCTGGAGCCACACAGGCTCTGGGCAAAACTGCGCAGAACGTTGGAGCAACACAGGCTCTGACCATACACAAAGCCAAACGTTGGAGCCACACAGGCTCTTAAACAAACACTGCGGCCAAATGCTGGAGCCACACAGGCTCTTAAGACATCATGGGGTGAGGGAGCCATCTAGCTCCTTAAGGCGAACATGCTCTTGAGGCACTCAGGCTCTTTAAAACAAATATGGCCCCTCTTTAGAGCTTCATGGGCTCTACCAACTGAAATATGTCCCTGAGCCCCTCGGGGCTCAAAAAACAACTTGCCCTCTCGTTGGAGCCATCTGGGCTCGGGAAGAACGGTGGGGCGGCCCACTGCCATTCGGGGCCGCCCTAAATACCCCAAACATCCTGGGTAGTGCACTGGTGCC
Organism: Lissotriton vulgaris; assembly: GCF_964263255.1. NCBI lineage: Eukaryota > Metazoa > Chordata > Amphibia > Caudata > Salamandridae > Lissotriton > Lissotriton vulgaris. The sequence goes on along the minus strand of NC_141693.1, from coordinate 611,523,307 downwards.
ATCACATGCCCCTACGGAGCCCCCCCAGCCCGTTCACTCACCGGGCTGCTTCTTCTTTGGCGGGGCTCCTCCAGGCAGACAGCAGGACACCTTCTGTGTTCGCAGTGGGGGCAGGCACCGGCAATGTGCCTCGCGCCCCCTCCGCTCTTCCCGCTGCAGCGCTGGCACACGCAGAGCTGCTTAATGACACACGGGAGCCCTGCTCGAGACGACGCCTCTCCCTTCTTCTCCCGGGGCTCTGTCAGCACGGGGGAACCCTGCAGAAGGCCATGCTTCCACTTCCCTTCCCGGCCGCACTTCCGCTTCCGTCGCAGGCCCCGCCCACAACCAGGCGAGCCGCGGCGCCGGCGATCTGTGTGTTTTAACGGCTGCAGTGAGGGGTGGGCACCCTCGGTTTACAAAATAAACGTACCAGCGAGGTAGGCACTCTCTGAGGCGCCATACACGGGGTAGCACCCAAATTTATAAAATAAATAAATAAATGGGGAATAAAAGTGCTACCAAGCGCTAGAGGACCAACAAGGTCCCAGTGGAAATAAAAGCGCCCCCAGGCGCTTAGAGCAGGGATAAAGCGCTCCCAGTGCTTAACAGTGAAAGTAAAGCGCTCCCAGCGCTGAAGGCACAAAAAGTCCAGCAACAAAGTCCCTTCAAGGAATGCAGGACATCCCAGGACAAGTCCATCAGGCCTCCCGGGGCTGGGCAGGGCCCAGGGATTCCCCTGGGCCCAAGCAGCAGCACGTCCCTGGCTGGATTCAAGTCATAAAACAAGAACAAATTGTAAGGGACACAGCCCCTTTTTATACTGTAAATTCCTTTATCTAGCAGGGTGCAGGCAGTGTGAGAACCAGCTAGAACTGGTTATAGGGAATTCCTTTCACTGGCCAGGCTAGGGACATCAGACGCACCCCAGGGATGGAGCCAGCATTGTGTGGGGAAAACCCATCCTCACTCAGGAACCTCAAACCAGACGGTCAATCCACAAGCAGGCCCAGGCTCACTCCTCCCCTTACATCAGCATGCTAAACACTCCATTCACCACCGGGGCAGACCCTCCCAGACTCTTGGAGCCAGGCTCACCAGCCAGCCTCAGCCAATCACACACCAGACACCATTTACACAAATATGCCAACATCTAAAAGTGGCACTTCTACACTAGACACAATCATGCCACATACATCATTATGCAGCATTCAATCTCAAGAGTTCGCACATACCAAACTCGACCCTGCACTCCCCACAAATCAGGAACTACCATGGGCATACATATTCCCCATTCATTCCTATGGGAGGGCAGGTCACTCACCACACATACACAGAGAGCTCACGCACTTTACACTTTACCACAGTGAAAAAGTGCGCAGAGGCCTAAAATCACCACCACCAGGTTCCAGAAACAGGCTAGGAAAAAGCAAAAAGTCTCGGGGTGAACCTGCCAAAAGGGCCGGGTCCAACAGTTATCAAAGAAGAGCCTTGTATCATCTGTGATGACACGTCCTTTGACAAAACCGGATAGCTCTTTTCCTAGCAAGATTGGTAAGTAAGTGTCAAGACATATGGCCAAAGCTTTAGAAACATTTTTATAGTCAATATTGACCAACGAGATAGTTCTGTTATTTTTACAATGTTTGGAGTCTTTACCTTCTTTCGGAATAAGAAAAATGTGGGCCTCAGAAAATGAACCAGAAGAATGTTTGGAGGCGCAAAAGAAATTTATAAGTGAATGCAATTTGGGTATCAAAAATTTGGAGAAACGACTATAGAATTCAACGGTACAGCCATCTGGGCCAGGAGCTTTGTCCTTTTTAAGATACTGAAGGGCTACAAGAAGTTAATGCTGAGAAAGGTCTGATTCTAAGGGGATAGATCCGGAGGAGTGTGTTGAGATTTTTGGATATTTGAGAAGAAGTGCGATAATTTATAATCTGTAGGTTGAGTTTCTGATGAATATAAGGATTTATAAATGAGAGAGAATTGATTTAAAATGTCAACATCTTTAAATTTTAGGACTGAGTGCTCATCAAAGATGGACCCAATATTTAACTTGTTTTGGCGGATCTTTAAGTAATTGGCCAAGATGTTCCCTGCTTTATTTTTACCTCCAAAGAATTTGGCGCAATATTTTAATAAATAGAGGGAAGCATCCTCTGTAGACTTTTGTTGAATTGTAATTTTGCATTAATAAGATTTTTTAAAGAAGCTTCTGTATGTGATGTATAATATGAATGTTCTAAAGCCTTAATGTCCTGAAGAATGTCTTTGGTGATCTTACGTGCATTTCTTCATTTTTTTGCTACATAGCCTAAAATGAAATTTCTAGCCGATACTTTGAAAGTGTCCCAAATGATAGCAGGAGATAGAGAGTCTGTAGTATTTCTTACAAAATAATCCGTAGAAAAGGAGGTGAAAGCTGTAGTAAAATTGGGATCTAAGAGGAGTGAATTATGAAAGCGCTACCTTCTGGGAGTGTTGTTCCTGAGGAGGATGTCAAAACCAATTGAAACTGGCGCATGGTCTGAAAGGAGGATAGGGCCAATATCTGCAAATGTGAGGGACTGTGAAATGTTATGAGATATAAAAACGTAATCAACTCTTGACTGGGTATGATGGGTTGGGGAATAAAAGGAATACTCTCTAACAGTCGGGTTGCAAAGGCACCAGGCGTCGAGCAATTTGTGTTGATGTATGGTGTGAGTGAAAGATTTATGTGACTTGTTGGGTATGAAGAACACTTTTGAGTTTCTGTCTAAAAAGGGGTCAATCACCTGATTGCAGTCGCCTGCCATAATAAAATTATCTTCCATGCAATGAGAAATTTGTTTGGCCAATGTGGGCCAAAAGGAGGAGTTACCTCCTGTAGGTGCGTAAACATTGAGAAAAGAAACTACAACACCCTTTAGTGACAATTTTGCAATGATCCACCTCCCTTCATCATCCAATTGTTGTGATAAAAACGTAAATGGTAAAGATTTACAACATAATATTTCCACTCTATTCCGTTTACCATCTCCAGGAGAAAAGTAAGTCTCACCCACCCATCTTCTTTTCCGTTTCATAGATTCAGTATCTGTAAGGTGGGTTTCTTGTAAGAACACAATGTCAGCGTTCAATTTAGCCAAATGCGATAAGACTCTTTGTCTCTTAATAGGAGAGTGCAAACCCCTGATGTTCCATGAAACTAATTTAAGTGACATAGGGTACTAAAGTGAGATGATGAAATCAATATAAAGCAACAAACCAATGCAGTAAATTATATGGAGAGCTAAAAATAGGATAGTGCAAGCAAATAATATAGAAGTCCAATTCGTTGCAAAAACAATGTATAACCGTAAAAGAGAAAGAGGAGAGAAAAATGGTTGAGAGAAAATGTCGAAGAGAAAGGTAAAGAAAATCATGATGAAGATAGCAGAGTCTGATTTCCTACAGAAATAATGTTTAGCGTTTAAAAATACAGAATGGAGAAAGAAGAGAAGAAGGAATTCAGCATACGCAGAGAGGAAAATAGACAAAAGCAAGTAACTAAATAGGAAAGGGAGTAGAGGATTGGATTGTAGTATATAGCGCAAAAGACAATAGGGATAATAAACTTGAGAGCTGAAAACATGGAGATAAGTGATAGTATTGAGGTCATCAATTTGAAAATAAAGGAAAAGCTGTAAGACAAAACAAAGAACAAAAGACAAGACAAGAAACATACTTACAATGAGGGAATACAAATCGAGGGTGGGTGGAAACACATGGAACATGCGGAACTTCAGGTAAGGACTGGGATATCCAAGGAGGGGACACGCCATACCATGAGCTTCACATTTTAGACAATGGATAAAACAGAGTAATGGAAATGTTTAGTAAAACATTAAGTAAAGAAATAAGAAATAGAACAGCGAACCTAAGAATCGCTAAGACTGAACTACAGTAGTCATAATATCAAAAAGACTTTAAATAACGCTGCAAGTATGATAAGCAATAAACATTGAGAAACCTACGAACAAATAGATGTAAAAATCAATTATACACAACTATAAAATCAAGTAACATGTGAGGATAAAGAACTCGAAGAATTCATGTGATCCATCTTGTTTGAATTGATGAAACTCTGCAATCGGACAGGATCTTCATAGTAAGAGGTTCTGTTTTTAACGTAACTTTGAATATACAAGGATGAAAGAAACCGTATCTTGCTCCCATGGCACGAAGATCAGGTCTCATGTCGAGGAAAGCTTTGAGCCTTGCTGCTGTGGCTCTTGAATAGTCTTGCACAAAAAATAGTGTAGACCCAGACCACGAAATTTGGTGTATTGCCTTGGCAGCCGTCAGGACTTTTAGTAGATCTGTATATTCTAAGAAATATAAGATAACACCCTAGGTCTTTGCAAAGAAGATGAAATGGTGGAGATCCAGCCAAGTCTTTGAGCACGTTGGATGTTCAGAGATGTTTCAGACAGGTGTAAGATTTTGGGGAGAAAAGATTTGAGGAAGGTAATAGGGTCTGATCCTTCTGCTCCTTCATTCAGACCATAAATACGTAGATTGTTTCTTCTATTGCGATTTTCCAAGTCCTCGACCTGCTTTTGAAGCGATGATTCTTGTGACTGCATGAAAGAAACTGTTTTGTAAGTTTCGTCTACTGATAAAATCTTGCGTTTCACCTCTGAAATTCTAGAATCAAGTTGTGACCAACTATCTGAGAGTAGTTGCAGTTTGGAATTAGTTTCCTCCATAAAGGGTCTCAAATCCCTTATTTCTTGCAGCAACAGATCCATTGATACTGGAGACCCTGGTTTGGGTGGAGATGGAGGGTCCTGTTGTAGGCATTTTACATTGGCCTTTCCTGGTGTAGACTTAGATTGATCCATTGTAACAGTAATGCTCTGTGGCTCAAAAGATCCAAAATCTTCCAGTTTTGAGAGCTAAGTAAATAGTCTTGAGTTTTTAATGAAATCCCATTTAGGCTTAGTTGCAAAAGAAGACGAGCCTCTCATTCTGCCCAGTAATTATTCATTAAATCTGTTGAATAAAAATCATGCGACAATTAAAGGTGGTGCAGCAGACGACCAAACAAATGAGGTGCGTGGTGAAAAGGAGATTGCAATTATATCATGCTCCAAAGAAGACTTGGCAACATCACGCACAAAGAGTGCTGCAACCACCACTATGGGAAGTTATACAAGTACTAGGGCAGAGGTTGTCTTCAGTTTAACATAGAAATGTTCCTGTTATACTGCTCAGAAAACAAGAGGGTTGTCTAGGTGCACCACCTGTGTGCAGCAATGCAGTTATGTAGACAGGCTGGCTAATTTCACTTTTATATTTCTGAGGGAAAGCCTGCAAGTTTTCTTAAAATGGTGTCATCAATAATGCTGGGGCAGGAGAGAGGAGAGAATACAGAGATGCATACTTGTGTTCATGAAAAAGCAAAGAGCCTTCATAGGAATGCAGTAATGGACTTCCAACATGAGGCGTTGGAGAAGCTTTTATTGTGACAGAGAATTCTCCTGAATTAAAACTATAGAAGCTCTGCCGCTGCCCATTCTGCGCTTTCCATAGGCAAAATGGTGCCCGCGATATTGCGTACCCACCTTCAGGCATCTTTCAGGAAATGCTGCCGAGTTGAGGAGCGCTGACAACTAAAATGATGTGCGTTCAGCGCCCGGAGTGTTTACATACCGGGTCCGCTTTCTGGCTGCGCGAAATACTGTCATTGTGCGCATCTCTCCATCCTCGTTCCTGGAGCCTCACATGGCATGCCATCCGGGCGCCAAGCCACGCCCCCTTCTAAACATTCCTTAATTCTGAATCACAAATTGTGAGTCGCAATTAAGGAATGTCTTCCTATTCATTCCTATGGGCCTAGAGGTACTCGCAAATCGCACATGCAATTTCAAGGGTGCAAAAGGATACCCTTTTGCACCCCTGAAATAGGCATATGAGTACATGGGCATGTGTGTGTAAAATTGAACTTTTAAAAATGCACTTCGGTGCATTTTTCAAAGTTTTTGCAAATTACCATCAAGTACAAATTGATGGTAATTTGCGACTCCTATTAGCGAAATCGCTAAATGTTTTACTTTAATGCATAGTATTTAAGGAATCTCAATTTGCGATTCCTTAAATGCAAAAGCAATTTAAGTAATCGCAATTTAGAGATTACTAAAAATTGTGATTTTTGCATTTGGGATGATGCATCCCAAATGCAAAAATACCGGTTGCAAAGGGGCAGATTCTGAGAATCTGCCCGTTTGCGACCATTTTTTCTTTTGATGCATGTGACCCTTCATTTTTTATAAATGCACCCCAGTTTTCTTTTCCAGAAAATGGCTTACATTTAAAAAAATATAACTTTTTAAAAAATCATTCACCGATATGGTGGTCTGCTGACCCCAGCAGGCCACCATGCCTGTGACTCTAGCCAATCATATTGGGTGGCAATTTGTGACCCACCTCTTGCACATTAATGAGGTAAGTAGAATTGCGACCAAAAACAATACAGTATGTTGTGAACCGATCTATCAATACATAGGCCGGTTTGCAAAATACCAATGCATTTGGTAGAAGTTGGTGCACAAAGTGCGACCACTTCTACAGAACCCATGTTAGTTTTTCCAAATAAGAAATCACTGATTGCGAATTTTTTTCAGTAGTAATTTATGATTTCTTATTTGGGATATGGGTACATGTCGCCCTACACTAAATGTGCAAATCCTAATTTTCTAATTGAAAACTCACAAAAGGAGGTATTTACTGCAATTGTTAAATACTATACCCCATGGTGTACGTATTAACCAGGCGAAGGGTAAACACCTTGGGGCATATTATCAAGGGGGTTTATCTCCGCTTTTTTTGGTTTAAAAGCCAAGAAAGCGGAGATAAAATGATCTACCTATTACCTAGCTGTCACTAACACCAGTTAGCGACAGCTAGTAGGAGATAGCGACCATCTTGGGCCCCGCTTTGCATGTCAGTGAAATTTATCACTAATGACATGCAAAGTGGGCGTGCCAAGATGTTAGCGACTGGAAACAGTCGCTAACATCGCTATGTCCTATTACCAACTTTTGGAGATATTCGCGCTAAGCACGAATATCTCCAAAAGCTAACACCTGCCCCAGAGCAGTTCTTAGCCATGTTATTCAATGGTAGGTGGATAACATGTATAAGAGCATTAGCTCGGTAATGCATGAATATTGCTGACTTTTCAGCGATATTCATGCATTTCGGCCGATTTTTATCGCTTAGGAGATAAACCTTGATAATAGCAAGGTTCCTAAGCGATAAAAATCGCAGCAGCTCGGCGATAAAAATATTGCCGCTAAGCCAACATAGCGATAATTATCGCTAGTTGTTGGTAATATGCCCCCTTGTCTTTCCCAGGGTAAATACCTCACACTTTGCCAGCCAACCTGCATCAGGGCCTTTGTTATGCTAATACTTATGGTGCAAATAACAGTCAAAAGCAGCAGGTCACACCTTCTATTGTTAGCTAGAGAACTAAGAAGGCTTGTATCCCACCCCTGAGATTTGAGTGTAATCAGTCAGTGAGAGCTGTGAAAGGCAAGACTCTTTCAAGCAGAGGAGAAGATAGGACGTGGGAACAAATAGATAGAAGGCAGGCTGCACACTTACTACTTCGTCTGTAGAGCAACAAAAAAATACAATGGTGCTTTTATTCTGGCTTGTCTTCCTTTCTCCTCGCACCTGTACTAAGAAATAGTATAGCTTTGAATAACAAACAAGTCTTTTGATATTCCCCATTTGCCTCCAAGTCCTATCCATTGAAATGTTGTTACTGCGTGTCTGTATGTGTGAGTTTGCGATTGACATTGTATTACTGTGTGGTGGTGTGGGTGTCTGCGTCTTTCTGCAATTGTAGCGATTATTCTGATCACAAAGCAGTCATATGGATAGTTCTCTCAGGACTCAAAGGTAGTGAGTACCCGTTTAGCCCCTAAGGTCGAAAGATAGAACTAGATCCCAAGGGCGGTAAGGAAGGGAAAAAGAACAACCAAAAAGTAATTTGCTGGGGAGGGTGCAAAAATGTAATGTGCGCCGCAACAGTACCCTGACACTTCTAAAATGATGCCCAGGATGCTACCTCGGCTGTATAGAAATCGAAATATACGTCCTTATGTACCAGCCCACTAAATGAGGATCCAAGAACATATAACAATGGAGAGCACTATTCGAAGATGATTGCACAAGGAGTGTGCGATTACAAAAAGTGTCATTTTTGGAAAATGCTGCAAAATGTCGAAAATGGAAAATGATTTTTGTCAGGGGATTTCTTCAAGAACCTGGTGAAATTTGCAGTAATGTATTTCTCATATAGCCTTAATTTATACCCAAAAACAGTCTGTTGTTGTCATACTTCACAGAAAATCGACTGTTCATATAAAATGCTCTTTAAAATGTAAGAATAATTCCGCATGCATTTTGCAGCACATGTTTGTATTGCAAAGAGTGATTGAGCCAAAATCACACTCAACTGTCGTTTTTTTTGGGCTCCCAATTGTTCCTCGTACCAAAAAGGGTCTAACATCGCAAATGCTGCCCCTTTTCTGCATTTATGCCCTGAAAAAACAGCTATTATTATTATTTTTTTCTCTGCACAAATTGTGCCAAGCTTTATCAAGCAAATTTATTGCGGGGAACCGCTGGGTATGCCTGGTTATTTCCCACAAGATGTAAAGCCAGCTCATACGCATACTTGTTTCTAACTGAATTCAGATTACAATGACACACAGAATGTCAAATTAAGGACCTTATTAAGAGTTTCGCGGTCTGACCCCCTGAAGACAGTGACCTCTAGAAGACAGCAGTGCTGGTGGTCTTCCGCTCCCAATGGTGTCCGCGATGTTGCTGCGGCAGTATTACGGCGGTGATGAGTACTTTTCCATATGTATTGATGGATGTAAATGTGTGACTATTTCAATTGCATATATGTCAAATGCACACATATGTATGATACATGTGGAAAAATACCACCTACCCATTGCCGAAGTGTGACCCATATGTGGCCAGTCCTGACAATGGGTACATAGAACAAAAGGGACTTACCTGGTAATCGCCACAGACAGGGTCCTATTGCTTGGGGTGAAGATTGCTACTGTGATAGGGGACCTGGTGAAAGGGATCCACGTTGACTGCTGCTGGAAAGAACAGGGAAGGGGTGAGTATGCACCCCAAATCCTATGTTTCCACCAACCTGAAGCTGGTGGTCCCACCGCCGGGGTCAGCTTGTTGCAAAGGCAGCTCGCAATATGGGCGGTGGTGCAGCTCCTCTGTACTGTCCTATGGCAGCTGCTTTCCCCCGACCATGAGCCTGGCGGTTGGCGGTGTGCTGGCGTTGTCAGTCCCAGTCTTTGAGAAGGCAATCAGACAATCGCTGGCTCAGCTGTACCGCAGGCCTTGGACTGCCAAACTCGAAATAAGGCCCTAAGTGATATTGGACCCATCCCTCATTTTGTAGTATTGACAGAATAGTTTTCATACATTTCTTCAACCTCAGTCCCCACTCCCTTGCTGTCCCACTCTAATTCCTTTCATTGTTTCCTGTTTACATTTTCTTACAAAAATGTTACCACTAAAATAGCCTTGAGTTGGCAAGGATGAGGTGCCATTTCATTGGCATATACTTATCCAGGATGATGGAGACATGGAAAATCCGGGCAAGGATATCCTAAAGACCCTCTCAGTGAAAGTCGCCACCTACACACATATGATAACAAGTGTATGGCATATCTACATAAACAAACCAAGGATGATGGGCAGACATTATCACCACCGCGCCTCATCTCTCCAGGCCCTAAGGTCATAGCGTGTGGTCCCAGAATACTGTGGTCCAAATATTATCAGAAAAAAAAATATTGTGCCCTAAATTTCATCTGTAGAAATATTACCCCATGGAAGTTAGTAATAAAAAAATAATAATTTTGTGTACAGTGTTCAGACATACAGTTAGCACTGGTGCAGCTGGTAACAATGATTGCCCTGGTTACTTGCAATGTTTATTCCCAGAGCATGCCCATCTCTGATATCACTTTGTACTACTAGCACTATTAGTCGTCCTTTGTGATCAGAGTGACCGACTATGTGAGCGACTGTGGAGAATGATTGTAAGAAACAGATGCAATGAAACTGGCTTTTGAAAAGAAAAGATGGAGTGAGTATAAACATTTAAAACTTGGTTTCTTAAATTTAACTTCTTTGTAAATTTGCTGACGATTTCTCACTGCCAGCAACAATAAATGTGGGTGACAGTGTGAGGAATGATGCAGTCGAATTGTCCCCCCACTGTTTTGAAAAAATGACATTGTTCATCCCAATTCTAAGCAGATCATGTTTAAGGCAGTCTACACATACAGCTTGTCATGAACGGTACAATGAATGGTTGCATCTAAGGCCAGCTCTGTGTTAGTGGAAGCTTTCATTCAGAGCAAGAAATATCAAACTATGGATGGAGTCTATGGGCTCTACTTTGCAACTTTGATGCTATTTTGGTAAGCAAGAATGCAGTTCAAGTGGACAAGAGTACAAGAACAGTGGGGAAGTACATGATATCAGAGAGAAGGACCCATTGAACCAAAGGTAGCAAATCACCAAACTACAGAGTCTGGTGCTGCCAAGTTCTGGAAAACATGCATGGAATAGTAGGTGAATCAGAAGTTTATAGAGAGTATGGATTGGCTGTTATGATTCGTAAAACTCATGTTATCCTCCTATTAAACTAGACTGATTGCTGACTTATACTTTCTTTTTTTATTAGTTGCATCAAAAAATGAAATACAAACAATTGTACGCACAGTTACATTGTTTCAAGGCAATACTATACACATCAAGATTGACATTTGAGAACATGTTGTGGGAATACCATTGTCCAATGTCAGCTAAGGAACTGACATCCGCCAGGGCTGGTAAAATGCTCAATACGGTCCACCAGTGTTACACCTATACCCCTGCTACCATCCATTGAATCTGCGATCTAGGCGTGTGTGTGTTCATGGCCTTCCCAGCCTGTTGTGTGCCCACCACTTGTGCTGATGTCTCAGTGGGGGTGGTCTGTGAGTCAGAGACTGTGTTGCAGGCGGGAAACAGCCACTACAGCGCGGCCGTTTCCACGGAGACATTAACCACGCATGCATTACAACGCATGCGTGGTTACCACAAAAGTCTTTACCACACATACCATTACTACGAGGTACGTAGTAAAGGCATGTGTGGTAATGGGTAACAAAAAAAGGGGGGGCTTGGGGGGGTCTCCCCCCTAAAAAAGAAACTCACCTCAAAAAACGTCGAGATGTGCAGGCAAACGGCGTCCTTTAAGAGGAAACGGAAAGAAACTTCTGCTTCCTCTTAACGACGTACGACGTCACCACGGAAGTATTAGAGGAAAAAGCTATGCGAAGAAAACCTATTCCATTGTAACGCATGCGTGGTAAAGGCATGCGTTGCAATGGAATTCGTTGTAAGAACACATATTCGTTGCAGGCTACATTTGCAAGATGAGCTTGGTACGGCCCCCAGTAGTTCCTAGGGCGGTTTCTGGGAGGGAGTAACTCATTGTACGTGCCAGCTTGTGTATTGCAAAATAGCATGTCAGTATGCCAGTCCTTTAATAGTGGGAGTGGAAATCTCCTCCAGCATAGCGCCACCCGACGTTTGACTAATAGGAAACCGATGGCTAATAACAGGTGTACTGTTTTGCTTACTGTGAGGTCCCACCCCTGAAGGGCCACCTTTGGGTCGGGTTTCCAGGTCTGCACTAATAATTATACACAAATCATGAAACACCTTGTCCTAGAACACATTGATCCCAGACACTGCCAGGCCAGGTGCCAGAATCCAGCTTCCGACTAGTACTTTCAAATGATTGCTATCATTGGATTTTTTTTTCCAATTAAAGTCAGCAGGGTGAGGGGTACATGCAGCTACTAGAACAGGCTCAACCAGGCACAGGCCAAGTGTTGAGCAAGGCCAGTTTCTTGCCCACTACTGCCACCACGAACATCACTCTTGCCACCATCAACAGCTGCCAACAGCAACCTAATGTACTGAGAGAGGAGGGGTCCCAGTGAGAGAGTAGCAATTACCACAAATTATAAACAAAAAATTAGTAATACACTGAATGAATCTACACTGTTTTTATTCACAACGTAGATATAACCAGGATATAGTATCCAGCAATAACCATTTAAAAAAAGGTTGTATAGTGCCCAAGGGAAAGGTGATAAGGTGAGGATAGTGTGGATGGGGAATTGTGACAATAAAATCAGGCAGTAATCTGAACACACTTGTAGGTCAATTAGAACATACAGACGAACATAAAGCGGGAAAATTGCTTCAGCCAAAGCTGTCTACTCATGTTCGTGCCCCTCCACAGGAAGAGTACAGCCTCAGCCGTGCCTGCATCTTCACGTCATGCACTAGAAGGAGGAATAGGAGTTCCATCAGTTTTCTCCTCTCCCTGACTTTAAAAGGCTTCCAAAAGAAGCCGGTAGGAGCCAAGGACCTTGTGTAATATTAATTTGTTATCTAATTCAATGCTGTTCTTGCTCCTCGCTTTTGAAGCTGAATTTAGGCTGTAATGCCTCTATGTCTACTTTCCCCATCTATTATATTTTCTTACCATGACTGTGAAAAGTGTTATTTTTTTTTCCACCCAAAAAAATATCTTTGCTGTCGCATGTTCAAAGAAATGTGCTGTTTTCTAGATGGATTCTAGAGTGGACGGAATATTTATCATAAACTCTTTTGTTGTTCTTTTTTTATTAGAAACATTTTCTTTTGGATTTATGAAACAGAACTTGATTTCTAAAAGTTTGGTGAACAGCCATCTAATCCCAGCTCAGCCGTCCACCAAATGTTTGATACGTTGGAATGAACTGTTGTGATGGCTGCTCATTTCAATGTACAGAGATGTCTGCTGGGCCAGCAGTCCGCTCTAAATTTGACAGACAGTAGTCCGTCAGTAAGGCGAATGTAATGTCCCTTGTCACCCTGTCGGATAGAGTACCATCTGTCAAACTATATTTCAGGCCCCTGGCATTTAGATCCCATTCAAAAGAAATCAAACACAACTTTGATTTTCCAAGTATTGTGGGTTTTCTTGGAAAATTATATACTACTGTTAAATCTTACAATTCCACCATCTGCCTCATTATGAGCTACATGGAGGAATAAATGAGTGAGCACCCTTTAGTATTTATACTGATAAAGGTTATAAGGCTCGAAAGTCTCCTTCTACTAAACACTGGTTCACATTTTTTATTAATGGGAATCAATCATTTCCTGTTGACTTTCAGCAGAACTCCCAACTCTGATACACCCCCCCCCCCCCACACACTGTACAATTCAGAACAACTAGAGTTAAATCAACTCCACCCACATCCTGGATCCCTATTTCCGGGGCCATCTTCATTTTTGCATATTAAATGCTTTCAGGAATTTGAAATAAAGACAAGTAAACTGAAAACGTTCTTATTTCTACTGCTACTAATCTGTTTTTGTTGAATACATAGCTCATTATTATTTTCTACTATATTAGCAAAGTCGTGCAAAATGGATCATGAAGCTAGCCAAGGCAGAAACCGAGGGGCATATTTATGAGAGGCTTGTGTCATGCATGCACCAAGCAATGTGGTACATGCATGACACAAACCTCTAATGCATATTTTTTAAGCCACGCTTGCATGGCTTTGAGTGGCTTCAACAATATGAAGTAATGCTCCTCATTACTTCCACTTTCTATGTGTGCTGTATTTTGCAACACACAAAGAAAGAGGAAACTCTGTCTGAGGATTGTTTTTGTGCAAAGATACCCCTTCCTGCAAAAAAACAATCCTGCTTGTAACAAAGGCACCCTTGCACCATGGCGCAAGGGTGCCTGCGTCTGAGGTAGGCGGTCTATTATGCGCCAGCACAGGGGAAAAGACAGACATGTGCTGTTTGCCTTAAATACAGTACATTCCTGCCTTTACCTGTGACACAGGACAGTGCGTCTAGGTGACTTGCTGTGCTGCCCTGCAACACAATCTTCTTAAATATGGTCCCCAAGTTTCTAATCCACAAAAGTGAATCAATTGTTTGAGCACTCCAAAAACATACACTTATGCCTAGATCTGAGTGTAAGTCTATGCTTAGATGTCATTCAGCAACTCTGAGCAGAGATTTACAGCTAGCAGTGAAAGTACGCCAAATGTGCTTTTACATAGAGGGCTCTGCATACGTTATGTAGATCTACCTATGGACACAAATAGGGAAACTGGCATGTCACTAGGAATATAATACATGACTGATAAAGTTTGTTACTGGAAGCACATAAACAGATGACCTACCTTAGCTTCTGACATCTTCCCTTTTGTGCTCTTGTGCTGCAAACCCTTATAACTACATTCATGTTGTGTGGCATTTTATGTGTGTGTGTGGGTGTGTGTCTGCTGCCATGTTTATGCGCTCATATGTGTGTTTAGGACATATAATGTTTAAAGGCGAGTCTTTGAGCATGAGTAAAGTAGTGTTGGATGTTAGATAAGTCATGGTTTATTTTTCATAATTCATCAACAATTTAAATTTGTAATTGCATCTGCTATATTTTAACAATGTTATTCGTATGAGTGTAAAGTTTCAAATTATCTGATCTTTTGCATTTTTGATTGTTTTCTTCTGATCATTTTTTAAATAGTTTTACTATAGGTTAGTACTGGTGGATTCAATGTTTGAAGTTAATTTTTTGTTTATTTAAATCAATTAATATTTTTTAAACAATTCCGCAGTGTGATTTATAGGGGTTTTATCACTGTCTTAAAATTATATCATCACTTTTGTCCTTTCATATATTTTTTGGGTGCAAGACTTTGCATTGCTACTTGTATTCCTTGCACCTTTTGATTTTTATGTAGTGAATTACTTGGCAGTAGTTATGAGTGACCAGGGGCCTAATTACAGGTCTGGCGGTCTGAGGACCGCCAGACTTGCTGGGGCAGGTGGTGGTGGTCCAGCCACCGCCGCACTGGTGAGCCGAACTCTCCATTACGTGTTGGGCAGTTGCACCGCTTTTGCACGGATGCAGCCGCCAGGGAACGACTGCTCCTGGTGGTGGCGAGGCGGTGAGGGCCTCAGTAATATGCTGGTGGTGCTGCTGAATTAACACAGCTTTGTATTCATGTACAGAGCGTTAACCCTTCCCTAGATTTAATTTCCTGCCGATGTAGTGTGTTAGCATGCATCCACTACACTGCACTTCTTAAGTATTGTGTGTCATGTGTATTCTATACATTGCACATTGCAAGGTAGGATGAGAAGGTCTGCACCACATGTGGCTCTGATGTAGACACACTAGAGAAATTTTATATTTTATAAAACCTGTTTCCTTACCCTTACTAGACTGAGTTGTGCAGATGTGCAATCATGTTTTGCAGGTCATTTGGGGACACTGCAATGGAATAGATGTTTTCTTGATGGCCACAGTGATTATTTGGGTTAAGTAATTGTAGTATGACTGCCTTCAAATTGGAAGAAGTATGGCAGCAAAATTCCATTTTACATGGTCAATGTGCTATTGAAGGATCCATTGGTGGAGAATTTCGCAGCAGTGGCATAACAAAAACCCCTGCAGCCCTCGCTGTGCGGGGGGCTCAGAGCTGCCGGGGCTCCGTCCAGCTTCGGCCGGTCCATGGCCTTAGAAATCGCTACTTTGAGCTGCAGTATTTCAAATTAAGCTGCAATCATTGGACTGTACATCATGGTCTGAGAGCCAAATAGACAGCAGAGTTATCAATTAGACCAGGGCTTCCCAGACTTTTTAGAACCACAACCCACTTTTTAGAACAGCAAACCTTTGCAACCTACCTAGCTTTAATGGCCATGAGGCGGCTGATTTTTTTAATGTAACTAAAACTCATGCATCAGTGCACTCTCATTTACGGACAGCATATTTTATAATAAAATGGCTGTTACATTTGCACAGACATACAGTTTAAATGATAAAATCATATTAAACACAAATGATAATCTGTGGAAATCTGGTTTCATGCAATATTCATCCTTTGTGTATCACCAAGTGTCTTGATTTGTTTTGATCATATTAAGGTCTTGACTATGAGGCTTGGCAGTCTTGCAGCAGGCCAGCAAGACCGATAAACACATAGTCTGACCGCCCGTCTGATTACAAGCACAATCAAGGCAGTCGGTCCTGTGGCCGCAGTCCCACCTCGTTGCCTTTCTAAGCCTCATAGGAGAGCCTTAGAAATGCACTGCCGTAGGAGCGCTGCAGCCTGTTCCTGCAAGGACAGAAACGCGTAATGTTGTGTATTTCTTTCCGTGCAGGAACAGGGGGTGCAAAATACAGTGGGGTGCACTATGTGCCCCCCTCCATGCACCCCCATGCACTGAGGCATCAGAGGGCCCTGTGTGGGCCCCAGAATTGCCTAACCACCATCCTTACCATAGAGGGGCTCACCACCGTGGAAAGGGTCGCAATGAGGCAACTTGTAATATGCTAGATTGTGCCGCAGCGGTACTGCCAGCAAATTTCTGCGTCATACCACTGCGCCACCGCAGTGGGATCAAGAATCACGGCGGTAGCAATGGTCCTGTGGTGGCCCAACACGCCTACTTGTAATACGGTGGGTGGATCGCCAGTCTGGCAGTCCACGGACTGCCACCAGGGTTTTGGCAGTCACATGGCTCACCCAACCTGTAATTGGGACCTTAAATAGTTGCTTCCATCACACTTCATAACTACAAAAAGTATGCTTCATTTTTGCTTTCCCAACTACTAAATGTGTACAGTTATTTTATGTGTTTACATTTCGTTTTACAAAAACATACATCCTACAGCCTTCCTGTTCACACTTTCTGTACCCCAGCAAGATTGTCACATAATTCTCCTTACTTTTCTTTCTCTGACTGCAAAGTTAAACAATTTTGTGCACACCAATCCACCTTAAAAAAATGAGCAGCACTTTCTCAGAAGACATAGCCCAACATTTGACCCACAAATTAAATACAGAGATTAATGGCATCTTTATTTATTGCTTGGACTTTCACAACCCACCAAAAATCAGGTCCCATGTGGAGACCTGCATTTTCTGAAACACTGAATTAAACAGTTGTAGTCGCCACACTGTTCTACGTGCTGCAAGAAACGGAGAGCTATGTGTAGGAAAGCCTCAGGGTCACAGGAAGCTCGTTGAAGGAAGAGTTTAATGAAGCACGTCTGGAGCAAGTCCAGTCAAAGCAGTTAATGAATACATCATTCCAAACAACACATAACTTACACATTCAAAAAATGCAGTGCCATGTGCACCGAACAGAAAGCGACTGACACGAGATAACACGAATCAAACCACGTGCCATCTCGTGTCAGGGACAGTATACAACACACCTCCCTTCCTGTGAATAAAAATAAATAAATAAATAAATAAAGTCAAGGAGTGATAAAATAAAGAAAACACATAATATGACAATAAAATACATGTGAAAGTTAAAATCTTGAATACTAAAGCATGTAAAATTCGAACAATCTTAATTCATGACAAAATCCTTGTACCTTTCAGGGAGGCGATGAATCCTAGAATAATTTTTTGAAGATACCATAAGGGAAATGGGCGTAACATCCCTAAGTGTAACATTCTCACTCAGAGAATTCCCAGAAGAAATTCCTACATTGCCAGAACCCTCATTGCTAGACTCAAAATCAAAAAAAACATTGCTGTCATCATCATTTGACACAACAGCATCCTTGCCTTTAAATAGAACATTGCTGCCATCATTTGACACAACAGCATCCTTGCCCTTAAATATGGAAACTCTGTTCAAATTCCAAACACTCCCATCGTCAATTCTAACAGCATGCTTGAAAACCTCAATGACTTCTTTGGGAGGTGACCAGATCTGACCCCCTTTCAACACACCTTCCTTTCTTTTAATACGAACAAAATCACCAACCGAAATGACATGTTTACTCACTGACCCCTGTTTTACCTCCATCCTTTTCTTCATCTCATCCTTATATGCACTGACTCTACTACGAACCAAATCATAATCTACCTTTGAAAAACCACAATGGTCACTCAAATTTCTTTTTAGCCACCACGGAGTCAATCGAGTACTAGGTTTCCGACCCCTTAAAAGTTCAAATGGACTAACCAAAGTAACAGAATTGGGAGATGTCCTGTAAGACAGTAACATAGACTGAAGAGCATTACGCCAGTTCAGGTTGCCTTTAACAGAAAGTTGGATAGCCTCCTTCACTACTCTGTTGAATCTTTCAACCTGGCCATTGGCCTCGGGATGGAACACAGCGATTTTGTTATGTGTGATTCCACATTTAGTGATAAAACATTGAAAATCCTTGCTAGTGAATTGTGGCCCATTGTCAGTCACTAACTCTTCTGGGATTCCTTCTCTACAAAAAGTCTCATCTAAAAACTCCACCTCATTTTTAGTTGTTATCTCTCTGACCACTTTGACCTCTGGCCATTTTGAGAAATAATCTATCAAAACCATACCAAATCTCCCATGTTCAGGTAACACAGAAAATGGACCAATAAAATCAAGTCCTAACTTGCGCCAAGGACCAAAAGGATACTCCACAGGACAAGGTTCAGAACGCAAAGGGACAGCAGACTTGTCACTATTGGCACATTCTGAACATTTTTGGACGTAGTGTTCCACACAACCATCTACTCCTGGCCACCAAAAGAAATCTTTTATCTGTCTCCTAGAAAACGAGATTCCTAAATGTCCCTCATGGGCAATGCCAATGATAGTGTCTCTCAAGGAAAAAGGAGGAATAAATTTATCACCTCTCATGAGAACCCCATTTTCAATTGCCAACTCATCCTGAACTTTAGCATAACTCATCATCTCGCCTGAAAACTTCCTTTGTTCTGGCCATCCTTGTAAAATGTAATTTTTAACTTCAGTTAATTCAACGCTCTTCTCCATTTCTCTCGCCCAGGACTCCTTACTCAAATCAAATTTCTCCCCATACACCAACATAATGTCTTGGGAAGTAAAAGCCACTTCACACTCATCATCACAAGGAGCACCACAGGAAGTGTGCAATCTGGACATGCAATCAGCATGAATGTTAGTTTTCCCTTTTACATACACCATCTCAAAGTGGAATGATTGTAGTCTAGAAGCCAATCTGGCAAGACGAGCTGATAAGGTTCGACCTCCACCCGGTGCCATCATGTAAATAAGGGGCTTATGGTCAGTTTTAATAGTGAATTTTGTTCCCCATAGAAAAGTTTTAAAATGTTCAGCTGCCCAAACTGACGCTAATAACTCTCTTTCGATAACTGAATAATGTTTTTCAGCATCCCTCAAAGCCCTTGAAGCATAGGCAATTATCCACTCTTTTCCGCAGTCATTTTGCATGAGCACAGCACCTAACCCCGTGCTACTTGCATCAACCATGATGGTACACTTTTTCCCCACAACAAAAGGTCTCAAACAAGGTGCATTCACAACGAAGGATTTCAGATTTTGAAATGCTTCTGTCTTTACATCAGACCATAAGAACCTTGCATTTTTCTTTAAAAGTGGTCTAAAAGAATCAACTTTAGAAGAGAAATTTGGAATAAATTTGGCATAAAATTCCATTAGTCCTAAAAAAGCTACCAATTGTTCTTTTGACACAGGTACAGGGGCTTTAATAATGCTTTCAATGTGTTTCTGCTTAGGTCTAATCCCAGCACCACTGATGGAGTGTCCCAGGAATTCCACTTCTTTTTCTCTAATCTTACATTTGTCAAGGCGAAGGGTAAGACCCTTAGAGGACAATGCAGATATAACTTTTCTTAGATTATCATCATGCTCCTCCACATTTTTTCCAAATACAAGAATATCATCTTGAAAGGCGATTGCCCCTGTCAACCCTTCAAGTGTCTCTTTCATTAGCCTTTGAAAAACGGAAGCGGCACTAGCCAATCCAAAAGGCATACGTTTATATCTGAAGAGACCTTCTGGCGTAATAAAAGCTGTCAAATTTTTGGAATCATCATCCAGGACAACCTGATGATAAGCACTTGCCAAATCAATGCACGAGAAAATCTCAGCACCTCCTAATGTCGAGACTATCTCATGAAGATTCGGCAAGGGATGAGCATCCACCCAGATTGAATTATTCAAGCTGCGAAGATCTACACAGAGCCTCAATTCGCCGTTGGATTTAACCGAAATCACAATCGGGGAAACCCACGGCGAGGACTCAATGGGCTCAATGATATCTTTGTCACACAAATCCTTGAGTAAAACTTTAAGTTTATCCCTGTATGTAAGAGGGACGTTCCTAACCCTGTGCCGTACAGGAACAACACCATCGTTGAGTTTAATAGTATGTTTGAAACCTAGATACTGACCAAGTTTCCCACTAAAAACATTTGAAAATTCAGATTTCAATTTATCAAGCATGAGATCTCGATCAGAATCGTTGGTGTTTGCAACGGAGTAAACTGGAGGGTTGGCTCTTGGATCTATCTTAATGCCCAATTGATCCTGGTGTGGCCATCCTAACAATGGCTGCCCAGACTTTGCGACATAGATCTTACCATATGTGGATTCACTAGCAAATGTGATTTTCCCCCAAAAATACCCTACTAATTCAATTTTATGTCCAGTATAGCCCCCTGGAGAAATGTCGGATTCAAGTAAAATTTTGTTTGGCCAATTCTTTTTTACGACATCTAAACCCAATAACGTATACCATGCACAAGTGTCAACAAAGATATTAATCGTCTTTCCATCTATAATCACGTCACAAGATGGAAATTTACTTACACCTTCACTACCACAAATATTGATAACAGTATTGATGTCATTTTCATTTAGTGAATCATAGTCATCAACATCTTGGACAATATTCACTTTCCTGGTAGTGGATTTGCAAAACTTTGTTAGATGCCCTTTCTTATTGCATTTTAAACACATTTTATCAAGGGCAGGACACGTTTTAGAGTTTGCTAAGTGATTTGAACTTCCGCATCTGAAGCAAATCCATTGAGTGTTGCTCTTCTTATCACTTTTAGTGTACTTAAGTTTTGAATCACTCTTATTGTTAGCAAATTCATTTTTAAAAGTAAAGGGTTTCTTAAATTTCTCTCCTTCTTTGGAAACACTAAAAACATCTCCTTTTTCAATTCCTCTTATTTCCTTCACAAACTTCTCAGAATGTTCAATTGACCTTGCAATATCAATAGCTGCATTTAAGGATATATCTGAAGTTGTCCAAAGTCTTTCCTGGACCTTTTTGGTATTTGTTCTCATCAGTATTTGATCTCTTAGCACTTGTTCATAGGTAATGTGTTCAATATCACAAGTCACAGCAAGTGATCTGAGAGAAGATACAAAATCATCAATTGGTTCGTCTGCAGATTGTTTACGGGAATAGAAAATAAATCTCTCCATGACAATGTTCTTTTTTTTTCCGAATCTAATTTTTAATTGTTCTGCTGCACACTCATACACATCCTTCTCACCAGGATTGGTTAAAGCTGGAAGAGTGACAAATTCTTTTAATCCAATCCCCCCAAGACAATGTTTTAAAAGTGATAATTTCCTCTCAGGTTCGCATTCAGTGCCTTCCATGACCTCAACATAAGCTAAGAAAACAGGTTCCCATATTTCCCATTCCATGGGGGGATCACCTTTATTTGCCAAGAACGAAGGAGGAGGAACAATTCCACTCATTTTGAAATATTATAAGTTAATAAAACGTTAAGGAAAAAAATCCAAAATAATACCTTAAAGTAGAGTTCAGTTGAGGAGCAACCGTGTGGAATAGATTCCAGGAACACGAACTTGAAAAGATAAAAAAAAAACTATGAAAAACAGTGAAGAAACGAAATTCACCAATTTAAGATGGCCGCCGTGGAAATCACTTTCTTTCTAAAGGCAGTGGACCTTGTTTTGAAAGCGCATGACGTGAGACGTAGGCTGAGGAAATCTCGCGTTGCATTCACGTTCGCGCTGGAGCTCGCGCTGCTGAAGACTCGCGCCGGCTGGAGCTCGAACTGAAGGGACTCGCGCTGAGAACAACTCGCGCTAAGGAAATCTTCGAGGTAAAAGATTGATTGATATAAATACCTCAGAAGATGACAGCGAGTGTTTTCTATGGTTGAATCTGTGAGAGTCCGAAGGTTCCAACAGCTCCGCAGGTTAAAATAGCTTGAAATTGGGATTTCCTCTTTTTTTAATAAATCCGTTGATGAAATCTTCTTCTTAACGAACACATTAAAAGATATAATGTTCTTTTCCCCTCGTCGCCAGTGTAGGAAAGACTCAGGGTCACAGGAAGCTCGTTGAAGGAAGAGTTTAATGAAGCACGTCTGGAGCAAGTCCAGTCAAAGCAGTTAATGAATACATCATTCCAAACAACACATAACTTACACATTCAAAAGATGCAGTGCCATGTGCACCGAACAGAAAGCGACTGACACGAGATAACACGAATCAAACCACGTGCCATCTCGTGTCAGGGACAGTATACAACACTATGGCTCTGTCCTGTGACTGCATGAGCTAGCTCTAGATTGGGGCTTATGGTGAATCTCCTGGACAGATTCAACTGTTGCTTTTTTCTTCATAAACTGTAGTGAGAGACACATGGCTGCCATCTTGTCTATTGCATAAAGATCCATTGGTACACTGATACATGACAGCAAGTCACACTGCTGTGGTTAGGTCGGGTAGGAAGCAATGTAATGACCTCATTGTCTGCATGAGCTGCAGGGAGAAACAGAAGAAATTACCCTCTGGATGGAGCTGTAATCACTGAACGATATTAGAAACCTGTTGTGTGAATGAACTTCATTATATCTTGTTTTCTCCTTTTCAAAGAGCTATAATTATTTCAATGTATGTGTCCTATAAAAGGAACACTCCTAACATTAGTCTGTGCACTCTGGTCTCAATTATTTTAGCTCTTTTGTTTCTTGTGATGGACTACCCTACACAGGGTACATGCTGTTCCATTTCTCGCCCTGCCGCAGGGTGCAGCATGCCTTGTGATGAGTGAGATCCTGAGCCTAAATCCAACCAATAGAGGAACACAAATGAAGTGGAGATTTAATACATACAGTAGAATAAAGCATTCACAGTGAATTGAAAACATAATCCACAGAGTGTGGGAATATAGCCCACAGAGCAGAGAACATAACACAAGGAGATTGGGGTACATGTCCACAGAGACTGGGATACATGACACATGGGGTACAGTGGCGGCTCCTCTGCCAAGGCAGAGGAGCGTTGCCCCACTGCTTTTTAGCAGTGAAATAAAGGGAACATAAAATGATAATAATGCGTTATTCTAATTTTATTTTGTCCTACTTCGGGCAGCTTTGTATGATGGGATGGGGGCAGAGGAGGAGTGGTAGCACCCTCCTAAGTGCGCAATGACTGCTTTGACAACCTTCTCGGGCTGGCCAAACAGTCTTGTGCACTTCACATGTGCTCCATGCAGGCTACATTACAGCCTGCATGGAGGAAATGCCCAGGCTCCCAGTCAGCGTCTGAGCGCCGAAACACGGCGATCAGACCAATCACAAAGCACAATGTTGCTAAGGCAGATTTGTGATTAGCTGCTGGCAGCCTGGCTGTGCTTCCTGTTCAGGCCAGCGAGGGAGGACTATGGAGGAGAGACACCGCGAGGAAGCGTCAAGAAGGTACATTTAAACAAAAATTATAATAATACATGCTTTCCCCGTATCCTCATCCCTTCCCCACCCCGCCACCCAACCTTCGATCAATGCTGGCCGCCACTGATGGTGTATGATATATGTGTAAACCACAGAGAGTGGAATCAAGTCTTCCAAGTTACCACCACTCCTCAAAAAATTTGGAATCTGTCTTGGTGGCAGCCTTATACTAATGATCTGCATGCTCTTTACCTGCCAAGTCAATAACGTGTTCAAAAGAATCTTTATTTGTACATGAAGAGGCATTCTAGTACAACTGACCCTCAACTATGAATCACACTTGTATTAGTGTTAGCAATATCGAGACAGGACTATTAAAATGTTTCAAGTCTCAAGGTTTTGTTTCACTTTGATTGTGCCAATTTATTCAATACAAACATTAATTAAGCAAAAGCGGAAAAATAAAAAATAAAAACTTGTATTATAAAAATGTTACCTTTTCATGATGTCAATAATTATATTTTAAAACACCCAGGTATTTTAAACACAACTGAATATCTCACAGTTCATCATTTAAAATAAATTTTCTAAACCTTGTGGAATGCAGTTTGACAGTAACACAATTCTGTGATGTTCAATAAAGTTTCAAAAAAGGTATAGGTACCTTTGGTCCTGTATAGCTACTCTATATGGTAGGTTCAGACATGACAATCTGCTCTGCATGCCTCTCTATAGGATCAACTTAGTGGTTCACTGTCTCTGAATCATGCAACTACACGTTATAACTGTGAAGCCAGATAATATCTTTTCATATCATGGGGCTGGAAGTGCCACTTCTCCTTAAATTTCTTCAGTGCTTCCAGACTGATGCTGTGCCTTTTATTTCCTCATCGCAATTGAATTATCATTTTGTTTAGCCAGTCAAATACTAACTTTGGGTGGGTCCCCATGCAGCTTTGGAACTATGCAAATATTGTTGCAGGATAATGATCTTCAATGCTGTTCTCCCTACCAGTGACAGTCTCAGTGTTATCTTTTGTCCTAGTGATTCTATTACGTTTTATATATCCCAGGTATAACTTAGGGCCTGATTATGAGTCAGGCAGTCTACAGACAACCAGACTTGTGCGGGCACAGCGGTTGCTGTTTCCTGACCACCCTATTACGGATGGTCACACTGCCAAAGCCCGCTGCAGCCACCAGGGATTCGCCATTCCCTGGAGGTGTTGCTGCAGTCAGGAGGATGCAATATGCTTAGCGGGAACGCAGAAGTCCGTCCAAGCATATTACGAGTTTCCTTTCTGCCGGCAGTGTCATGGAAGTTCCTACTCTATGAGCACCATGCTGGAGAGAAAACAAAGGGGGTGGTCACACCGTCTGTCAGATTAGGAGCACCTCCGAAGTCATAATCAGGCCTATATAGTGTTTGATTCATTGTTATTTGTATTTGCAGATATCTGAAAGGGTCCCTGTGCCAAAGTTGTCCCAGGGCCCCGTTTCACCTATCTATTGTATCAGTTAATGGATACAACAGTGGTTTCTCCCAGTTACATTCTAGTGCAGGTGTGTGTCATAACCCCTCTTTTTGTTCCATCATTATCTTTACTGAGGTTTCAATATTAGTTACATAGAGAAGCATATCATTGCCATATAATGAAACTATTTGTTCCGTCTGGGCTATTGTTGTATCCAGGGGCCGCTCCTCCATTGGAGCGGAGGAGCATCACCCCACTCAAATGCCCCCCAAAACCCAAGAAAAAAAAAATGGAAACCTATTACCATTTTATTTTTCATCGTCCTGAACAGAGCGTTAGGACGGGGCAAGGCTTGTTGAGTGGCACCAGCAGCAGGGAGGAAGGTGGGATGTCTGTGCACTGTTTAAAGTGTGCATGTCCCTTTGGCTGGCCATCTTGAGACACATGCACACTTTAAATCTCTCAACCCAGCGGTCGGAAGGTAAGTTATCTTTCCTTTTTTTGTGCTTTTTTCTAACTCCCCCTACGCTCCAGTACTACTGTTCCCCAGCAGCTGCCACTAGCTATAACACAGGAATAGTGTCAGGGACTCTGGTGGGATACCCACAGATTACTCACGGTATGACACTCGGTACAATATAATGTGACACCAATTAGATTGGGAAAGATGTACCCTACTGGAAGTGGTGGTGGTTGGAGGTAGTTCAGCATTTTAATGAAATGGTACGTATGTAGTATAAATTCTATGGTAGTCAGTGGGCAGTCATGTCTACATTAATACGCAAGGTAACATTATTAGAGCACCATAACAGGGGATGACAGCAGCAGCTGGACAATCTTAACAGATATGGCTCTTCATTGTATTTTCCCCATTGCGCAATAAAGAACAATACATTCTGTCGCTTTTCTGTGTTTTCTGGAAAAGTAGTGGTTCTGGGCCATAATTTCTATGGAAGTTATGCCTATCCAGCTTACAAGATGAATACTATGAAAGTCTGGAAGACATGATCATAACTGAGAAAATATTAAATGTTACTGGCAACATATCTGTGTACACGGCCCCAGATGTGAAAGGCCTCTTGCTTGAATTTTTAAACTGGATAAAAACAGACTTTGCTCTGTACTTTGTAAAGTGTACAAGGATGCTGATAGCACTGCCTCTCATTTTGCAGAATCTAGTGGGCCAATGATCTCCCTCCTATTCTAACCTGGAAAGGACCCTCTATATAGAATCTGCTATAGACTGATAGCTCTGATCAACGCTTACTCTAATATACTGTAACTGGTTCTGGTGAACTGACCCATACAATAATATCGAAGTTTGTCTGCCAAACCCAGGAAGGCTACATACTAGGATCCTCCTCCAGGAGCAACCAGAGCACCATTCATCACCTGCTCAGGAATGTGCACAATGAGGAAGCCTTCCCTAGAGCCTGAGAAAGCATTACATTGATACAATGGGGCTTTTCAGGACACAAGTAACAGCCGATTTGGGCACAGACTTTATCACCAAGGTCAATGACTCCCTGTCAACCAAGGACAATTTTGGTTGCTTTTTTTTAACCATTTTAGGTGAAGAAGAGAACTAGTCCAGGTTGCCTGGTATTGATGTTACTTTTCATCTTAGCTCTGAAACTACAAGCATCTGGTATATGTTGTTCCCAGGAGAGATACGGTATTGATGATTTGGCGGGACCACAGAAAATAAAGTTATATGGAGATGACATCTTACTGAATTTGTACAATCCTAATGACTCAATGTCCATTCTTTTGGATATAATATTTTCTTTCTTCCTTGGGTGCAAGATCAACTGGGACAAGAGTGATATCCTTCCCAAATTCAGGGGTGCCGCTGGGACATCAAAATTATTACCATTACTGTTGGGTGGATCTTTACAAACCTCAGTATCTGGCATCATGCTTAATTAATGCTGCCAGAACGTAGTCAAAGCCAACTTGAAACTTCTTCTGGATTCGAAGACTGTTAACGTTTCTTGCTGCTCAAACTTAAACCTTTCATTATGGGGCAAAGTACAAGTTATAAAAATGGTAGACACCCAGATTATAATGTTTTTTGGATTGTGATCTCTAAAATTTGCAACGCACCTACTTAAGAAAATTAAACTATGATCATATTATTTTTCTGGGACACCATGAGACCAGAGAAACAACTTTTTGGTACTATGGAGTGGTTTGACGCTTACAACTAGCCCCTACTGTCCTAATAAAACCACTGTGGCACAGCGGATAGTCACAGCGACTGAGGTAGAGAAGGTCATCAAAAAGTGCCAGGCAGACTGCACCCCAGCCCAAATGGGGTACCACAGGCATTATTCAAACACCTCACCCCACAATGTAAGGCTTTCTAGTGTCAATGTTGAACTTCATTCTGGAAAACAACGTTATTCTGGACAGCTGGAGGAGCTCAATACTCCATCCCATTTTAAAAAAAGGTTAGGCATGCTCACCCAGCAACTATAGATTATTAGCACTGATGGATATTGAGTTAAAATATTTTTCAACGTTCTTTTTTGATTTGGAATCCTGGTCGCACGACAAAGGAAGACTCCCCTTAAATCAAACTGCCTTTTTAAGGGGCCAAGGCACTTTAACCAATCTTATGATCCTGAGCCTAATTAGGAACAGAGCAAAAGCAACTGAGACACCTCTTTATATGTGCTTTGTTGACTTTAAAGTAGCTTTTGAAAACAAGTGTGAAGGTATGTAATCGTTCTTCCTAGAAAGATCAAAAATGGCTCATTAAGGGACACAGAATTGATGAGGTTAAACTCTACGTATACCTAGGAGTAAAAATAGACGCAAACGGGTCCTTTGCCTCCCAGAAGAAGGCGATAAGGGTGAAAGCGCAGGCTATTATTTATGGCTTCTCGTCATTGGCCAGATCTATTCGTGGCCATGATCTGAAACCCATGGGATCAGTTATGAAAGCCAAATTGTTGCCAACCCTCGCATATGGGTCGGAGATAATGCTAGGGGATGAGGCTGTTCTGCTAGACAAATTGATGATAAGAGCATATAAACAAACCTTTAGGCTCCTAAGGTTGGCCTCTCCTGCACAGCTCCGGTTAGAATTCCTATTTACAAAACAGATACTTGCTAGGCCGGCGGTGTTCGTAATGCTTTGATATATCGTAAGAGCAGCCGCTGACAACTCACTGGCTAATTTAATCTGGACCGAAATCAATTTACAACAGAGTAATGGCGCTCACAAGAAATATCTTGAAAATAGCATTAGGATGCTTGAATTGGGTGACCTATGGACCTCTAATACCCCTGGGCAAACCTTTAAGAAATTAGTAAATAAATCAACTAAACTGTAAAACTGGATGGCAGATAATGAAAGCCTGTCTAGACGTCATCATGGGTGGCTGTTGCTGAAATCATATTCCATTCTAAGAGGATCATCCCTGTTGGCAGCACCCTTTCACCGAAAGATCAAACAGTAATTTCGTGCCTTAAGATTTGGAGAATTACCCACACTACTAGACCTTATGCCAAAATGGAGGATGGCTGGTTTAAGTGAATATCGGTCCTGCTGTCTATGCCACCAGAGGAATGAAACATTGCTCCACATTGTGTGCATCTGTCCTGTATTGATAGTTCAACGAAGATCTCTATTATGATTGGGAGTTCATTGAACTGACAATTAAGCCGTGTAGGCCTGTACTGGTGGAGTCTATGGACCCATGCAACACAATGCTGAACATCAGACTAACCCTGTTGTTGAATATTTTCTAAAAGATTATCTGTTTATAGGTTGGGGGATGAGTTATCTGGAGGGGGTTCCCAATTCTAACTATAAAAATGTGATAAAACAGTAGCCTCTAAGGCAAAATTACCATGAGCAGATAATCTTCAAGGACGGGTTGCTAGGGATCACCATAATCAGCTGTTCCCTCTCCCATTAAGCTCAGGCAACTACTTTGTTTATCCTGGTAAGTAAATGATGCAAAGTCTTGCACACTTTTGCACTTTTACAGGGGGAACCATAGCCCATCTGGCATCATATATGCCCACCTCAGTCTTGCACATAAGCACTTTAATTACCTATATTAACCTACTTAACGGAACTTCAGCCGCTGGTATGTCAATCTTGCACTTTTTACACTAGGAAAAAGACCAGTCACTTTTATCCAATTTATTTCTGTATTTGGCACATCTACTTAACCCCTTTGCTGCTTCTGTCGGCCAACGGCCGTCACAAGCACTACCTCCGTAGTACTGTGCACGTCAGTTGGGCGACGCAGCCCCGCCCACTCAATGGAACGCCCCACGGCAGAATGTCCGCCACGGTTAAGGCGTTAAATACCTAGGATGGAAAGTTGAAGAAAGTGAAGGGATCATGACACGATGCTCAGTGGCCCTAATAACGTAGTAACTGTATGACAAATTTCTTTTTTAATCTCTTTTGTGTGTATTTTTAACCTCTATGTACTGTAGGATCTTGTTTATGGTTTTAATTGACTAATAAATTATTTTAACTGGCTCAAAGGTATGATGACCAGGGCATCAAATAAAAAAACTGCATTATCAAATGAAGGATCAGGTTCCAATCTTTGACACAATCAGGAATCGCTTCTTGAAAGACACTCCTGCTGCAGTGTCTTGTGGAATGGAAATGGAAATAACAATGCTAGTCACTGTTTTAAATTGGGTTTCTGGTTGGCAGAAGTATGCATCCAGTCCAAGCAGGGGCCACAATCCTAGTCCGGGTAAGGGCAGTGCACACTAAACGTTTACCTTTGCTCACCCTCTTGTAGCTTGGCACAGAGCAGTAAGGCTAAACTAGAGGCAATGTGTAAAGTATTTGTGCGCACACACACGCACACACACACACACAGTGAAAACACCACAAAAAGACTCCAACCTGTTGTAGAAAATAGTTTCTCTTTTACTCTTTCAAACAATTGAAAAGATATGCGCTTCTAGTCGGTCATTTACGGTAATGCTGGGGAAATGATGGTGATGCAAGCAGATGATAGGCAAATAGACTTTCTCAGCACGTGACAACGAATACATTGCTTCAACAGTCAGGGAAACAGTAAGTCAAATGCAGGTCCCTTGAGACAAGTTGAATTCATGCAAATCCAGCTGCTCGCGATAAACTGCAGGTCGCCTACTGAGACCTCGCGGGTTTCAATGCACAGTTTCTTCTTGGGGGAAGATATGAGGCTGACGGCCTTGTGAACGGAACTTGGGATGGCAGGCTGTGGTGTTGCGGCGAACCGCGCTGAGTAATCCTTGAGCAGCGCTGCAGCAGCAGTCATGGTAGACTCGGCGGGCTGGAGGAGGCTGGCAGACACAGCAGCCTGCACTGGGGATGCCCCTTCACCTCGGGGTTGCCTACAATGTATGCCGAGCGGCACTGAGCTGTATTGAGGGGCGCTGCAGCACTATGGCGAGGCAGGCAGATGTGGTGACCTCCCCAGAGAACCAGGTCAGCGTACAAGAAAACTGCTTTAGGAACCCTGGTTTGGTTTTGGGTGATCTTAGCAAGGTAGGGCTCTGAGAGACCCGGGTTCAGTAGGAGTGTTTGTAGGAGCAAAGTGTTTGATGGCCCTGAGACTTCTTGAACAGGGGGCAAGCCAACAAGCCCTTCAAGTTACTTAAGTTGTTTTTGTAGAGCATGCAGAGTAGATCTAGTCCATCTTATTGTAAGGCAAAAGACAGCAGGCCAACACAGGAGGGCAAGTTGCAAAGTGGCAGTCTCTCCTACAGCACAGCATTCAGCAGGCAGCAGGCCAACATAGCAGAGATGTTAGCAAAGTGGCAGTCACTCCTGTAAAGCAGTCCCTCTTCCTGACAGTCCTCTCAGGTCCCAAAGTGAACTGAGTACATGGTGTCACTCCTCACATCCTGCTCAGGCAGACCCATCAACATGCAGATGACCACTCAATTACACCTATCCTTCCTTTGTGTGTTCCTATCTAGAGGGAATGAAGGATACCAGCTGTCACCTAGTCCTGATGTGTATTCCACAGACAGTGAGAAGGCACTATAGAGTTTAGGAATAAAACAACATCTTTCTAAATGTGTCATTTTCAGACCTACAATTTAAACACCAACATCACGGAAAGATGTATTTTTAAATTGTGAATCCAGAGACACCAAACTTATTTTTGCCCTTTTTTCCCCAATAAAAAGTTACACTTGTAAAAGGTTACAAGGCAGCTTCAATGTTACCCTACGGGAGAGGTAGGCCTTGCAGTAGTCAAATATGAATTTAAGAGTATTTCACTAACAGGACATGTAAAACTTAAAAGTAAATGTCCTAATTTTTAAGTACACTGCACCCTGCCCCTGGGATGGCCAGGGCTTAATCTAGGGGTGACCCACATGTAATAAAAGGGAAGGTTTGGGCCTAGCAAGTTGGTGAATGTGGCTGGTTGAAATGGCAGTTTAAAACTACACACACAGGCTCTGCAGTGGCAGGCCTGAGACATGGTTAAAGGGCTACTTAGGTGGGGTGGCACAACCATTGTTACAAGTTCTCTAGGAGCATTTGATTTATAGGACCTGGGCACAGGCATTGCACTTTGCTAGAAACGTATAAGGAACCCAAATATGGCAATCACAGATAAACCAATTGTCATCACATTTTATGTATAGAGCACATGCACTGTAGCAGTGATCAGCAGTGGTATAGTGCTCAGAGTTCTAAAGGCAACAAATACAAGGTCATACAAAGGGGAGGAGGAAGGCAACACGTTTGTGGATCACCCTGCAGAAATGGCCATTTCCAACATTCCCAAAAGTGTATTAGTTCACAAATTAAAATCTCAATATTATTCCGTTGTTTAAATAACCAAGGTATGTAATTGTATTCTGAGGGAATAATTTTAGTTAGATGTAACCATTTTTCACCCCTTGTCATCTGTTTTTGCACCTACGTTTGCAAGATCCTCTGGGTTAGTTTCCTCAAACATTTCCCTTGTCTTTTGTGAGTCTAATTGTCATTATTACACTGCAAGGTCTTATTCCTATTACAATTAGTCATATAGTGCAATCTCTTCTATGCTTGCTATACAATTGTATTTTCTTTTTGCCTAATGATACCTTGAGGAGAAAATTTGCAGTTTATTTATGGATACTGGTATTAATATCCTATGCATGAACAATACAAAAATGCAGAGTGTCGGTTACTGATCTGTTACGTCTGCAATCTATAAACGAAAAACCAAAACCAAGGAGACAGCAGAACCTGGGTGAGAATAACAGTTATTAAGGGGGTCATTACAATGTCAGATGGAAACAATTCTGCACGACACCCGGTCGGCTGTCCCGACTACCCCAGTGGGATGTGACTGAACACTGTTCTGTCGCATTCCTGCATGCTAAATACTGCTTGTCGCATTCCTATATTTTACTTTGCAAGCATGCATTCTGCCTATACACTGACCAGAATGCATGCTCCCATAGTAATATGGGAGGTGCAGTTCATCCCTGCACCCCATGACAGGCACCTCAAGGTGCCTGCCACGGGGTGCAGGGATCAACACGGGTCACCATATGTGCCCCCTCGGCCTACAAGCGGAGGCCGTGCTCCCAAGGGGGCCCTGATGGGAGACCCCAAAGTCGAGTTCCGACAGCCTTTCCGTGTTAGAAAGGCCGGCAC
Organism: Lissotriton vulgaris; assembly: GCF_964263255.1. Taxonomy (NCBI): domain Eukaryota; kingdom Metazoa; phylum Chordata; class Amphibia; order Caudata; family Salamandridae; genus Lissotriton; species Lissotriton vulgaris. Next base: position 611,490,560 of record NC_141693.1, on the reverse strand, counting down.
GGAAAAGCTGAAGAAACCTGACATTGTAATCTCAAGGGCGGAAAGGCCCACCCTTCAGATCACAGGCTGGATTCCGACTGGCTGATGGGCTCTCTGAGCCTGTAGGAAGTCAGCCGGAATGACCAACAGGTTTACTTTACGACCCCCTTCATCATAAGGAGGCAGTCATAAAGAAAACCGACCAGCCCATTACGATGTGGCCGTAAAGTCCTAGACCAAGCGTCGGAGCCTTTTACGGCTGCATCTTTAGCAGCCCCTAACAATTATTCCAAAGTGACTTTCTTTCAAAATTAGTTAAACCATACCTATGACATATGATTTGAAAATGGCATTTATGACGCTTAATAGGACAAACTGACCATTAAATTATTTAAATGGTGATTGCACAAAATATAGAGTTTTTAATATCCTGAAACCTAAATATTCTGTGAAGAATATGATTAGTATATAAATGTTGTAAAACAGAATATCGTTGTCAAAAATAATATTTTTTGGTGAATAATATCTTATTAATTAATATTGTTTTATCTAATAGCCTTTACTTAAATATAGTTGTACAAATATTGCTTTCTTAATCATTTAATACACATTAGTTAAAATATTAATTGTGGGTGTTAGCATTGTTAGTATAACAGTTATTGATTTTTAAAGCCGGAATTTCAAAATGTTATTTTATTTTTTAAATAAACTTTCCAATTTATACTATGGTAGTGAGTTGTTGAGTTTAGGGGGGATTGAGGCAGGAACTAGTGGAGTTTAATTCATTTAATTACGTTGTAATTTTTTTGTGTTGCAAATGAAATATTTGAATGATTCATAATTATGTAAATCTTTTATTTGAAATAGCATATCTATTTAGGTTTAATTGTTTTCTAATGTATATTTATAGTTTTTGGTAATTATGTTGTTTTTCAGTTGCAGGATGGTGGTTTTGTAGAGGAATAGAGAGGGAAGTTAATTAAATTCTAAATAATGTTACATTAATGACAGCTAATGTTTAATTGTATCTCATGATATCATTGATTAATAATAATGTAATAATTTTGAAAATTGTTCTTTTATTGTTGTTTTATTGAAATGTTATTTTCAAAACTTTACAGTATATTTAAATGTTAAGTAATGTATATTTTAGTAGCATGCTGTTAGTTTTGTAGGGGAAAGGGGAAAAGTTATTGAAGTTAAAACCTGTTCAATCAACTGTTAATAATATTTAAATGCTTAATTGATAATTATGTATTTATTTTTTAAATGGTGGTTATATTATTGTTATCTACTAATTGTCTGTTAAGTGTTTTTAGTACTAATGATTGTAAGTTAAAGTTTCATTTATTGCATTTTTGAACTGCATTTCTTCTAGATTTTGAAAAACATTTTCCAATCAATTTAGTTGCATTTGTTATTTAAGTCACTTTTTCCTTGTTTACTGTTTTGTTGTTTGTAAGCATGAAAGTAAATTGTATTTAAAGTCCTTATTTTTTTATTTTAAGTGTGTTATGCATTGTTTAATCTTGTTTGATTCTATATAATATGTGATTTTATTTATATTGGTCTTTTCCAATGTAAGGTACTTACATGTTTAGCATAAAATCATCAGGAAGGGGAGTTGTACTTGCAGTTCCTCTAAAGTCCCAAAATTTTTCTCCAGTTGATAGGACTACAGTGGGAATATTAAATCCAAGTCCTGTGGAGTCCAAAGTTACCCTACTGTTGTGTATACTGAAGTGGGAGTAGTGCATCCAACCTCTCTGAAGTCTACCACGTTCCCTACTGTTGCTTAGACAGGAGTAGGAATAGTAACTATAACCCCTCCCAAGTCCAACACCTCCTTTAGTGTTGCGTAGACAGGAGTGGCAGTAGTAAAACGAATCCTCTGAAGTCCAACACGTTCGGTGCTGTTGCTTAGATTGCAACGGGAATAGTAAATCTAATCCCTTGTTAGTCTAAACCTTTCCATTTTGTTGCTTAGACTGGAGTGGGAACTGTACAGCTAACCTCTCCGGAGTCCAACACTGTCCCTATTGTTGATTAGACTGGAGTGGGAATAGTAAACCTAACCCCTTTAGAGTACAACACTTACCCTACTGTTACTTGGAATGGAGTGGGAATAGTAAAGCTACCCCCTTCCGGGATCCAACACTTTCACTAGTATTGCTTCTACTGGAGTGGGAACAGTAAATTTAACCGCTGCAGAGTTCAACACTTTCCACACTGTTGCTTAGACTGAAGTGGGAATAGTTAATGTAATCCCTTTGAAGTCCAACAATTACCTAGCTGTTTATTAGAATGGAGTGGGATTTGTCAAATACGCTCTTGCAAGGGTGATCCTTTATGTAATGTTTGGCAAACAGTATTTCTAATAAATATTTTTTGTATTAGTATTTAATATTGTATGACTTTAGTTTTCTAATAATGTTTAATTTTTTTCTTTATGTTAGTTATAGAAACAAATTATTTGGTCTGAAAATGCATTCTTTTATATTCTTTATATTAGTTAAATTATTTAGTATATTTTGCTATGTATGTTTTTGTAATTGTTTTTCCTGTCAATATTATTTTTGTAAATTTTCAATTGTAAACACATTGCTAATATGTTTTTATAACAAATGTGTGTGTGCGTGTGTGTGGTGTGATTGTGTATGTGTGTGCAGAAATTATAGTTCTATGTTTATTTTGTATATACAGGGGCCGATTACATTGGCGGTCGGACGAGCGTACCACAAGTAGTTGGTGGTCCCGCCCACAAAATTAGTATCCTACTGCCCTAGAGGCAGTTGGAAACATGCCTCTTTGTATTGATGTTTGTGCTGTGGTGCATAAAAAGGGCAGCAGCACAATTCTCAATGCAAAGAGGCATGTTTTCAAACATCCCTGCACCCTGTGGCAGGCACCACATGGCACCGGCCACAGGGTGCAGGGATGCCCCACAGGACCCACAGCAGAGGGCCATGGGGCTAGGCTCCCCAAAAAAGCCTTTCCGCTAGCCTTTTCACGCCGTAAAAAATAACGTGAAATGGCTGGCTGAAAGGTGGATCGTAATCCTCATGGTGGTACGGCCTCCATTGTGGGGAATGTGATCGGACCGATCGCCCGTTGGGGTCCTTGAGCATGTCGGAAACTGTTGGTCGGTCCCTGGGCGAATGCTGTCCGACTGACTGCATCCTATCGCAGCGGTCTGGCTGTGGTTAGAGATGTCAGTGGGACCGACACCAATGGCATGTTGTTGTCGGTCCCGCCAACATCGTAATGGGCTGTGAAGTGTTTAATGAAACTTTTTTACATGTTAATATTCAAAAGTATTTATATATTTATATATATTTTGCTGGGTGTATATATATTTTTTTAATGTATTTTACTGTTACCATAGTAATTTTTTTTTTATTGTTGTTTAGTTTTTTTTTTATAAACTATATATATATATATATATATATATATATATATATATATATATATATATATATATATATATATATATGTTGCAATAAAATATAACATCTTGCCTGAAACGTGGGGTCCTGCTTCGTCTTTCGCCACGCCGTCGGCGTGGAGGTTCGAGGATTTGCTGGCATATATATATATATATGCCACTAAAACACATTAATAACTTCATTTCAAAAAAACATTAAGAAATGAGTTTCAATTCTGTCAAATCAGTCTATATATGTAGAATTGTCTGTGGAAATTAATAATACCCATTATTCAGGTCCCAGCATACTGTTCACTTTCACCATATGCGTCTGCATGCATGCACTTTACCCCGGTCCCCCCTGGTCCCAACAGAGCTCTGGTCCCAGCGTTAAGTTCACATTTTCCACAAGGGTTTGCATGCCCGCAATTCACTCCGGTCCCCCGCGCTGACAGCTCACCGTTCACCTCAGCCCCATGCGTCAACAATTTACAAAAAGGGGGTGGTGATGAACAGAGTGTCTGAGTTAAACAGACCACTCTTACCCAGTCCAAAGATCAGGGCTTGATCCATCACCGTTATTTATCTCACAGCCCCATCCCAGCTCAGAACCTGGCTATATGCAAATCAGTCTGTCCCTGGCCCAGTGCATCATGGGAACAGGGCAGACTAAACTACCAAGCCAATTCTTCACCAGAAAGGAGACAAGCTACCGGGGACCGGTTTCTGGCATTTCAGCCGTCTTCGGCCCGGCTTGCTTGTTTGGTCGCCAGGCAAACATTCGGGGAGGGCCGAGGCCGACAAAGTTTAGCGAAATAGAACATCCTGTGTTGCTTGACTACCTGTATGAATTGGCTTTTGTAGTTTGGTTTGCCCTGTTCCCATCATGCACTGGGACAGGAACAGACTAATTTGCATACAGCCAGGTTCTGAAACTGGGATGTGCAGTGAGCTAAAAAACGGTGTTGGATCTAGCCCTGATCTCTTGACTGGGTGAGAGTATTCTGTTTAATTCAGAGACTCTGTCCCTCACCACCCCTTGTTGTAAATATTTTTGTCCACCCTAAGCGTGGAAGGGTATACTCAGATGTGAGTCCCTTGCTCATTGCACCATCAGGATTCAAGCAAGCCGGGCCGAAGACGGCTGAAATGCCAGAAACCGGTCCCCGGTAGCTTGTTTCCTTCCCAGTGTAAGAATTGGCTTTTGTAGTTTGGTTTGCCCTGTTCCCATCATGCACTGGGACAGGAACAGACTAATTTGCATACAGCCAGGTTCTGAAACTGGGATGGTGCAGTGAGCTAAAAAACGGTGTTGGATCTAGCCCTGATCTCTTGACTGGGTGAGAGTATTCTGTTTAATTCAGAGACTCTGTCCCTCACCACCCCTTGTTGTAAATATTTTTGTCCACCCTAAGCGTGGAAGGGTATACTCAGATGTGAGTCCCTTGCTCATTGCACCATCAGGATTCAAGCAAGCCGGGCCGAAGACGGCTGAAATGCCAGAAACCGGTCCCCGGTAGCTTGTTTCCTTCCCAGTGTAAGAATTGGCTTTTGTAGTTTGGTTTGCCCTGTTCCCATCATGCACTGGGACAGGAACAGACTAATTTGCATACAGCCAGGTTCTGAAACTGGGATGGTGCAGTGAGCTAAAAAACGGTGTTGGATCTAGCCCTGATCTCTTGACTGGGTGAGAGTATTCTGTTTAATTCAGAGACTCTGTCCCTCACCACCCCTTGTTGTAAATATTTTTGTCCACCCTAAGCGTGGAAGGGTATACTCAGATGTGAGTCCCTTGCTCATTGCACCATCAGGATTCAAGCAAGCCGGGCCGAAGACGGCTGAAATGCCAGAATACTCAGATGTGAGTCCCTTGCTCATTGCACCATCATGATTCAAGCAAGCCGGGCCGAAGACGGCTGAAATGCCAGAAACCGGTCCCCGGTAGCTTGTTTCCTTCCCAGTGTAAGAATTGGCTTTTGTAGTTTGGTTTGCCCTGTTCCCATCATGCACTGGGACAGGAACAGACTAATTTGCATACAGCCAGGTTCTGAAACTGGGATGGTGCAGTGAGCTAAAAAACGGTGTTGGATCTAGCCCTGATCTCTTGACTGGGTGAGAGTATTCTGTTTAATTCAGAGACTCTGTCCCTCACCACCCCTTGTTGTAAATATTTTTGTCCACCCTAAGCGTGGAAGGGTATACTCAGATGTGAGTCCCTTGCTCATTGCACCATCAGGATTCAAGCAAGCCGGGCCGAAGACGGCTGAAATGCCAGATACCGGTCCCCGGTAGCTTGTTTCCTTCCCAGTGTAAGAATTGGCTTTTGTAGTTTGGTTTGCCCTGTTCCCATCATGCACTGGGACAGGAACAGACTAATTTGCATACAGCCAGGTTCTGAAACTGGGATGGTGCAGTGAGCTAAAAAACGGTGTTGGATCTAGCCCTGATCTCTTGACTGGGTGAGAGTATTCTGTTTAATTCAGAGACTCTGTCCCTCACCACCCCTTGTTGTAAATATTTTTGTCCACCCTAAGCGTGGAAGGGTATACTCAGATGTGAGTCCCTTGCTCATTGCACCATCAGGATTCAAGCAAGCCGGGCCGAAGACGGCTGAAATGCCAGAAACCGGTCCCCGGTAGCTTGTTTCCTTCCCAGTGTAAGAATTGGCTTTTGTAGTTTGGTTTGCCCTGTTCCCATCATGCACTGGGACAGGAACAGACTAATTTGCATACAGCCAGGTTCTGAAACTGGGATGGTGCAGTGAGCTAAAAAACGGTGTTGGATCTAGCCCTGATCTCTTGACTGGGTGAGAGTATTCTGTTTAATTCAGAGACTCTATCCCTCACCACCCCTTGTTGTAAATATTTTTGTCCACCCTAAGCGTGGAAGGGTATACTCAGATGTGAGTCCCTTGCTCATTGCACCATCAGGATTCAAGCAAGCCGGGCCGAAGACGGCTGAAATGCCAGAAACCGGTCCCCGGTAGCTTGTTTCCTTCCCAGTGTAAGAATTGGCTTTTGTAGTTTGGTTTGCCCTGTTCCCATCATGCACTGGGACAGGAACAGACTAATTTGCATACAGCCAGGTTCTGAAACTGGGATGGTGCAGTGAGCTAAAAAACGGTGTTGGATCTAGCCCTGATCTCTTGACTGGGTGAGAGTATTCTGTTTAATTCAGAGACTCTGTCCCTCACCACCCCTTGTTGTAAATATTTTTGTCCACCCTAAGCGTGGAAGGGTATACTCAGATGTGAGTCCCTTGCTCATTGCACCATCAGGATTCAAGCAAGCCGGGCCGAAGACGGCTGAAATGCCAGAAACCGGTCCCCGGTAGCTTGTTTCCTTCCCAGTGTAAGAATTGGCTTTTGTAGTTTGGTTTGCCCTGTTCCCATCATGCACTGGGACAGGAACAGACTAATTTGCATACAGCCAGGTTCTGAAACTGGGATGGTGCAGTGAGCTAAAAAACGGTGTTGGATCTAGCCCTGATCTCTTGACTGGGTGAGAGTATTCTGTTTAATTCAGAGACTCTGTCCCTCACCACCCCTTGTTGTAAATATTTTTGTCCACCCTAAGCGTGGAAGGGTATACTCAGATGTGAGTCCCTTGCTCATTACACCATCAGGATTCAAGCAAGCCGGGCCGAAGACGGCTGAAATGCCAGAAACCGGTCCCCGGTAGCTTGTTTCCTTCCCAGTGTAAGAATTGGCTTTTGTAGTTTGGTTTGCCCTGTTCCCATCATGCACTGGGACAGGAACAGACTAATTTGCATACAGCCAGGTTCTGAAACTGGGATGGTGCAGTGAGCTAAAAAACGGTGTTGGATCTAGCCCTGATCTCTTGACTGGGTGAGAGTATTCTGTTTAATTCAGAGACTCTGTCCCTCACCACCCCTTGTTGTAAATATCCATGCGTCAACAGCCTTCTAAGTTAACCGGCAATCAGAGCAATTTAGTTTACCTTTACACATACTGCACGACTATTTAAACAATCCTTGTCCATACCGTTTTTCACTAAACTACACATTTGTTATTTTAACTGTGGTGCGTGCGTTTATCTCAAGTGCCATGCACCTCCACGAGTACCTTTATGGTTGATGCCATTACCAATGTTGCCTCAATCTCTATGGGCTTTCTAAATGCCATTGACCGCAGGCTAGTGCATCACTGCTATGTGGTCCAGGCTTACTCCGACCTGAGACATAACTATATGTCTCCTCTTGGGCGCAGCTCAAGCACTACTTAGCATTCAAGTTCGTTTTTACTTAGAACCCACATTTTATGGAGTTTTAGGTTTCTTACACTTTTAAACATGTAATGTGTTTTGATTTTACGTTACTTATGGGCCTCTGAGCTCTCCTTGCGCTTGCCAAACTTCATCTTGGCGTGACTCACTCTTCATGAAACCTGTGTTCACATGCGCTTTAGCCTTTATCGCCCCTTTATCGCCCTTACTAGGCTCATGGTTAAAGAGGTAACTGGGCTCACCTTCCCTGAACCACTGAGTTTACGTGGTTTGTTAGATCGCTGGAGCTTCTCAACGCACTTAATCTAATAATCACATTTCTTTACAGGTACACCATACAAAATACACTCATAAGACTTCGCTCTACCGTGAACCTCACCTTTGCGCCCTAGGTATGTTGAGCCTTTATTTCTTCACTAGCTATCGCCCATTCTTACTAGTCTGGTTGTAGACACGCTTATTTTATTTATTTTTCTGGTGTTTTTTAGGATTCGCTTCAATCTTCTTTGACATATGTGTCTGAGGATACATTTCATTTCTATACCATATTGATAAGCTAGTTTTATCTAGCCACAATAGATCTTTTTGCACACTGGCACTGGTCTAGAGGCAGCCTCACATATGGTGTCACTTTTTGATTGACTTTACTCACCTGTAGGCTAATTTGTGCTTGGCTCTAAATATTACACACTCTTTTGCTCACTGGCAACTGTACTACTCACAAGATCTCACCCCCATGATATCCTCACTCCTATTTAACACTTTTCACTTTTCTCTCTTTGCTCTTTTCTCCTTTCCTCTCTATTATCTCCTTTTGCTATAAAAACTTACCTTTTTCACTTGTATACAATGTTTTACGTTATCTTAAACCATTATTCTAAAATACACTCTTGTGTGCCATTGCAGCCCTGAAGAAGCCCACGTTTGGGCGAAACGCGTTGGCTGGTTCTATCACACCAAGCATATCTGAAAATAAAAAGACGAGAAACGTTTATCTGCAAATGCCTTTTATTGACGTTTTCTTGTGTACTTAATTGCCTATGTCTATATATTGCCTCTCGGCCAATCAATTCACATACCCATTATTATAAATGCACAAAAATTGAAAAGCTTTTCCACATACACAAGACCTACTGGAACAAAGCACGGCTTACTTACCACATTGGGACCCTCATTACAACCCCAGAAAGAACCCTCAGTCAGAGGGATCACATCTGATTGCCCCCACTCCTTTCAACGGGGCAAACCCCAGAAGAAGTTCCATGTGAGTGTTAGACCCAGCATTACCTCTGATTCAGAATGCTCCTCAAACCGAGATCTAAAAAAGTATTTGGCTAATACGGCATCAGTATCTCTGATACAGTCGGTTATGAGATGCATCACAACTGACGGCATTACTGATTACTTTGTTATTTTTTTTCTTTAGTGGTGTTGTTATTTTTATACTTTCTGTAATGTCAGTGCTCTGAAGTAATTGCAAGATGAAAGCAGGCACTTTGTATAAAACCTCCATACACAATATCCATAAACAATATCTTCATGTAAAAATAAGTCCAATGTATGACAGAAGAACTGGCTCTGAGTCAATATAGTGCCTCGAAGTTAAAGACAAAAGATAACACATAGTACAGGTAAAGCAGCAAGGTATTTTTTTGACTTCACCTACCAACCAACGTATGTTGGTGGTGCACGGCGGAGAGAAAGAAGAGGCTGATCCCTTGCCTTGCGATGCTTTATAGGTTGCCGATCCAGGCACCCCCAGATGACGTCACTGCCACCCTCTTCCTGCTAAACCAGACAATGGACTACCCTGCTGAAGCTCCTGCCTTTGGGGCCACTAACGTGCGCACTACTGCTTATTATGGGGGCCCCTGGTCTTTTTGTATCTTTCTTAGTTTAGCAAATCTCTCAATCTCCACCACTGAGGTGCCAACTGACTGGAAACATGCTAAAGTCATCAGCCTATCTTTCTTTTGCCATTCTCTGCGAAGGTAGTGGAGAAACATGTAAACAACCAATTGTTGAAGAGGACCATCCACTGCTTGATTCGTCCGAGAACGGTTTCAGGGTGGCTCATAGCAGAGACAGCTTTGCTTAAGGTGACTGTTGTGTCGGAGGGGGCACAATGGGGGTCGCAGACACAAATTGATTAGGGGGCACTGAGGTAATAATTACGCCAATACAGATAGCAGGTTACTGGGTCTGCACTCCGTCGCCCAACTGGCGTATGTCCGTGCGTGCCCTTCTTTTATTAAATAGGTCACGTGGGTTTACGCTTACACGCCTGTTGCGCCACAGGCATAAAAGACTAGAACACAACATTCCTCCCCAACCAAAAAAAACCAAAACACAATATGCACAACATCAATCACCAGCCAGGCCGTTCAAAGTCTTTCTTCGTCACCTGGGTCCTAGCTGACTCTGGAACCACAGCATGCACATATAAATTCAAACAGTCTTACGTGAAATAGTCTTTCAGTCGGCAGGATGGCACTGGGTTTCGCCGCAGCTGATATTGGGACTTTCCTCGGCTCTGCTCCTCACCAGTCCCAGCCGGGGATGGCGACTCGTTGTTCCTTGCTTCCGGACTCCTGCCACTGGTGCCCTGGCATGCGCTTCCTGGTTTAACGGGGCGAGGACTCTCACCAGGCACTGGTTCACAACTGTCATCACCGCTAGATGTCTCCGTTCGTGCCGGGGAAAGAGCACCTTCAGTGTCCAGTGAAGACGGGGCTTCCTGAGGGGCTGCTGGAGATACGCCACCATTACCCTCTTGGTCTTTTTTGAAATGAGATACATTACGAGCCCCGGTCTCTCTGCCTCTGACTGCGATGACTTGTGTTCCTCTCACACTGATCACTGTCCAGGGCATTGGTTCATATGGCAGTCTGAACTTCCCGCCAGTGGCTCGATTTTTGAGCAATACCACGTCTCCTCTGGTGATTTGTGGTACTTTAGCTCTCCTTCGCTGGCTGACTTGGGCATAGGCCTTCTGGCGACGGGCATCCACTTGACGGTCTCTGGAGGTTGTCAGGTCGACATTGAGGATGATGGGGTATGGAGTCCATGACTACTTATCCCATTAGATTGTGTCCTGGAGCAACACCAGTAGTGGTATGGGGTGTCTGGCGATAACTTCTCAAGAAAGTGAATATGGCCAACTCCAAGGACTGCCCCTTTTCATGTGCAATTCGGATTACCTTGTTGAGTGTCCTCATGAACCTCTCTACTGCGCCATTGGCCTGGGGCCATCTAGAGGTTATCCTGCGATGTTGAATGCCCATGGCTCTGAGATAGACGGCTAGTTCCTGCCCTTGAAAGGGTGGCCCATTGTCCGTCTTTAGCTCCTTCATCAGCCCATGTGGGGCCATGATTTTCTCCAGTTTGGGAATTACTTCTGCGGCGCTAGTTGTGGATATTATCTCTACTTCCGGGTACTTGGAGTGGTCGTCAATGGCTACCATGGTGTGCCGCCCATCGGGGAGGCTGCCAAAATCAAGGCTGATGCATTCCCAGGGAGAGCTCGGCTGAGGTTCTACCAGGATTGGAGCTGGTCGTGGTGTTTCTCCAGTTGTCTGGCAGACAGGGCAGGATCTCACTGTAGCTTCCACCATATCATCCATCAGTGGGAACCATACTTTGGTTCGTAGGCGAGATTTTGTTTTGACCATTCCTTGGTGGCCTACATGGGCCAGTTGTACCACCTGATTCGTCAGCGATGACGGTATGATGAGCCGGTGTCCTCGGAGCAGGCATCCAGTGTCATCTTCGTTAAGTTCCTCTCGTACGTGATATAGGCTTCCATTATGCGTTGCGCCTCGGGGGTCAGGGTCTTCCACTCCTCCTTGGCTTTGTGCCAGTTCCCACTCTGAAGGGCTGCTCTGGCTCTTTGGATGCAGTTATATCCTCGGGTGGCCTCAGCAGGGATAATGGCAATGGGCATGACCTGGCCGTGACACATCTCACATATTCTTCCGTGTCTGCCGCGTCCTCCATCTCTTCCCGGGTGGCTGCCCGAGGGTGTCGGGATAAATAGTCGGCCGGATTCTTTGATCCCGGCTGATACTCCACTTTGCAGTTATAGTTTTGAAGTTGTAGCATCCACTTTTCGATGCGTGGTGGGGGCTTTGTGGAGATTCCCGAGAAAAGAGCAACTAACGGTTTATGGTCAGTCACGACAACAAAAGGTTTGCCATATATGTACAGATGAAAGTGTCGGCTTCCCCAATGTATGGCTATCGCTTCCTTCTCTATCTGTGAATACCTCTGCTCCGTCTCGGTGAGGGATCGACTGGCAAAGGCCACTGGGGCCCAGTCCTCGTCCGCCCTCTGCCTCTGCATAAGCACGGCACCCAGCCCTACAGGGCCTGCATCTACAGCCACAAGCGTTAGCTTTCTTGGGTCAAAAAAGGCCAAAGTGGTGCCTTCGGAGAGTGCTTCCTTGATCTCTCGGAAGGCTTTGGACTGTTCTGGACCCCACTTCCAGGGCGTGGCGTCTTTGGTCAACTCTCGCGGCAACATAAGATTAGCCAGGTCTCGGATGAACCTCCCACAGTAATTCACCATTCTGAGGAAGCTCCGGACCTCTGTGACGTTTGTGGGGGGCGCCGCTTCTTTGATGTCCTTCACCTTTTCCGGATCCGGGTTGACACCATCGATGGAGAAAGTGTATCCGAAGAATTGCAGCTTCCGCTTCAGGAACTCGCACTTCTCCCTGTGCAGTGTGAGACCAGCCTCCCGTAGTCTTCGGAATACTTGGGTTAGTCGGCTGTTGTGCTCCGGGATTGTTCGTGCGTGTATCATAATGTCATCACTGACATTGATCACACTTGGATGACATTTTGGAATACTTCTGCTGCACTGGACACTCCAAAACTGAGACGGGTGTATCGACGAAGCCCCAGGTGCGTAGAGAAGGTCGTGATGTTGCGAGATTCTTCGTCAAGCACTAACTGGTGATAGCCTGATCGCAAGTCTAGTTTGGAGAACCAGCTAGCCCCTGCCATTTCGCCTATGAGATCATCAATGGTGGGTGTTATATGGCGATCCCGCATGATGGCTACGTTTGGGAGGCGCATGTCCACGCAGATCCGCGCGGCTCCTGGTTGTTTGGGCTTCCGGGTGACGACTATGGGTAAAACCCAGGGGGTAGGACCAGTTACTTTCTTTATTATTCCGGCGGTTTCCAGTTTCTTGAGCTCTTCGTCGACTAAAGGCCTTAGGTGAAATGCAATCCTGGGGTGTCGTAGGGCCACAGGTTGGACAGTCTGGTAGATGTAGAGGTGTATCTCCTTCCCTTTGAACCTTCCAATGCCATGAAACACGTCGGAGAATTCCGCTAGTAGTTGTTGGATGGACTCTTGGTGCACCCCAAAAGCAAACGTGACTACACCTAGGTCCTCAGCCGCTCGGCATCCTAAGAGCATTCCTTGTCCATCCTCAGATACGAAGACGTTGGTGGTGATGGACTTGCCTCCATGCAAGATGGATGTCATGAACTTTCCATGGATTTTCAGGGGCGTGTCTTGACCATACGCAAATACGGTAACGGTGGACGGGGTCAGCACTGGTGGCGGGTCTAGTGTTTGATGTAAGGCGGAGGCCATGAGATTTATGGTTGCCCCAGTATCTACCACGGCCATGACTTCTTGCGCACCTACTTGGATACCACATTGAGGTAGCCGCCTGGCTCTCGGAGTTGTATTGCCTATCATGTGCACTTTGTGCACCATCCTCTCTTCCTCTTCGTCGTCGTCCATATCGCTGTGACCAGGGTCCCCTTCCGGTATGGCATTCACCACTTGTCTTGGTCTACGAAATTTCTTAGAACTACACACTTTCTCAAAGTGGTTGAACCGACCACACCCTGAGCACCATTTTCCTTTGGCATGGCATTCCGTCGCCGGATGGGGCAAGCCTCCACAGTAGCCGCATGACTTGGGCGTTCCAACCGAGGTCGCTCCCGTTGCCTTCTTAGTCCATTTCGTTGGGGACTTTACCGTCACCTTGTTGACCGGTTCAGCTTTGACCGGCACTTGGAGGGCGGCCTCCATGTGGGCTGCTCGAGCTTTTGACAGTTCTTTTGTGCGTCCTAGGGTCAGGATGTCCATCAGCGATTTGCCAGACCGATGCGTTCTCTGAGCTTCGCGGATGCACAGCCCTGGATGATTTGACCGCGTATCTCCTCTGTGGGGTCCGCAAATCCGCAGGTCAAAGATAGGTTCTTCAAACGGGCATGGTACGTGTCTAGGGACTCCTCCAGTAGTTGTCTGGCTTGCCGGAATATGAATTTCTCGTAGTCCTGATTAGCCATAGGCTCGAAGTGAGCATTCAGCGCATTTATGAGTGTGTGGTGATTCTTTGGTGTAACTTCCACTAGGGTCTTGGCTATGTTGTGGACATCCTTCCCTCCTAGATGAAGCACCATGGCTCGTTTCTGATCCTTGTGTACTTTCGTAGCTTCAAAGAAGATCAGCAGTCTATCTACCCAGTCCTTCCATTTTGGGGTGAGCGATGACGGTGATCCTTCCACCAGAAATGGTTCTATGGGGGGTATTGTGGCCATGTCGACGTTCAGGGGCGTTGCGTGGCATGTGGCAGCTGGAGGTGTGTGATGGACACTTCCCCCTCAAGGCTGCCCACTGAAGAGCCTCTCCTGATCGTGTGTGAAGACAATTGGTGTTGCCAATGCTTGTTGGTTACCAGTGTCCTCCAGTTGGCGTTGCCAATGCTTGTTGGCTGCCCGTGTCTCTGCAGCGTGGCAATGTGCGGTGCCCTGCAGTAATCCCTTGGACCTCTGCGCGGAGGTAGGGGGCCTTATTGAGCCTTTTCTCGGTGCTGGGACGCTGCGTGTGGCCACATGGCGCCGGGCTCCCTGGGCCTCGGGACGGGGTTTTCCTGTTCTGTTGGGTCGTGTCATTTTTTTTCCTTGTTAGGCTGTTCTCTCAGTGATCAGGGCGTGTTCCGGGCCCTGGAGCGTCTTTGCCTTGATTCCCCGTTCTGCACCCTGGGCCTGACGGGAGGCGGAGTCCGCGGCCGGCTGCGCACTGTTCGGGGCTTGAACTGCTACTCCGGGTTCAGCGCTCTCCTTGCCAGGGCTGCGCGCGTCTGCGGCGGGACACGGGGCACAGCGCCTCACCTCTTGCGCGGACCGCCGACGCGGCCGCACTGTTCCTTAATCCTTCGCCACGCACACGAGTGCACCGCGTGTGCAGGGACAGGGCACGAGCGCCGCGGAGATGATGGTAGAGCTCGCGGCAGCCCTGTGAGAGGTGACGGACACACAGCGAGGGCGATCCCACCCTCGTCGCCAGCTGTTGTGTCGGAGGGCGCACAATGGGGGTCGCAGACACGCATTGATTAGGGGGCACTGAGGTAATAATTACGCCAACACAGATAGCAGGTTACTGGGTCTGCACTCCGTCGCCCAACTGGCGTACGTCCGTGCATGCCCTTCTTTTATTAAACAGGTCACGTGGGTTTACGCTTACACGCCTGTTGCTCCACAGGCATAAAAGACTAGAACACAACAGTGACCGAAGAGCTTCGGCAGTCGGTGGCTGAGAGATGTTTGGCACCTAAAATGGCCCCTTTGATTGTTCCTGGCACACTAAAATAAAGCAATTGTCAGAGTTCAATGGGCTCCCTAGGGCTTTTGGCTCCGGTGCCCCTGCTCCTGCTGCTCCAATGGTGGCTTCATCCCTGATGAAAGCCCGCGCACTCTAATGACCCGAGGCTAAAGCACTATTTAAAATATATGCATGGAGTAAATACTTACTCAACATTTCAAAAGCACTTTAGGCCTCTCAAGCGGAATGGGAAGCCCTACATAATGATACAATGCAATACAACTGACATATCCTCAAAGCAACCACCCTTGTATGAAAACCGCCCTAGCTGTCCCTATCTATTGATTTTAAGGACCTGTTCTTTTCCTCAATCCCTCCTGGAGGCTTCCAAATGCTATTGTAAGCTGGCCTCGGGAGCTTCAGCTTTACAGGGGCATGTAAATCCCCATAGCAGGGACTTTCTGCGCGAGCTGCCATTTTGACTTCAGTTACCGACTCTAAATGTATATTTTGTGCCGCTCAGGGTCCTGCCCTTGCGAATCCTTTCTTAAGCGCTTCTGTCAAATCGTACTGGGCTGCTCCCTCAGGGCTCTCTCTCTTCCGACGTGAAAAGTTCATTAATATTTCTCTGACAGACTTGCAAATTAATTTCTCCCTCGAAGCTGCATTCTAATCATTACCTGCCAAGCGAGGACAGGTAAATAGTTGGTTTTACAGAAGATTTCTTTTTGTTGTTGCCTTTCTTGGCCGGGAAACATATGACTCAATTTTGTTCGTCTGAGAGGCTCATTACACGCACTGCGAGCCGGTCCCGGGGAGGCCGGAGAAGCAGCGAGCGCGAGGAGAGGCCTTGTCATCAGGAAGACCTTGGTTCAAGTGATTCTGTGTCCCCGCTACGGATTGGTAGAATCTTTTGTCATGAGACCATAATTAAGCCTTCATAATTGTAACCCCTAAAGTTGGTATCGGACGTGCTTGGACGAGAAGCCTTGTTCTCGATATATACACACTACTCCCCAGAGGCGCAACTACAGTCATATTTGGGGGGGGCAAGAAAAAATTTCGGGGGGGGGGGGGGGGGGGGGGGGGGCTGAATCTTTAGGTAATCGGCAGAGTCGAGCTGCAGGGGCTCTTAGAAGGGGTGAAACAATAACAAAGCCCCATTATATGTTTCAAAATCCAAATGGCAGAAACTGGACCGGAAGAAAACAATTTGCAAGGGGCTAACTAGAATTTCCTCCAGCGATCTGACGTCTCGTAGGTCACCCGAGGTTCAGTTTGACAGTTTCTAAGTCTTTGCATGTTTCTGAGACGACTGACCTATAGGGAAAGTATGGAATTTCAAACTAAGCTGTTGCGTCTTAGAGGCTATAGGGCCAGGAAACTGTCAGTCACGTGCTACTGCTAGACCTTTTCTTCATATATGACAGACACTTCCCCAGCCCTGGAGGCTTTTCAGAAGAATTGGCCTGTCAAAATATCTCTCCATTTCCCTATAGGCCAGTCTGTCTCTGCATTACGGTAGATTCTGAGGAGCCTGTCACACCTCATGTCGGAGAGATTTAAAAATCATACAGAGATGTTACAGCACATTAGGTTTTGAAATCGCACAGCTGTCTCCCCCCCCACACGTGTCAGACAGATCTAGTTTAGGAAATTGATTTCAAGAAGACCCTGGGACAGGATACTCAGTACCTCATTTACATCTTGTCTCTTCCCAGAATGCAGCTGTACAGACAGGCAAAAAGTCAAGCAGACAACCTGTTCATTTTCTGTTTTCCAGTATTTGTTTCCGCCCACACGTTTACAGGGCTGCCAGGTTCAATATGAGGATCAGCGAGGCTGCTGCTGGCCAGTCATTAAGACTGACCATATTGAATTAATGACTGTGGCTGTTACACCAGCCTTCAGCAGTCAACGCATATTTTTAATACAGCAGGGCTTTAAGAGTTTCGATGGCAGCAATCGCTCTTCCCCGACTGCTTGCCGCTACCAGTCACTCCATTTGGCACTTTAGTGCAGTTCTAAAGGGAGATTAGGACAGGTAGTGAGGGATAATTTAGTGGCTGCCGTGGTGCTCTTTCAAAGTGCAGCCATCTTGGCTGGTGCCAGGCCATGCCCCTCTACCAGAGATGACAGGATATATATATATATATAATATATACACACACACTTCATCCTCTTTTAAAATGGAGTTATAATGATAGAACAAGAAGATACCCAGCTGCAGTTCACAAAACAGGCACATAGGCTTTCTTTGAATTCTGTTTCAGGGTGTAATTCAGCAGAATTACACCTGCATGCGCTGATCTTCAACCTCCAGATCTGGTTGTGTATCCCCCTAGTGCCTGCAAAATATGGATAGCCCTAAAGGCAATGCAACACCACTCCACTCTACGCAGCGCCACTCCAGGCAACACCACGCCACTCCACTCTACTTTATGCCACTCCATAACACTACACACTACTCAACTTTAGAACACTTCGTTCTACGCCCCTTTATAACAGTAACCTTTTCGCTATACTAAATAGCAGCCACACTAGAGAACAACATAGCTAAAACATATTGGCAAAGCCATAGGCAATACATGGAACAGGACTGCTTTTCATCATGAATAAATCACCAAACTACATTTAAAAAAGGAACCTCTGCTCCAGATTGGCAAGTTGCCTCAAAATTCCACCATACACAACAAAAAAAAACATAGGTGACGCATCTTTCTCTAATCAAACTGCCAAACCATGGAATTCATTACCCTAAACATAAGATCCACAGATAACTATCTTATCTTCAGAAGACTGTTCAGGAGTTGGCTTTTTCCTACATAACCACCATACTCAAACACAAATGTACAGCATATCCCGGTGTATATAAGCATTTATTTGATTATATGTATATATCTAGATATGTGTATTTCCTGATATATATATGATTATATATAAATATATATATATATATATATGATTTAATATGTACTTATGTATCTATATATTCATTACTTTACTGCTACAGTAAAAAAAAACGTTGACTCTCGCCAATGCACTACCCTTTATTTCACCCTATACCTCTCTCAATATATCCTCTACCGCCACTCTCTGACTCATCCCAAACCTCATTCTACTACTATGATCTAACATAAACCTTTCTAGACTATTTCCTCTTCTATTCCTCCTTAGATCACCCTAAACCTCATTTTATTTCTATGATCTCCCAAACAACCCTTTTAATTTCTTACCTCCCCTATCCCTCCTTTGACTCATGCCAAAACTCATTTTACAACTATGATCTCCCTCATCCATTTCTAGAGATTCTTCTCTCATCCATCTCTCCTTATTCTCATCCCAAACCTTATCTTAATACTATAATCTCCCAATACATACTTTATAGACTCTTCCCTCTGTTATCCCCCGATCCTCCTTTTCAAACCAACCAACAGACTCACAAGTCTACTGCTCAAATAACTCAAATTTCAACTGCTGCAAGATGTAAGAGAAGGGGGCACCAGCAACCAAAATACCTCAATATAAATGAATCTGGGAAGAACATCCTTTATGACTCCTGCATAACTGGATACCTGCTGGTGGTTTCTGTTGTAAAGTCAATTGACCCTTGCTCATTGTGGCTCCTTTCCCCCTTCGTTGACTGCATGGGAAGCTGTTTCTGGGTCATCAAGACATTACCAATCGTTTTTAAAACAATCAACTGCCTTGCACCACATTTTGAGTGCACTCTAGTTTGTTAATGGCAGTGTCACAGAGACAAAGATACAGACTGGTACAGTTGTCTATGTTGGTGAGCACCAACCTTGGCATGCAGCATGTTTGGATAAAAACAGAAGATGCTTTCCAACGAGAAGGATATAGAAGCACAGTAGTCAGAGTTAATCTAACCAGTGAGGAAAGCACGCTCCTGTGCAACAATATTTATTTCTTTGTTAATGTGGGACTCCTCCCTTCCCGCTTTGCAGCCCCAGTACCATCTATCCCTTGACAGTTGAGAGCTTAAGCCAGTCACCAGGTGTAAGCATATAATGGAGAAGAGTGTCCAGGAGTACACCTGAGGGTCCCTTGAGCATGCTGGGCTGTGAATTGGGCTGGTAAACAGAAGGAGGCCTCTGGGCTACCGGATGCTAAGCTCATGGACAGATTGTAAGGTCAGTTCTGTGACCTATTTTTCCTTTGGGCACTGACTATCAACTTGAATTTAGTGCGAAAGTCTGTACTGGCCACTCCTTCTATTGCTCTTCATTAGGGCTGAACATGCCTTTGATTCCATCTGGCATTTTCCCGGTGGCTTGGAGATCTTGTAGGCCGATTCTGAAAACCCAAGCCCACTCCTGGCGCCTCTGTCACTTTGCACAGCAACCCATGGTTAATTGCTGCAAGCATTGGGAGGTTTTAAGAGTGAGAGAAAGAGAGGGAGGCACAGGGAGGGTAGATAAAACGTGATCAGAGAAGTAGAGTGAGAGAAGTGATGGATGGAGCCCAAAGAGATGAAGGATGGAGCTGGTTTGAGCAATTTTGTTCTCCAACCTGGTCCTTGTCTTCAGCAGGTCTGTAAACCATTCACCCCTGACTATTAACTCTACCAGGGATAGAGATGAAGCCTTCCTCTGTCTCAATGAGATCTCTGTGGAATGATATGTATGCCAAAATGAATCATCAGTGCAAGATGAATGAGCAAAGACCTTGGCTAAAAGGTTATATTAACTATAACTTTTAAATGGTTGGGGCTGGTTGCACAAGGCAACCACCTTTTATTCTGCTTTCTGCTATTCTACACTTGCAAGTATGTTGTTTACAGAAGAATTACTACATTTCTAGAAATAACATTGAAAGGACATTTGTGGTTATTGTGATTGTATTATTCATTATCTGACTTACCCTTTACACCGGATCCAATGGGCTTTATGTTGCCTACCAGATCAATATATCTGGGAATGTCAAGAAGGCTTCATTGGTCTAACTGTCCATCACAAGCCAAATTCCCTGTATCCAGGAAGCACATGCATTTTCGTCTTTGAGACAGATATGAAGTTCCTTCAACTTTAAGGATCTGGGAAAAGCCCTGACAAAAAATGATCCACCTTTGGCCTCTGTTATGATGACGATGGATCATTTGTAGGTTATAAGATGTAGGTTTGTTTAGCTTAGTTACAGGTTACATGTAACACCCCACCAGGTGAAGCATCCTTGCTGCTCAGCCCACTCTCGCCAACTGAGATTCACACCAACCAGGCACTCATCAACATTCCATAAACTCACAAACACACTGGCTGAGCAGCAGGGCCTTGGATGATAGCAACCATACCAAGTCACAAAAGCATCCTAACCAAATGGTTTGGTCTATCCCATACTTGCAGTCCAAAGTACACAAAACGAAGGGTGAAAGAGAATGAGGCATATTACTTGAATGTTATTTGCAGGAGTGAGATGAAGGAGTATCTTTAAAACTACAAACATACCTTTATAAATTCACAATTCCATTACATTGACATTGTAAATCTACCAAGTTTCACCACACAGTAGCTAAGTTTGCTGGCCTTCCCTATTCTCAAGCCATAAAATACCTTCACATCAATTGAAGTAAAATAAAAATCAGTAATTGTTTTACCAAGACCCAAGATCTTCTATGGAAAGCTTATTAAAATTGATAACAAAAAGGAGGGACTTAGGCGGTCAATAGATAACAGATGGGAAGAGAACAAATGAGTAATAAAAAAGTGTATTGAAGTGCTAGGCAGGTTACATTGAGGTGGAGGTGGAGAGTCTATGTTCTCAGTAAAGTGCATGTAATGGGTTTTTTGAGAGTCTCAAGAGTTTGGAGGCAATCGAAACTTCTTCAATTTCATAAGGAACCTCAAAATACGAGTACATCTTCTGCCCAAATGTCCTCCAAAATACTTGGGGGAGCAAATTCAGCAAATTGATTTGGCTCCCATTAAACGTTCCTTTACAAATTGGAGGAGTTTCACTGCCCTCTAAACTGTAACGAGGTAAATAGTCCTCAAATTGTTTGATATTTCCAAGATAAGGAGAGACCTCCCTTCAGTCTTCTCAGAATTTCCAGTAAAGGGGACTTTAGAACAGATGTATGAAAGGTTTTTTTGTACGCAGAGGCTGCTCCGCACACATTGGCAGGCACTGTACATGTAAAATTCCAGTTTGCAAAGAACAAATATTAGATTTCAAATCAGAAATGTATTTGGGAATTAAAATAGTAAATGTGTGATTGTTTGTGAGCCACAGAAGAAAGGAGGAATATCGCCATTTCCCTGCAACTCAGAAAGAAATGTGCCAGTTATTTGCGAATTTAACTATTTAGCATTGTATGATTACATATTGTTTAGGGCAGATCATAACAAACACAATTCAGTGTGCAAGGGATAGCTGCCATAATTGGGGTAGAGGGGTGTGAAGTCATGCATGTTCCTGCAATGTTCCTTCATAATGTTACAATTATTTTAGCATTGTGTCCTCTGTAAATATAAGACACAGGGAAGCAGATTTGTCAATAGTTTGTACTTCTGGAAAGTCACACAAAGTGACGCAAAGCAGTACAAAGTTTTGCTTAAGTATTTATTATCCAGCACAATACATTTTTAAATTGGAAAGTAGCCCTTATAGTAACACTCACTCCTCCTCACGGACAGAGTGGTCGCTCCCTGTGCTCCTAGCTACAACTTGGTATCGTAGCGCCGCTTTGCTGAAAAGATCTCTGCCTTAACTGAATTTGTCTTTGCCTGCTGTGTGCTAGGGCTTTGCATTATCAGCGCTATAGATATTAATATTGATTCTGGCTGTGTGCTTATACTGACTTTGGCTGGGCATCGTAGCGCCGCTTTGTCGAAGAGATCCCTGCCATAACTGTAACTGTATTTGCCTGCTGTGTACTAGCGCTCTGCATTATCAGCGTTATACTAATTCTTAGCTGTGTATTTACTCTGTCTGCGCGCCTGCCAATAGCGCTACGCTCCGCTCCTCCCCCCGCCTCCATTTTGTTGATCTGTTGTCCTCCTCGTGTGCCCGACCCGCCTCCCAGCTGACACGCCCTCCCACTAAGCTTAATACAGCGCTGCTCGGCTGCAAACGCTGTGACTCACTCCTCCTCACGGACAGAGTGGTCGCTCCCTGTGCTCCTAGCTACAACTTGGTATCGTAGCGCCGCTTTGCTGAAAAGATCTCTGCCTTAACTGAATTTGTCTTTGCCTGCTGTGTGCTAGCGCTTTGCATTATCAGCGCTATAGATATTAATATTGATTCTGGCTGTGTGCTTATACTGACTTTGGCTGGGCATCGTAGCGCCGCTTTGTCGAAGAGATCCCTGCCATAACTGTAACTGTATTTGCCTGCTGTGTACT
This sequence comes from Lissotriton vulgaris, assembly GCF_964263255.1. Lineage (NCBI taxonomy): Eukaryota > Metazoa > Chordata > Amphibia > Caudata > Salamandridae > Lissotriton > Lissotriton vulgaris. The sequence continues at coordinate 611,467,984 of NC_141693.1, read as the reverse complement.
AGCGCTCTGCATTATCAGCGCTATACTAATTCTTAGCTGTGTATTTACTCTGTCTGCGCGCCTGCCAATAGCGCTACGCTCCGCTCCTCCCCCCGCCTCCATTTTGTTGATCTGTTGTCCTCCTCGTGTGCCCGACCCGCCTCCCAGCTGACACGCCCTCCCACTAAGCTTAATACAGCGCTGCTCGGCTGCAAACGCTGTGACTCACTCCTCCTCACGGACAGAGTGGTCGCTCCCTGTGCTCCTAGCTACAACTTGGTATCGTAGCGCCGCTTTGCTGAAAAGATCTCTGCCTTAACTGAATTTGTCTTTGACTGCTGTGTGCTAGCGCTTTGCATTATCAGCGCTATAGATATTAATATTGATTCTGGCTGTGTGCTTATACTGACTTTGGCTGGGCATCGTAGCGCCGCTTTGTCGAAGAGATCCCTGCCATAACTGTAACTGTATTTGCCTGCTGTGTACTAGCGCTCTGCATTATCAGCGCTATACTAATTCTTAGCTGTGTATTTACTCTGTCTGCGCGCCTGCCAATAGCGCTACGCTCCGCTCCTCCCCCCGCCTCCATTTTGTTGATCTGTTGTCCTCCTCGTGTGCCCGACCCGCCTCCCAGCTGACACGCCCTCGCCCCTCCCCTCCCTCCATCCATATATGACAGGTATTCTTGCGCGCAGCGTTCACGCGCAGCAACCGCGCCCCATTCGCGCCGAAGGTGCGCCAAAGGTAAGCCCGTCTACGCCCGTCCGCGCCAAGACCGCGCCCAGCGCCAGACCCCCTGCCCCTCTCACCGCCCACCCCCCCCGCATTACCTACGATGCCGCCACCCTCCTAGCCCTTAACCCCGGCCGCGCCCCCACCTGCGTCCAAGCCGCTCCTGGACGCACCCATGGACCTTTCTCCTGCTACTCTTGCAAATTCAGCAGCACCGACAACATCTCCGCTACGACCACAACACAGATTCCCGACCCCAACCACCTAGAATGCATCCTTCTCAACACCCGCTCGGTCCACAGGCACGCCATTGACCTTTGGAACCTACTAGACACCATCTCTCCTGACGTCGCCTTCCTAACGGAAACATGGATGAACGCTTCCTCCGCCCCTGACATCGCCATCGCCATCCCTGATGACTATAAGATCACACGCAAGGACCGCACCGACCATACAGGAGGTGGAATCGCTATCGTCCATAAGAAAACAATCCGCATCTCAACCAGCTCTGATGCCAACCTCGCCAACTCCGAACACCTTCACTTCCAGATCCACATCGACCCCAAGACCACACTCAGAGGCACCCTCCTCTACAGACCACCAGGACCACGCGCAAAATTCAGTGAAGACATCACGGACTTCATCACCCCACACGCGCTCCCCTCCAAAGACTACATCCTTCTGGGAGACCTCAACTTTCACCTTGAAAAGATCAACGACCGCAATACCGCCACCCTCTTAGACAACCTCGGACTTAAACAACTGGTCACTTCCCCCACCCACATCGCAGGTCACACTCTCGACCCCATCTTCACCTCCAGCAACCATGTCTCCTTCAGCCACACTACGGATCTCCTCTGGACTGACCACAGCTGCGTTCACTTCACCTACAACAAGCCGAAACCCATCATCCAACTCCAACCAACTCTACAAAGAAACTGGAACAAAATCACCACAGAACAGATCTCCACATCGCTCCTTCAAACATCCCCAGCCCTCTCTTCTAACGCCAACGAAGCCGCCTCCAACCTCACCCTTTGGTTAGCCAACACCGCCGACACCTTAGCACCACTGAAAAAACGTCAACACAAACTTGGCATCAAGAAGGCCGCATGGTTCAACGACGACCTCAAGAAGGCCAAGAAACTATGCCGCTCCCTTGAAAAGGCCTGGAAAAAAGACCCATCCACCAGCAACAAGGATGCCTTCAAAAACGCCATCCGTACTCACCACCAACTGATCCGAAAAGCCAAGAAAACAGCATTCAAAGATCGACTTGACAACAACGCCCACAACAGCAAGGAACTTTTCAACATCGTCAAGGAATTTTCCAACCCCTCGGCCAACTCCAACGACATCACCCCCTCTCAAACCCTCTGCGATTCCCTAGCCTCTTTTTTCCACAACAAGATTGCTGACATCCACAACAGCTTTGACAACCAACCCGGAAGCCAACCCACCCTACCATCAGCTGACCATCTTCCCCCCGTTAACACCCTTAACGCCTGGAAGCCAATCTCCACTGAGGACACCATCCGACTAATGAACTCCATCCACTCTGGATCCCCCACAGACCCATGCCCTCACCACATCTTCAACAAAGCAGACTCCGTCATAGCTCCGCACCTCCGAGACGTCATCAACTGCTCCCTCAACTCCGCTACCTTCCCAGAAGACTGGAAACACGCTGAACTCACCGCCCTTCTGAAAAAACCAACAGCAGACCCCACCGAACTCAAAAACTACCGCCCCATCTCGCTTCTTCCATTCCCGGCCAAAGTCATCGAGAAAGCCGTCAACAACCAACTCGCCGCCTTCCTCGAAGCCAACAAATCCCTCGACCCCTCACAATCTGGCTTCCGAGCCAAACACAGCACTGAGACCGCCCTCATCGCAGCAACAGACGACATTCGAACTCTGCTGGACAATGGAGACACAGTCGCCCTCATCCTCCTCGACCTCTCTGCAGCCTTCGACACAGTCTGCCACAGCACCCTTTTACAACGCCTCAGAAACATCGGAATCCAAGGAAAGGCACTGGAATGGATCACTTCGTTCCTCACCGGAAGAACCCAGAGAGTCCGCCTCCCACCTTTCAAGTCCGAGGCCACCGAAGTCATCTGCGGCGTACCACAAGGATCCTCACTCAGTCCCACCCTCTTCAACGTATACATGAGCCCCCTCGCGGCCATCGCCCGCCAACACAACCTCAACATCATCTCTTACGCGGATGACACTCAACTGATCCTATCTCTCACCAAGGACCCCAGCACCGCCAAAACTAACCTACACGAAGGAATGAAAGAAGTCGCCGAATGGATGAAACAAAGCCGTCTGAAACTGAACTCAGACAAAACAGAAGTCCTCATCTTAGGTAAATCCCCCTCTGCATGGGACGACTCCTGGTGGCCGGAAGCCCTCGGAAATGCACCCATCCCGACAGACCACGCACGGAACCTTGGCGTCATCCTGGATTCTTCACTCTCAATGAACAAACAAGTCAGCGCCGTATCCTCTTCCTGCTTTAACATTCTTCGCATGCTCAGAAAAACATTTCGCTGGATCCCCTCCGAAACAAGGAAAACAGTCACCCACGCTCTAGTCACGAGCCGACTGGACTACGGAAACACCCTCTACGCAGGTACCACCGCTAAACTCCAGAAGAAACTACAACGAATCCAAAACGCCTCAGCCAGGCTCATATTAGACATCCCACGCAACGAACACATCTCTGGTCACCTTAAAGACCTCCACTGGCTACCCGTCAATAAGAGGATTACTTTCCGACTGCTTACCCACGCACACAAATCACTCTACGACATCGGACCAGATTGCCTCAACTCTCGACTGTCCTTTTACACCCCCTCCCGACAACTTCGCTCGTCCAGCCAAGCCTTCGCCACTGTACCTCGCATCAACAAGACCACCATGGGAGGCAGATCCTTCTCATACCTGGCTGCCAAAACATGGAACTCACTCCCCGCTTACCTTCGCCTCACCCAGAATCACCTAGCGTTCAGAAAGCAGCTTAAAACGTGGATATTTGACAAATAATCCTCCTCCCCTTCCTAAGCGCCTTGAAACCCTCTGGGTATGTAGTGCGCTATATAAATGTTATGACTTGACTGTTATGACTTGACAAATAGGGGCATTTTACCAACAACTAGCGATATTTATCGCTAAGTAGGCTTAACAGCAATTTTTTTATCACCGCTCATCGCCGGATATTATCGCTAAGATAACGTGCTATTAGCAACGTTTATCTCAAAAGCAATAATATTTCCGGCAATAGCGGCGAAATCCGTGAATATTGCTGAGAATACAGCGATATTCAAGCATTATCGCTAACAGGGTCTTAGCCATTATATCCACCTCCCATTGGATATAATGGCTAAGAACTCGTCTGAGCAGGCGTTAGTTTTTGGAGATATTTGCGCTTAGCGCGAATATTTCCATCGCTACGCCTGTGTTGATAATAGGCGATAGCAACGTTAGTGACTGTTTTCAGTCGCTAACAATTAGGGTATGCCCACTTAGCATGTCAGTAGCGAAAAATATCGCTGGCATGCTAAGCGGGCCCCAAACCGCTCGCTATTGCCTAAAAGCTGTCGCTAACTGATGTTAGCGACAGCTTGCTAATAGAGCGATGAAATTATCGCCGCTTAGCGGCCGAAAATGGCCGCTAAAGCGGAGATAATGTCATTTTGCCTGCCTCGATAATATGCCCCATAATTCTTTGAGCTGTTTTGCGATACTTTGCTTTAAGCGGGAGTTCCATGGGTTGTATATCAGCATTCCCAAACTCAGTCGCAGCCTGTGCAGGTAAGAGCGGTGGGGCGGGTGGGGGGGATTTCAATGGACTATGACGAGGGAAAATTAATTATTTATTTAATTTTCCCTCATCAAGGTCCGTCGAAATACCCCCACCCCCCACCTCCCCACCTGGGGCCACCGCCCCACTGCCCTTACCTGCAAGGGCTACAGCTGCCCAAACTATCATCTCTGTTTTTTTATGGAAGCTGAATCTACTAACATTGGAAGGCTGGTCTTTGAGGCAAACAATAGCACCTCCTTGAAGAGGGCACTAAGCAGGAGCAATTTTTTAATTTCTCCCAACATAGTGCAAATCTGGGTGGATGGTGTTAGGCATTCTGTTTCTGCACAATGAGGAAGAGAGCAGCCGGCCATATCATACTAAACAGGGCTCTGTGCTGCTCTCTCTCCCTCTAGAGCAATGCAGTGCAGCCAGCCTGTTTGCTGCATTGCATTGCCCTGCTTTTCAGTAAATCTACCCCCAGGGTTTTCATCACTGGCACATTGCGAGAGTGAAGGCAGAGATGGAGATTTGCTATCCCTTGCATTAGTCTATCCCTGCATTGAAGGACCATAGTTCAGACAACAATTCGGAAATCCTTGTCAGATATGACACGTTTTAGTTTTCCCTGCCATTGCTATCCTGTCTTTGGACAGTGAATCAGCACATGTTCATCAGGGGTGAAGCATAGATTCTTGACTTTCCACAAAAAGGTGGAAAAGATTCCAAAAGATTTTTTAAGGCATTCTGGTACGGCCCACTTAACCTTTCATCTCCCCACAGGCAATAAAATGAGACAGAGTGACTTGGGAAATAAAAACACTTATAATGTAAGCCCCAGGACTAATGTATGTTTGTTTGTGGTCCGTGCATTATAGGTTTTGTTCTACCCTCAATGTGTGGGATGATTGGTATAGGCTCAGGTGAGCACTATAACAAAGTGGCTGCCAAATAACGTTGAGTGACTTGCACACAAAGACACGATGCCTTGATTTCACCAGTTCTCTTAATATAATAGAGGACCTAGGACGAAGAGGACACAGATCTTCTGCAAAAGTTATAGACAGGTAGGGAACCTCATATCATGCAATTCAATTTAGCACAATCAAAAGCAGTAATACATTGCTATAAATAACAAAAAGGATAATTTGATAAACAAATCATACAATAAAGAAAAGACTGTGAGAATAATATCCACTTGCTAAACAATATTTGCACTTTGTAATAGAGACATAAGAATTTAGGAAATGCGGTATTAGATGATAAACAGCTATTTATGGACCATAGAGAAAGATGTCACAAAGGTAGGAAGAGCAAAACCAACAATGAGGGTCCTGTCCAGTAAGTTAGTCCATCTAGAATGGAACATGTAGCAGATACTTGAAGATGCTTCCCAAACATGGGGATTCCTTTATTAGCACCTGGTAGCAAGAACATGTAGGAACTTGGATAAATGGGACGTTGGGGAGATTGAGCTTGCACTAACCCTACACCTTTGTTTAATTATTTGTTTGTGGGTTTTAGTAGAATGATACACATCTTCAGCAGTCATCTCGGAGCTCTGTGGAGAGTGTGTGGGGGGAGTAAAAGTTCTAATGGACAGCAACAGGACACCCTACCTAAATATCACTTTATACATTTCATAATGTAACATAACGTAAGGAGGCACCGGAGAAAGCAACAATCAATAATGACCAAGGTAAAAAGCAACAAGCAAAAGAAAGAGATCTTCAGTAGTGGAAAAGCCTTGAGGTAAAGGTCTACAATTTTTACCAGTCTAAGTCATCTGATTGGTGTGGGGGAAAGATGCATCTTTAGGTGTTGTCTGAATTTTAGGATACCATTCAGATGAGGCCTGAAGAAGAGATTGAAGTACCGAAAAAATAATTACAGCCCTGTAGAGCTATACTTACAAATAGCCCAAATACCAATTACCAATAATCAGTCAGTTGGCAGTGTAGAAGGTCCAATCATTTATTATACAAACAAACTTTGCCAGAGGAGCCTCTCGCGACCTAACCACTTGAGGTCCGCCAAGAAGACTGCTGGCACATTATCAACAAACCACATATATACGGTTACATATCGAAACGGTTACCTAAGAAGGAAAAATACAAGTTGGTACAGGTTGGTGCAAAGGAAAGACCATATATGGAACACAAAGCATCCTTAGTTTAGCTCAGCTCGTTATAGCAAGGTCGAGGAGGGTGACTCCCTCATGCCAGCTCCAGGAGAGTCCGCACAGCGCCTCCTGGAATGTGCTTATCCAGCCTACCCCCACCTACAACCTTGACAGGCCTGACGTGCAGAAGCAGTAGCTTGTTACATTTGTCAGACTATTTCTCAGCAGAACAGCTCTTTACTAAGTGTAATGGTAGGTTTCCACTAATGCTGCAAGCAGACTAGGCCCCAAGATGGCGCCTGTGGGATCTAACTATATTGTCTATGAGGAGACGAAAAATACGATAAGGTGTACATTAATCACTAAGATATTACATATGTGAGCTTATTAATACTCGAACACCCACCCTAGTCTAACTGCAGTTATGGGTTTTACTAAGCCTAAGTCAGATTTTGGTTCCTCAAACCCTCCTTTTAGCGTGATGTAGCTAACTTAAGGGAAACACTAATCCCGGAAAACTTCCTCATCAATGGCCGTTAACTCACAAATCTCCTGTTGGAGCATCTGAGGCTTGGAAAGGGTAGGGGAAGGGACGATCATGGTTGTCAATTTGGCAGCACAATAGGAGCAACAGGCTGGACCACATTGCATACAAAGCCAGCAAGTGAAGAGGATACCTACGGCTCTAGACACTATCATCAATAATTTCCAACCCCAAGTAGATAGAAGCCCCCAAAACCAGCTGGAGAGTGACCATGATCCATTCTCAGTGTGCATTTCCGCCCCAATGCGATGCAATTTTTGAATAGCTAAGTGAACTGTGGGGGCGGAGTCTGGAATGTAAACACAGCAGGAGCTGCCGATCACCCGACATGCTCCTCCACGATCAGACAAGATAACGTCAAGAACCATCCGGTTCTGAAGAGAAACGAGCCTCGTAGCTTGAAGCTCTGTAATATTTGTCATAATCTCAGTAGTGATATTTATGACATTCTCCACTATCCTGGACAGTCGTCTTATTTCTCTACTATTGAATATTGGTCCCCAAAAAGGGACCAAACCTTTTGTAAAATCCGTAAACTGTTACAAGGAAGTTTGATCGACCTCAATCATTCCGAGCTGTCTTCGCTGTCTATTGGAAACCAGTTTTGTGCTATGAAGTTGATGAGTTTTGTGATAATCTGATGGAGCTATGTGTACGGGAGGGTACAGGAAAGATAGATAACATCGCCCTGCCCATCCCCTTGGTAACCAGGTGTAAGCATTTTTCCTGCATACAAAATACACATTCGGTGGTGTCAACAGTGGAGGACTGCTAAAAATTCATTCTATATGTATAATTACAAATACTATTCCCAACTTGTACATGCCCAATTCCCTGCACACAGAAAGCAGAGGGGGTATTTAGGATAGGGACGGGCATAATGCGTTCACTGGTGACATTTCTGGTGACAAACTGCTGGAAATACTGTGAATGATTAAAACTAGCAAAATCATAAAGTTCATCTTTCAACCAAGTACTGTTTTCATTAGCAGTATACAAATTCATACAGGCATCTGGGTCTAATGATCCCTCCCCCTCATTTCCCGCTGGATCAAATTCCTGGTGTAGTACTATGGAATTGGTGGAGCATTTCTGCGAATACATTCTTAGCATAAGTCTGGCGATGTCTCTCTTTATGTGGTGCTAAAGTGAACATCAAGTGCTCAGGCGGGGCAATGGTAGAAGGCATCATGGCTTGCATTGGATATCTATACTCCAAATATACGAATATACTCATAAAAATGGCTAATATAACTGTTATTACTAACACAAAGGCTATTTTTACACACATGGTCCAGGCAGAAAACATTGGCTCATGAAATGGCAAATATCATGGTGCAAAAGGACGTTCTTCTTCAGGTATAATGCGACCAAAAGGGTACATTCTTAACTAAAAGTCCAAAGCTAAGCTCGGGCACAGCAGTCCGTCCTGCCAGAGGGTTCTTCTCCCTGTGTCCGTCTAGAGTCTCACAGGCAGACTCCTATCATTCATCTCAAGAAAACAAAACGCTGTCGTCGAGGAAATCCAATGTACAACCTGGCCGTTTACAAGTGACAGTCTTTCTTTCTGAACAGAGCACAAGACGAAAGTTCCAGCTCTCAACTAGTTCAGTCCAGTGTCTCGCTCAGTACCTCAGACTTGAAATCTAGCTAACCCTCCTTATTCAAGTCTTTCCTTATCTCCTAACCGTGGCGTCTGAGGTACCGTGATGTTTTCTTGGCTGTAGGTTGTAACGTACATGACCCAGAACCTCCAGATCAGAAAACAGCACAGGAGGCACGTTTCCTTCATCGGAGCCCCTGCTTACTGGAATATCGGTGACAGGATGAAGGGCAATTGTGGATTCACCTGGGCCGTTTTGCCCAATCCCTTCACTCCTTCTTCTTGCCTTTGCTCTATTTCGCAGGCATCGGAAAAAGGAACGAATGCAGTGGCTCTCAGTTTCCTGGGTCAAAATTCTATCCGGATGCTGCCGATCATGAGGCAGCAGGAGCGGCAACAGTTTGAGGTGAGAAACGTGAATCCAGTGTTTCTTCCTCTCAACCTTCACATCCGTCCGTGTGGCAAGAATAATTTGATATGGCTTAGACCACCTCGGGCCAGGCTGGTGTCTTGTTCGTACTTTTTGACCAGCACCCACTGGCCGGGTTCCAATCGATGTCCAGGACCCTCTGGCAGGGGCTGCAGTTCAGATGCTACCTGCTGATGAATAGAACGGAGGTCTTTAGTCAAAGTATACAGGTAATCAATTAACATAGGATATTCAACATCGGTAAAGGACCGTGGTCTGGGCACTCCCCATGCATTAGCGGGTCACCCAAAAAATACTTCATAAGGAGAGAGACCAGAACGTGAATGGGGGGTAACTCATAATGACATGAGGGCCAGGGGCAAGGTTTCGGGCCACTTCAAACCAGTACTTTCCTGAATCTTAGCCATTTTTAGTTTCAGAATCCCATTATACTTTTCCACTACCCCTGCCGACTGAGGATGTTGGGCTGCATGAAATTTCTGTCGTATCTGCAGCCCATCACAGATATGCCTAACAAGAGCCCCATGGAAATGCCCCCCGTTTTCTGACCAAATCAAACAGGGCAGCCAGTATCTAGGGATAAATTCCTTGATGAGAGCTTTTGCTGTAGCCAAAGCAGTGTTCTCCTTAGTTGGGTAAGCCTCAACCCATTTACTAAAGGCACAAACCACTACCAGAACATATTTTAAGTTGTTGACGCGCTCCATGTGGATGTAATCCATCTGGAGTACTTCAAACGGTAAAACGGGAGGTGCAAAATTCCCACTCAGAACACTTTCTCCCTTTCCCGGATTGTGTTGTAAACAGACCATACAATATTGGACCAAATGGACAGCCGTCCTTTGAATGTTGGGATTATTCCATACTGGGTCCAACAAAGCACAAATACCTTTAGCCCCAATATGAGCTGGACCGTGGGCCATAATTACGAAGGCTTGAACAAAAGCATTGGGTAACAGCCATCTTTGTTTTTCCGTCAAATCAACCCAACAGTTATTTTCATCCAACTTTCCCACTTCCTACTCCCATCGCACCAATTCAACTAGAGTGGCTTCCTTTTGTATTTCTTTCACACTCTCTATGGTATTATTGAACAGATCAGATTCTTCCACCCATCTTGCAGAAGAGGTTACAAACATAGCTGATAGTGTGGACTGAGCCGTCTGCTTAGCAACCTGATCAGCAAAGGAATTCCCCTCCCCTACTTCATTTACCACCGCCTTATGTGCACTGCATTTGATTATGGCTAGTTTCTTGGGTAAGGTTAGGGCAGCAAGTAATTGTAACACCAAGGGGCCATTCTGTATTTTCTGACCATGAGAGGTGAGGAAACCCAGCTCCCTCCAGAGCCGCCCAAAGCTATGGGCCACACCGAAGGCGTATTGGCTGTCAGTATAGATGTTAACCTCGAGTCCCTCACTTAATTCACAGGCTCGTAATAATGCCACCAGTTCAGCAGCCTGGGCTGATCGATAGGGAACTCGAGAGGTCTCAACTACTGTTTTCAGCGTGGTAATTGCATATGCAGCTGTTGTTGTGCCATCTGCTAACTTGAAACAAGACCCATCCACATATAATTCCCCTTGGGGGTCAGATAGAGGAATGTCAGTGAGGTCAATTCTCCCTTTCGTTTCTTCTTCAGTTCGAAATATGCAATCATGTACATCATTTGTAGTTTCATTTGAAGGTAGAGGTAGTAATGTGGCAGGGTTTAACGTGGCACATCGCATAATCGTGATATGTGGAGCAAATAGTGTCAATTCATAACCAGTGAGGCATGTGCTTGTAAGATGCTGTGTTTTGGTTTTATTTAGCAATGCATCCACAGCGTGTGGCACCATCACCGTTAGACTAGAATTTAGAACGAGCCCCTCCGACTGTCGGATGGCCACCGCAACAGCTGCAGTGGCCCTCAGACAGCTAGGAAGCGCTCTGGCAACATTATCCAATGTGGCTGAGAAGTAACGCAAGGCCTTTGCTTACCACCAAATCCTTGCCTTAACACTGAAAGTGAGCAACCGTCGACCTCATGCACGTACAGTACAAAGGGGTTACGGTAATCAGGAGTACCCAAGACGGGTGCAGAACAAAGAGCAGATTTTAAAGAATCAAAAGAATGCTGACTTTCGTCAGTCCAAGGAAGAGGTTCATGCACATCTTTAGTGGATAAATGTATCAAAGGTTTAGCAAGAAGAGAAAAATTAGGTATCCATTGGCGACAGTAGGAAGTGATGCCAAGAAAAGCACGAACTTCACGTTGGGTGCAAGGGACAGACATGTTAGAGATAGTAGCAATTCGTTCAGGAGTCAAGCGCCTACCCTCCTTTGACAGTAGATGACCTTAGTAAGTCACCTCCTGTCAACAGAATTGAAATTTAGACACATACACCTTATTGCCTTTCGCTGCCAGATGATGCAATAATTTAACAGTGGCATCCTTACAACCCTCTTCAGTGTCGGACGCTATCAACAGGCCATCCACATATTGCAAGAGCACATTACCCGTGGGTAAAACTAAATCGTCCAACAGGGCCTTAAGGGCCTGACTGTATATGCTCGGACTTTCGGAATAGCCTTGAGGTGCACGACAGAATCTAAAGCTTCGGCCAGATAACGAGAAGCCGAAGATCTGCTGGCTGTCTGGATGAATCGGGATGCTGAAGAAGGCATTCTTCAGATCAATGACCGAAAAATATTGTGCAGTTGGTGTGATCATCGTTAGTATAGTGGTGATATCAGTCACTACAGGGTACTGTGGCACTACAATCTTATTAACCTCCCGCAGGTCTATACAAAACGATATGCATCAATATTCCCAGGGGATCCAGAATCAGAGCATTTCTTCAAAATCGGGAGAATAGGACTGTTACAAATATTAGCAGCTGTTTCCTCAACCACCCCTTTGTCAATTAAGTCCTGAATAATCGAGAGCAAAGCTCGTTCGCCAGCTGGCGAAATTTTGTAGTAAGGTATACGTGGCAATTTCGCATCAGGTTTCAGTGTAATATGGACGGGAGGGATGTCTAATTTTCCGACATCCGCATCTCCTGTTGCCCATAATGTAGTAGGGATGGCATCAAATTCAGGGGGAAGAGGTTCATTTTTGGCACAGCATTGTTTCATATTATCAGTGTGGGGCTGTATCGTTAAGTGAACACCATCTGGGGAACAATAGATTCTCGCATTCAATTTCTTCAACATATCCAAACCTAATAGGTTCTCACCACAATGTGAGGTCAACAAAAAGGGGGAATCAATGGTAACAGGACCAATAGTGAATGGGAAGGGTTTAGAGATGGGGCTTACCACCGGAACTCCTGAAAATCCTACTGATACATTATTTTGCCCAGACAGAGCCGCTCCTGGGACCAATGATCAAGCAACAGAACTGTTCATCGCTCCTGTGTCAATTAGAAAATTCTCGGAAGTCCCCATCAATTCCCCTTCCACATAGGGTCCTTGTTGATTGACTGGGATCGACACTTGGCCCCTACTCTGTCCCTGGCCGTCCTATGGATGAACATACCCATCCTGTTCTCCAAATGCGTAATCCTCATTATAGTATTGCCTACCTTGAGGGTTCTCAAAGTGGTTCCGCTCAGGCTTGCCTTGAGCAACTTCTTCCCTACGCATATCGCTCCGGTCTGGGCCGCCTCGCCCACGGCCCCGTCCCAGGACAACCCCGTTCGGGGCAAGCAGTAACGGACACTGAGCTCTCCAATGTCCTTCCTGTTTACAATAAGCACACTGATTTATCCCTAACGGCGGGGCCGCACCAGCACTTCTTCCTGTCCCCACCCCTCGAGATACTGGCCCTCGGACTCCTCTCCCTCCTCCTTGCCCTCCGATAACTTGCTGTAGCAATACTCGGGTCTTAAGATCCTTTGCCTTTTTCTCCACTTTATCCTTGCTCTCATTTTCCCTATGCTCATAGTATTGGGCCATACTTAATATCAACGAGGGAGTAGAGGTAGTCGTGGTACTCTCGGCGGCTTGCAGCCGAGCAGAAATTTCAGGTATCAAATTGGTCACAAAACGGTTTACAAACAACCGGACCCCGCCTTCCGTGGCTAGGTCCTGCCAGCTAAAATCGATGAAAGTACCCTCAAACCGAGTGAAGAAATCGGAAACACTTTAGTCTTTCTTCTGTTTACAAGCGGTCAATTTATCCCAATCAACTTTCCGTGGGGGAATGAGTGTGTGCATGTAAGCAATTATTTTTGCGGAGAGGGTAGTAATTTCATCTCTGGGCTTGTCCCCAGGTTTGCGGTCTCGGTCCCAGTCTTTCAACTGATTCCAAGTTCCCCCTAGTTCCGCTGCATGATCAGGGTCATGAACCTGTCGCCATATATATACAGGAACCATCAATCCGAAAAACAGTTCGACATCTGCTAAGGTCATTACAGCCGATGTTGCAGCTTCAGTTAGTTCTTTATAGTAAGCGGTGGGGTTGTTTCGAGGGTCAGGCAGTGATTTTAAGGCAAGGGCCTCGCTTTGTTTCCATGGTGTATATACCCATTGTTCCTGGAACCGTGCAGCTACTCGAGCTCGTGTAACTTGATTGTTATCACGTGCTTCAGGCACTTCAGGATGAAAAATAGGATGTACTTCCCTCATGGGATGTTGAAAATCCCAGTTGGGACATTTCACGAACATTCTGCTCCGGTATTTCACCACGGTTTCTACGTTTTTGTACACTTCCACTTGACTTAGATCAAACTTGTGAGCTCGGTCTAAGATGTCATACAATATTTGAGGGGCCAATCCATCCTGAAAGCATTGTTCCCATGCGTCAATAAGGTAACGGGACATTTGATGCAAAGTATGCTGCTGCATAACCGGTTTGAGGTCTCTTATAGTATTCCACAAATCGGCCACTGTATATACATCCTTCCGCATCCATTTAACTGCCTGTTCTGCTCTAGCCTCCTTCTCACTATAGCCCAAAGAGGCTCTCGTAAACAGTTCCCTAGCGCTCATTCCACCTGGGTCCCCCAGTGGGGTAAGCTCCCTCTCTTCAGGGGTTGCACCAGCTGATTGAGATGTCCATATGGGACCCGGGGTTGCCAGAACTATATGGGAAGCTCCCGGGGGTTGCCGTGTATCAGGGATAAGGGTAGCCGTGTCTCTCAATGAGGTAGGGATGGCACAAGTAGTACCTAGGGGGTTGAGAGACACGTCTGCCCCCGGGGCAGAGGCTAAAGAGGCAGTAGACGGATGAAGAGGCACAGCGGGGTATATGCGCTGAGGCGCATACGGTGGCGGAGGCCGAACATTCAATAAATCCTCTATCTTATCTTCCGCCTCGTTTTGAGTCACATAACCTGAACTGCCTATCTAGACACTCAATATTTTGCTCGGTCTGATTTTTATCATGAGCAATGGCTTTCTGAGTTACAGTTTGTCCTTGCTTTATCTTTATTAATTTCTCCGCCCTAATACGTCTCCGCTTTGCTTCCTTCTGCCATTTATTAAGAGTGTCGAACATGGCCTGTCTGCTGCGTTTAACAAACAGACGATCTTGTAAATACTGGATCTTTTTCTCATCAAAAGATCCTGTCAGCAACCACTGTAGTTCTTCATTTTCTTTGGTGTACTTATTCCATAGGATATTAAATAGGAGTGGGCCAATCCCATGCTTACAATTCATATCATGACTGGGGCTTTCCTCCGGAGGGGCTGGTTGGCTTTCGTCCAGTCTCGTACCTCTCCGGCAAATACAGCCGAAGCATAACTTATTAAAACACGGCATCGCCCCTCTTCTAGAATCTAACTACTTCTAGCTGGAAAGGAAAAGGTTATTTACAACGCTCTCATACACATGGCCATGTTTACAATCAAATTCAATTACACACAAATAAATCGACCACAATCTGTACATTGACATAAAGAGTCAAACAAACTTATATCAGACAGAAGGTGGAGCCCATCGACTCCCACCTATGGAGAACTCCTTCCAATATTTCCAAAACAAAGAGACCCAAAATCAAGCGTCAGAATCAAACAGTCTTGTCCTTAGACTGTCTAGAGATAGCCACACAGGTTTCTTCAAACCACAGACCGACCTACGGACCATTCGGCAACCTTCGTGGTTTACCTCCCGGACTATTCTGGCTGAGCCCGCTTTTTCAAGCGCCGCTCCAGATCTGTCCAAGGGCTACTCAATCTCAGCTGTCAGCCTTTCCAAGAGCAGTCCGGCTGGGTGTAAACCTCCTTCGCAAGTTACACCAAGGCGTCTGGTTCCAATCTCTATCACTCCCCAAAATATTCCAAGACAGGAGCGTCTGCCCATGCAGTCTCAATACTGCCCCTTCAGACCCCCTTCTGAGTTCTCCGTGGCCTGAAACCACCAAATTCCAAATTCAAATCCAAAGGATATCCAACACGAGACAAAACAAGTCACTCACCTGGTGAACTCAGGTCTGATTGCGCGTTCTCCACTGCCAACTCCTGTTGACCAACGTGGTCTGTTCCCGGATTATACCCGTAGGACTCCGGCGTGAGGTCACTAGCAGCTAGGGGTCTCTCGATCGGGAGAGCGGAGCAACCCCCAAACTTTTTCGGTCGATCCTCCACCCCCGATCAAGGTCACCCTTCCCACTGTCCCATTCCTTTCTGATTACAGAGGGATGACCCCAACGCGGAGTCCCGGCGGAGTCGCCAACTGAAGTACAGAAAAAATAATTACAGCCCTGTAGAGCTATACTTACAAATAGCCCAATTACCAATAATCAGTCAGTTGGCAGTTTAGAAGGTCCAATCGTTTATTATACAAACAAACTCTGCCAGAGGAGCCTCTAGCGACCTAACCCCTCGAGGTCTGCCGAGAAGACTGCTTGCACATTATCAACAAACCACATAAATACTGTTACATTTCGAAACCGTTACCTAAGAAGGAAAATACAAGTTGGTACAGGTTGGTGCAAAGGAAAGACCATATATGGAACACAAAGCATCCTTAATTTAGCTCAGCTCGTTATAGCAAGGTCGAGGAGGGTGACTCCCTTCTGCCAGCTCAAGGAGAGTCCGCACAGCGCCTCCTGGAATGTGCTTATCCAGCCTACCCCCACCTACAACCTTGACAGGCCTGATGTGCAGAAGCAGTAGCTTGTTACATTTGTCAGACTATTTCTCAGCATAACGGCTCTTTACTAAGTGTAATGGTAGGTTTCCACTAATGCTGCAAGCAGTCTAGGCCCCAAGATGGCACCTGTCGGATCTAACTATATTGTCTATGAGGAGACGAAAAATACACTAAGGTGTACATTAATCCCTAAGATATTACATATGTGAGCTTATTAATACTCGAACAGCCACCCTAGTCTAATAGGTACAGCATGCTAATTTCTAACTGCATTTATGGGTTTTACTAGGCCTAAGTCAGATTTTGGTTCCTCAAGATCTACTTCAGTATATTTTCAATTTAGATAGCTCAGTAGCCACAAAGTTAGCCGAAGATCTCAGGCATCTGGGGGGATGGGTATTTTAGAGGACCTAGTGTATGACCATCCATGAATGTACTTGTGTACAATAGACAATGTTTTGAAGAGTGATCTTTTTTTTAAAGGAAGCCAATGTGGTGATCTGAGTTCTTGTGTAATATGATCTTTACCCCTTAAATGGCAAACAGACCTTTCAGCATACATGTAAAACATGGCATTGTGAGCCTCTAGAATTGATTCAAGTGCCTGTAGAAAAACACTGAAATCACAAGATGAGAGTGTGGAGCCCTGCAAGTGATGGATAACATTTCAGCATAGAACTAGGGGTGGGCAATAAACTCTGCTCTGCTGGCAGAGTTCACTGACTGTTCCCACTCTGTGCTACACTAGCCGCATGGTTGAGTTTTTTGTTGCATCTGGATCGCCAACACAAATTTGTCAAATAAGAATTTGCATTCCCTAGCGTAAATTTCGGGTGCTAGAACGCAACCCAGTGAGATTTTCTCAATGTGGGTGGTTGGTGCAGATCGCGACCATTGCATTGAGTACGCTGCAGCTAGAGTAGAAAATCTACTCGAGCAGAAGAAAAAAGCAGCGCTCTCTGGTGTTCCCACGTTCATGCTGTGAACAAACTCCGGGTGCTAAAAATCAGAATGAGGAGCGTGTCATGCCGAATTCCGCCCGCTCACAGAACTCAACGGAATCTCGCAGAGTGTTTATGTAACTTCGTAAGGTATGCCCACCCCTACATTGAACTACCTAGTTTGATTTTATGGATTCATTAGTCAGAAACAAAGTGAACCAATATAAGGAAGTACTCCCCACTCCTATGTATAATGACAGCTATTCTAGCAGAAATGCTTCTGTGTTTGCATTTATACTCTGTGTGAATCGGTTAGTGGTAGAATCTTTGCAAGGAAGAAAGTCTGAATTTTCCATCAGCATCTGTCCCATAAAAAATATTTCTTTTTACTCTTAAAGTTCCCTGGTTTGCTTCTTTTTCATGTTGTAGGTGCCCAATTTGAGTGACCACCCAAACTAGCCAGTTATTCCTGCTGGGATACTACCTGACAAACCAGAAGCACTGCCAGGCACTGTCGATACTGCCTAATAGAGTGGGACAAGGCCCGATGGAGGAGGGGATCCAATAGCCAAGAAGAAGGATGACAATGACTGGCAGAGTACAGGTGAGGAGCCTTATATGTGCAAGTCTATCTGACAATCTTACTTCTCTTCATCAATAAGCCAGCTATATACCCTGAGGAGCGCAAGTCCTGCGAAACAGACTCCACCCAATTCCTGCTGATATGACAGTGAGCTTGAGTCTGAGGTGCCCCTGTTAGGTTGTGAAAATCTCCAAGGTCACAAGGCCAGCACCCATTAAGTAGGTACTTAAACAGGGCAGAAGAAGTTAAGCTAAAAAAGCCAAGTCTTCTGTAGCTTCCCGAAGATCAGTTTTCTAGGGATCCAGGGCAACTGAAGCAGTAAGGTATTCCAGAGTTTAGATGTCCAAAACCTGAAGGAGCGCCTTCACTGTTCAGCTCTTCTGATTCTGGGTATGAAAGCCAGCCTTAGATTGCAAGACCTAGGAGCCCCAGAGGGGACGTAGGGCTGAATCAAGTGTCTAAGAAAGATGGAGGATGGATTGACGAAGGTGCAGAAAACAAAGCAAAGGACCTTAAATTTGATATGCCTTTCAACCGGTAGCCAATACAGACCAGAGAAGTGAGAAGAGATACATTGGTGTTTACAAATATGCAGGTGAAGATGTGCCACCACATTTTGTGTTGTTTGAAGTTGTCTAAATAACATTTGAGAAATTCCCAAATACAGCACTTTCCCATAGTCCAGGCATGATGTAGTACTAGTATGGACCATGGGCCTTATTTATGAAGGCCTTGCGCCACCGGTGCGTCACTTTTTCCCATTTTAAAAGTGACGCAAAAGTGGCGCAAGACCTTCATAAATAAGGCCCCATGTCTTTTTGGGTGACAAGTGAAAGCACTTACATCAGGCTCCTTAAAACACCAAAACAGTAAGCTGACAAGTTCTTTATTTTATGTATTAGAGTTAATATGAAATCAAGTCATACACAGGTTTTTTACTGAAAATTTAGGTGCTGATAAAGACTTGAGAAATCCTGCTAACGAAAAAAGCGTCCAGGGGTGAGGCTGGTTCCCCACTGACGTTACTTCCGTCTTTCCACTGTTCAGTGTCAATGAATTAAGACCAATCCAATTGGCCACAGCCAACAGAAAATGTCTTAATTGTGAGGAGTTGTTACCTTGATCTGGTGGAAGTTAGATTACAAGCTGGGTTTCATCCACCTAGGTGACCCTAGCAAGGCAAAACGATTCCTCAATGTCGGCAAGTGGGAGGACATATAGGTTGCAAAGGGTTTGGCTCAGAGAAGATCCCTGGGGACACCAAGGGAAACTGTCGGGTTTGCAGATGAAAAGGGATTGACGGAAAGCAGCAATCTTCCCAGAAGGAAGTGAATCACTCCAAGGCCTTATCATAGATCACACAATCCAGCAAACTGCTAAAACAGAGTTGTGGAACACATTTTCAAAAGAGGCAGTCACCTGCAGCAAAATAAAAGACGCGGAGCCTCCTTGAAGAAGGTTGCATCTTAATTCTTCAGTTACAACTAACAGGGCAGACTCAGTACAGTGATAAGGACAAAAACTCGACTTTGAGGAGTGGACAAGATTGCGTGATTTAAAATATCCAGAGGGTTGACAGTAAATGTGTTTACCCATAGCATCATTGATCGTTTGAGGTCCGAGACATTATTAATTTCTTGTTTTATATCTAGGTAAGGTTCCCCAAATATCTGATTTGGAATTTTAGATAACCTAAAACCTATGTGCAAGAAAGAAACTCTGGATTTTCAAGTTTTAACATGTATCAGAGTCAGCTCTAACTGCTGAGAGTGGAAGATAGGGTTTGGTTAAAAAAAGATTCTCTGTAGTGTTCACTTGCACTTCATACGAGAGATCCTAGATGTCTGAGGACCAAATTACATTCTTAGAGCCACTGAAGAGTACTGAGAACGGCTTAAAAAATCATCTGCTTGCTACAAACAGGCACTAGCAGTAAAAATTGAGACCAGAAGCCTCATTCCTAGCCCTAAGGTTTTAGAATGGCCTACCTGAGAACATCAGATAGTGGGATTATTATTAGGGGTGCATGTAACTCACATAATTTACTATAGGGTAATTATGTGAAATTACAGCAAAATTATCCAGAATAAAGAAAGGATCATAACCCAGCATATACTGCTAATTGCTTAATTGCGACCGCTGAGCCTGCTCCAGGCGAGGTCGCCCCCACCCACCGCTGCTCCTACCCGCTGATTCCCAGTGCGCTGCCTGCTGACTGCGTTGCCTTCTGTGTTTCCCCCCCCCCCGCCTGCTGCCTCCGTTTTTGCCGCCTGTATTCCCTTTGCCTGTCGGTTTTCTGCCTCCTGTATTCACCTTCCCCTTTTGCCTTCTGTACCCCTATTTCCCCCCTTCTGCTGCTCTCCCCCTACCTGTTAGCTCTCCTCTCCAGCCGCTGGACGACCCAGCCGCCGCTGAGCCACCCTCGGCCCTCCTTCCCGCCACTGACCTCCAGCCGACTCCGCCCCCCCTGCCCACTGGCCACCGCGCTCCCGCCCCCCAGCTGACCCTCCCTCCCGGCGCATTACTTATGACGCCCCCTGAGCGACCGCGCAACAGACGCGTGCAGCGGGAGCACCGAGTGAGCGCCGAAGGTGCGCAAAGGTAAGCCCGCCTGCGCCTGTCCGTGCCTGGACCGCGCCCAGCGTCAGGACCCCTGGCCCCCACAGATACCAGCCCACCCACGGGACCTACAACCCCACCGAACTCTACGCACTCAACACCGGCCGAATCCCGGGATGCTACCGAGCCTCCCCGAGACGCACCCACGGACCCTTCAGCTGCCACTCCTGCAAGTACACCTGCAACCGGACCTGCACTACACCAGCACCCACCAAGCCGAACACCAGCAGCAACCACCTCAAGTGCATCCTGCTCAACACCCGCTCCGTCCACAGACACGCCGTCGAACTCTGGAACCTCCTCGACACCACATCGCCAGACGTTGCCTTCCTCACCGAAACCTGGATAAACGCCTCCTCAGCGCCCGACATTGCCATCGCCATCCCGGAGGGCTACAAGATCACCCGGAGGGACCGCACCAACCAGACGGGAGGAGGCATCGCCATCATCCACAGGAACACCATCCGCATCACGACCAACACCAACGACACCCTCACAACCGCCGAACACCTGCACTTCCAGATCCACACCGACCCCAAGACCACCCTCAGAGGCACCCTCATCTACAGACCCCCGGGACCACGCACACAATTCAGCGAAGACTTCGCCGACTTCATCAGCCCGCACGGCCTCCCCTCCGCTGACTACATCCTCCTCGGGGAGCTCAACTTCCACCTGGAGAACAACAACGACCGCAACACCACCACCCTGCTGGACAACCTCGCCAACCTCGGTCTCAAGCAGCTAGTGACCACCCCCACCCAGTACGCCGGACACACACTTGACCCCGTCTTCTCATCCAGCAAGGACATCACCTTCAGCCACGCCACCGGACTCCACTGGACGGACCACAGCTGCATCTACTTCAGCTTCAGAAAGAACACGATCCACCAGCAACAGGTTGCACGAAGAAGCTGGAACAAGATCACAGATGACCAGCTCGCCGCATCCCTGAGCCAGCACCCTCCCACTAGCTCTGCCAACACCAGCCAGGCTGCCGCCAACCTCACGAAATGGATCAACAACTGCGCAGACGACCTCGCCCCACTGAGGACCCTGCCTAACAGACCCGGCAGCAAGAAAGCCCCATGGTTCACCGACGAACTCAAGAGCTCCAAGAAGAACTGCCGAGCCCTCGAGAGAACCTGGCGAAGAGACCCAACTCCGGATAACATGACCACCCTCAAGCTCGCCACCCGAAAGCACCATCATCTGATCCACGCCACCAAGAAAACCGCATTCAAGGAACGACTGGACAACAACGCACACAAAAGCAAGGAACTCTTCAACATCGTGAAAGAGCTCTCCAACCCCAACGCCGGCAACAACGACATCACCCCATCTCAAGACCTCTGCAACTCCCTCGCCTCCTACTTCCACAACAAGATCTCTGACATACACAACAGCTTCAGCACTCAACCAATGCTCCCCACGACCGCACCAACGCCCCCACCACCACCCTCCGTGCCTGGACCCCGATCAGCACCGAAGACACCATCCGCACGATGAACTCCATCCACTCCGGAACTCCTACCGACCCCTGCCCTCACCACGTCTTCAACAAGGCCGACGCTGTCATCGCACCCCACCTGTGGGACATCATCAACACCTCCTTCGACACCGCCACCTTCCCGGAGAGCTGGAAGCACGCCGAACTCAGCGCTCTACTGAAGAAACCAACAGCGGACCCCACCGAACTCAAAAACTACCGCCCCATCTCGCTCCTCCCGTTTCGAGCCAAAGTCATCGAGAAGACCCTCAACAAGCAACTGGCCGCCTTCCTCGAGACGAACGGACCCCTCGACCTCTCACAGTCTGGCTTCCGGGCCAACCACAGCACCGAGACCGCCCTCATAGCAGCCACCGATGACATCCGAGCCCTGCTCGACAACGGAGAAACAGTGGCCCTCATCCTCCTAGACCTCTCCGCGGCATTCGACACTGTCTGCCACCGCACCCTAGTGCAGCGCCTCAGCAACGTCGGAATCCAGGAGAAGGCTCTGGAGTGGATCATCTCCTTCCTCGCTGGAAGGACACAGAGAGTCCGCCTACCCCGTTCAGATCAGAGGCCACCGAAGTCATCTGCGGCGTTCCTCAGGGCTCCTCGCTCAGCCCCACCCTCTTCAATGTCTACATGAGCCCCCTTGCGGCCATCGCACGCCAACACAACCTCAACATCATCTCCTACGCCCACGACACCCAACTGATCCTCTCCCTCACCACCGACCCCGCCACCGCCAGAGCCAACCTACACGAAGGGATGAAAGACGTAGCCGAGTGGATGATGACCAGCCGCCTGAAACTGAACTCAGACAAGACGGAAGTCCTCATCCTGGGCTCCTCGCCCTCCGCCTGGGATGATTACTGGTGGCCCCCCGCCCGGGGCACCGCACCCAAACTGACAAACCACGCACGCAACCTGGGCTTCATCCTGGACTCCTCCCTCTCCATGACCAGACAAGTCAACGCCGTCTCCTCGTCCTGCTTCAATATCCTGTGCATGCTACGTAAGATCTTCCGGTGGATCCCCATCAAGACTAGGAAGACGGTCACCCAGGCCCTCATCACCAGCCGACTGGACAACGGCAACGCCCTCTACGCCGGAACCACCACCAAGCTCCAGAAGAGACTCCAGAGAATCCAGAACGCCTCAGCGAGACTCATCCTCGACATCCCCCAACACAGCCACATCTCCGGACACCTGAGAGACCTGCACTGGCTCCCGGTCAACAAGAGAATCACCTTCCGGCTCCTCACTCACGCACACAAAGCCCTACACAACCAAGGCCCGAGATACCTCAACAGCCGCCTCAACTTCTACGCTCCCACACACCAGCTCGGATCGACCAGCCACACCCTCGCCGCTGTCCCCCGCATCCGAAGAGCCACAACAGGAGGAAGATCCTTCTCCTACCTGGCCGCCAAGACCTGGAACTCCCTCCCGACCCACCTCCGCCTGACCCAAGACCACCTCGCCTTCAGGAAGCAGCTCAAGACCTGGCTGTTCGAGCAGTAGCGGACCCCCCCTCCCAAAGCCTCCGGGTGAGTAGTGCGCTATACAAATGCTATGATTGATTGATTGCATAGCACAAAAAGCATCCTCGAGTCCAAAATGGACCTAAAGATACATTTTGGGCTGAGGAAATAGCACTAAATGTGAGAAAAAAACTGAGCAGCAGCAGCAAACAGTCCTTATGATCTATTACTTTGCTCTTTCGGTGAGCAGTTATGCCCCAAACGTTCCAATTTACACAAGTTGGCAAAATCGTGTAATTTTTTGTAGTTGCTTACCGAATTAATGCAAAATTATCTAAAATAGCTCCAATTACTCTGGCGTAATTAAAATTTCGGCTAGGACTAATTCTTATTTGAGATTAGAGCCATTTCTAAAATGTATCCCATGAAGGTGGCTCCATATCCAAAACCTTGAACACGAAGTGAAATGTCAACAGCAGCTAACACTTGTGGAGTTAATTACCGCTTTCACAAAACTTGAGCCATTGTCACAAACTAACCCCAAAAGCCCAATTACCATCTACAATTGTCTGATCCCAATTTAATTCACCGAATCTCCCTCGTCAATGGCCAGACTAAGCTTACATTAAGCTTTATCAAGCCTCCGACGACTAAAGGAATTCCGAGTGCCCCCGAAGTTGCCCCATAGGAGAACATCGCCATATTTTCTCTGCTAAATTTGGAAAAGTGCTTGAGGTCACCTTTTAGCAGCTGTTATTGCTAAATACATCAGAGTTTTCCTATTCTATTTCATGTGAGCTGTTCTTTGATCCTGTTCATATATTAAAAGCATAGCTACTGCTCTGATTATTGGGCTACATTGAGTGTGATAACTTCTGCATATTATACAGAAGTTCTTATACCAGGCACCACACAACTTCCTTGCTTGCTCGGCCATAGCTGCCAATAGTGGGCTAGGGAACCAATTGAGTCTTAGCAACAGTGTCATCGGTCCTGGCCCAGTGTGGAGTAATTTTCTCCCAGCATGGGATTGGAGTTGGAGGAAAATGAGTGAGGAGCCTAGATGTCTTGACTCAAAACCCTAAAAATATTCTTGCTTTCCAAAAAGGACATTTTGCTTAACCCCTTCACTGCGGCGGCTATTCCGCCGCAGTGCTAAGGGGCGGGGCAGAAATGCGGCGGGCCATGCTGGTGACGGAACCGCTCCGTCACCAGCGTCGGTTGCGCTGTGCTTATGACGGAGCGGTTCCGTCATGGCCCCGCCCGCTCAATAGAACGCTCAACGCAGGCGCGGAATTCGCGCCGCGCATGAGCGGCGGGCGGGCCATGACGGAACCGCTCCGTCATCAGCACAGCGCCTCCGCAGCTGATGACGGAGCGGTTCCGTCATCAGCACTTAAGGGGTTAAAAATTAGGAGATTCTCTTATCACCTCCAGTCTTCTCAAACACTGTCATACCTTTACTTACCTGCATCATCAGGTACTGTGGATTTTGTTCTCCACACACCAGCTCTTTTAATTGTGGTTCCAGGATTAATATGTTTTAAACAGTTTTTACGTGGAGTTTGATCTAGAAACCAGACATAGTGGGTGAACCTCAAAATACCAGGCAGGTATACTTCTTCTCATTTCACCAATGCCACTATGAAGCCTCCTTAGTCAGCTGCTTTATGCTGCCACCAAAAAAGATCCCAAGAAGGCTCCAGATTTCAACACATTGCGTAAAAATGTTTTCTCTGCTGCAGAGGTGAAGCTACGAAACATCAAAATTGCAGTTTGGCCTGAGAATCTGATCCTTCTACTGGAGCTGCCTGTCATGTACATATACCACCTCTCCCTCTCTCCTCTCCTGTTCTCTGAGATTTGCATTCACATACAAATGGCTTGCGAGTGCCAGAGCCTATGTAGGTCCAACCTACCTCTGTTAGTCTCAAGGACATTGCTGCTAGTACCGCGAATGAGGCAGCAGGACACATTCAATTTCAACATAGAGCCCAAGGCGGACTGGTAGTAACCACCCTCTCCGTAGAAGGTTGAGGCCCAAAGACGTGGTGGCCCAACGACTGCTCCAGGATGTGGTTGCGTTTAGACCTAGGTGGAGTTCTGCGCATTCCTCTCTGTGGAACTCCGTGAAGAGACCTAAAAAATCTGCTGCACTGCGTGGCGTTCGCAAGCTGTGGAGTGCACTACGTCAAGCCGTTTTTGCTGATTTTTTATCCCACGCTGTAAAATCATTACTAACTACAACACATGCAGCGCAATAAGGTGCTGCATCTTTCTGCTGCTCGAGTAGATGTTCTACTTGAGGGGCAGCTTCCTAAATGCAAACTGAATGTTTCTCAACGCGAGAGGTAGCGACCACCCGTGATGGCCCGCATTGAGTAATCTCACCAGGAGGTGGCCTGGAGTAAGATTTTCCTCACTTGCGCTTGCCATCTTAATGTTGTCAAGAACGAGTGAGGATAAAACTCTGCTCCACTCTGTTCCACAGAGTTTTGTGGTGTGCGGAGTGGGAAAAACTCTGCAACTCCGTGAGCGGGGGGAATTTCACACCCAGGCCTAGTTGTGTTATGCAGATGCAGTGAATATCAACTTCCCTGCTGTACAGAAAAAGAAGAGGATATTGGCCTTCACTCCTAGTTAGTGTAAGAAAACAGAGGCAGACATAACGCTGCTCAGAGAAGTAGAATGGCTTCTACCGGAAATGTAATGACCCCCTATGATACAGACAGATGCAAGTAGGCCTCGAAGGTTGGAGTCAGCAGGGATTCCTAAAGCAGTGTATGTGTGGCATCCCCCGACCCCCATCATGGGAAGTGAAGGAAACATTTGTATAATTGTTAACATCTCTGTTAGCAAAAATGGCAATGAAATAGGGCCCTAGGGGCCAGCAGGCAAACAAGAACCTCCCCCTAATAAGTGGGAGGAGTTCGAGGAAAATGTGGCAAAGCACATCACCTGGAGGAGGTGGCATAGAAGAAGAAATGGCAAATTTGAATGCAGATTGCTCATGAGAATTTTGATGTCTACATGTTGCAAATCATTATTGATGCATGGTGTGGTAGCGCACTGTCATTTATAGACAGTGGATTTTCCATTGAAATGGGCACTAAACTTTCAGACACAAGTTTACTGATAAAACTATACAGCGCACAAGCGATAATGTGCAGAAATCAGGATTCAGCAAATACCTATCATTTGCATATCACCAAGTAAAGTGACTTGATTTTTTTTGATCCTATTAAAATATTTTTTCCTATTGCACTTCAGACTTACAAAAGAATGTACTTAATGTGTGCTTTCCTAAATGCTAATACATTTTACAATATTTGTACAGTTCAAGTTTTATGGTGTTAGAAACAAAGTTAACATCCTACAGACGTTGCTTTTACACTCAGCAAGAGTGCCACATTTCTCCCTTTTCAAAATCCTATCTCCTGGCAGTCAGAAAAAGAAACATAGTCACTAGTTTCAATGCTAAAAGAATAAGCAGGGATTTGACAGCAGACAGAGCATCTGACCTTTGTGACAAGATAACAGCATTATTTAATGGTAATTTTGTTGCTTATTCCCCTTCTGATCACCAACATTGTTATTTTGCTGCAGCATCCCCAGACTTCTACTTCCATCACCTATGCATTGCTCCCACATACGAAGTTATATCTCAACTTGTGTAACGACCGGATTCTCGGACCAGATAGAATCAGCTCACCAGAGCACCACCAACCCAGCCGGAACGTAATCACCTCCCTCCTTAGGACCTATTTACAACAGGTATCTATGTCTCCTACCCAAGGATGGGGAATTAGCAATATACATGCCTACGTTTTCTATAATACCACACTCTTACCATATAGTCTCACGGCAACTCAGGCCCAGACCATTGTACCCTAAGGCAGTTCTGATTATATACCATTACACACTGGCCGCAACCAGTGCTCGCTCAAGCCACAATCTTGTGGGTATAAATACCAGTATCCCCCCTGGTACTCTATTTTATCTCCGTACAAGCCACAATCTTGTGGGTATACACATCAGTTTCCCCCCTGATGCTCTCATTAACGCCGCCTCACAACGACAATCACTTTCCTATGAATACCATTAGCTCCTCATGTTGGGGAATCTCTCGTTATTTACTAGAGGTACAATACTACAATATTATAGATCACACAATAATGGCCAAATTATAGGATGTACGACTTATTCTCCATTTCAAGGACTCCTCTCTCCCTCATTATTCAGTTACCGTTTACCCGATCGGGAGTTGCGTCCAATCGGGAGACAGCACCTGACTAGAAGAACAGGTTACCTTTATTATACGAGAACAAGAGGCACATGCCGGTTCACTAAGAACTGGGGTACTTTATTTATCACAATAACAATATAACAATATAACACTATACTATAACATATAGCCTGCAAAGGAAAATGAAAGGTTAGAATGTGTGCACGCTAATAAGAAAGGGTCGACGTCACCTTATTAATATGAAGTCTGGACTCAGCAGTCATCTGGGTTCCCTTCTCGTTTGTGCCTTGGCTCGTCTTAGGGTCACACCTCTGCAGTCACGGATACACGTCTGCACCGCTATGCTCTGTCTCCTCTGCTTCCCTCCAAGTCACTGGAACCTTTCTCTCATCAGCTGCTTTTCTCTCTGGCTGTTCTGCACTACTCCTCTCTCCTCTCAATCACAGACCATCTTCACCTCTCGGCTTCGATCTCATAACTCAGTTTCTGCCACTCTGGTATTCGTTTCCTCAACTAACTGCTTCACTTTGTATGCTTTGATCTTAATATCAAAGTTCGCCAGCTGCTCCAACTAAAATAACTTCAATCTTTCTAAGAGAGCATCAGCTTCTCTGTCTTTCTCGGACTTCAAAATGGCGACTGTCTGCCCTGGAATAATTAATGGCATTGATGCTAACGACTAGCTGCCGCCTACAGACTGACTGACTCACTACCTCATGCTTTCGCTAATATGGAAGCTTGTCCCTTCATGGAAAGCTACGGCCAGTAACCTGCCGCCCACCAAATTCTTGTACCTCCCCGTACCAAGGACACGTTCTCAGCCGGCCGGCCTGATGTTATGTCTTCGGCATGGGGAAAAATACAGTCTTTCGATAAGGGCCAGCCTGAGCCGGTTCTCTCCAAGCGAACAACACCTCATTAACTAAAACATTACATTTGACCTAGAAGCATCTCAAGCTGCCGAGGCAGAAAGAAAGATGGAGTCTCTCCCGTTTGGGGCCTACAAGGCCCAAAATAAGCATAACTCCATTAAAGATATACTAACACTCTTACAAAAGGACAGATTATCACTAATACTAATGAATCTATCCCCTAACATAAGTTTATAAGCCCTGATCTAAGGAAAAGGGTACGGAACTATATCAACACGCCTTGTGAATAGGCTCTATTTACGGTTCTAATCACTCCATTAGAATGATAGTGGGTTGAAGTCACCTCCAATCACCTTCCCTCAAGGAAGGGCCGAAAAAGTCGGTCAGAACACTTCACCCTTGACTTTAGGCTACCAATCATTCGCTAAATGGAACTAACATCTGTAGAAGAATAATATGAAACAAAACTAACTGATCTATTTCTCGTACCAAATCTACAGTACTGGAGTAGGGAAGGAATGCACTGAATAAAGCAGCAAATAGCTACTAAAATGCTAATAGTAATCATAATACCCCCTAATATTTGTCGTAGAGAATGTAAGTCAGGTAACCAATTGAAGAGCCAGTCAAACCAGCCCTGGTCAATGTGTTTTCTAACCTCTTCAGTCAAATCGTGAAGTTTGTCAATATGAGCCTGAATGGATCTAGTATGATCCGACAGATTAAAACAGCAAAGGCCCTCAAAGTCAGAACAGTCATGTCCATGTTTGAGCAAAAGATAGTCAATGGCAGCCCGGTTCTGCAAGATAGCTCTGCGTTCACCCTGGGCGTCTAATAACATGTCAGATAAGATTGTAGAAGTATGATTGATGGACTTGACCATCCAGCTGGCCATTTTCCCAATAGACTTGGCATTGTAAACCGCTAAAGCTGGAACACCAATAATTGAGAAAGCTAAACTAAGGTATTCAGATTTGGAATATAAATGCAGT
This sequence comes from Lissotriton vulgaris, assembly GCF_964263255.1. Classification (NCBI taxonomy): domain Eukaryota; kingdom Metazoa; phylum Chordata; class Amphibia; order Caudata; family Salamandridae; genus Lissotriton; species Lissotriton vulgaris. The sequence goes on along the minus strand of NC_141693.1, from coordinate 611,438,447 downwards.
GAAGAATCACAATCTTCATGTAACATCACAGCATCACGAACAACACGGGAATATGTATTAGGATGTGAAGAGAACATAAATAGACTCAATCTGGTGATGGCACAGGGTCCTCCAGAAATGTTTGCGGGAATGTAGGGCTAGGAAGTATTACCACAAGAGAAAAGCCATCCAGAAGGTAACAACATTGTACGATAATGACTAGGGGTAACTACTAAACTTGTACAGGTCATATTATTTCTAACAGAAGTACATGATTTTGGGGGTCTTCGGGAACACAAAGTTCGTTCATGAGCTGAAAAAGAAGTTGCTGCTTTCAATTTTAAACATACACATTCAGTAATTGCATTGGGATCACAGGTAAGGAATAAACACAAATCTCCTTGGGTGATATTATATGTAGTAATTTGGGAATGAATAGGTCGTATGGGATCTAAAAGTACCGTACATAATGGACAGTACTCATGGGTGGCGAAATCTCCAAGGATTACATTGGGCCATGCACTTGATATATTAAAAATATGGGTTAGAGTCTCCAACGAAGCGGGGACAGCAACCAAACAGGTCGCTAGAATGTCAGTCACTGAACGCATCGGTGTCAAGCAAAAATGTGGAGAGTTAGTAACTCATTTAGCTAAAGAAGTCCAAAAATTAGATGATGAATCCCACGCAGCAAAGGAGCGCGGTACTCGGGTTATCGAATCAACTAAAGTCTGTGGGTTCCCTCCTTTCCCGACATAGCAGACCAAAAGGAGTCCAACGCCGACACATCCTGGAGCAACAGTCCAGAGAATGATCTGAAAAAAAAAAATCAAATACAGGCATTATTCATTCTCGTAAGTAACATTTGTCAGCTGGGACAGCTTCCCAGCTATCTTTCCCTGGTCTCATGACAAGAATTGTATTATCATGACCGGTTGCAATAATCTCAGCTTGTTCAGCTGGATTTTTAGGCGATTGCACCCACACTCTTGCTCCGGGATTATCCGTGGAGCCAAAACCTTTTTGTCCTCGTGCAGTTAGCAAAGTTGGGGCAGTGCCTTTTTGAATCTCACCACTGAAAACAGGCATTATTAGCAACTGAGCAATTCGGTCAGTTTTATGTATTGATAAATCAACCTCACTGCAATTCAGCAGGAGCACCTTAATCTCTCCCTGATAATCGGTGTCAATAACTCCTCCGAGTACTTGAATACCTTTTAAGGCCAGGCCCGATCTAGGGGCAATCAGTCCAAAATTTCCAGTTGGTATACAGACCCCAACACCAGTTTCAATGATAACTCGATCTCTGCTTTTAATGGTAGTGTCATTCATGGCATGCAGGTCCAAGCCTGCGGAACCTGGGGTTGCTCTGCATGGAGCTAGTGCTCCGGGGGAAATTTCCCAGTACATTACAGTATTGCCAATGGTGTTTGGCTTTGCATCAATGGCTGGAGGAAATAAACGCATTATTGGAGATTCAGCATTCAAAAAGGGACGATTATTTAAAATTAACAGTGCCTGAAACAAATAATCTCTCCAATTCTTATATTTGTTGTCAGCTAATTTTCGCAATTGATCTTTTAGCAAACCATTCATTCTCTCAATAAGGCCAGATGCCTGTGGATAATATAGTATATGAAACACCCATTCGATGTTATTTTCCACACAAAATTCCTGCACCAATCTTCCTCGAAAATGGGATGCATTATCAGATTGAATTTGAAATGGAACACCATAATAAAGCATAATCAATTCCAATGTTTTAATGGTATTCACTTGGGTAGCTCGTTTACAGGTAAAGGCCACTAAAAGGCCACTGTATGTGTCAACAATGGTGCAAACATATTGGCAGTTTTTACTCATAGGAAGTGGACCAATATAATCAATCTGCCAAATTTGAGCGGGCAATTTTCCTCGATGTAAATGACCTTTAACAATTTGAGGTACTTTTCGTTGTCTAGAATGTTGACAGATAGGACAATGCAATATTGTGTCTTTAATCAAATTTAAAGGAATATAAATTCCTCGATCGGCGGCCCACCTGCTAGTGGCTCTCTCTCCAAAATGTCCTGCTTTCTGGTGGGCCCATTTTGCCAATCCCGCCAAATCAGAATCTTGCATGTTCACCACTGCCTTAGCAATTTTAGATTTCTCATCTGCAATGTTATGAAAGCATTTGTCAAGGGAGTCTATCGGAGTATGAGCATCCACATGAAAGATTGTAACAGTACTTTGTGGAAGCATTTAACAGATTTCTTGCCATAACTCTTTTCCCCACAGTTCTTTGGAGTGCAATTCCCAATTATGAGAATGCCAAGTTGGTAACCAAACCGCTAGTCCATTAGCAGTGGACCAGGAATCAGTAAAAATATGACAGGTACCAGGTAACTCCTGCTTCAAAACTTGATAAACAGCATATAATTCTGCAAATTGACTGCTCTTTCCTTCACCAGTCGTACTCAGCAATTTTTGTGTGATGGGATTATAGGACACTGCTTTCCAATGCCGTTTCTCTCCTATGTACCTCGCTGAACCATCCGTAAACCACACATGGTTTCTGTCCTCCGCGGACAAATCATCAAATGGCTTACCCCACTTAACAGGAGATTCCTGTACTACAGGTACGGAGCAATCACTCCCAGTCTCAGGAGATGGCGCCTGCGCCACTTGCTCATGCAAAGATGCTACACCTTTCGGTCCACACATGCCCTGTCTTGTATGTACCATTTCCACTTAATCACACTCGCCTCTAGAGCATGTCCAATTCGATGAGTTTTCGGCGAACTCAAAACCCACTGCATAATAGGAATTTCAGGTCTCAAAATCACATCATGTCCCAAAGTCAATTGCTCGGTATCCACCAGAGCCCAATAACATGCAAGCAACTGTTTCTCAAAAGGTGTATAACGCTCACCAGCATCGGGTAACTTTTTAGTCCAGAAACCTAATGGTACTTTATTTTTGCCTTGCTTTTGCCACAAACTCCAATTTGCATAATGACCTTGCACGGACACATTCAAATCCATATCACCATCGCACACAGGCCACAAATTCAAAGCATACTGAATTGCCTCTTTTGCCAAGTTAAATGCATCTTGCTGTGATTTACCCCATTCAAACACATTCTTTTTGCGAGTGACTCAGTATAAAGGGGCCAATATCTGACTCAAATGTGGAATATGCTGGCGCCAAAAGCCAAATAAGCCAATGAAGCTTTGGGCTTCTTTCCTATTTCTTGGGACTGCAAAATCGAGAATTTTCTGTTTCACTTGTGGAATCACCTCTCTGTGACCTTCATGCCAATTAATACCTAGAAATTTTACATTTTGAGATGGACCTTGCAGCTTGTCGGGATTGATTTCCCAACATTTTTCGCGTAAGCAATCAATGATTTCATCTAACTGGGTCTGAACTTGGTCTTGTGTCTCACCTTGAATTAAAATGTCATCAATATAGTGACATATCTGAATTTGCGGGTGTACAGGTACTTCGGACAAATGTTCCGCCACCAGCCGGTGACAGATCGTAGGACTATGTACATAGCCTTGAGGAAGACTTCTAAACGTCATTTGACGTCAATTCCATGTAAAACTGAATTGTTCCTGACATTCGGGGGCAATTGGAATTGAAAAGAAAGCATTGGCAATATCAATGGACGCATACCATGTACCTGAATGTTTTTGAATTCTCTCAATTAAAGTAATGATATCTGGTACTGCAACAGTCAAAGGGGGTGTATGTTTATTCAATTCGCGGTAATCAACAGTCATGCGCCAAGAATTATCACTCTTACGCATGGGCCAAACGGGATTATTCCAAGCAGAAGTAACCGGAGATATAACTCCTGCATCCACCAAATCCTGAATCATAGCACTAATTTCTTCATGGCCACCAGGGATACGATACTGCTTTTGACAGACAACCTGTGTAGCCTGAGGAATTTTCATGGGGGGCATTCTCAAACGACCAACTTGTACAGGTCTGGACGATATATAACATTTACTTCCAAACTGATAACAACCGTCATCTAAATGCAATGTCATTCCTTTCAAAATATCAATTCCAATTATGTATTCCAAAAGTGGCACAACTTAAACAGAATACTCTTTTTGGGGAATTCTACCAATTTTCATTTCAAGTGTAGTTTGCACTGCAGAGGTTTCCTTTCCACCTAAACCAGTAATTGTGAAAAATTGACCTTTAAATTTCTTTGATTTTCCATGAATAAGAGTGGCCTCCGCTCCCGTATCTACCAATGCCCGGGCCCTTTGGATATTACGAGGTTTCCAAAAAATTTCAATATCTACATAGAGTCTATTGTCTTTGTGAGCCCACCTGCGTACTGGAGCTTGACCTATTTCCTAGTCATTTTTACTGCGTTCTGCCAACCAGGACAAATCAGGGTAAATGCTCTCATACTTCTTGGGTGTTAAAACATCATGTTCAAATCCATCTCCATGACGAAATGGATTTTTGTCATCTGCCTGGTACTGCGAATTTCGATCGGAAAGTCTCTGTCGATCCTCCCTTCTCCTCAACTCAGGGGACTGATCCCTTTCCTCTCTATATCTGCTGTTAACACGGTCATCTCTCCCCCTTTCTCTTTCCCCCTCTCGCCCCCTCTCCTTTGCACGGCGAGGAGACACATCACGCTCATGCCGTCGTTCACCATGACGATCAGAATCATCACAACGTCTTTCATCACCACTGTCATCAGAATATCCACAATCACAATCATTCTTCCGCACACGTTGGGCACCCTCCTTTCGATCCAAACCACGCTTGCGAAACATGTCCCACAAGCGATTATTAGGCTCACCATCAATGTCTTCCTGTTTCACACCATCAGCCAACAGCGCAAGAAACATATCACGTCTAGAGAATTTATGATCTCCAGCAGTACGACTCTCAGGTCTGGACTGTCTCTCAGGTTTAAACCAGTCACCCAACTCACCAAGCTGACGGACAGATTCAAGCACCATAGACAAAGGATTGCCAGTTTGATTAATTTTGTAAAGTCATCATAACTTGCTTATAAGCAACAGGAGAAGAACGGATAATGCGATTGCGTACAGAAGATGTCAACAAACTATCCAATAATCTGTCAGCTGTACTCAGAAAAATAGCAGTTTTCATCACTTCCTCTTTCAGCCGTTGCGCCGCATCGCGCAAGGTGTACCACGGCTTGTCATTCACAGGCCAATCAGATTCAGTAGGGTATTTGTGATTACAGCCGTCAGTCGCTAACTGGAGTAGACTAGTCTGACCGGCACCTTTAAAATTCCGAAAATGATCTTGTACAGTAGAATCGGAACTCAAAGAACAAAATTTCAAGGCATCACCTGCATCTAACATGATACCTGCAGCGCCCAACTCATAAAGGCACACCATCCACGTAAGCAAGGCCTCACCAAGCCATTGTCGAAATCGTTGCAAAATGTCACTAACTTCCTGTTGTGTAAAATCTTCTAAACTATCCAAAGGAATACCATTTCGATTACCAGGAACTTGTTGTAATTTTCGTCGAAAAACCGGATGCGCAGAAACCTCCGGACGAGCATCCGAAGAAGCCCGATCCATAGATTGAGAGGAACAATCAGAATGAGAAACGTCATTAGAATGAGAAGAACGACCACGGTCGCTGGAATCATCATGTTTGTCACAAGAAGTAGATTTACAGGCACGTCCGGAGCGAGAAGACTCGCGCCTGTCAGACTCCTCAGCCGAGGAGCCAGAATCATTCGAGTCCCAGATATTGCCATCCCATTCATCAGGATTCCAGTCCAGTCCGGCTTTCGCCACGACCAGACGCACCTTACGTTTAGAAACACGACAACGACGATTCTTATATTTGTATTTCGCAATGCGAACAGCAGCCCTTTCGGCTATAGTCTGATAAGTTTCAAGCTTGTCGGCAAGCAATTTATTTTGACAACGCAAAAGAGTATGAGCATTTTGCACTTCAACAAACTTTTCTTCCACATCCACATATTGCTTCTGCAATTTCAAAAGTTTCTCATGTACAATCCTGTACACAGTTAAAACAATCCAACCTCTGCGTCCTAAAATAGGAAGTTCATCACCCTTCACTACTGGCGCTTTCTGCAAACAAGAAATCACATTAGCCGGCTCCGCCAGCTCCAAACAAGAACTCCAATTTTCACTCAAACCAGTAGAATTGGCCCACTCACGGGCCAAGGCCTCGTAAGGCGTTGATTCCCAGCCGGGAATTTCAACAGGCAATTTGAAAGTAGATTTCGATCTCCGCAAAAACATTTTGAGAAACCAAAAGATATATACAACTATGAACAAATAATATACAAAATAAACCACGTACGAGCCGAGCGCAAACCAACAAGTTATGTTATGTTATGTTATGAAGCTTTTATATAGCGCACGGCTACTCGAAAGGAGTGTCCCGGAGCTTTCCACCTGCAACTCAGAGTAAAAATAACACAACACAGTGAAAAAGAAAGAAGAGACAAAAAAGAAACATTAGAAACAGCCTAAAGATTAAAAAGCCAGGTCTTCAGGCTCTTCCTGAACTGGAGCAGATTGGCAGTGCTGCGGAGCGAGAGAGGAAGTGAATTCCACAGCTGGGGAGCTTTACAGCTGAAAGAATGCCCTCCCGCGCGGGCCTTCCTCACCCTCGGGACCACCGCTTTATAAAGGGATTCCGAACGCAAGGAGCGGACTGGTCGATAGAAAGCCAGCCTCCGCCGCAGATATCCAGCCCCTGATCCAAACAAGGCTTTGGGCATCAAAGTCAGGGATTTGAACTGGATCCGCTTCCGGATGGGCAGCCAGTGTAACGCCTGTAGCAGCCCGGAGGCTCGGGCTCGTCTATGCAGGCCAAAGATCGCCCGGGCGGCGGAGTTCTGCACCACCTGTAGACGCTGAACCAGGTAATCAGGGAGGCCAAGAAAGAGGGCGTTGGCATAGTCTAACCTTGAGCCAACAAGAGCCTGCACAGTAATCCGCCTGTGCTCCTCAGACAGCAGGGGCAGAAATTTACGGAGCATTTTCAAGATTCCATAGCAGGTGCCAGCCAGACCAAGAATATGTGTTCTCAGCGACAGCTGGTTGTCCAGCTTGACACCCAGATTTTTAGCCACCAAGGAAGACTGTGCAGGAGGACTCATGTCGGACGGCCACCATTGCTGCCACTCTGGAACAGCGACGCAACCAAAGAATAGAACCTCGGACTTGCTTGAGTTGGCCCTCAGACTGTTCCGCTGGAACCAGTCGAAGACCAGTGCAAGACAGTCCCGAATTCTCTCTCCATCAAACTCCTAGTCTTTCCCGCATGTGAAGAGGAGTTGCGTATCGTCGGCGTAGGAGACGATCTGGGCCCCGTATGCCTCCACCAAGGCCGCCAAAGGGGACATAAAGATGTTGAACAACGTGGGGCTCAACACAGAGCCCTGTGGAACCCCAACTCCCAGTGGCGGCATCTCGGCAGAACTCTGGGAAACCCAGACCGTCTGGCGGCGGCCTTCAAGGAAAGATGTGAACCACCTGAGCACCGTACCCCTAAGGCCGATGTCATAAAGCCTAGCTAAAAGCGCCTTATGGGGGACGGTGTCGAAAGCTGCCGATAGGTCTAACATGACCAACATGGCCCTACCGCCGACATCCAAGGTCTCCCTGATGATCTCAGTGACCTCCAGCAAAGCCGTTTCTGTACTAAAATTAGGACGGAAACCGGATTGGGATGGGTGGAGCAGATTGTTAGCTTCCAAAAAGCTCGACAGGATGCCGTGGACGTGTTTTTCCGTGATCTTCGCTAGAGCCGGAAGGAGTGAAATTGGCCTATAATTGGCCAAAGCCTCAGCGTCGAGACCCGTTTTTTTTAGGAGGGGGATTACCATCGCTCTTTTCCAAGAGCTAGAGACCCTCCCCTCCCTCAAGGAGGCATTGAGTATGGGGTTGACCAGCGGGTTCACCACCGCCGCCATCCCAGCCAAAAATTTGGCGGGGCAGGGGTCCAGGGGCGAGCCAGATTTAAGATTGGCCAGCAGCAGCCTGGACACATCGCTGGAAACAGCAGGAAAATCAGACAACACCGCCACAGGTGTGTGCGGAGGCCCGCAACCCGCCTCGGTGACGCCGCTTCCATCCTAAAGATAAAAACAAGATAAAAACAATACAGCGCACACAGGCTACGTAAACAGTTCGTGACGCCAGATGTAACGACCGGATTCTCGGATCAGATAGAATCAGCTCACCAGAGCACCACCAACCCAGCCGGAACGTAATCACCTCCCTCCTTAGGACCTATTTACAACAGGTATCTATGTCTCATACCCAAGGATGGGGAATTAGCAATATACATGCCTAAGTTTTCTATAATACCACACTCTTACCATATAGTCTCACGGCAACTCAGGCCCAGACCATTCTACCCTAAGGCAGTTCTGATTATATACCATTACACACTGGCCACAACCAGTGCTCGCTCAAGCCACAATCTTGTGGGTATAAATACCAGTATCCCCGCTGGTACTCTCTTTTATCTCCGTACAAGCCACAATCTTGTGGGTATACACATCAGTTTCCCCCCTGATGCTCTCAATAACGCCGCCTCACAACGACGATCACTTTCCTATGAATACCATTAGCTCCTCATGTTGGGGAATCTCTCGTTATTTACTAGAGGTACAATACTACAATATTATAGATCACACAATGATGGCCAAATTATAGGATGTACGACTTATTCTCCATTTCAAGGGCTCCTCTCTCCCTCATTATTCAGTTACGGTTTCCCGATCGGGAGTTGCTTCCGTTCGGGAGACAGCACCTGACTAGAAGAACAGGTTACCTTTAATATACAAGAACAAGAGGCACATGCCGGTTCACTAAGAACTGGGGTACTTTATTTATCACAATAACAATATAACACTATACTATAACATATAGCCTGCAAAGGAAAATGAAAGGTTAGAATGTGTACACGCTAATAAGAAAGGGTTGATGTCACCTTATTAATATGAAGTCTGGACTCAGCAGTCATCTGGGTTCCCTTCTCATTTGTGCCTTGGCTCGTCTTAGGGTCACACCTCTGCAGTCACGGATACACGTCTGCACCGCTATGCTCTGTCTCCTCTGCTTCCCTCCAAGTCACTGGAACCTTTCTCTCATCAGCTGCTTTTCTCTCTGGCTGTTCTGCACTACTCCTCTCTCCTCTCAATCACAGACCATCTTCACTTCTCGGCTTCGATCTCATAACTCAGTTTCTGCCACTCTGGTATTCGTTTCCTCAACTAACTGCTTCACTTTGTATGCTTTGATCTTAATATCAAAGTTCGCCAGCTGCTCCAACTAAAATAACTTCAATCTTTCTAAGAGAGTATCAGCTTCTCAGTCTTTCTCGGACTTCAAAATGGCGACTGTCTGCCCTGGAATAAATAATGGCATTGATGCTAACGACTAGCTGCCGCCTACAGACTGACTGACTCACTACCTCATGCTTTCGCTAATATGGAAGCTTGTCCCTTCATGGAAAGTTACGGCCAGTAACCTGCCGCCCACCAAATTCTTGTACCCCCCGTACCAAGGACACGTTCTCAGCCGGCCGGCCTGATGTTATGTCTTCGGCATGGGGAAAAATACAGTCTTTCGATAAGGGCCAGCCTGAGCCGGTTCTCTCCAAGCGAACAACACCTCATAACTAAAACATTACATTTGACCTAGAAGCATCTCAAGCTGCCGAGGCAGAAAGAAAGATGGAGTCTCTCCCGTTTGGGGCCTACAAGGCCCGAAATAAGCATAACTCCATGGAAGATATACTAACACTCTTACAAAAGGACGGATTATCACTAATACTAATGAATTTATCCCCTAACATAAGTTTATAAGCCCTGATCTAAGGAAAAGGGTACGGAACTATATCAACACGCCTTGTGAATAGGCTCCATTTACGGTTATAATCCCTCCATTAGAATGATAGTAGACTGAAGTCACCTTTAATCACCTTCCCTCAAGGAAGGGCCGAAAAAGTCGGTCAGAACAACTAGGAACACTGCCCAAGAAGGTGGCCGGTGAATATTGCGTATAATCCACCTATCATGGCTAGAAATGAGGTTAGTGAATGATGTCATGGACTAAAACTAATGTGCAGCAAAAACTCCAACAATGATGACATGGAAATGCAGCATGTGAAAAGAAAAGGAAAATGCAGATATAAAATCCAAATTCAGAATTCTTCTGGTGCACACACATGCCTTCAACCTAACAGGTATTTAGTTCATTGCTAGTTCTCCATGGGCAAATTCATGTCTGTGCTGTTTTTGAGAAGTTCAGTACAATTCTAGAGTGAGTGATGAGACAGGTGGCAAGGTCTGAAAAGCTGCTGCACTACCTCAATGGCTTTTTTTAAAGGCAGGACGAGCATGATAGGAGAGCGTAGATGAGTGATGTGCATGTGCGAGACAATGGCAGACAGACTGCAGGTACCTTTAGCATAACATTGTATTGTAATTGCAGTTATGTAGCGCTTACTACCCCTGACGAGGCGTCACAGCACTTTTTTGGCGAGTGGCATGCTACTCTGGAACCCATAAATGATTAGTGTTGAATTAGTATAGTGAAATATGAAAGTAATTTGAGTGGTGGATAGGTTAGTCAGTTATTTGGATTCAGAAGGATAGCGGAAGGATAGAAGAGAGAAAAACGGTTTGGATTTATATAGCGCTTGTTACCCCTGATGGGGGTGTTGAAGCCCTTTTTGGGCGAGTGGCACACTACTCCGGAAATGCATAAGGTATTTGTGGTGAATTAGTATAGTGTAATATGAATGTAATTTGAGTGGTGGATTAGTCCGCTTTTGGAGTGAGAAGGATAGCAGAGGGATAGAAGAGGAAAAATGGTTTGCATTTGTATAGCGTATGTATTTGTAAAGCGCGTTCACCCAGTGTATCTTAGTGCTGAATAACAGATGTTTATTTTTACCCAACTCAATGCTCATTTTATCATCCTCAGTAGGATAAAAGGCTGATTGGACCCTCCAGGAATTTAACCTGTGACCACGAGATCAAACAGAGGCACCTACAGTGGATGCATTAATCCACTAAGCCACCAGGCCCGTTGGACTCAGTAACAATACGGTGCTGAGCACTCACCTAATGTTTCTATTAACTGAGTTGGACCCGATGGTCATGATGTTTCAATTTCCTAAAGAGGAAATGAATGGATCGGAGAGCATGCTAAGAAAATTGGTGGTAAGAAAAAAAATGTCGCTGTGATGCTGATACACCTGGGAGAAAGGGACTTGGCTCGGTCCACAGTCTTGACGCTAATACATTTATTGAAGAGAAACCTGACAAAGGTGAGAAGAAATGGTTGAGAGCAAATACATTATAGACTCAATTCCTGTCTAGGAGCGAGTGACAGGGGGCGAAGGAGGCTTCAGAAACCAATAGGGATAGGGGAGAAGCAAACAGGGAGGTGTCAAGCTACTGTAAGACCAATGGGGTCAGACCCATGAATATTGTGTTTAAATACCCGGTGCTAATTCGGTATGACGGAGGTCACCTGTTTCTATTGGGCAACAGGATTTCCCTGGAGAAACGGATGAAGTTCTGGGGGACTGGAAGATGAGTCGGGTGGAACAACGTTGGTCTCCCTCCGCTAAATTAATAGTGTTCAGTATAAATTTGCCTGTGAAATTTGGTAGAATTCATCACAATAGAATTCCCATAAAACATGTTTGCGTATTTTTTGTTTCTGAATTGAAAAAGGAAATGTATTAAAATGTGTTGAATTCCACCACATTAGCCGAAGTACAAGCATTTTGTACACAGCTGCCGTAAACAAATGCAACTATAGCCAACGAAACAAAATTTAGCATGTATCAGATTAAATCAACGAATTGTTTCAAATTTTGCATGAAAATAATGTTGACTGTCTCATAAGACACTACTAATGAACACCAGGCTCAGCTGCTAATACTTAACAGACAGTCAAGAATCCCTCCCACAATTATTCACGGAAAACAGATGTTGAAGAATTCACTTGTCTATGCCATAGACATGTGATGTTCCCAGGCAGGGACGAAAAAACAGAATAGAAAAAAGTGACTAGAATAGAGCGAATGTAAGAGATTTCCCTGCAGCACTTATAAATGTTCACTGTTATGTTAATGTGCGCGAGCCAGTCAGTGATTACATGTGTACCTGCATATCAATAATGCATTTTTCTATATTACATCCAATATCTCATATTACCTTAGGGATGCTCCGGCTTCTAGGATACAACAAAGCCTCTGTAGTCTGTTCTGGAGATGTGCTATGGGGTTGTAGCATTATCACGCCCCAATTTCAAGGTTTGTCTAAAATCAGATTGCAGTACAAGCTTCTGTTTTTCACATGGTGTGATTACCGGCTTCATAAAACAGTGTAACCCCGCAATTTACCCGACATCAATTTCAGTAAGTCACACTAGCATGCATTTACCAGGGGAAAGATGCCTGGTACAGAGCCATCCATCATTTACTGTGTGTGGTACCAAATCCTTCATGTAATCATCCACTCCAGGAGGGGTAGTAGGCATAAGTAAGTAAGTAAGGGTTACAACTTGGCATAGGACGTATGACAGGACACGTGAATATCTCACACTGTGGAGTCATGCGGCTGATCGAACCCGGAACCCCCAACCACAACACAGCCCAAGCTTCTGTCCAGGGGCTCCTTTAGTCGGCCATAATGACCATTCATCTTTAAATAAGAGTTTTAACTATGATGGATTTTCATTACCTAACAAACTATCCAACCAATTCTTGGCCTCCTTAGAAGCCCGAATCAAAGAATCACTTGCCCACTTACCAGGCTTTAGCCCGCTCTCAAACTCTTATAGAACTTTACTAGAGGACCGGAAATTCTCAGTGTTTACCTCCTCGGACACCACAAACTATCTCGGTCTCACTGACATCTCTCCATGCAAAGCAAGACGCAATCGCTAAAGCCACGTTATGGCAATCGCAGAAAATGGAGCTGCAGATTGATTTAATGCAAACTTTGGCCTCAGCACTATCGGACCTGGGCTCCAGGTTAACCTCTCTTGAAGGCGTGGCGGCGCTAATGGGCAACTCGATTTCCTGTCCTTGCTCTCCAATAATTAACAAACTTTCGTCTCTTCCCGAAATCCTGGGTGCAATTTTGAAAAGTGTGAAGTGCCACAGCAACGGAGAAGGGCCACGATAGCCCACGCAAGCGTCTCTAATTTCACCCCCCGTTGAAGAGCCCTCATGTTCTGCTACAGTACCCAGTCCACCCCCAGAGAGAAAAAATACTTCCCCTTGTGTCGGCCCAAGTACTAAAAGTTCAGCCTGCCTCTCATTAGGGACTAGCCCCAGTCCCCCCATAGCAGGCTTTAAACTCACTGAAACTATCAGTCGAACACCAACGCAATTATCAACCACACGATCTGTCTGCAACGACACAGCCCATATGGACATGACCCACAGCTTTCCTAACCCTTCATTGAAATCCTCACTGTCAAGGAGGGAGAAAAAGAAACTAAAAAAACAATCTAAAAAACAACGCTTAGCCAAAAGGAGAGCGGGCTTGAAGGGTCTGCGGCACTCAGTTTGCCAGCCATTAAATCAAGGGGTCTCCCTTATTTACCCATTTTCAACTTGCCCTCAAAATCCAAAATAAAAACTATCGAGACAAATACTACCATCGAGGGATCAAACGACACCAGTGAACAGCCCGGTCTATAAACCCTGTGAGGCCCCGGGCCCACAACAGCCATTGAATTAAATTTCCCAACAACAGTCAATGAACCATCGTCCAACAAAACTATAGCATCAATTACCCACGACCAAAGACTTGGGAGTCAGAACATCACTGTACAGACCGTTGCAGCAATGACAGAAACATGGAAGAGCCCACTTAAATGTCAGGTAATGGCGGACCCGCAAAGTGCAACAGAGGGCGAAGTAAGAGGCCGCTGTGCGTACCATCTATCGGAGGACCCATCTAAAGCTGGTTGGGACTCCTCCGCGCACATGCATAGGCCTTCTCCGCCCCAATTGCCACAAGTTCCGGAAATGATAAGCCATCCAGGGGGGAACAATCACCCACCTGAAGCACGTCTCCAACTTTTGATGGCGCCAGCATCTTTAAATGAACCAGCTAGGAGTCAGAATCTCCAGAACCTGGAAAAGGGAGCTGAACTAGTCCTTTTTCCCCACTATGATCATAAGGGCCCATACGACATCCTTAATAGAGGTAATCTCATTTGTTTACTCAACTGTGTTCCAGCACTGTCTGGGGTAACCTCCTCAGACCTGATATCGGTCAAATTCTCCACAATACCAGGGAAAGGGGGCTCAGAGGCCACCACTACATCGTGGTCCCAGGAATCCATTAGGAACGCAATCCTCAGGGAAGCCAATGTATTTGAAAATTGGGGCATCGAAATGTGGGTTCCTACCCATCAAAAATATCCCCACGTTCTCCTCCTCCAGGCCCCAATGAAGCAGTTTACCAGCGTACTGAAGGGGTCCTGGGGTGCAACCCACGCTTGGCTCCCGGAAGCATCGAAAGTGGACAATCTCTTAAAAATCGCATGCCACAACAATCAACGTCTGATAAGCTGCAAACTTAACTGCCCTGCCTTCCACGCAAATGACATCCGCCATTGTCATCCTGTCTTTGAGCCTCCTACCAACTCTGTCCAGCAACGCCCTTCCTAACTCGGGCGCCAGCCGGTTCAATTCTAAACTAACTATCATATCCTGGAACGTGGCCGGGCTAAAGTCAATTCTTGCCTCAAAATCAGCTGTGGATTTCCTGAACAAAAGCGATATCATATGTCTCCAGGAGACCTGGTCTCTATCTCCATCGCCTCTGCTTGGCTATTACGAACCTTTTCAACCAGCCGCCCAGGCCAACTCACATGGAAGACCCTCTGGGGGCCTCTCTATTTTCATTAAACACAGCTGCAAGATAACGGTCACACCCATTCCTCGGAATCTGACAACAGGGCAGACAGTACTTATCACCGGCCTCTCATTGTCAGGTAGGGCCCTTTCAATTCTCCTAATAAACTGTTACCACAACATAGCGAAAACCTCCAAATCAACTGCAACTGAGCTACTGATAAAACATCTGGAAGATCTTTTACTTGAATTTGCATTCACGGAGGTACTGTTACTAGGAGACTTTAACATTAAAGACCTTGCAACAGCCTCTTAACAAGGAAAAGCAAAGAGCAGGAAGCGATGACCATTTTTCTAACAACCTATAACCTTTGCTCAGCCCAGCAAATTACACTGGAACAGTACCCGGGTGTTCATTTTTGCCAACGTTTAGAACCATCTCAACCACCGATTACACAGAGTTATATCACCTGTGGGATAACGCCATTGTTAAATTACAGAAACTTCTGGCAGGCGTGGCTCAGTCTAGATCATCTGGGCCACGTCCAAAGCAAACCTTTGACCCAATACTAGCCTCCCAAAAAAGACCCTTAGGAGGGCCGTGCGCCGGCATCAACTGATCGGAACTATACATACTGCCAACAATGTGGCATTGCTGCGGAAGATCTTTAAGAAATCCTTATGGGAGACCAAGAGACTAAAAGAACACTCTGAGTGGCTAAAAATATTCGCCCTGCTCAGGGGCAAGAGCCAGTCCCAGTTCTGGAGGTACATGAACAAACTCCGTTCTACGAACAAGATGAGAGGAAACGCGGTTTGTGAAGAAGATTGGGCCTTGCATGTGTCCCAACTATATCGCAATGACACATCGGAACCCGTGGTGATTGAATTACGAGATCGTGCTGAATCCATCCAAACAGAAACTCACAAGTTGACCACTGTAGTCGAGGTTTCTAGGTATCTGCGAAATATGAAAAATGACGGTGCCCCAGGGCCCAACGGTCTTCCGGCTGGGGTATTTAAATGTGCCCTGGAAGAGTGGGCGGATCTTTTGACTCCCCTATACAACAACGTGTTCACGACATGCCAGCTACCAGACTCATGGTTAGGGTCGATTCTTTGCCCCATATTCAAGAAAGGAGACCCTACGCTTCCGGCTAATTACCGACTTATCGCACTATTAGATCTCGAGGCAAAGGCATATGCCAGGTGTTTTCTTAGGGTGCTCGAAAAATGGGTTGCAGACAATAATATAATACCATACTACCAAACTGGGTTTCAGGCATCGGCCTCCACAATAGACAACATCACCACTCTAGCCATCCTGAGTCAACAAGCAGCCCAAAAACACCACCTTCCACTTTACAGCTGTTTCATTGACTATAGCACAGCTTTCGATAAAGTGTCCCGGAATATCTTGTGGAGGAAACTGAATAAATGAGGGATCCCACAGAGCCTTCTAGGAGCACTCCTCTGCCTGCACAAGAACACATGGGTGAAAATCAAAACCGGCCCAAAGACAGTCTCTTCAAGAATTACTGTCGAAGACAGACTAAAGCAAGGCTGCGTTCTTGCCCCTCTCTTGTTCAATCTTTATACAGCCGATCTCGGATCATTCTTAGAGAATAGCAATCTTCTCCCGCCAAAACTGGGCCCTGCCAAAAGGTCTTTCCATATATTACAATACGCGGATGATATTGTAATAATGGACCAAGCAAAAATCGGGCCTCCAACGTGCTTTAAGTACGCTTTATATATATAACATCGCTAACGCCCTGAAAATCAATCAGGCAAAGACCAAGGTTCTGATATTCGGCAGATGTAAGAATAAGAAAAGGTTAAGGGGGAAAATTGGGCCAGCCAGGATCAATACAACCGCAAGATATAATTATTTGGGAGTTTGGTTTAACAAGATGTCTAGACCTGCAGCTCACCTAGCTGCCTTGCAAAAGAGAGCAGGAGCAATCACATACTCCCTGACCCGACTGAATCTGCCATGAGCAGTCCCTCTGCAGAAGCCATCCTGAAGGTGATCAAAGCCACTCTTCTTCCTGCCTTAACCTACGGGCATCAGGCCTTTCCCGGCGCATGCTCTACTAGTCTTGATCTCGCCCAAATCTCCACCTATAAACAAATCTTCCATCTTCCAAGTTTTATTTAGCGGGCAAGACTATGCTTGGAGCTGGGCCTACAAAGACAATCAATTTATTGCGAGGCCGATACCCTGAAATATTTTATAAGGACACTAAAAGCAGGCGACAACACTTTAAAATCCCAGCTAAAAGAAATTTTTTCCAGTCCTGGCAACCCTTGGAACACTCAGATTGCAAAGGCCATAAGACTGCTAGAGATGGACAACGCATCTCTTTTTTCGGACACTATTCCATACTCAGCCTGGAAAAATGCCATCAACAGGCAGGTTAAATTAATCTCCCATCGTATGGATCTGCACTCCGTAAAAACATCTACCATTTTGCTCCCCTTGAACTTTTCGTATCTTCCCGGGAAACCGCAAGCTTATTTCCAGGAAAATTTAAACGCAGTGGCACGGAAGAATATAATGTTCATGCGTCTTCTTGGCCTGCGTTCGACGGCTCTCAATAGATGAGCTCCAACAAGTGAGGGGGGGCCTGCAGGTTGTGCAAATACCACTCTGAATCATGGCTGCATCTTCTGTGTTGTTGCCCGGCCTCAGCTGCCCCAAGAAAGTCTCTCTTGAAACCTTTGTAGTTAAGATGGGGCATTATGACATGCTGGGAGTCTTCGGCCCTCTGTTTTGCATCTACTGACACTTAAGTGCTTGCAGGTCTGGAAAATTTGTGAGACTCTTGGACAATCTTCTGTCACCTTCTTCGGTCCCTGCTCTCCCACCCCTTCCCTCTCAAAAACTCATTACAGATTTTTTCTCTCCCGTGGTTTAGTATCCTTTTTTTTATTCATCTCCTATTTTTGGTCTAGCGCAGCAAAATGTTTACATCGGCAACTATAAGACTGTGTTTTTATAAGCATAATGGACACTAAGCCTTGAGAGCTGTTTCTCAGCTCTGTCTTTTAACATGACAAAAGTGTTAATGCTGATTTTATAAATGCACTAATGTTGTCTTTTTATAGCAATGGTTTTAAGTAACTGTGCTAAATTAATAAAAACTTCAAACTTCACTCCAGGAGGGGTAGTAGGCATAAGTAAGTAAGTAAGTCAGGGTTACAACTTGGCATAGGACGTATGACAGGACACGTGAATATCTCACACTGTGGAGTCAGTATTGTCCGGTAAATATCTCTCCCACTGAGGCACTCACGACCAAGGCCTTAATCGAAACGTATCCCAGAGGCCACTCAATAGTATTTGTTTAATATTTGATGCAGTGGGAGCAGATTCAGGCCAAAGTTCCTTAAATGAACTAATAAAACATTAATTAAATCTTCTGGAATTGTGCCATGAAATTAATTTACTTCGTGATACAAATGTGTATTGCGTCTGAGAGCCCATATGTGAATGGTAACATTTAGGGGACAAAATGGATGCTAGACATAACGGAGGTGCCCTTTCATGTAGTCTTTGTAGTCTGTTGACATGACACCTGCAGTTCCTGTGGCCTCTGTGTGTTGGGTAATCAAAATAGATATCACTCCAGGCTGAGGACATTTGCCCTACAAACAGTACCATTCGCTCTCACCCATTTTTTGTTTTAGGTGCATGGGTATCTGGAGAGTGTCTTTTAGAAAACAATATCCATTTACTAGCGGATGACTACACCTCCCCTTCCACTACAGAAACTAAGGAAGAAGGATATTTACAAGTAAACGCCGAAGAGCGGTGTTACGAAAAATTTGGCAATGCTGCACTCTGCCATTTTCAAAACGCAGGGTTGAACTGTATTAAAAAAAAAAAAACTGTGCACCCCTGTGAGTTTTCCCTAGTGCTGGCGCAAAAATTTCTATCTAGCGCCAGCGCAGGCACCCTGCCGCCATATTGAAAGGATGCGTCCGCTGCAGGGGACATTGTTTATGTGCCGGAAGGGGCACCTTCCTGCACATAAAGAATTACTGCACATAGGGAATCATTCATGGTGATTTGCTCGTTCTATCTGTGCTGCAGATTTGTTCTTTAGATGTCAATTACAGAATGTAGCACACATAGAAAGATAAAAAACGAGGAGATATGTATAATTTTTCCTCGTATCGCCATCCTAAGACCAGGTATTACCTGGCCTTAGTTTTTTGGCGCTGCGCCAGCCTTGTAAATCTTGGGCAGCGTCAAAAGGCAATGGGTGTTGCGGTGGAACACCTCCAGTAAATACCCATTGCCCACCCCTTTGCCACAGTGGACTGCTGCAGAAAGGGACATATTACAAGGTGGCGTTAAGCCACGCTAAGTGGCTTAGCGCCTCCTTGTAAATATGGGGAATGACGCAACGCCACTGGAGCCTCAGTAAAAATGACGCTCTACTGGAGTTAGTGGCTTATAAATATGCCCAAAAACCTGCAAAGATTAAGGGGCGTGTTTACAAAAAAATGGCAAAGCACAGTGTTAAGCAAAATTTGGTACTGCCGCGCTCTTACATTTTTAAACCTCAGGGATGCTCTGTATTCAAAAGTTACGGCTCACCCTTGTGTTTCCCCTAGCACTGGTGCTAAAAAAGCTGCCTAGCACCAGTGCAGGTACCCTGTTGCCATGTTGCAAGGGTGCCTGCGCTGCAGGGGTGATTGTTTCTGTGCAGAAAGGGACACCTTTGTGCAGATAAACAATCAGTAATGGCGATTTGCTCTTTCTATGTGTGCTGCAGAATTCAGCACACATAGAAAGATCATAAAACGAGGAGAACTTAATAATTATTCCTCGTATCACCATTCTAAGACCAGGCATTCCCTGGCCTTATTTTTTGTTGCTGCCCCATCCTTGTAAATCTGGGGCAGAGTCAAAAAGTAGTGGGGGTTGCGGTGGAAAGCCCACTGCAACACCCATTGCACGCCCCTTTGCCAGCGCAGAAAGGGGCATATTTAGAAGGTGGCATTAAGCCACGTTAAGTGGCTTAGCACAATCTTGTAAATATGGGGAATACCGCTATACCACTGAAGCATCAAAAAAGCGACGCTCCGGTGGCAATAGGGGCTTGTAAATATGCCCCTTTGTCTGGCATGGAAGGCAAAGTAATAAAGGGCCATAACCTCAATTCCCAGGTCTCTAGTTAAACGGAGGAATTGATAATCCTGTGGATGTCCCAGGTCAAATGAGTGCTAATGGTACATGCAACATTTTGAGTGCCAAAAAAGGCCACTACACTTTGTTTACCAGTGGTCCACCATTGAGTGCTAGTCCTCTCCCACCAATTGACTCATTTGGCCATTGGAGCCAATTGGGCCTGCAACTGGCCTTCCTTTGAACTGTGCCCAATATCGATGTCACTGATCACAAAGTACCTGAGGCATCATAAACTCAGCACTGACTAAAGCTACAATTTGTATTGGAGCCTGAATCCAAGTTTTCCCTTAGGTTGAGAGGTTTTGTGTATTTAAAATATGTTTAGTTTCTTTAGCATACTCACATATTGATATGCCTTGTGTTGTATTGTGTTTATTAGGTTCCTTTCCTGGAACCTCCCTGTTGTCATGGGGCTCATAGGTTCTAGTTCTGCTTTATGTCAGTTGGTGTCTCTTTGAGCCAGTGTATGGTGCAGTGGCTCGTTGGTCCTACAATAAACTCACCAACCAACTTACTACCTGTTTCCAGAGAATTATTTGACACCCACAACATATTTTTGGCAACGAGGACTTGGGGTCAATTTGAAAACGAGCCACTGCTTCGAATTTCACTTTCTTTTGCTGTTTTTCTGAAAAGAAAAGTTTCACTGGAGTTTCGATCATTTCTTCTGACCCTACCACCTTCTCCAGCGGCTGTTGTTCGAAAAGGGAATATATTTCCCCAGCGGCAGTTTGTAACATCATTTCTCAAAGGTGAGGAGGTCGTAGGGTGGGTAGTGTCAAAGAAAACGGAGTGGAATAATTGAACTGATCAATTGCATTTATCGTCGTTAAAATATTCAGAAAAACTTTATGGCCTGTACTTAAAAGACTTAATTTGCTGTTATTACTGACCTCTTTGCGCTGATCTCTATTGTGTACCAACTGTCCAGTGAGATCGTTTCCCCTTGAGCGCTTGTTGCATTTGATGACGTTGTCGAACGTACATTAGCACTCTGTGATTTTCTCCACGTCATCATTGCAAGTCAGGAGATTCCAACAGCGAGATTCCGGCAGCGTTATATGGAGCGGTGTTCTTCCGGCGTTCTATGTTTCAGTACTGAGAGTCGACGTGTGGGCAGAGCATCGAGTCTCGGCGAGAATGCAGAGCATCGTCTCTCTATCAACGAGTGAGTGCAGAATGTCGTCTCACTACCAACGAGTGTCTGGAGAGCGTCGTCTCTGTGTCAACGAGTCTCACGGAGTCAGTTCATCTATTCAGTGTCTTTTGTTTATTGGCAAATGTTTCTAGTCAAAGTGTCAACGCATGTTACGTTTTTTTTAGTTTCATATTGATTTTAGGAAAGACTTCATATTCTCTTGTTTTACATGTACGCTGGCAACTTAAGGGAGCATCTGAAGAAATTGATCCGGAGCAAATAACTCATCGGCTTTAATGTTATTTTGGACATCAAAGCTAAGTCTTCAGTGGTAGTAAGATTTTTTTTTCTTTGCTACAGTGGTATTTCTACGATTATTTCTACCAAGGATTTTCCTCATTTTGTTCTGCTTGTATATTTAGACTGTAAATTGTGTTTATCCTCAGGTTGATTATTGTTATTTTGTTGTTGTTTAAAATGCAGTCTGTTAATCAACCTCCTCCTTTCTTGGAAAGCCCTGGTACACCACAAATTCAGTGGAGGCAGTGGTTTGATGCCTTTGAGACATACATTGGTGCCATTGGTGCTTCCAGATACAGAGCAGAAAGAAATAAATTCTTACTTTTAAACTGTTTGGGATTTAAGGGAAGGGAGGTTTACAAGCACTTACCTGATTTGGTCCTTGCTGAGGGAGAGGTAATCGATGAATATCAAGAAACAATCAAAAAACTTGTTATCAAATTCGATGTACAACCTAGTTTAGTTGTTTTAAGACACAAGTTTTTTAAAAGAGCGCAACTCCTGAGTGAGGATGTTGATTCCTATCTTAGTGCCTTACGAAAACTTTGTGCTGAGTGCCAGTTCGGTGATTTTAGAGACCAACTGGTTAGGGATCAGTTCATCGCACACTGTAGCGATAAACATATTCAGCAGAAGTTACTTACTATAGGAAACCCAACTTTGGAGGAAATTATAAAAGTAGCAAAAAGTCTAGAGCTAGCTCAAACTTCTATTAAAGAATTGAGCAAAACTGAGGTGCAAAAAGAAAGTGTAAATGTTGTTGTTGCTCAAACCAACAAGTCTAGTTTTCCTAGGAAAGATAAATCCAACGAAAAAAGGTTCTTTCAAAAAAAATATGTGTTATAGATGTGGTTATCCTCCGCACTCTAAAGAAAATAGTTTTTGTCCTGGGAAAAATGCAAAGTGTTATAAATGTGGAAAATTTGGCCATTTGGCCAAAGTTTGTCAAGCCGCTTTGAGTAAAACTGAAAAAGTCAGTTGTGTGTTGGAAGATGAACATCTTTCGGAGTGTGAAATGGTGAAAGATTTCAAACATATGATTGTCACGGTTACTGATGATGGTGTTGTGACTGGAGATCCTGCAGAATGTGTAGATCCATATGTGGATATTCTTGTGGGGGATGTCTGTTTAAAGCTTCTTGCGGATTCTGGGGCGAGAATAACCATGATTTCTTTGGATTTGTTCAAGCAATCTTGGGCAGACAGGCAGTTATTTCCACCTGACAGGGCACCTGTTTCCTATGAGGGACGCAAGATAGTTTTGGAGGGTTACATTGAAGACATCTTGCAGTTCAAAGACAGGAGGATACAAGGTAAAATGTATGTTGCTGTATGGGGCCTGAACATTTTAGGTTGGTACCATCAGGGTTTATTTGGTATGTTGCTGAGACCAGGTGCAAAAGAACAAGTACTGGTTGCGCTGGATATGCCTGATTCTTTGTCTCTTGAGAAAGAATTTCCAAGAGTTTTTGCTGATTCACTTGGTGAAATTTCTGGGTTTAAGCATAGAATCAATGTCAAAAGTGATGCTGTGCCGGTGAAGCATAAAGTAAGGTCTGTACCTTTCAGTTTGAGATCGGATCTCAAAGCTGAACTCGAGAAATTAGAGAAAAATGGTATTATAGAGCCCATTGAATCTAGTTTATGGCTTAGTCCTTTAGTGGTTGCACGCAAACGAAATGGGGAGATTCGTCTTTGTTGTGATCTTAGGAGTCTCAATAAGGAGATCTGGGTGGATGCCCATCCACTTCCTAAAATTGGAGATTTACTGGAAGAGCCCAGGGATGCGCAGTGGTTTTCTAAAATTGATTTAGCCTCTGCTTACCACCAAATTGTTCTGGAAGATGAGTCTAGACACTACACTGCTTTTAATTCTCCCTTTGGGTCCTTTCAATTTTGTAGAATGCTGTTTGGGCTGGCCTCTGCGGCTTTAGTATTTCAAAGGATTATGCAGTGTGCTCAAAGATGTCAAGGGTGTAGTCATTTTTCAGGATGTTTTGATTTTCGATAAATTCTTAGATCAGCATGATCATATTCTCAGGTCTGTTCTGAAGAGGTTTGATGAAAAAGGGATTGTTGTCAAAAAGACCAAATGTGAATTTTGGAAGAAGGAAGTTGAATTTCTGGGTCATTTGGTTTCTGGTTTGGGAGTTTCTCCTAGACCTAGCTTGGTTAAAGCTGTTGTTGATTGTCCTGCTCCCAAGAACAAAGATGAATTGCGTTCGTTTTTGGGGTTATGTGAATTTTATTCACGTTTTATCCCAGATTACGCCACTAAAATGAAGTCTCTTTCTAACATGCTCAGATCCAGTGTTACCTTAGTATGGAATCAGGTTTGTCAGTCCACCTTTGATCTGGTTAAATCTGAATTGGTGAATGCAAAGGTTTTGAAGGCATATGACCCCAGTCTCAGTTGCATAATTACTGTTGACGCCAGTAATTATGGTCTAGGAGCTGTGCTCACTCAGGTAGTTGATGGAAAGGAAGTAACTATTAGCTATGCTTCAAGGGTTCTCAGGGATCCTGAAATCAATTACTCTGTCATTGAGAAAGAGTTACTAGCATGCTATTGGTCATGTGAAAAGTTTCGGACTTATGTTTGGGGAAGGAAGTTTGTAATTCAGACAGATCATAAGCCGTTGATCTACATTTTCTCTGGTGATCGTAATAAGTATGCCACACCTCGTATTGCTCGTCTCACCACTAAGTTGTTCCAATATCAGTTTGTTGCAAAACATATACCTGGAAAAGACAATTGTACAGCAGACATGCTTTCTAGACTACCTTTGGTGGATAATGATCGTCCTGATTTGGAGGAGGATAAAGAAGATTGTTTTATTGCCTCTTTGGATGCTGTTGACAATGTTGGTTGTTCTGAAACAGAATGGTTTGACGCCATGATGGCTGATGAAACTTTGTCAAAGTTAAAGACTATATTTTTGCTGGTTGGCCCAAGGACAAAAGTTTGCCTCTTCATATTCAACCTTTTTGGAAGGTTTCTGATTAACTTTCCATAGAGGATGGGGTTGTTATGAGGGATGACAGATGTATTCCTCCTCTGAAATTACGTATGAATCTGATAGATAAGGCGCTTGAGGGTCACCTTGGTCTCACTATGACAAAGAGACGTTTGAGGTTGCATTACTGGTGGCCTTCAATGGATGGTGAAGTAGAAGAAAGGGTCAAGCTATGTTGTGTATGTGCTTCCTCTGAGAAAGGTTTGAAGGTTGTTGTTCCTCCTTTGCATCCCATTCCTTTTCCTTCTAAATCATGGCTGAAAATTGGTATTGATCTCGTCGGACCTTTTAATTTTCTCCCAACTCATCTTAGATTTGCCTTTGTGTTGATGGATTTTCATAGCAAATGCCCAGAGGTTAAATTCTGTGCCAACCCTACTGCTAGTTGTGCTATTCTTTTTCTAAGGGAAATTTTCATGAGGGAAGGTTTTCCTGAGAGTCTTGTCTCTGACAATGGTGTGCAATTTGTTAATGCAGACATGCGTGTCTTTTTGGAAGAATCTGGAGTTAAGCATTTAAAAAGTTCTGTTGGGCATCCCCAAACCAATGGTCAGGTTGAGAGAATGAACCGGGTGCTTGTAGAGTGTATAAAGTGGGCCAAGGGGAATAGTTTCGATGTAGAGAACGCTGTGAGATCTGTGATTTGGTTTTATCGCACCACACCGCACTCTGTCACTAAAGTTGCTCTGTTTGTTTCTCTCAGAGGAAGATCACCCACTTCTACTCTTTACCCTGCCTGGCTTTTGAGAACTGTGGGGCACAAGTTTTCCTTTCACACTACTAATAACGATGAAGTCCAGATGCGTGTTAAATGTGCTCAAGATAAAATGGCAAAAAGATACAATGACAAGAAATCTGTTAAATCTTTAAACATTTCTCCTGGTGACATGGTGCGTGTAAAGAATTACAGGATGGTCAAGAAAGGTTGTGAATCTTTTGGTGAACCTGTTCCTGTTGAGAAAGTGTGTGGGAATGCTGTCATGGTGGAGGGTGGACATTGGTGGAATCTGTGTAAAGTTACCAAAGCAAAAATGAGTGACCTTGGCGCATGTTCTTCTGCGCAGTCTCAAATTGTGTCCTCTGACTCTGCACCAAATAATTTACTTTCTTCCCCGAGTTCTTCATCTGCTTTGTGTCCCTTGGATAGTGCTTCTGTCAGAAAATCTTCACCTGTTACTCGTCTTCCTTGGAAACTTCGTTAGTTGTTTCTCTAATTTGCTTGTTTTTCTTTTGTTTACTTTTTTTTCTTTTTCTTTTCTTTGGAAAAAAAGAGATAATGTTGTATTGTGTTTATTAGGTTCCTTTCCTGGAACCTCCCTGTTTCATGCGGCTCATGATGTTCTAGTTCTGCTTTATTTCAGTTGGTGTCTCTTTGAGCCAGTGTATGGTGCGTTGGCTCATTGGTCCTACAATAAACTCACCAACCAACTTACTACCTGTTTCCAGAGAATTATTTGACACCCACAACACCTTGCATCTGGGAGCTCTCTGAAACAGGGACAAAGGGCAGTACATCATAGCATATTGGTTTTCGTGGGTACAGTCCCCTTTCCAGGTTTACTCATTTGACTTGGTCTGTGAATCAAGTTGTAGTAAGTCATCTAAGAGTGAATGTATTCAAACGGTACTAGATTCAATAAAACTGCTCCAGGGGATACAAGTGTCCATAGAACCCAATGTCATTATGACAATAGCCTTTTATGGTGAAAGTGTTATAATAATATGGGGTATATATCAGCCAGAGAACATTCAAATGATTTCAATGATTTTTGTTTATAACCATTCTCACTGTCCTTCATTTCTTAAAAACCTGTTTTTAAAGTTATAGGACAGATTGAATTTATTGCGTGTTTTTGTTTTATGCTCTGAGTACAAAACTTCTTACCAAAAACTGGGTTAGGCTAGACTACTCTACCTGGTTACCATTGAGAATAAAGTGTGATAAGCACACGCAAAACCAATAGGTCTGACTTGCAATTTGATTCCTCACTAACATATTAAAGAAAAAACCATTCCAGTCAAAACAACCAAATCAAAAGTTATTATACACCTCTCCTTGAGGTACATCTGTTCACGTTTTAAAAATGTCTTAACATAGACACAAACCTTTCTGTAAATAACGTGCCTATGATTTAAGAATGAGACGTGTGAAGATTCAGTGTAATATTGTTGATGCTAAATAGTTCCTTATGCAGTACAATGCAAGCACTTCACGGCAGTAGGAATAAGAGAGCTGCTGAAGGTAAGACAGTACTCTAGGGATTTGTGGTGTAGTAAACATTAGTTTGGCATCCTAACATGTCAAAGGTTGTTTGTCGCTCTATGAGATCCCATTTTAAAATTAGGCAAAGCAGGGCATGATATCAATATTGATACTTTCACTGACAGATATTATGTCTTGGTGCACTCTTACTGTGCGTTCTGGGGTTTTGGCGTATTACAGTGAAATGTGGTGAGAGTGGAATGTGTTCATTTTGAAAAGAGTCCGAAAATATGATATTGTGTTTGTGTTACGTGGAAGTACTTGGTGTGTGTCTAGTTGTATGATGTGGTGCAATCGTCTGGGAATAGTGTGATGCTATGCTGCATGGAAAACTGCATTTTATGGTGTTTAGTGCTTAGCTGTTACTTGATATTAGAATGCAGGGCTGTGTAGTATAATACAGTGTGACGTTGTGTTGGTTGTTGTGCAGAGTTGTATCTGTATGGCATAGTTTGTTGAAATGTGACGTGGTTTTGCAGGGTGTGTTCTGTGAGGTTGTCTACAGTAGTGTGGGCTATGTTGTGATGTATCATACTTCAGTATGGTAGATATGATATGAAGTTCTGCTGCAGTGTGAATTGATGGGTTTTGGAGTGAAGTGTTTTGGAGCCTTCCATGTGAGCTTGGATTTTCTTGTGTGGCAAAAGTTTAAGTGTGGTGATGTTTGGCGTAAAGATATGTGGTATTTTATGGTAGTGAGATGTGGTGGTTGATTGTGCACTGTTTTGTTTTCAAATGGAGGATGCTCATTGGTGGTGCATTGCTGTGCATGCACTTTTTAGGTATGTAATTACATGGTGTGCGATGTGGTGTTATGTGGTCAGCTAAGCTGTGGTAAACTATGATGTGGTGTGTTTTTGTATTGTGTGGTATAATAGAAAGGTAACTGCAACGTCTGATATGGTCTGATGTGCTGTTGTGTTGGCTAGTGATCTGTTGTGGGAGGGTACCATGTGGTGATTCATGGTTTCATTTAGTGTAGTTTGCCGTGGTGTGGGATCTATGATTCTCTAGTCTGGTGTTGTGGGTTAGAGTAGAGTGATATGGTTTGTTTGAAAAGTTGCAGAACCAAAAGAGTTCAATACATTCTCGACCTTGTTTCAAAGATTTCATCACATACTGGAGTTTTGTGTTGCATATGAATGCAATCAGTAGGTGGAAGTGTGAAAATAATTGTTGTGATATTAAGTACGTTGAAAATGTATTGGATGTGTTCACATGACAGTGTTACACATACTGCTCAGTCTATTTAAAGAGCCCGAGATTGTTTCACATCACATCATGTGTCAGGGCTGAAAAAATGTGTGTGTGTATAGAAAGGGAAGACATACTTGGGGAAAGTACCGGACGCTTTCTATGGTCTTCATTAACCATTTCATTTCGTATATTTACATGTTTCAATCACAATAAATATCCGTAAAATACATTTAAATCATTGTGCATTTGGTTTGCTGGAGAAGTATTAATACCATTGATAACAATTCATCATTAGTAAAATACCTTAACATAAAATCAAAGTAAAATACATGTATAATACAGATGAAAAAGGGTAATCAGATTACAGTACTAGGCAATGTAATAAAGTGCAAGTGCATTTTAGTTACTGTGCAAATTACGCAAATCCTGTACTGTTCAATATTGTGGGGTCTTGATTTCCCAAACATTCTGTGCAAAAATGCAAAAAATGTGCAAATTAGCAAAATAGTGCAACAATGTTGTTCAAACCAGACATACCCTTTGGTCCTCTCATTGTATCTATAATAAATAATTTTAAAATCATTATTTATCATTACACTGTACCACAGAATCTCTGTGTCTTGTATACAGTATGACTTCCCCTGCCAGCATCTTCATTCAAAATGTTAAAGTCCATATAGGATGGGTGCTGTGTGTTCAGTTTAGATGTGGTCTGTTTGTTGGTGTAGAGAGTGATGGGTTTGATGAGCGCTCTAGTATGCAAGCTCATATTCCACTACTGGAAAAGAAGGGTTATATAGGGTAAACTACTATTATACTATAGAAAATGTAATCTATGTGAAAAATGAAAGAGAAAGGGCTGCCCGGTTGAAAGTATCCGACTTTCCTTATTAGTTTTCTTTTACATAGTTTGGAATTATTTATAAATATATATTATTCCCTCAGCATCAAGCAGACAACATTGTCCGTCGAATTACAAATGCTACAATACCACAATATACCCACTTTCGCTGCATTTTCATCTGGTGACGGCATTCCCTTAGTCATAAAGTTTCAGAGAATCTACTCCAAAGAAAATACTGAATGTTCTAAAAGTACTTCTCTTTCTTTCTCTTGGCTTTTGTTCCTTTGTACAATAGCAATAGCTCCTAAGATATCAAAGAATCTAAGGTTTGATGGGTATTTAGAAATATACTGCTAAGTGCTCTTAGTGGCCGGTAATGGCACCATGCTATTTTCCATATAGCACAAATATTTTATTTCACTAAGCTAAAGTAATGCATGTGTTCTTTTTTTGACCACGTCCTAAAAAAGCGCCCTACTTTACTAGGTGGTTGTCATAAGAGGTGGGCCATTGTCAGAGGAAGAAGAAGTGTGTACATTATATATATATAAATATCCAGAATACCACGTCTTGCTCCCCTCACTCAGGCTCTCCCCCTGAACACGGAAACGCAGACACGGACCTTCTTGTGCAAATATTTATTCAGCTCAAGTATTGGCGCATGACGTTTCGGCTCTCAGCGAGCCTTGTTCACATGACAGTGTTACACATTCTGCTCAGTCTATTTAAAGAGCCCGAGATTGTTTCACATCATATCACGTGTCAGGGCTGAAAAAATGTGTGTGTGTATAGAAAGGGAAGACATACTTGGGGAAAGTACCGGACGCTTTCTATGGTCTTCATTAACCATTTCATTTCGTATATTTACATGTTTAATCACAATAAATATCCGTAAAATACATTTAAATCATTGTGCATTTGGTTTGTTGGGGAAGTATTAATACCATTGATAACAATTCATCATTAGTAAAATACCTTAACCTAAAATCAAAGTAAAATACATGTATAATACAGATGAAAAAGGGTAATCAGATTACAGTACTAGGCAATGTAATAAAGTGCAAGTGCATTTTAGTTACTGTGCAAATTACGCAAATCCTGTACTGTTCAATATTGTGGGGTCTTGATTTCCCAAACATTCTGTGCAAAAATGCAAAAAATGTGCAAATTAGCAAAATAGTGCAACAATGTTGTTCAAACCAGACATACCCTTTGGTCCTCTCATTGTATCTATAATAAATAATTTTAAAATCATTATTTATCATTACACTGTACCACAGAATCTCTGTGTCTTGTATACAGTATGACTTCCCCTGCCAGCATCTTCATTCAAAATGTTAAAGTCCATATAGGATGGGTGCTGTGAGTTCAGTTTAGATGTGGTCTGTTTGTTGGTGTAGAGAGTGATGGGTTTGATGAGCGCTCTAGTATGCAAGCTCATATTCCACTACTGGAAAAGAAGGGTTATAGAGGGTAAACTACTATTATACTATAGAAAATGTAATTTATGTGAAAAATGAAAGAGAAAGGGCTGCTGAGTTGAAAGTATCCGACTTTCCTTATTAGTTTTCTTTTACATAGTTTGGAATTATTTATAAATATATATTATTTCCTCAGCATCAAGCAGACAACATTGTCCGTCGAATTACAAATGCTACAATACCACAATATACCCACTCTTGCTGCATTTTCATCTGGTGACGGCATTCCCTTAGTCATAAAGTTTCAGAGAATCTACTCCAAAGAAAATACTGAATGTTCTAAAACTACTTCTCTTTCTTTCTCTTGGCTTTTGTTCCTTAGTACAATAGCAATAGCTCCTAAGATATCAAAGAATCTAAGGTTTGATGGGTATTTAGAAATATACTGCTATGTGCTCTTAGTGGCCGGTAATGGCACCATGCTATTTTCCATATCGCACAAATATTTTATTTCACTAAGCTAAAGTAATGCATGTCTTCTTTTTTTGACCACGTCCTAAAAAAGCGCCCTACTTTACTAGGTGGTTGTCATAAGAGGTGGGCCATTGTCAGAGGAAGAGGAAGTGTGTACATATATAACTTCGAATCTCCTGGTTTCCACATCTATCCACAGAAGTCACGGCACCCCAGCAGAAGTAAGTTTAAATTGTTTATTCTTTAAAACACCATGTGCATTAGCAACATGACGGCCTACGCGTTTCGACTATACTTAGTCTTCAACTAGACCATATATATATATATATATATATATATATATATATATATATATTCCTCCAGTCCCGCCCTGGTTAAGAACGGGTCCGACACATGCTGGGGTTGCCTGCAAAGATTTATTCCTCCAAGTACAGCATCAGTTAACGCGTTGTTCACACAGTTCTCTGTCCCTGGCAGACGCGTTTCGGCGGTTGCCTTCATCAGTGCCGGGATATCTCGAGTGCGCTTTGAAAAGTTGTTTTTTCGCGGGGCTTTTACATAAGTCCTGCCGAGGGCTCCTATTGGCTGAATATTATTGCCACAGAAAGCGGACTGGGAATGTTCCGTTTCAAGAGTGTATTTCGCCGCTTTCCTTCTGAAGTCCCCGGATGCCGCGGCCAGATCTCGCCTCCTGGAAAGTGCCTCCAGAGTTCAAGGTGAGGTACAGTGACCCACCCTGGCATACAATAATGCTCTCATTCTCGGCGCTCCTTTGTTGGCGGGATCTGATTGGTGGTTTCCATCTGTGTCAGGCAGCCCCGTTAGCAGACCATCTGCTCCCTCTCCCCGTTTCTTTTACCGAAAGTCCAGGCCGGGGGGGCGCCACGTTGTGCAGTCTGTGCACTATCACCAGAAAGTTGCCGGCATACGTGGAGCTCCTGACCGAGGGGCGTGCCGGATACAGCCTAGCCGGCCTTTGCTCCTATACTCCTCCAGTCCCGCCCTGGTTAAGAACGGGTCCGACACATGCTGGGGTTGCCTGCAAAGATTTATTCCTCCAAGTACAGCATCAGTTAACGCGTTGTTCACACAGTTCTCTGTCCCTGGCAGACGCGTTTCAGCGGTTGCCTTCATCAGTGCCGGGATATCTCGAGTGCGCTTTGAAAAGTTGTTTTTTCGCGGGGCTTTTACATAAGTCCTGCCGAGGGCTCCTATTGGCTGAATATTATTGCCACAGAAAGCGGACTGGGAATGTTCCGTTTCAAGAGTGTATTTCGCCGCTTTCCTTCTGAAGTCCCCGGATGCCGTGGCCAGATCTCGCCTCCTGGAAAGTGCCTCCAGAGTTCAAGGTGAGGTACAGTGACCCACCCTGGCATACAATAATGCTCTCATTCTCGGCGCTCCTTTGTTGGCGGGATCTGATTGGTGGTTTCCATCTGTGTCAGGCAGCCCCGTTAGCAGACCATCTGCTCCCTCTCCCCGTTTCCTTTACCGAAAGTCCAGGCCGGGGGGGCGCCACGTTGTGCAGTCTGTGCACTATCACCAGAAAGTTGCCGGCATACGTGGAGCTCCTGACCGAGGGGCGTGCCGGATACAGCCTAGCCGGCCTTTGCTCCTATACTCCTCCAGTCCCGCCCTGGTTAAGAACGGGTCCGACACATGCTGGGGTTGCCTGCAAAGATTTATTCCTCCAAGTACAGCATCAGTTAACGCGTTGTTCACACAGTTCTCTGTCCCTGGCAGACGCACAGTGTCCCGTGCGAGAGGAGCACCTTCCCAGTTGGTGCTGCGGCGGGACCAGGACAGGGTCTTGTTCGAAATGTAATATATATATATAATATATATATATATATATATATATATATATATTACCTACTGGCGATAGCCAGTAGGTATATATAGTTAGGATTATTTCTCTATGGAACTTTTGAAAATTCTAGGTCTAATAACTTTGGCGTTTGTGGACGGAATCGGCTGAAATTTTCAGGAAAATGGCACATTTTGTTTCTGAGCAGCCCCTG
Organism: Lissotriton vulgaris; assembly: GCF_964263255.1. Taxonomy (NCBI): domain Eukaryota; kingdom Metazoa; phylum Chordata; class Amphibia; order Caudata; family Salamandridae; genus Lissotriton; species Lissotriton vulgaris. The sequence goes on along the minus strand of NC_141693.1, from coordinate 611,405,703 downwards.
AAAATTTGGGGGGGGGGGGTTCGTCAAGGGGGGGCCGAGAAAAAGAGGGGGGTCCCAAAACGCGTTTTCCCCATTCATTTTTCCATAGGGCGTTTGGCCTCACTTTTAGCTCGAACGGCTGAATGGATTTACACGAAACTTGGCAAAATTGTAGGGACTGTTAGCCCGATGTGCCTTTGCTGGGTCTCAATATATGTGCTCCAGTGGATTTTGAGAAATTAACGTTTTAAAAAATATATATATCTGTGACAGCGTCCCGGATAGCGCTCCAGATCGCGTACTTTTCGCGTAACGGAGCTTTGCGAAGCGAAGCTGATTGGCTCTCCGGTGTCTGTCAACATTCTAAACAGTCCGGTGCGGCTGCCATCTTGTCTCTCGGTAGGATCGAGAGACAAGAGGAGGAGAAAAACGAAGGGGGAATTTAATGAAAGGGGGCAAGGTAGACTCCTCTTGACCCCCTAGGAATGATGTTGGGGTTATTAAAGGGTCCAGTGGGGCAAATAAAAAAAATTTGATTTTTCGCGGTAGAAGCGCTTCTCGGTTCGCGAACCGGGTCGCAAACTGGTAGCGAAACGGGAATTCGCCATTTTGTGTTTCGATTTAATTAAATTACAAGATGGAGGAAAAGCAATGTGAGTATTGGGTATAAGGGGGTACGGGAGACGTATCCTGACCCCCTATGTTTTCTGAGGGTGATGGAGGAGGCTCATATATGTTGATACTTGTCTTCCAGCGGCTGCGCGTGAGCGTTTTTTTTTTTTTGTTGCCGCATGACGTCTGTTGACGTTCGATTCGAAGGAAATCAGGAAGTGTTGACCCCCATTTTGACACTGCGAGTAAATATATTGATAAAAATAATTGTTATAAATTAATCCGTATTGATAAACATTGTGTGCGCCATCTTGCTTTTTTTCTAATGCCACACTTTTGTCGTGCACGGCAGCCATTTTAGATGCTTTGATCAGACCCACTCTCTGCACGCCGCCGATCCTCAGCATGGCTCCCCACCCTCGCAAGCATCTCCTCCACGCACTGGTCACCCCCGCTCTCTGTCTTATGCATGGGCCATAAACCTCCCCCCATTTGCGCTGCTCTTCCATGAGAATCACACCCTGTGCCCGTCCGACACCTCCCTTTTACCCTATTCACTACCGCACCCTCTGACACTCCTCTTCCTCTGTGTCCGATTGTCCAGGCCAGTCCCAGGCTATCACGTAGGCCTGCGGATGTAGTTTATGGCCTCAACTGTAAAGAATCACCCCTCTTCAAAGGAGTTACAGTAGATCAAGGCCCCCACCCGATGAGATCCGTCACACTACACGCGTTCCTACAATCTGATAACCATCCTGTATTGTGATTGGGGAGGGGATTTTCACTGTGAGGGTGTGTGGGACCGAGCCTGAAAAGGAAGATTCCAGGGCTGCCTTTTTGTACATCAAAGTCTTCACAATTATGTGTCACATTAATAATAAATAGCACTCCAACAAAAGTAGTAGGATTATAACACTTTAATAACTTATAAATATATACATCGCAACAAAAACAGTAAACACCTTAAAACATTTTTTATTAAAACAGAAGGAACAATGGTCAGTATACGCAAAGATTTAGCTAATCTGCTAAAGGGGGGAGTCGCTATTTCTTTACAACAATCAATAATGAAAAATCGACATCAATAGGGTTGTCCATATTCCCGATGCAGCACTATAGTGCAACATACACAGCACCTGGGGTGTCAAGAGTGAACAGGTCCTAGCTGCTTTACCAATGACTGACAAATGCTATATTAAACACTTATTATGTATAATACTTGCGTTCACAATAGTTTTACTTTTCAAAACAGAACAAAAGATGTCCCCTGTAAGTAAACCCATATTAGCTGTTTCAGTTATTGAACATCCTAAGGTTTTATGACATGGGGAACAGTAGTGATATCCTGGGCGGGTGATGGAACTGGGTTTGTTAATAAAAAAACATCTACAGAGAAAACTATTGGTAAATTATACTTCTCCGGAAATTTAAAACTCACAAATGTTTCATTTGTGTAATCGTTTCAAAAACATGTACATTAAAAAACTAAATACGCTCCACTGTTTTAGAAAATCTTTACAGTTTGCTACATCACCCTTTAAAGTTACAAGTACGAAAACCTACTTACTTTAGCTGTTGAATTCGGCTTCAAATGTAAAGCATAAGTTCAAGCTAGCATATCATATTTTTAAAAGGTTAAACATAATTGATATGCAAATTTAAATACTACCCTTTCTTAATGGTGACACCTTATCTGTCCTATATCCCACAATTTCCATGAGCAAAGCAAAAGAAATTCTGAGGCCCTGAAGAAATAAGGCTTACTGTGGGGTTCAACTCAATCTGGTGTTTGGACGCATTCATGTTTTGGGGTGATATTCTGTGACAGGGTGCAGGCACCAGAAGAATTTTAGCCTAGTTCATCACATTGGAGAATGAGGGTCTGGGTAAATATCTAATCTGGTGAAGAACCATCCCTTTTTTAAACCCCATGGTGACCAACTATAGTTTATTCTCTATTTCGTTTCCTTGCCATAACAAAATAAAAGTCTTGGGTTATTTATGGAAGGGAAGACTTTTTGTTTCTTCCAATTTTTAAAAAAAAACAAAAGGTTTAAGGAAAGGCAATCCTTAATGTGCATGTTTTCCACAGAAATTTGCCTTTGAAAACTAGAGGCAATAAATAAGGCCGAAATCTGTATTTTGTTTTCGGATACACATGTTATTTGTGTCTGTGTATTCATTTTTATGCATGACTTTATATGGAATGGTTAAAATAACTTATGATGCAACTTAACAGGAAAGATCACAAACATTCCAATGAGTGCTATGTCCCATGTTTTACATAAAGTAGTGTTTACCTAGAGTGGTGCTGTGTAGGACACTCTGAATGGAAATTAACCAGAACTATAACCATCTACTTCCAATAATATAACTGTAATGCCCAAATTACGCAATTACTCAATTTTCGATGATTAATCAAATGGCCTTTTTTCTGCTTCACTAGACATCCTTCATAGTCAATGACTGCATATTTTCCATTATTGAAAAAACTAAAGTGACAACTTCCTCATCCTTAATTTGTCTTTCTTTGTTCCTTAAGATGTCATCTGTGTCAACCTCTTCCGAGAATGCAGATGCGTTAGGGATTTCCTTGTGTTTCTTAATAGCATTGGTGTCTGCACACTTCTTTGTCAATTCTGTGAACATGACAGCTGCTTCATAGACAGACGATATCTTTGTTAAGTTATTAGTGTTAAGTGTGTCTGAAACTACAGTGACCTTCTCTGTTTTACTTTCCTCCGACACTACAGAGTTTTGTGTGTTGTTCTTCTGTGCGACAATTATTCCAGATGTTATTCTAGCGTTGTTCTAGCGTTTCACTTGCCATTCAGCGGTTTTCCGCCCGCTTTTGCTGCACTGTGTCTCGTCAGTAGCGGTCTGTTGTGCGAATAGTCCCAAGGCAGCAGAACGCGTTGAGATCTGGACGGCACCCAGGTCATGTCCAGTAAGTTGCCGCACTGGTTTTGGTATCCTACAATGCTGTTCCGAAAAACGGCGTGGGGCGCCCCCGGGGGGTGGGGGGGGAAAGGTGGCGTGAATGGGCCTCCCCAGGTGGAGGCTCGTCTGCTGTAGTGGGGCGCCCCTTTACCGTTTCAGTTGCCATTCCGCCCGCTTTTACTACACTGTGCCTCTTCCGCCATTCAGCTGTTTACCGCCCGCTCTTGCAGCTACAGCGTCTCGCTCACCATGTAGTTGAGTTGCTTCCACTCTTGCGGTGCAGTGATAGGCGGCTGCCACAGGACTCTTAAAATGGCGGCCGGCTCTTCGGATTTGGGCGTGGTCCACTAAAATGGCCCTGGGACACCTTGGAACTCGGACGCTTGTCTGCTAGGGCTTGGGCCCCATTCTCGAAAGCGTCCGTTCAGCCTTGAAGATTCTACAAAAGTCTTGGGGGCCCCCGACTCCCGCAGGCTTCCGGTGGGGATCGGCTGCCATGATTACTTGCGGAATGGCCACGACGTAGCTACGAGATGGAGGTGCTCTCATGCTGACGCCAGCTTCAGTCTGAAACATCCAGAAACACTGTAGACTATCAATTCGATGAGTTCCGGTGGAGCCCCAACGTGACCCGGTAGGGAAGAACTTGCCCTCCCCTTTTTTGAGTGATGGTTCTTGTTGCCTGTCCCCTCTGTTGTCATCTAACGGAAGCTTTTTTGATTGCTGAGTGAGAAAAAAAAAGGTGGGTCTTTCATCGTTAGGGAAAAAAAAATTTTTTAATCCAATGAAAAGTGTTATTTTTAGGTCATATGATCAAGCCTTCCATCATTAGGAAACCAAAAGTAAAATGAACCAATGAAAAGTTTTATAAACAAGTCACATGACCTGCTATGCGTCTTTGGGTTATACAAAGCATACAAAACTCGTTGGCCCATGAGGCGGCGTCAGTAGCGGACCGATGTGCAAATAGGCCGAAGGCAGCACAACGCGCCGAGATCCGGATGGCACCGAGGTGGTGTCCAGCAAGTTGCCGCACTGGTGTGGCCATCCTACAATGCTGCGCCGAAAGACGGCGTGTCTCCCACTCAAAATACTTAAAATGGCGAAAGATGGCGTGTCTTCCACTCAAAACACATAAAATGGCGAAAGACGGCGTGTCTTCCACTCAAAACACATAAAATGGCGAAAGACGGCGTGTCTCCCACTCAAAACATATAAAATGGCGAAAGACGGCGTGTCTTCCACTCAAAACACATAAAATGGCGAAAGACGGCGTTTCTCCCACTCAAAACACATAAAATGAAGTCTAGACTAAAAGGCAATGATCACATTTTCTACTCTTGCTATAGTTGTTCATGCACTGAGGGTGCTGTAGAAAAAAATAGAAAAATTTACCTGATTCAGCACTATAGTGCAACATACACAGCACCTGGGGTGTCAAGAGTGAACAGGTCCTAGCTGTTTAACCAATGACTGACAAATGCTATATTAAACACTTACTATGTATAATACTTGCGTCCACAATAGTTTTACTTTACAAAACAGAACAAAAGATTGTTTATTAGCATAGTGATTGGAGCAGTTATATACATATTCGGGCATAGCAATAATCAGAATGTCACATTCACATATCTGCTCAGTGTTTACAGGTACTTAGTATCATTGATTTTTCATTTTCGTCCGGACCATGGTGACCAACTATAGTTTATTCTCTATTTCGTTACCTTGCCATAACAAAAAAAAAGTCTTGGGTTATTTATGGAAGGGAAGATTTTTTGTTTCTTCCAATTTTTTTAAAAAACAAAGGTTTAAGGGAATGCAACCCTTAATGTGCATGTTTTCCACAGAAATTTGCCTTTGAAAACTAGAGGCAATAAATAAGGCCGAAATCTGTATTTTGTTTTTGGATACACATGTTATTTGTGACTGTGTATTCATTTTTATGCATGACTTTATATGGAATGTTTAAAATAACTTATAATGCATCTTAACAGGAAAGATCACAAACATTCCAATGAGTGCTATGTCCCAGGTTTTACATAAAGTAGTGTTTACCTAGAGTGGTGCTGTGCAGGACACTCTGAATGGAAATTAACCAGAACTATAACCATCTACTTCCAATAATATAACTTTTATGCCCAAATTACGCAAAGATTTAGCTAATCTACTAAAGGGGGGAGTCGCCATTTCTTTTCAAAATGTATTCACCCATCCGTAGCCTCTCTAATCTCCATTACAATGTGTTTGTTGCTATCGCTAGCTGATAAAAAAACTAAAGTGACAACTTCCTCATCCTTAATTTGTCTTTCTTTGTTCCTTAAGATGTCATCTGTGTCAACCTCTTCCAAGAATCATCAGCGTGCATAAATACGAAAATGTTTTTACTTACCACGTACTTGACATTTTACAGCTTTTCATATTTGCTATTAAAAAACCAATGAAATTCACTGAAAAAAACATTGGTTATAGACCATATATAGTTAGGAATTAGCATTTACAAAACCTTATTTTACTCACACAAAACCATTGAAATTTCATATATAGTTAGATGCACTAACTATATATCGCGCACCCGCAATTTACTGCTGATCATGTCACATATTACATCATTCATGACATGGTCAGTGACATCACTGATGACATCACTGATGACATCACTGATGACATCTCAAATGACATCACTGATGACATCACTGATAACAACATCCAGTGACTGTATGTTTCTGTAAAGTTAAAATATGTCTTACATATTGAAGAATGAGTGGATGTATAAGTGTCTGGATGAAGGATTTAGTAGGTGCATGACTGACTGTATGAGTGAGTGATTAAATGTGTCTTACTGAGTGCATGCTTTAGTGACTAAACTATCTTAATTTGTGCATCATTATGTCTGTTGTTCTGTAAACTGCTGCATGTGTTAATCAGTAACTATATGAGTAACTATATGGGTTATTGATTGGTTGCCCAAGTATTTGTATGGGAGAGTGAGTGTGTGTGTGGGTCGCTGTGAGATGTGTGACTATGTGCATAGATGTGTGAGCAGTTGATTCACTAGATGTATGGGTTCAAAAGTGCATGTGGAAACAGCTGTATGGGCGGTTGACTGTGTGCATTAGTGTATTAGTGAGTGAATGAATATCTCAGTGCTACATGTCAAAGTAAGTACATATGTAAAACACAGTACATGTGAGAGTTGACATATATAAATTACTGTGCATATGAGCCAGTGAATGTGTGAGTGGCTGTATGGATCATTGTGAACTTGTATCAGGGATTGTATAAGAGAGTAAATATGTGTTAGTATATGTTTGAATAAGTAAGGTGTGTATAACTGTATAGGTGAGGAAATGGAAGTGTGATTGATTCTTTGCATGACTGACTAGGTGTGTGAGTAACTCCATGGATGAGTGACAGTCTGTGAGTGTCTGTTCACTCTGAATGTATCAAAGATTTTAGAGTCTGAAGAGATTGATCGTATTATCACATGAATGATGTCATCAGTGATGTGATCAGTAATGTCAAATGAGATGTCATCAGTGATGTCATCAGTGATGTCATTTGAGATGTCATCAGTGATGTCTTGAGTGATGTCATCAGTGATGTCATTTGAGATGTCATCAGTGATGTCATCAGTGATGTCATTTGAGATGTCATCAGTGATGTCATCAGTGATGTCACTGACCATGTCATGAATGATGTAATATGTGACATGATCAGCAGTAGATTGCGGGAGCGCGATATATAGTTAGTGCATCTAACTATATATGAAATTTCAATGGTTTTGTGTGAGTAAAATAAGGTTTTGTAAATGCTAATTCCTAACTATATATGGTCTATAACCTATGGTTTTTTCAGTGAAAATATATATATATATATATATATATATATATATATATATATATATATAGGTCTGGGACTCCTTCGCATTCCATGTACAATCCTCTTGCACAGTGAAAGTCACGGCACCAAAACTGAGGTAATTATTCCAAAGATTATTTATTACCACACCATAGTGCAAAAATACGAACAAGACAGGACGGTCTACGCATTTCGGTTTCCAATAGCCTTCTACTGAATGTATATATAATCTCCACGCTTTCTCCCGTGTGTGTACTACCTCCTCCTAAATGAGAGTCGTGTCGCCTGTTTGGACCTCACAGGAGCAGGTCCAGTAAATTACGTACTCAATCATCTCACTCAAGGATGACAACGCCACATGTAGCTGGCCAAATTTACTTTATTTTCAGCCCCATCGAATGCGTTTTGTCTGTCCAGTAGCCTTGCTCACCCATAATGGGAAATTTCTTTTACTTAGATTGAAATTATTTATAAAGTTCCTATTTCCTCAGCATCAAGCAGTCAACACTGTCCATTGAATTACAAATGCTACAATACAACAATGTACCCTCTCTCGCTGCATTCTCTTCTGGTGAAGGCATTCCCTTAGTCATAAGATTTCAAAGAATCTACTCCAAAGAAAATACTGAATGTTCTAAAAGTACTTCTATCTTTCTTTCTCTTGGCTTTTGTTTCTTTTTACAATAGCAATAGCTCCTAAAATATCAAAGACTCTAAGGTTTGATGGCGATTTAGAAATATACTACTATGTGCTCTTAGTGGCCGGTAATGGCACCATGCTATTTTCCATATCTCACAAATATTTTATTTCACTAAGCTAAAGTAATGCATGTATTTTTTATACCACGTCCTAAAAAAGTGCTCTACTTTACTAGGTGGTTATCCTAAGAGGTGGGCCAGTGAAAGAGGAAGAGGAAGTGTGTATCTATACATATATATATGTATATTACCTACTGGCAGTCGCCAGTAGGTAGTTATAGTTAGGATTTTTTTCAATGTTAAATCTCAAAATTCTATTTGGAATAACTTTAGCACCGGTTGACGAATCTGCTTGAAAATTTCCTCAAAATGGCCTCGTCGAGCTCTGGTCCTTCCCTGAAAGTTTGGGGGGGATTCGTCAAGCGGGGGCCGAGATAAAAGGGGGGTCCCAAAAAGCGTTTTCCCCATGTTAATTTCCATAGGGCGGTCGATTTCACTTTTAGCCCGAACGGCTGAATGGATTTCCACCAAATTTGGCAAAATTGTAGGGACTGGTAGCCCGATGTGCCTTTGCTATGTCTCAAGATATGTGCTCCAGTGGATTTTGAGTAATTTAGGTTCAAAAAAATATATATATCTATAGGCGCGCTCCGGTGCGCGCACCGGGGAGCACACCAGGCGCGACACGCGACTTGCGCGTGGAAAGCTGATTGGCTCACGGGTGTCTGTAAACATTCAAAACAGTCCGGAGCGGCCGCCATCTTGTGTCTCGGTAGGATCGAGACACAAGAGGTGACATAAAAAAAGGGAGAAATGACTATAAGGGGGCAGGGTAGACCCCCTCCTGACCCCCTAGGTTTAATGTGGGGACTAAAATAGGGTCCCGCGGGGCATTTTAAAAAAATATTTTTTTTCGATTTGCGCGGGGGGAGCGCCCGGTACGCGCTCCGAGAAGCGCACCGGGGAGCGAAGTACGGGGAAAATCCAGGACCTTATTTATTAAGGCCTTGCAACAGTTTTGCGCTGCCTGTGCGTCACTTTTTGTGACGCACCAGCGGTGTAAAAAAATGCGCATCGTTGCGCTATATTTAAAAAGTGACGCATCTAGGTAGATGGGTTACTTTTTAAAACCATGCGTCACATTATACTTGCGTCTGGTATAATGTATGCAGAGGGGGCGTTCACCCGCAAAAAGCTTCGTAATAGCGACGCAGTGAAATCTATGAGATTTCACCGCGTCACTTTTAGGATGCTGTTGCGTCAAAATCTTGCGCCTGCCTCACAGCAGGTGTAAGACTGACGCAAGACCTTTCACATGGTGCTTTCCCGATGTGAAAGGACTATTACTGGAGTTGCGTTACTTTTGTGACGCAATTCACAAATGCGTCACTTTTGTGTTTACAGATACGTCAAATACTGACGTATCTGTAACTCCTTGCGACATGATTCGTCATACATTAAATATGACACATCTGGAATGTCGTAGGGAGTGCAAACAGAAAAGTGAAGCAATGCACCAGCGGTGTAAAAAAATGCGCCTCGTTGCGCTATATTTAAAAAGTGACGCATCTAGGTAGATGGGTCACTTTTTAAACCCCTGCGCCACATTATACCTGCGTCAGGTATAATGTATGCAGAGGGGGCGTTCCCCCGCAAAAAGCTTCGTAATAGCGACGCAGTGAAATCTATGAGATTTCACTGCGTCACTTTTAGGATGCTGTTGCGTCAAAATCTTGCGCCTGCCTCACAGCAGGTGTAAGACTGACGCAAGACCTTTCACATGGCGCTTTCCCTATGTGAAAGGACGCATTACTGGAGTTGCGTTACTTTTGTGACGCAATTCACAAATGCGTCACTTTTGTGTTTACAGATATGTCAGAAATACTGACGTATCTGTAACTCCTTGCGACATGATTCGTCATACATTAAATATGACACATCTGGAATGTCGTAAGGAGTGCGCACAGAAAAGTGACGCATCGCACCAGTGGTGTAAAAAAATGCACCTCGTTGCGCTATATTTAAAAAGTGACGCATCTAGGTAGATGGGTCACTTTTTAAAACCCTGCGCCACATTATACCTGCGTCAGGTATAATGTATGCAGAGGGGGCGTTCCCCCGCAAAAAGCTTCGTAATAGCGACGCAGTGAAATCTATGAGATTTCACTGCGTCACTTTCAGGATGCTGTTGCGTCAAAATCTTGCGCCTGCCTCACAGCAGGTGTAAGACTGATGCAAGACCTTTCACATGGTGCTTTCCCTATGTGAAAGGACGCATTACTGGAGTTGCGTTACTTTTGTGACGCAATTCACAAATGCGTCACTTTTGTGTTTACAGATACGTCAGAAATACTGACGTATCTGTAACTCCTTGCGACATGATTAGTCATACATTAAATATGACACATCTGGAATGTCGTAAGGAGTGCGCACAGAAAAGTGACGCATCGCTGTTTTCACGCAGCGATGCGTCACTTTTCAGAAATGAAGCCTCCAGTTTATTCACTGTGTCACCTCTACGATCCTTTCTTGCGTCAATACGTCCCTTTTGCATACATTACACCTGACGTAGGAATAATGCGGCGCAGGGGTTTACAAAGTGACGTATTTACCTAGAAACGCCACTTTGTAAATATGAATAAATAAGGTGCCTTTTTTTTTGGACTGATGCGTCACAAAAAGTGATGCTTTGGTGGCGTTAAAGTGACGCATGGCTTCATAAATGAGGCCTTCTGCCTTCATCTCCAGCAATGCATCTTTTCTTATCCTTCCACACCCCTGTTCCTTTTCAACATTTTCTTTGAATATCAACATTCCCCATATTCACTCTTCTTCTCCTTACTTTCTTTCCTAACACTCACCTTCTTTCAGTTTCAGTCCTCCTACTTCACTTCCTTTCTCCTCTCATGCCTTTCTGTTCTTTCTTACTCATTCTCCTTTCCATTATCAATGCACTCTATTTCACTTACTCTTTTTTCATTTTTTTTAGAATATAGCTCTTGGATGAGAATTGGAGGTAGTTCTGAAAAGAACTTTTGGTTTTCTTCTTTTTTCTAAACAGGAACAAAAACAGGGAATGGAAACTGCTCAACAGGAGCAAAAAAAAAGAAAAAATTAGGGGTGGGAAGAGCAGCGATGGTTTTCTAATGCTCGAACCATGAGCTGTACACTTTGTTCTCCAAAGGTAAGCAGTTGATTGCAGTATCTGCATCTGAGGGCACCATGGTTAAAAGCAGGTTGAATGTTCGGAACCAGCTCTTATGATCTCCCCCTCCCAGAAGAAGTTGCTCCTCCGGTTGATGTAAAGGCCCCATCACTGGGAGCCTCTTCTGCCAGAGCCCTGACACTTTCCCGGGCAAAATTCTGGGGGTGCTTCCTCTCCACATGTCGGGTCATCGTGTAGTTTCCAAATGAGTACTTTTTTAAGGGGTTACCCCGCGACAGCACTTCTTTGCAGATCCTGCACTCCACTTTTGGAGCATTCACCTTTTTTTGATTAGGTGGGATTTTAAAAAAATTCCAAATAAAATGTTCCTTAACTTTTCGTTGAGGAGGCTCTTCATTAATGAATTCTGGTTCTTCATCACTGCTGGATTGTCTGGCAGTCATGGTAAAACCAAGAAATATCCAGGAGCAAAAAGGCAGGTCTTGCAGTCACAAAAGTGAAAGAAGAAGTGAAGGAAATGGGTGGGGATTTCATTCTTTGTAAAAAAAACCTGTTAGCAACCAATGAAAAGTGTTATTTTAAGGTCACATGACTTGACGCGCTTACGCTGCGCGCTCCGGAGCGCTTCCGGGGCGCATACGCGGCGCGAACGTAGGCGCTTCCGGGGCGCATACGGGGCGCGAACGTAGGCGCTTCCGGGGGCGTACACGCAGCGCGAATGTAGGCGCTTCCGAGGGCGCTTACGTTGCGAGCCGAAGTGACGTCATCATACTTTTACGGAAATGCATATTCATTTTCCTCATTAAAAAAAACAGCTTTTATTTGTATGGTACGAAATGTTTTGCATTATTATTAACTTTTCATTCTTATTTTTTTCACGAACGAAAGTAGCGCTCTGGGTGCGCTTTCTGGAGAGCTTACCGGTGAGCTTACCGGAAAGCTTACTGGAGAGCTTACCGGAGCGCGCACCCAGAGCGCCCCAGGAAAAAATGATATAAAAAAAAAAACTCAAAAATTAATACTTACACAAAACAGCAAATTGTAAAAAAAAACATAGGTTAGAAACTCGATATAGAAAGGAATTAGCATTTAAAAAACCTATGAAATTCACTGAAAAAACCATAGGTTTCACACCAGTTATAGTTAGGAATTAGCATTTTAAAAAACCTATTAAATTCACTGAAAAAACCATAGGTTTCACACCAGTTATAGTTACCTGGAAATTTTACTGACATAAAACCATTGAAATTCCCACGTTATAGTTAGTTGGACTCACTATAACTTGCGCGTGTAATGCACTGCTGATGACATCACTTACTACATCACTCATGACATGGTCAGTGACATCACTCATGACATCACTGATGACACCATCCTTGTGACAGAGTGACTGAACTCCTTTCACTGTAAAGTAACCCTTGAAACACATATTCAAAAATAGAAACTAACACTTACAAAAAAGTGGAGATACCTATACCAGTTACAACAACCAATTCAGTAATTCCACCATTTATATACACATCCACTCATTTGCCAACAGTTCTATATAGTCATTCATACATATACTCACTTATCATATGTAGTGAGACACCTTTACATCCGTTAACACACCGACAGTCTTCCAAAAGTTGCTCACACACATACTCACACATGCAAATAAACTATTGAACATCCATTTTTTTGCATATACAGCTATACACACACTACCACCTTACTTCTAAGGAAACTTACACATACTTACTCTCTTAAACAATCACTTATAGAAACACATACTAATTTAAACAGGAACTCTTATAATCTCTCACTCTCACATATACTCAGTTTTATAAATCAATACTCGCATATACTAGATTAAAATATATGTTGTTAATGAAAAAGACAATAGTGAGACAGGCGTTTACTCACTAACATACACATATACACACTCATACATCCATACAGTCCTGTACATATGCGGTCTTCAAAACAAATACAGTGAGTCAGTCACCAACCCATACAGCCACTTATACACAAAGTGAAACACTGATACATACATTTCAATATATAAAAGTTACTTGCTAATATATGTATTCACTAAGATACACTTAATAAGGCAGTTAACCAATCAATTGTTTTAAAAACAAACATACATTTACACACTTATTTAACCATTTATTCTTCCATTGTACTTTACAAATACATATAAAAAAATATATTTTTCAGAAAGACACACATTCACTGGATGGTGTCATCAGTGATGTCATGAGTGATGTCACTGACCATGTCATGAGTGATGTAATATGTGATGTCATCAGCAGTGCATTACACGCGCAAGTTATAGTGAGTCCAACTAACTATAACGTGGGAATTTCAATGGTTTTATGTCAGTAAAATTTCCAGATAACTATAACTGGTGTGAAACCTATGGTTTTTTCATTGAATTTAATAGGTTTTTTAAATGCTAATTCCTAACTATAACTGGTGTGAAACCTATGATTTTTTCAGTGAATATATATATATATATATATATATATTCACTGAAAAAACCATAGGTTTCAGGCACGCTATAGTTAGAAATTAGCATTTAAAAAACCTTAGAAATTCACTGAAAAAACCATAAGTATTAGGGAAAGTTAGAGTTAGTTGGACATTTCACTTGTACAAAACCAGACAAATTCCCCTGTTATAGTTAGTTCAGCTAACTATAACTAGCGCCCCCGCAATGCACTGCTGATGATGTCACATATTACATCACTCATGACATGGTCAGTGACATCACTGATGACATCCCTGATGACATCTCGAATGACATCACTGATGACATCACTGATGACAACATCCAGTGACTGTGTGTTTCTGTAAAGTTTAATTCTGTTGAATATAAATAGGGAAAGGCTTATTGAAGTATGAGTGGGTGTATAAGTGTCTGAATGGATGTTTTAGTAGGTGCGTTACTGACTATAAGTGAGTGATTAAACGTATCTTACTGAATGCATGGGTTAGTGACTAAACTGTGCGAATGTCTGTATCCGTCTATCTGTTGGTGTGTAAGCGGCGGCATGGGTTTGTGAATAGCTACATGAGTGTCTATATCAGTTATTGATTGGTTTTCTGAGTATCAGTATGGGTGCCTGAGTGTTTGTGTGGGTGGGGTGTGTGTGACTCTGTGCATAGATGTGTGAGTGGGTGATTTACTGGGTCCATGGTTTCAAGAGTGCATCTGTGATGGACTGTATGGGTTGGTGAGTGTGTGTATAGGTGTGTTGGTGAGTGAATGTATATCTCAGTGGTACATGTGTGAGTAACTACATATGTGAAAGGCAGTAAATATGTGTGTTGGAGTATATAATTGGCTATAAGTGGGAGTGTGTGATTGTGAGAGTGGCTGTATGGATGAGTGTGTGCTTGTATCAGTGATTGAATAAGAGCGTAAGAATGTGCTAGTATTTGTATGAGTAATTGAGCTGGTGTGTGCATAACTGTATAGGTCAATAAATGGCAGTGTGATTAACTATTTACATGACTGACTAGGAGTGTGAGTACCTCTATGGATGAGTGGCGGTGTGTGAGTGTCTATATAGGTGTATGAGTCCATATGATAGTCCTGTACTGAGCGACCATAAGTATGAGTGACTGTACAGGTGAGTGAGTGGATGTGTGTGTAAACCGAAGAATCAGTGAGTGGGTATGTAGTTATTGGTGTTGGAGTGTCTATGGTTTTGTGAATGGCAGTCTGTAATTTAGAGTGGGTGTATCAAATGTTACAGTAGGTTGTTTGTCAGGTCTCCCACGACCCCGCATTAGACAAGAGACGCATTTCTCCTTCTCCTTTATCAATCTAATTGGCACCATAGAGTTTCAAGTATATATAGGCCCTCCTCTCTGCTTCAGGCATAAATAGACATAGAAAACAGACTGCGATCGAAAATATAACTGATAAAACATGCTTATCACAACATATATATAAAGTGCAAAAAATTGATGAAATACAATAACAGCATAATGCACAGTCAGCATGTTTTACCAACAATTAAACGTGATCAGCTTCCTGATATATGCACAGAAAAAATATATATGTTGTCTGCCCTAGATATGAGCATGTCATAATGACAAGCTGAGGTGCATTGATGTTATTGAAATTATGGCGCCAATGCTCTCAAAACATGCTGCCCTCCTGATGGCGAATCAGAAAATAAAACTGCAATAGATAAGACTGCATTGAATAAAAATAATGCTGCAAGTATTATTGATGATTGTTTTGCACACATCGCACCACATTGCCTTGTAACGAAAAGGAACAAAGCCTACCCGGTTTGACCTATGGTAATGGCACACAGAGCGAAAACTGTTCTCCCAAGTGCGCGCAGGAACAAACACATAAGGCAAAAAGATATTGGGTTTGAAACAAGTCCGCAGATCTAATTACACATGCTGTGTATATTTTCGACGATAATCCCGGGCTCCGGGTAATTGCTACTCTACCCAGCGGGACTACGAGACCCATAATCCCCTTTGGCGGCCTTGCGTGTTCAAAATCCGTTCACAAATGTCCTGTGTGAAAGTTCAGATTACAGATGCTCCTTAAATTATCTGTGTCATTGACCGGATGATTGGTCCAAAAAGGACCATAAATCCAAAGTCAAAATTACAATTACGGGAAATGTCTTAAATGTCAATATTAGCAAGCAACACGAGATATGGCTTTATCATGGGCACACATACGAGGTCGGAGGAGAGTGATAAAAATAAATTAGATATGCCCAGCAGACCTCACCACTTTCGCATCAGCATCCACGGTGCCCAGTCAGTCACCAAAGGACGCCAATATCCTGGGCAAGGCATTTCTGGCTGCGGAAAGCAGACATACATGCTGGCAGTCGGCAAGACCGCCCCGCTCCGCAATCTAGAATCCCCACAGCTGTCGTTCTTGGTCCTCTTCCCGGCGCACTATATATGTTAAGCAAAGGCCTGAAAGCTTGGCAGGTCACTCGGCAGGAAGCCGTCCCTCAGGACTTCACTTTTCAGTCTCCTTGGCATCACAGAGAATCGTGTAATCGCCTGACGCGCTTCGATGTCTTTCACATCTTGTTTACAGGTTTGCTGAAACGAGAAGCAGAAGAAGCTCTCTTTTATTTTCATTTATTTGCATATTTGATTAGTTCATTACCCACAGTGGGCTTGGTTTAGAACATTGTCTATTGCAAAGCATTTTGGGACCTGTAGTCCCTCTTCGAGCATTTACTCTTCCCTTGGTAAGTTTATGGTACCGTTTCATATATTAAAGCTTTGTTTCTTCCTTGGTAGGATCCATGATGTTTCAGAAGAACAGTTTACTTAAGGCTTCCTGCGCCGATTGACTTTAGGAAGGTTTTAGTCAAGCCCCTCTTCAAAAGGTGGTACTCCCACCCCAGGCAGGGCAGGTGTGTAGAATTTATGCTAACCAAAGGTGAAGGAGTTGTGTGTGTGTGTGTGTGTGTATGTATGTATATATATATATATATATATATATATATATATATATATATATATATATATATATATATATATATATATATATATATATATATATATAACAACTTCGCAGGTAACCTCAAATCGAGTGGAGCCTCAGACACCGAAAATGCTTACTTCTTTAATGAAACGCATTTGGCAATATGTTGACTTTGGTGTTCTTTAAACTGTCCCCTGCCTGCGTGCAAATCCCCATTAAAGAAGTAAGCATTTTCGGTGTCGGAGGCTCCACTCGATTTGAGGTTACCTGCGAAGTTGTTATATTTACGGTTCTTACCAAGCCGTGAGTGGAGCCCACTGCTATTGCGGGTCCTTCAGCGCGCCACGCGGTGCCGGCTGCAAGGGGAGACACGCAAGTTTTTGGTGCTGTTGCAGGATGGCACCATCTTTGGACTTACATTGGTGATTGAAAAGGTTTACAGGCGGCGGGCAGAAGAAGACATCAGCCCACTTGGGATTTGAACTGTGTATTAATTTTTGTGAAGAGAGACATGCCCACTGTGGAAAATGAATATCGGCACCACAACAACTAGAATGCCCATTGAGGGAGGTTGTTTGAATAAAAGGAGGTGTGTGATTGACTTTGCCTTTCTTCACGAACACACGCCACTGACGAAGGG
Source organism: Lissotriton vulgaris (assembly GCF_964263255.1). Lineage (NCBI taxonomy): Eukaryota > Metazoa > Chordata > Amphibia > Caudata > Salamandridae > Lissotriton > Lissotriton vulgaris. The sequence continues at coordinate 611,388,339 of NC_141693.1, read as the reverse complement.
ATTGGTTTCCTGAAACGTGTTTGGCATTATGTTGACTTTGGTGTACTTTAAACTGTCCTCTGCCTGCGTGCAAATCGCCATTAAAGAAGTAAGCATTTTCGGTGTCTGAGGCTCCACTCGATTTGAGGTTACCTGTGAAGTTGGTATGTGTGTATATATATATATATATATATATATATATATATATATATATATATATATATATATATATATATATAGATAGATAGATACAAAGAGAACTTTCAAAATATCAAGACTAATTTTGAGCATTTAAATGCACTCTGGGAGATGTATTTTCAACACAAGTCATGTGACCCAGATTTTAAATGCACGCACGTATGCACTTTGGGCAGTGTTGCCTCCCGTGACCAAGGCATAACGCTGGAACGTGTAGGAGTGATAGGAAGCAGATTGTGCAGCTGAACTCTGAATAAATTGCTAAATACTCCGGAATTGGGCCTCAATGGTTTGCTTTCTCGATGTGAGTTGATGGGCTTCTCTGTGCCCATTGTTTTAAGAGGCCACCCTGAAGGGTCGGGGACTCCTATGCTCGGAGAATGTGTGAAGAAAAAAAATATATATATATGGTGGGAGGAGCAGGTGCCCAGGAGCTGTATGGTCGGACAGGAGATGGGCACTACCGTGTGTTGGCATCGTTACATCGATGATCTCTTCATCGTTTGGAACGGTAGCATGGAAACAGCAACAGAGTACATTAAGGTACTAAACAATAATAGCCTCAACTTACACTTCTCAGGCTCGATTAGTCCGGTGGCAGCGGAGTATCTAGACCTGAAGGTGTTTGTTGAGGGAGATAATCTACACACGAGTCTATTTAGAAAGGAGACTGCTGGCAATTCCACACTCTTTGCCAGCAGCAGCCATCCTCCACAACTCATCAACAGCATTCCCTACGGAGAGCTCTTGAGACTCCGAAGGAACTGTTCTAGAGACTCGGATTTCGAGGCGGCTGCCTTGGAATGCATTTCCCGTTTCAAGATCAGGGGATATGGCGAAGATCTACTGCAAAGAACGCTTATAAGAGTTAAAAAGATCCCAAGAGGTACTTTGTTCACTGCCAAACCCATGATGGCTGGCCGTGAGAAGGATACAACCACCAACAAAAATAAATTTAGAATGATCACCCCCTACTCTGCCGGGGCTAATGATCTGAGAAGAATGTTAAAAAAAAACTGGCACATTCTACAAACTGATACTGTACTCAAAGAGGATCTACCTCCCAATCCACTGCTAACATTCAGTAAAGCCAGGTCGGTGGGAGACATGCTCGTCACTAGCCACCTAGAAAAACCCCTGCCCAGAACTAACACCCTAAGGGGCCAAAAAGGGTTTTACCCTTGCGGCAGGTGCAAAGCATGTGCGGGCAGTAAGAGGGTTCTCTCATATATAATACCAGACACAGGAAAGAACATGCGTATCAAAAAATTCATCACTTGCAGTACGCAATATGCGGTTAACTGTTTGCACTGCCCATGTGGCCTTCGCTACATCGGCAGTACAATCAAAGAGTTGAAACTAAGGATATTGGAACACCTCAGGGCCATCGACAAAGCCGACCCCAGTTATCCAGTGGCCCGCCACTTCGCTAAAGCACATGGACGGGACCGCCAACAATTACAATACTTTGGCCTTGACACCGTACCTCCGAATGTGAGGGGCGGAGACCGCCTGAGACGGCTTCGTAGATTAGAATCTAGATTTATCATAGACCTTTCTACGAAACATCCAAGGGGCCTGAATAGCGGGGAGGAGATGGCGTTCCATCTGGGTAAATAATGATCATATCACTAGGGTAGTACAGTATCAAGGGAGCCCACGTTGATTATAAGAACTTACTTATTTACCTTTCTGTAGGTAATGGTGATCATGTAGTCTGCAAATGATTCTTTAGATGTGTAATGTGACTTGAGTTATAGAAATTTCTTTTCATTGAATTGATGAACTTGACCCGTGTACCGATACAAGTATTTTGCCTTGCTGTATTTGCTTTATGAGCAACACATTGGAGAATATGGTATACGAGCGTGAATGATTTCTGCGGTGTTATTTGGTTGCTGCTAATTGTTACTTTCAAAGTATCAGCAATATTGTCTTGAAAGTATTTTGTACATAGAATCAAATATGCAAGGGAACATAAAAATGAATTTTTAAAGTAATTTTGAATTATTACCCAGATATGCACTTTTGATGGACCAATCTTGAGATTGGGTTGTACAGTCCGGTACAAAAAATGACATGTATGGTTGTATGTATTTGCACACAGATGGATTATCACATGATGAATTGAGATAGAGGACCTTAGCCGATCCACGGCTTGATTTTTCTGTTTGTTTATATCTTAAACATTTTAGATGCCATTTATACCCACTGTCGGTATGGATTTGCCCATTCATGAGCTCAATTGCACACCCTGTCAATACCTTATGGGTGCATTTTTACCATTCTAAGATGGCACAGAGAGCGACCACAGTGGGGTTGTGTTGGACAGGCCTCGGGGAAGGCCCGCTCCCTCCCCGCATGACGGGGACCGGACCCCTGCTCTCCCTGTATCCCCGACAAGAACCATCCCGGCAACCCGCTGGAGCAACCCACGACCCGTCCACAACGGAACTCCAGCCCCCGAACACCCCAGTATCGGCTGGCCCGGGCCCCCGTCAGCACCACTGCCCCGGCCCAGCCGCCATCCTTGGACACTACATTACAAGGCCGCATGGCCTCGGCTCGACCCCAACCCTGGGCCTGGCCAGGCCCCGACATCGAGGCACCACCATCCGCCTAGGGGGTAAAGAGACCACTTGGCAGGTCAATAGGAGAAGGAGTGTCAATGGCTCCCCTCCGCCAGGTGTCGATCGCCCCCGGCCTCCCCGGGCGCTGGCTCCACCCCCCTGCTGGGTGTCTGGACTCCCTGTCCCCGGACCTCCCGACCTCCAAGTGCGAGGGTCCGGACATCAAAGGAGACCAGACCTATAACTGGGGCAGCTCCAGAGCAGGAAGGCAGTTGTATCTTGGAGTCGAGAGACACCGTGAGGAACTCATCATTGAAGGCCTGCTGGCGCTGCCGCGGCCCTTTCTTGTGAACCATCTCCGAAGCCTGCTGGCGCTGCCGCGGCCCTCTTCAACGTGAACCATCGTCTTGGCCTGCTGGCGCTGCCGCGGCCTTTCTCGTCGTGCACCATCTTCGTAGCCTGCTGGCGCTGCCGCGGCCCTCCTCGTTGTGAACCATCGTCCTAGCCTGCTGGCACTGCCGCGGCCCTCATCGCTGTGAACCATCGTCCTAGCCTGCTGGCGCTGCCGCGGCCCTCCTCGCTGTGAACCATCGTCCTAGCCTGCTGGCGCTGCCGCGGCTCATCTTTGCTGACCCCCAAGCTCAAGGATTGTGAGCTTCCCTCTTGCCGCACCTGTACTGGACCGGTACTAAGACTGTCCCGCTACCCCTTTCCCCTACAGAGACTAGAATTGGCAGGATCCTCGTATCCTGGTTCCACTGTATCGTTATCACCTTGCCTCAAGATTCATATATAAAGTGTGTTGAACTCATCCTTGTGTGGTGTCCATCTGTGGGGGGGAAGTTACTTGTCTGTACGATCGCCGGAGACGGCCCTCACCGGAGGCCTCTCCCCCTGTACTCGGCCGACCCTCCGGGTCCCCGTCTAACATTGGTGGCCAGCGGCGCGATCCGAGCCAACGCATAATCGTACAGAGAGTAACTCACCCCACGACACACAACCACCATGACAACAAAAGAGAGCGGAACAACTGAAAAATTCCAGATGGAAAAACTAGAAGAATACAGCCACAGAGAACTAAAACAATTCTGCATAGAACTGGGAATTGCTACCACAGGACTGAGCACGAAAGAGGACTTCAAACACGCCCTGGAATCTTGGGCAGAGACGGGTACGGCCGTACCCCAAAACCAAAGCCTCGAGACAATCGAAACAAGCACCGCGCCGACAGAAGAAAGAAGACCGGGTCTCTCACCAGAGGAGGCCCGAGAACGAGAGAAGAGCAGGCTCCACGAATTGGAACTGGCTCGACTTCGCTTAGATGGAGAACTCAAATTGGCGGAACAAAAAATAACTTTGGAACACTTACGGCTCCGAGAGGAGCGAGAAGAGAAACAAAGACAGAGAGAGTTAGAAGAGAAAAAGCTAGCCTACGAGCATGAGCGCAACTTGAAGGAACTAGAGATTCGGAGGCAGAACAAAGATCTCGGGGTCCCCGGGCACCCGAGCCCCCCTGTCAATACGGACCCCAAGGTCCACATCCCCAAGGATGTCGTCAGAGAATATTACCGGAACGATGATATCCAGCAATGGTTCAAAGCCTACGAAGTAGCCATGACCTCCCACCGAATTCCCCGGAGCGACTGGGGAGCCGGGTTATGGGGGAGGTTTGTCAACAAAGGGCGAGCCGCCCTGCTGCAACTCCCGGACCATCAGATGACATCCTACGACCACATGAAAGCCGCCCTCCTCACTCGATACGGACTCACGCCCGAGATGTACCGCCAGAGGTTCCGCGACTGCAAACGGATCCCGGGTACGACTTGGGTGGAGTACGTGAACTTCTTTAGCCGAGCCTTCGAGGGGTGGATCAAGGGCAGCAAGGTGACCACTTAAGAGCAACTCTTTGACCTTATTGTATGGGAGCACCTTTCTAACAACTGCTTCGTCGAGCTCAGGCAGCACCTCCTTGACAGTAAACTGACTGAACCTCGGCAACTCGCCGTCGAGGCTGACCGATGGGAAAGCACCTGAGTTCCCCGAAACGGGCCCAGCGAACAGAACAGAGCCGCCCAAGGGCTCCATCGCCCCCGAGGGGGAGGAGGAGGCCAGGGTCGGGGCAGAGACACCGTCCCGGTGGCTCCCGCCAGCAACACCCTGCCCCCGGCCGGCAGGGGGAGCCTCCCGATGCGACCAGGATTCCGCGCCAAAGTTACCTGCCACCGATGCCAGCGACCCGGCCACTACGCCAATGATCCCAACTGCCCGAAGAACCAGAGCCCTATGCCCCGCCAGGTCGCTGCCGCCGCCCTGGGAGAAGAGCAAACCCAAGAAGACACTGAAGAGTACGAGCCAGACCAGCCCGAGTGGGAACCAGCCGCCATGTCCCTGGTCTACCTAGGGGAAAGAGACCTGATCCCGCGGGCACCCCTTCCCGCCAACACGCAGAAGTACAGCCAGTGGGTCAACATTAATGGACACCGGGCTGAAGCCCTCTGCGACACCGGGGCCAGTGTGACCGCAGTCCACTGCCATCTGGTGACCCCGGACCAGATCTTGCCAAATATCCTTTGCCCCGTACGGTCGGCCGACAACTCAGAAAGCCTATATCGGATGGCCTGCGTCCCCTTCGAGTGGGGAGGAGTATCCGGAATGCTGAAAGTGACTGTCCGCGATGATGCCCCCGTGGACTGCCTCCTGGGGAACGACCTCGAAAGCTCTCCCTGGTCAGCCGTCGAGAGAAGAGAGCACCTGGGGATGCTGGGCCTCCCTGAATGGGTCTGCGTAACGACCCGGTCCATGGCCGCCCGCGCCATCCCCAGTCCCGAAGAACCCGAATGGCCAGAGCCTCCTCCCCCGATCGTCCAAGAGGGAGCCACCCTGGAAGCCAGTTCTCCGGAACACAGCGAAGAAGGACTCGATCGGCTCCGGGACCTTCCCGAACTGGCCCAGTGGCGTCAAGAGGGTGGCCCCACCCAGGAACAATTCCGACAGGAGCAGAGAACCTGTCCTTCCCTCGAGGGACTCCGGCAGCAAGCCCTTGCCCAGAGCGCAGGAGACACCTCGGGGGCCCACTGGATTTATTGGGACAATGACCTGCTCTACAGCGAGCAAAGGATTGCTGAGCTGGGGGCCAGCCGGTTGCTGGTGGTCCCCCTCCGCTTCAGAGACTTCCTCTTGAACCTAGCACACAATGTGCCCCTTGCCAGACACCTGGGGCAAGACAAAACGTACAGCCGCCCGGTGACCCACTTCTACTGGCCCAAAATGCGGAATGATGTATCCAACCACTGCCGGGCCTGCCCAACCTGCCAGGCCAGCGGGAAGAGCGGCCGAAAGATCAAAGCACCCTTGCAGCCTTTCCCCATCATCACCACCCCGTTTGAACGGGTGGGAATAGACATTGTGGGGCCCCTGGACCCCCGAACAGCACAAGGGCACCGGTTCATCCTAGTCCTGGTGGACCACGCCACCCGCTATCCCGAGGCCATCCCTCTTCGGACCGTGACGGCGCCCGTGGTAGGCCGAGCCCTGATGGGGATCTTCTCTCGGATGGGCTTCCCCCGGGAAGTTGTCAGCGACAGGGGCACAAAGTTTATCTCTAAATACATGAAATCTCTCTGGCAACAGTGCGGGGTCACCTACAAATTCACGACCCCCTATCACCCGCAAGGAAATGGACTGGTCGAGCGGTTTAACCGCACCCTCAAGGGGATGATCATGGGCCTAGAAGAACCCCTACGTCGCCAATGAGATGTGCTGCTCCCGTGCCTCCTGTTCGCCTACCGAGAAGTCCCCCAGAAATCCCTGGGCTTCAGCCCATTCGAACTCCTGTATGGACACCCCGTCCGGGTCCCCTCAGCCTGGTCAAAGAAGGGTGGGAGGTGGCCCCCCAGAAGACTCCTCCGGATGTATACAAGTATCTCCTGACCCTCCGCAACCAGACCCGGTGATTCAGGGAACTCGCCAAGGCCAACCTTGAAGCCAGTCAGGAGGACATGAAGAGATGGTATGATCAGCATGCCTCCTCCATCGAGTTCGAGCCGGGACAACAAGTCTGGGTGATGTCCCCGGTTGAACCCTGCGCCCTACAGGACAAATGGACAGGGCCCTTCAAGGTGATAGAGCGCAAGGGTCCCGTCACCTACCTGATCGACATGGAGTCCCCCCGGAACCCCCTACGGGTCCTCCACGCCAACAGACTCAAACCCCACTTCGTACGCTCAGAACTCAGCCTCCTGATGGCTACCGATAGTGGGACAGAAGAAGACTCCGAGCCCCTTCCTGACCTGCTGAGGACACTCGAGCAGGACGGCTCAGTGGAAGGGGTCAGACTCTCCAATGCCTTATCCCCAGAGCAACGCCAAGACTGTCGAGATCTCCTACTACAATTCGCAGACCTGTTTTCCCTCATCCCCGGGGTCACCTCCTGGTGCCTTCACGACGTGGACACCGGGGATAGCCCCCCTATTCGACACAGGGCGTACCGAGTGCCGGATCGAGTGCGCGCCTGCATCCAGAACGAAGTCTCCAAAATGCTGGCTCTAGGAGTGATCGAGCCGTCTGACAGCCCCTGGGCCAGCCCAGTCGTACTGGTCCCCAAGGCTGCCGCCCCGGGCGTTGCCCCCGAGCTCCGGTTCTGTGTAGACTATCGGGGCCTGAACGCCGTTACCAGAACCGACGCTCACCCCATCCCCCGGGCGGATGAGCTGATTGACCGCATGGGGGCCGCCTGCTACCTGAGCATCTTCGATCTAACAGCGGGCTACTGGCAGATCGGCCTCACCCCCGGGGCCCAAGAGCGATCCACCTTCTCTACCCCGGATGGCCACTACCACTTCAAGGTGATGCCATTCGGCATGAAAAACGCCCCAGCTACCTTCCAGAGACTCGTGAACCAGGTATTGGCGGGCCTCGAAGAATTCAGCGCCGCATATCTGGACGACATTGCTGTATACAGTCGCCACTGGGCAGACCACCTCCACCACCTCCGGGAGGTCCTGCACGCCCTCCGGCAGGCTGGGCTCACCATCAAAGCCAGCAAATGCCAGATCGGCCAAGGGTCCGTGACCTACCTGGGACACCAAGTGGGGAGCGGTCTGGTGGCCCCCCTCCAGCTCAAGATCGCTGCCATCCAGGCCTGGCAACCACCTGTCACCCAAACCGAGGTCCGAGCCTTCCTGGGGCTCACCGGATACTACCGGCGGTTTGTAAAGGACTATGGCAGCATTGTGGGGCCCCTCACAGAACTCACATCCAAGAAAAACCCCAAAACAGTCAACTGGACTCCGGACTGTCAAGCGGCCTTTGAGAAATTGAAGGCCGCCATGTGCACCACCCCCGTGCTCCAGGCCCCCGACTACAGCCGGGAGTTCATAGTGCAGACGGACGCCTCAGATCATGGCATTGGGGCCGTCCTCTCTCAACTCAACACCGAGGGAATCGATCAGCCAGTGGCATTCATCAGCCGACGCCTGCTGGCCCGAGAACAGCGCTGGAGCACCAGCGAGCGCGAGGCCTTCGCCGTGGTATGGGCCCTCAAGAATCTCCGGCCCTATCTCTTCGGTACCCACTTCCGGGTGCAAACAGATCACCGACCCCTGCAATGGCTGATGCAGATGCGGGGAGAGAACCCAAAACTGTTGCGATGGTCCATCTCCCTGCAGGGGATGGATTTCACTGTGGAGCATCGCCCAGGCCAGGACCACGCCAACGCAGACGGCCTGTCACGCTTCTTCCGCCTCGGCGAGGAGAGTACCCAAGAGGATGGGTGACTCTCCCTGCCTTCAGCTGGGGGGGACGCATGTTGGACAGGCCTCGGGGAAGGCCCGCTCCCTCCCCGCATGACGGGGACCGGACCCCTGCTCTCCCTGTATCCCCGACAAGAACCATCCCGGCAACCCGCTGGAGCAACCCACGACCCGTCCACAACGGAACTCCAGCCCCCGAACACCCCAGTATCGGCTGGCCCGGGCCCCCGTCAGCACCACTGCCCCGGCCCAGCCGCCATCCTTGGACACTACATTACAAGGCCGCATGGCCTCGGCTCGACCCCAACCCTGGGCCTGGCCAGGCCCCGACATCGAGGCACCACCATCCACCTAGGGGGTGAAGAGACCACTTGGCAGGTCAATAGGAGAAGGAGTGTCAATGGCTCCCCTCCGCCAGGTGTCGATCGCCCCCGGCCTCCCCGGGCGCTGGCTCCACCCCCCTGCTGGGTGTCTGGACTCCCTCATCCCGGACCTCCCGACCTCCAAGTGCGAGGGTCCGGACATCAAAGGAGACCAGACTTATAACTGGGGCAGCTCCAGAGCAGGAAGGCAGTTGTATCGTGGAGTCGAGAGACACCGTGAGGAACTCATCCTTGAAGGCCTGCTGGCGCTGCCGCGGCCCTTTCTTGTGAACCATCTCCGAAGCCTGCTGGCGCTGCCGCGGCCCTCTTCAACGTGAACCATCGTCTTGGCCTGCTGGCGCTGCCGCGGCCTTTCTCGTCGTGCACCATCTTCGTAGCCTGCTGGCGCTGCCGCGGCCCTCCTCGTTGTGAACCATCGTCCTAGCCTGCTGGCACTGCCGTGGCCCTCATCGCTGTGAACCATCGTCCTAGCCTGCTGGCACTGCCGCGGCCCTCCTCGCTGTGAACCATCGTCCTAGCCTGCTGGCGCTGCCGCGGCTCATCTTTGCGGACCCCCAAGCTCGAGGATTGTGAGCTTTCCTCTTGCCGCACCTGTACCGGACCGGTACTAAGACTGTCCTGCTACCCCTTTCCCCTACAGAGACTAGAATTGGCAGGATCCTCGTATCCTGGTTCCACTGTATCGTTATCATCTTGCCTCAAGATTCGTATATAAAGTGTGTTGAACTCATCCTTGTGTGGTGTCCATCTGTGGGGGGGAAGTTACTTGTCTGTACGATCGCCGGAGACGGCCCTCACCGGAGGCCTCTCCCCCTGTACTCGGCCGACCCTCCGGGTCCCCGTCTAACATGTTGTCCTCTGTCTGTTTCTATGAGTAGAAAAAATGCTTTATTAAATCATTGTGATGTATGCACTGATGTTATCCACACTGACGAAGGCAGCACGCCGAAACGCGTCTGTGTAGAGCGCCTGCGAAATAAATCTTGCATGGTCGAAAGGACTCCTCGAGTGCTGCTTGTTTTCTTCTTATGCGAAGAGAAATTGGAGCGTTATATATATATATATATATCCGTTTCACTCCTTCCACCAACCGTTGCTCCTCTCAACACCTCGGGTGCCTCCTTACCGCACAGTGGGGTGCGTCAATATTTCACAACACATGATCCTGATCCCTCGGACCGTTTCTCAATTAAGGGCACTCCAAGCCAAATCGCATAGTTTTAAATGCCATATTTATTTTCAGCGGTGCTAAATCAAGTCAAACAAACGCGTTTCGGCGTTGCCGCCTTCGTCACTAACTGTAAAGTTTCAAGGTGATCTGTCAAGAAGGGCAGAGATAAAAGGTATGTTGCAAAACTTAACTCTCCATGCATAGTCCCTAGACTTCGTTAATATTCCATAGACTTCTTTAAAAATGATTATGGCAAAAACTGTTGAACGGAATTACACCAACTTCAGCAGGAAGCTGTAGCTTGGTTCACAGACTGTGCTTTTTTTGATTTGGTGTAAATCGGTTCAGTGAGAAATTAAGGATCAAATATCATTGTATCGTTTGGCAGTTGGGCTTGCAAGAGTGGCATGGGTGTCCCACGAGAGTCCTAAATCAAAAATGCAGCACTGGGTTGTTGGGGAGGCATGTTTTATCTGTGAGTATTTACACTCTCATAAGAGGATCCCCCAAGTCCCATGAGAGCAAGTGCTCTGATTGTCTGGCTGTTGGAATGTTAGTAATGAAATGGTGGCCATTACAGTTTACTGTGAAATATTGAAGGTGTTGTGCAAATTAAGTAAACAACTTTTTAAGGGAGCAGCAGAAAGGCATGCTGTACCCCTAAATTTAGAGAGGTCTAAGGGATATATACTGCAAAGATAATAAATGTATATTGTTTTCAACTAATTTTTATGATCTAGTGGGACTCTTACTGGATCATTAATAGGAAAAAGGAGTAGATGAATTCCCAATACGCTCTATTAGTAGGAATGCATATTGTGGTCCTTGATTTTGAGAGGAAGTGTGTAAGCCATAATTACTGTGAGGAGTAAATAGTTAATTCTTATTTTCAATAATTGTTTTGCTATTTTGCAAGACTCTCGCAGGATCATGAGCAGTAGAAAGGAGTTGGTGATCTTTGAATACACTTCAGTATGAACACATGCTAATGTAGAAAGGGGTATTACTGGAGATGGTGTTTAATCAGAGTCTAATATTTACACCCATCGGCTTGGTAAGAGTTGTGAGTAGAGTACAGTTTCTCACCACACCTATTATCAGAGAGATAGCAGTGAGGACAGTCCTTCTCCACTCACTACTATACACCTCTGTCGTCTGAGAGAGAGGTGTCAGTGGAGAGGCCAGTTCTCTCAACACATCCTACTATGCACACCCATTGTCTGAGAGAAAGGTCTGAAAGGATAGGCACGTTTCTTCATACCCACTACTACTCACACCTGTCATCTGAGACAAAGGTCTGAAAGGAAAGGTCAGTCCATCCACACACCTTACTACTTACACCCATCATTCAAGAGAGCGGTCTCAGTGGAGAGGTCAGTCTCTCACCACACACACTACCACAAACACTTGCCACCTAGAGAGAGAACTGAAAGGAGAATCCAGTCCCTGCCTGTACCCTACTATTCACATCGGTGATCTGAGAGAGAGGTCTGACAAAGAGAGGCCAGTCTATATACACACCTTTATATGCACACTCATCCTCTGAGGGAGAGGTTTGACAAGAGAGGCAGGCCCACCACACACCCTATTAAGCATATCTGCAAACTGACGGAGAGTTCTATTTGGAGAGTCCAGCCCTCCACACACACACAACTGTGCACAACTGTCATCCAAGCAAGAGTTCTTAGTGGAGAGACCAGTCCCTTCATATACTCTACTATGCATACATGTCATTTGAGAGAGAGGGTTGAAAGGCGAGGGCAGTCCCTTCTCACATCCTAGTATGCACACCCATTTTCCAAGAAAGGAGTCTCAGTGAAAAGGCTAGTTCCTCCCACATACTGCTATTTCCATACAAGTAGAGTGCAAATTTCAGGGTGTGAGTTCCTAGAAGAGCTAGGATAGGCGGACGCTCTTTCAGGTTCTTAGCGGCATCCTACTGGAACAAGCTCCCGGTTGGGCTCCCACTGTAACCGTCTGGGACGACCTTCCGGGAAAAGCTCAAGACATGGCTTTGTCCATCTGATAATTCCATTGTTTGATTCAATCTATGTTTCTCTTTTCTGGCATGGGACCTTGTCGCAGCGCGGGGACACACTGGTTAGTGCAACCAGGTGCTTTATAAATTTAAATTTGATTGATTGATTGAGTTTCGCTGCATGACGCTCGTGCAGTCCCATGAGACACTCGCAAGACCTGCATGGAAAATGACTTGGCCTGCCACAGTGTGTTTAACGATCCTGCAAGAGTCTTGCAAGATCATATGGGGAGAAGTAAAAAAAGCAGGGCCAAGGCTCAACCAATAGATACCATTTCTATTACATGGTTGAAGAAATGGTGTGAGGTGTTTGGGTGCAGAACCAGGGATAGCTCAGTTTGTCCTTGGTACTTTGGAGGAGAAGGACGTCTGCTGCAGTTGCGCTCAGCAGAAGTGAATTTATGTGGAGGTGAATGAGCCTGATGTCTTCATCTGCATTTAAAAAAGAACTATAAGTTCAAGTGTTAAATAATATATTTAATAAACTTTGTTGTGAAGTGTCAATAAGTATACTAATGTTGGGAAACATATTCTATACCATGTTTTCAGAGTGCAAATGTGTTTGGAGAGGTGAAGATGTCTTAATATAGCTTTTGAGAAGAAGGTATTAGAATGTCGAGAGATATCAGCAAGTTTTGCAGATTCTGTTGAAAAATGAAGCGTTCCAACTGTATGTACTTGTAAGTAAAGGAAGCAGAGTTTCTCAAACTATAAAAAAAAGATTGTGGAATGAGTTAATACAAGCCCTAGGGTTTTTATGAACTTCAATGTACATATACTTTAGTCCTATGAGGTGTTTGAGTGGTTATATTTCATTTTCTAGTGTGAAACAGTGGTGAGTGTTAGCAGAGGTATGTGAAGATGAATGTGTTACTTTGTAACTGTTATAAAAAGCAGAGTTCTTAACAAGTTACTAGTGTACTAGATAGAAGTATGTGATTTTGAGTGAAACATGTAGCAAAGCTTAGACAGTGTAGTGATGTATCACAGTTAGCAATTGTTGCTCAGTATGTAACTTTTATCTTTTTGGTTATTTTTTCTTTATTTTGAAGGAAAATGGAAAGTTGTCTCTGAGGAAAAAATAATCTGCTTACATAAGCAGCAAAAAAGAGCCTTGTTAAGACAAGCAAGAATATTGTGCTGTTCAGCTATAAGTACCATTTCAGGCACAGTATATTCAGGGTGGAAATATGGGAAAGTGCATCAACAGTTGTCCAGTTCAGCAGTATGAGCTAACTCTGTACCAGCTATGCCTTGTGAACTATTTTTTAAAAACTGTAATTTATAGATATGCTACTTTGCTGTGACTATTTTGCTACATAGCCTGCCGTGAAACTATAGGAAACTGAATCTGGCAGGCTAAGGTGGGTAAAAAACAGGAAATTAAGTCCTACCAACATCAAAAACCAGTAGGAATATGAAGTAAAAAGGCAGGTGACATTATTGGCTTTGGATGAGTGTCAGAGAAAAATGTTTTTATATTTCTAAAGATGTTTTTTTATAGTTGTCGATGTTGTATGTCAATCTAGTTGTCGTTTTCTATTAGTATTAAATTGTATTGTTGGAATAAAAATGTTTAAAGTTACTTTTGAATTATTTGTTTGACACTTATCATAAATTCCAATGTTATTATGGTTTTGCAATATTGACTGAAATTGGCAGTTCTCAAGAGGAAGGCTACTCCATTTTTTACTCTACTATGGACTTTCATCACTATGAAGAGAGGTATGTGCAGAGAGAGCAGTCTCTACCCACAGCTAAATCTGCAAATGTGCTACTCTGGGGAGATGTCTCAGATGAAAGGGCAGTGTTTTTCAATATCATAGGTTGTATATTTGTATGCAAGACAGACTTCTCATCATAGCGATAATTGTATTCCCACACCTTACTTGTACAACTGCTAACTTGGGCAGGGCTGTGACCATAGAGGTAAGCCTATTTTCACACTTTAATTTGCACACCCATCATCCAAAACAGAGGTTACAACAGAGAGGCAAGTCTCTCCCCACACTACTACGTAGACTCATTATGCAAGAGAGAAGTGTCCGCAAACAGGACATTTCCTCCCTACAGCCTAGTATGCATACCTATTAGCATGGGAAGAGGTATGAGCAGAGAGGTAACTTTTTCTAAAAGCCAATTACAGGCACCTCTCACCTTGGTAAAATGTGTTAGTGGACATGTCACTTCCTTCTCAGACACCACTGCCTATCCCTGATGCTCTAGAGAGGGTTGTCAGTAGAGAGGCCACTGCTTTCCCATACCGTACTGCTCATCCATGTTCTCCTGGAGATAGGTATTAGTGAAGAGGGCAATGTTTCTCTGCACACTACTGTATATGTCTGCCACGGACTGTCAAATCCATTTCCACACCCTAACACAAGGTTATTTCTCTGGGGAGAGGTCTCAGTAGAGAGGTCAGTACTTGTTATGCTTGCTATAGAATAGTAAGGTCTTACATTTGATGTGTGTACCTTCACCAGCCTACCGTGCATACTGTTGAGCCTGGAGAAAGAAGGAGTTTCTCTTTTGGACCCTACTCTAGACACTAGTTACCTTCATGCAGGGTCTCACCGGGGAGGTCAGGCTCTCCCCATAGTCTACTATACACTGTTGATAGACTGTGGAGAGGCGTCTGTGAGATTTATTTATTTATAAGTTTTGTATAGCGCGAACATGACTCAACTGGGTATCAGAGCGCTTTACATCATGATGACGAAGAAATAGGAACACAGTTAAAGGAGAAAAAACAAGGTACAAGTAGGTCAATGTGTCACAAAAGTAAAAATTACATAGTGGAGGGAAATAGGTAGAAGGCTATTGGCCGTTCATCTGAATCTGATGAAGACATCTTCACGATGAGAGGCAAACAGGAAATGAGAACAAGCCAAATAAGTCTACTTTCACTAAAATTCAATAGTGAAAAAAGCAAAAAGGAGAGAATATTGTTTTTTTTAAAATAAAGACATCCATGTGAACCAATCACAATCCTTCCTTAGGGTGAAGTTCCTCTCTTGTACTTCTCAAGAGATACACGCGAGATCGTAAAAATATCATTGCCTTATATTTTTCATGGAACAATTCATAATCAGTTTTTCCAAGCTAATCAACATCACTAATGTCCCTTATCATTGCAAGGAACCACTGTTATCACCTTAATTGCAATTGAACGATCTTGCGGGTCGATCACAAGAGCTGAACAGGAAGTACAGCCCACTCGACGCACATGTAAAAGATTGTGTGTTCGACTATAGCGAGCATCTCCGGGGATCATAACAAAAGTATTGCTTTATATATTTCATGGACCAAACCATAATCAATTACAGGAAGACACTGTTCTTAACTTAATCCCAAATGTACGGTCTCGCAAGAAGGTCATGCTAGCCCACCAGGAACTACATGCCCCTCCGAGTCGATGCTGGGGATTGTGTGTTCGTGATTGTGCGTCTTGTGAGATTCACCACTTTTTTTAACAAAAATAAATAAATGAATATTACAACCATATGTTTATGACTCTCTTTTTTACAGATTGACATTAAATAATAACTGAACACAAGAAAAAGAACTCCCAACAGTATATTAAAACAAAATATAGAACTGTGCATTTACACACTGAGAAAATTATATAATGAAACCTAATAATATATGATATAAAAAAGTATTTTCTTTCTGAATTACATTTAGGACTTTAACTTAAAAAAACACATAAAAAGGCTATGAAAAGTATATTATTACAATATAAATGGATTTGCTCCGAACATGTCTCAAAATGAGAGTCAGAAGAACTGAGGAGATGGACAGTCTGAACACAAATATTGTTGTATTAATCTGTTTTATCTTCAAACATCATTTTTTAGAAACATTTTGCAAAGTGTGCGCCCTTTGCTGTTTAATTACAATACACAAAGCAGCTCCCTTTTAGAATAACGTCAGAACACAGGATATATTTATTAAGTTATTTAACCATACATACACCGAAAAAGTAATCTACTTTAAAAACCCTTGAAATTCACTGAAAAAAACAAAGGTTAAGGTAGTGTTACAGTTAGATGTGATCAAAAAACATTTTAAACTAGAAAAAACAAAGAAATTCACAAGTTATAGTTAGCAGCACAACCATAACATGGGTCCACACCATGCACTGCTTATTGCCTCACAAACAATATCACTCATGACATATTCTATGACAATTTATGACATCACTGATGACATCTCAAATTACATTATTGATCACCTCACTGATGACATCATCCAATGTGTGTGCTACTTTGCTTTATAGATTACATATTGCAAGTAGCTGTCATATTACTTCCCTACATAATTTTGAACAGCTTCTATTCAGCCAATGCATGTAAGTGTTTAAACAATGCATGTGCTCATCATGCATCATAGCTTTGTAGAGGAATTGAACATGTTATCATTTTTTTTTACTGCGGTTGTCTACCCTTGACAACGTCTTTAAGGCTGTCCATTCTGACTTGCACATATTCGGCTCAGCAGGACCAGGGGTTACTGTGTGATCCAGATTCACTACTTGTTTGAGCTAGAGGTTGTCTTTCCACACCTGGGATATTTTGTACTGAGTTTACTGAATATCCTATTTCTGAAACCAATGCTTTGGCATCAATAGATGGCTATTTACTGTTTACAAATCAAGATGAGCATTTAATTCTCTTCCAGTTTGCTAACCTGGTTGGTTGATTGTTGCTTCTTTGGCTTTCGATTGCCATTCATCAAAGCACTCTCTGGAGATGCTCTCTGACCCCTCCTTACCATTGTCAGTTTAGAAAATCCATGTTTCCTGACACCAATCAAACTACCAAGAGAAAATTCCAACACACCTCTGATACATGCGTTGTAACTTAAGATGCACGAAAAGACGACCTTATAGAGATTCATCTGGGTAGGGAAAAAGAAAAAATAGAATTTGTTTTTGCAGCTTCGGCTTCTTTGCAAAGCACCTTACTTACCTTCCTTTTCATTTACACTGTTGTCCCTTTGTGTCCCATATAAACTAAAATGTCCATTAATATATGAAAAAAGATACCTGATACTTTACAGTAGGCAAAGCAATTTCACGTTTCTGTGTGTGATAATATCTGATCTATTTGTTGTTTTTCTATAGCACTTACACAAAGAAGAACCGACTTCAGAGCACTAATAATAGTTAAATATGATCACAAGCCAAAGAGATCCCTGGATGGAGAACTATTCTCAAGCTCCATAGTGCACTCTCTTTGATTTACAGCTAATACAAGTAATTGACATGACACATCATGACTTCAATTATATTCATATAATGAGATACTTCATTTCATTTCATAAGCTTTTATTCGATTACCACTTGTTTGTAACCATAAAAAGTACACAATTTAAAACAATTGACTTGAACAAAACAATATTTAGATTAAAAGAAAAATACTATTTATAATAAAGAGACAAACTTAGAAGAAAAATTAGGTTAAAATATAAAAATTATAAAAAGGATTACGCAAGCTTTAAGGTAGAAATTTCTTATCAGTCGTAGGCTTGGCGTATTTTAATGCTAGCTTTTAAAAAAGTGGCTATGCACTTTGCTACATGTACCGAGTCCAGGAGCTGCAGGGAGAGAAATGCAGGGTGGCATAATCTGTGGCCAGAAGATTGAAGAAGTGGGAGAATCCAGGATTTTCGTGGTATTTTATAGTATTTACAAAAGAAAATAATATGAATTGTTGATTGAGTAGAAACTCCATCACATGGACAGTTCATAAGTATACGAGACCAGTTTTGAACTTTTGGAAAGGAAACTAGACGGAAAAAGGTGTTGAAACGATATCTTGTCAAAAGATATTTCTCATGATTCGACAGATAGTACTTCAGATAAGGTTGGATGCCTTTAACAATTTGAATTGCACAGATTTGAGAGTTGGAAGGTTTTGTGATCTCCATTTGATTGCGCAATTCTCTCAAATGGTCCATGCACATCTTCTTTAGCTCTTTTCTAGAGATGTCCTCTACACTAGGTGGGTCATCAATATAAGAGCTACGGCCAAGATCATTAAGAAAGTTCCGCACATAGACTAACCAGGGAATCCGGTGCCAGTTGGTTAAGGCTATACAGTCCGTGATGAAAGATCGTGTTAGGTGACACTCTGGTTTGGACCATATGCGTTGCCATAAGAGAATTGGTTGGGAACGTATGGCGTCTGTGATATATTCCATACCAAGCTCATTATGTGAAGCATAGTTCGGAGCACTTTGAGGAAGAGCCAGCAGATATTTAACAAAACCATTCTCTATTATCTGAATAGGGTCTATTGGACCATAGCCCCAAACGCCCGCTCCATAGGTGGCCACACTATGGCATTTTGCGTAGTAAATTTTCAAAAGTTTGGGGGGTGCGGGTTTGCCTAACTTTCTCGAAAAAGAGACCAGGGCCGATGTTGCTCGCTGGAAGAGAAGTTTTCTGCTGGCCGTGGCCTGTCGCCAACTTAAAGAATCGTCCACAAGGATGCCCAGGTATGAATAAACAGAGGTTTTCTTCAGTCTTGTTTTGTCCATCAAGATTGGTTTGGAATTCTTGACCTTAGGACCAATATGCATGGTAAATGTCTTTTTTATATTAATTTTAAGACCAAGAGAACCCATAAAGCTGCAGTATTTATTAAGTTGTTTTTGGAGTTGATTCAGCGTTCGAGCTGAAATGACCGAGTCATCTGCATATAGCAGTTTTGGTATGGGACGATGGTTTATCTATATATAAAGCTTTGTAACCTAAGAGTGAATGGATTACTAAATCAGTCTCCTTTCCATTAACATATGCTTTATTACAGCAAATATTCACTGTTGGTTGTAGTGACACTCACGTTGATAGATTTTCTCGCTACTTTGAGGATGTAACAAAGTGACTGATGAAAATCGTGTTCGTTTTTTACCCTGTCCCACTTATGAAGACTTAAGGAAGCAATTATCCTAAGCCCATATGCCAAAAGGAAGGCACGTGCCATGGGAAGGAGCCCTTTATAGTAATTCAGCACACCCTGAGATTCTAACACACCTCCTTCAGGATGTGCATCTAAGCCAGTCTTGACAATCATGTGGACATTCAGGGCCTACTGCAACGTCACACCACGCTCATGTCACAACCTGCTCAACTCAAAACCCGATCTGTGCAGCTGCCACTGTTATGGTTGAATTGTGTACCATGCCGGTGCCCTTTTATGCGGTGATGCTGTTGGTTGAAACTAGTCCTGTATACAAAATACTTATATAACAGCACTGTTCCATCCTTAAAGGCAGGGAGATGTGGCCCCAACGGTTAGCTGTGATAAAGAGTGTCTGTCAAGCTGAGTAAAGGTCAGCCTACCAGACACTCTTTACTTTCAGGTCCGGCAGCCAGGCGCAAGACATGCGCTAAATGCACTGACACCTGACGGTCTGATCGGAACTGTGCCAGGCTGAAGAGGCCACAGCCCTGTAGGTTTGAGCTCTTCAGCGTGGCAACACGAACAATGGACCTCCCCCTCGCGAGAAGGGGAACTTCACTGAAAGCCTCGGACCTGGGCGCTTCAGTTTTAACTCCTGTAGAACCCAAGGCCGAGCGTCTCTCATTGATACCTCATCACAGACCGGTGTGGGGTGAGTAGTCTCACTGACCCATCCCACTCTGCCAGCAGAAGGTAAGTATTTGGGGCAGATTTTCAAGCCCCTTGCGCCACTTTTGCGTCTCTTTTTCCATTTTAAATGTGACGCAAAAGTGGCGCAGGGGGCTTGTAAATCTGCCCCTATGTTTTTTAATGTTTGGTGCAAGCATGTGTATGTATGAATGTATTTGTGAGTGCGTGCTGTGAATGGGTGTGTGAGTGCTTGTGTGTGGTGGGTGTATGCATGTATGCTTGTGAAAGGATGGGGGTGTGAGGGCGTGTAGATGGATGAGTGTAGTATGTGCGTGTGGCCCACCCGCATCCCCTTCTGCTTGTTTTGCAGCTGCCCTTGAACACAAACACAAATACCCACAAGTTTCACGCACCTTTGCACCTCACCTTCCTGTATGCTTTAGTCAGTCGATACCAGCAGGCAGCCTGGATTCGAGGCTTCCTGTAAACATCTGGGCCAACAGCCGCAGTAGGAGTTATTTTCTGTGTTTCTGCCATGATGAGACGGCCGTTTATGTAATATCAATAGATAGTTGTGGGGCAGATCGATAAGGTTATGTTTATGACGGTGCTCGTCATGCTTTTCTAAAGTGATACATAGCTGGGGAAATGACTTTTATGGCAACGGTACTACTGCGTTATGTATTGTAATGACTCACTCTTTTTATTATTTGTTACCAACTGATGCACATTTTATAGATAATAAAAAATGTGCTGATATTTTTGAATTTTCAAACGACCAGCGTTGGCACAGAGGGCTTTTTCTCTTTGTGTTTCATTCTGAAGGCAGCAGGCTTTGTCCAACGATAACAACGTGCATTAAATTAAATGCTAACATGTCTCCCTCTGGAAAACAAGGCCAGCCCCGGTGCGTCAAGTGGGAGCATTTAGCAGATCCTGCTCTCAGCAATTACACAGCGCGCGCTAAAAGTGTCCTATGAGGAGGGGGGTGGGCGAGCAGAGCCCAGGCACTCCACAATGCCAGCAGAGCAGCACGTGGCGCAGACTGAACTCCCTGCCCTTTGCATGCTCGATGCGCAACACATACCGGGATGGGTAGAGAGTGACATTTCAAGGCTTGGACAAAGTAGCCAGTTGCCCAGGACTCTACCTTCCAAGGGACCGATCGGAAATTGAATTTTTTTTAATCTTCTGTCTACTTTCCTCTCTCAACCTTTAACATGTTATTCAATCAGTGGTGACTGGTGGCCTTTAAAAGCTGTGGGGCATAATCTTTGGGCTCTAATACCAGTGGGAGAGCAGACTTCTCAGTAGGTTCGAGGGGGGGGGGCGCTCACTCAGTCTCACACTGACTCACCCACTCACTTACTCACTCACTCACTCTCTGTCTCACTCACTCTCTGTCTCACTCACTCTCTGTCTCACTCACTCTGTCTCACTCACTCTCTGTCTCTCTCTGTCTCACTCTGTCTCATTCTCACTCTAACTCGCTCACTTAGTCTCATTCATTCTTATTCAGTCTAACTCAGTTTCACTCAATCTCATTCATTCTTATTCAGCTCCAGCCACTCTCACTCAATAAATCCCACTCTGACACACCTATTACTCATTCTCTCTTAGACTCCCCCAGTCTCACACTGTCTCACACATTTCTACTTTGTCCCACTCATTCTCTGACTCACTTATTCTAACGCATTCTCTGGCTCACTCAGACTGTGACCCCCTCATTCTCACTTGGTACCACTAATTTTCACTCATTGTCAGTCACTCAATCTTGCTCTTATTCATTCAGTTTCATTGACTCAACTATTATCAATCATTCTCAATAATTACCTACTCAATCCCACTCATTCAGACTCAATCTGACAACATCAGCCTCACTGGTTTTCACTCTGTCTCACTCATTTTGACTCACTCAGACTGTGACTCAATCAGACTGTGACTCACTAAGCCTTAAACACAGTAACACTCACTGTTATTCTCCCACACAGTAAACATCAGTTATTCTACCTTACAGTTAACCTCAGTGTTATTATCCCTCACAGTTACACTTACAGCCATTCTCCCTCACAGTAAAACTCATTGATATTCTCACACCCAGTTACACTCACTGTAATTCTCCCCCACAGTTGCACTCACTGACATTCTCCCTCACATTTACACTCAATCATTCTTCGTCATAGTAACACCCTCTATCATTCTACCGCATGGTTATACTCACTGTCATGCTCCCTCACTCAATATAATTCATTCACCCTCATACTCACTCTTCCTATCAACCATTGTCACTCAATGACTAATCCACTGATTCCCTTACTTTCACTTTCACTTACACAAACATACACACATGCTGTTTTTTACAGACACACTCCTAACCTCAAACACACACACTACATATATGCACAGCACACAGCATTTAAAAGCTTTAAAGCTTTTTACTTACCTTACTGCAGGTCCTGTTTGGAAGATTGCTTCTTTAGGCTTCCAGCGGTGGGACATGAAAGTGAAACCTCAAACCTGTCCAGCATAGATTTGAAGATTTAGTCTCTGCTCTTTCACCCCACCGTCTCTCAGCTCTGTGAGGAGCTGGTAAAGGGTGGGGTGACCAGCTGTTTGGCGTGTATCTGTGGACACTGCAGGGCTTACGCCTGCAGCACTCATGTCTCCCTTTGACCCCTAGCACGTCACAATAGAGGAAGCACATAGCCTTGCCAGGGCCCCATTGCCAGGAATAGAATTTCTCCAGCCCTGGTGAACTCTCTCTGAAGGATGGTGCAGCCATCCAACTGGAAGTGTTGCCAGACCAAAGGAGATCACCATATTGTTTTTTTATTTTGATTCCTTTATTGGCATTTTAATCAAGAGTCTCCACATTAAGTACTGAATACAATAGCAAACATATCCTTGAAGTAGATGGACAGACACATCCCATCATAGATAGATTGACAATACTCGGGTAGCAGATCATCCAGCAATATGGAGGGGGTACCAGGGTGGAGGAATCAAAAAATGGATGTGAACCCAAAACACCGTAGTTTACCCTATTTTCCAGAGTAGTAGCCAATGCGTAGACCACAAAATAAATCAAAGCAGTAACTCCTATAACCCTTTGGCTGGTGCTGCCAAGTGCAGCTAATTGGAATGGTGGTGACGTGAGTGGCAGGAGCTTACTACAAACATGGAGGGAAAAGTGGACAAGTGGTTGGTCCAGGAGGAGTTTCAAGTTTCAAGTTTAATTTTATTTGTTTGATTACTTAAAATCTTACAAAAAGGAGCTAAAACTTCACCAATGTTTAAAATGATAAAACAATCGAATTTAATTAATTTCCAAGGAGTTTAATATATATCGCACACATTTAATTGTCTAATAACCAGTCCTTAATGATTATTTCAAGAGCTGTATCCTTTAAAATCCATATTCACATAGTCTATTGTTTGGTCAGATAAAAGCCTCCAATTTTTTCTGTACTGTGCAAAGGAATTTGACAAATGCAGAACTCATTGGCAGATCTTCTGGATTTAGACTTACAATCAGAGCCTGTCTGCATGTCCTTACACCACGCATGATGAACATTCTTTTAAGCATAGTTTTTCTTTCGATTTCCAAATCCGGGAAAGACACAATAAAATGTTTTCTTCTAGTTTACAAAGCCTGCATAAGTTATTTCCTTGTAATCTTTTCCATGGCGCTAAGTGACATGTGCCTGGAAAGGAGCCAAATCTAGCTTTATTAAAAATGTGTTTATTTTTCTTAGACCATGGTGTTTCCAGGTAAATGTGGACCTTTTTTTTCTCAAATCCAGACAATTGACCATGCATGGCTGCATTTAACCAGAATGTCTTTATCCATGATCATGTAGAGGTATTTAGTGAGTTTATTTATTGTTTTTTTGAAGCTCTCCAATGTAATTGTGGTTTTCCAGATTGGTGTTATACCAAATTCTGCTATTGCGCTATTTAGGTAGGAGCTGACAATTGTATTTGTTTTATTATTTTCTTCCTGCCACAATAAACAGGACATTTCGTTCTCCTGATCGTTTTTTATTCTGTTCCATACTTTTAGTATGTGCGCCTTCCTTGCGTAGCGTTGATTGTTTAACCCAAACTCAAGTCTCACTTGGGCTTGTGAGGCATTCTTCGGGAGAAAAAATAAAGATCTGTACGTTTTGGCCACGGGTATATTAATAATCTCAGCATCTTTACCATTAAGTGCCTCACTACCATAGGTTAATGCGGGCAGTAGTTTTGCGGCAATTATTTTTAATAAAGGGTGATAGGACAGATCTGTTGATTTCTGAATGATTTTAAATGCCCCGACCAGGGAGTTGGCTTTCCTTGTAATGTCTGTTTTTTGTGTCTGAAAATTGCTGTGGTCATTAAAAGTAACTCCTAAGTATTTATAATCAGTCACTTGCTCCAATTTTTTGCCGTCCAAAAACCATTTATGTTTGGACTTAAGATGCACATTTTTCGATATAACAATTACCTTGGTCTTAGCTTCATTTATTCGCATGCCATTTTTTTGTGAATACCTAAAAATCCCTTCGATTAATTGTTGCATGTCAACTTTAGTTTGACTTAAAAGTACAACATCGTCTGCATATAATAGGTTAGATGTCAGTTTGTTTGCTAACCTAGGAGGATGTGCATTGATTTCATTTAGGTCAGTAGAAAGGTCAGCTAAAAATGAATTAAAAAGTAAGGGGGCCAGAACCACCCTTGTTTCAAACCACTTGATGTAGGGATTGTATTGGTTAGTGTATTTCCCTCACCTAACCTCACCCTTACCCGAGTTTCTGTGTGCAGGAGCCAGATCATTTTTAACAGGTTATGCGGAATTCCTTGGCTGTTAAGTTTTTCCCAAAGAAGTTCTCTGTCGACACAGTCAAAAGCGGACTTAAAGTCTACGAAACATAGGTATAGTGGTTTTTTAACTGTAATTGCTTTGTCAATTAGTATTGATAGTATTAAAATGTTTATGGAAGTACCAAGGCCCTTAATAAAGCCTGTTTGGTTCGGAGGAAGTACCTGTTTCACCTTTGCCCATTCAGTTAGATTCTTCAGTAGGATTCCAGTAAGCAACTTTGCGTCGGTATCCTGCAATGTAATTAGGCGATAGTTTTCAAGTGATTGCCAGTTTCCTTTCTTCAGGATAGGTGTAATCAACGACCGTCTCCATGATTTAGGGATTTGGCCACTTTCGGCTACCTCTCTAAAAACATCTGTAAGAAAAATAGACCAGAAATCCGGTGTTTCCTTGTACAGAGCAAATGGTATACCATTAGGACTAGGTGCCCCATCCTTTTGTCTTTTAATTATCCCGGCCACTTGAGTTTTGGTTATTAGGATTTCACAGTCGCCTTCTTGGTCAGCTTTTGTGCACATCAGACTGTCGGCTGGTTGTTTGTGTGCTTTGGATTCTGGATCTAGATGATTTTTTAGGAACGTCACCCATTCTTCTTCCGATAAGCTAGATCCAATGGCAGCTTTATTTGGTCTGGCTAGGCCATTAATTAGTGTCCAGAACTCCCGCAAGTTTGTTAAGGTGCTTGCATGGAAGATTTTTGTCAAAAGGTCTTGTTTGTCTTTATTTTTTTCATTCCAAATTAACTTCCTTAAAGTGCAATTTGTATTTTTTAATGATGCCAGAAGTTCCTCATTGAGAGGGGACTTGGTTATCTGTTTCCTAAGCCTGTTTCTCATGGTTCTAGTTTTCCTTACGGCATATGGAAGAAAGATGTTAGTTTTTATTCTTTCCTTGGATTTGTTCTTTTTCCTTTGATCACCTGTCTATGCTGTATTGTAGGTCACTATTTTCTGTGTAAATTCAGCCCACCGGTCAAGGGCAGTCAACTTTATTTGATTGTCAAAGCATTACTCAACTAGATCTTTTGCCATTGCTATTATCTCATCCATGTTTTCGGGCTTCCATACAAGTTTCTTATAATTGATGGTACCAATCTGTCCTTGTAATGTCAAGTGCTTTTCAAATTTTGGGCAGAATAACTTTATCTTAATAATTTGTTGACTATGATCACTGTTCAACACTTTTTTTAGGCAGTAGGATGACACTCTGTTGAAAGTACACAATGATGTAAATGTGTAATCAATAGATAAATTACCACTAGTTGAGTAAAAAGAATAAGCTGGTGGACAGTCCATTGTGAATCTACCATTTAGTATCCTGAGACCAAGCGATTCCATGTCCTTTATCAAATTTATCCCTATTTTATTTTGTTTATTAGATGTTCCAGGTTCCATTATTGGATCCGGTATTTCCCATTGTTGGTTTGGGATTGAACAAAATCATCCCGCACAAAGGATGCCAACAAGTTTGTATTAAAGTCACCTGTTATGATATAGTCTGCAAATGGCTCTTCCAAGATTAGCTCCAGAAGCAAGTTATTTAAGGCAGTAATCATCTCTTTTTTTGATTTCTGTTTCGGAGGTATATGTATATTGACAAGAATCAGGATTTTATATGACTTGCATCTGTGCGCTTTATATCGTACTTTTACTACGAGTAAATTTGGATTGTTTGTCTGTATTTGCTCATGTTTTGCGTCTAATACTAATGGAACATATGTTGCCAGGCCTCCGCAGGGGCGGCCAAACTTCTTGTATTTGATTGCTGGTACAAAATATCCCTTGTAGTTTTTTAACATAGGTGGGTCTATTGACCATGTTTCCTGCAATAATAGTAGTTGGCTTTGATCCGAGAGACCTTCTATTTTGGCATCCATTAACTTGCTACAAATCCCCTTGATGTTCCATGAGAATATTTTTATTATAGAGGTAACCATACTCTGCTCTTGTAATAGTACTTGTGACCAGTGTTGTCAATGTTCCTTCTTGCCTTGCAAGGCTGCTGTAATCCATATTTCCTTTACATCATTGGCGTCGTCTTTCTTTAGGCTCTTGGGACATTTTTTATCTTCAATGAATGATTTGCCAAGAGTATTTTTTGGAATAGAAAAAACACTCTTGTTTCTTTCAGGCAATAATTTTGGTTGACGTTCAATGTGTAGGAGTGGAGGGGCGATGCTCAAACAGCTTTAGGTCAAAGAAAGGGGTGCGCCAAGGCTGCATCTTGGCCCCCCTTCTATTTACTATCTACATAAATGGCTTGGGGAAGTCCCTGTTAGCAGGCAATGTAGATGTCCCTCGGGTAGGTGGGAAGCAGGTCCCGGCTCTCCTATATGCAGATGACGCCGTTCTCATCGCCCGTATGGGCATCGGACTACAGACCCTATTGGAGCTATTTGGTTCTTTTATGGGAAACCTAGACGTAAAGATTAACGCAACCAAATCACACACAATGATTGTGGGCCCACAGAAAAGTAAATCACACACAAAAACCTTTACCTGTAAGGGCGAGGTTCTCTCCAGGGTCCCTGTTTTTCCATATCTAGGGATCCTGTTTGATGAGAAAGGCACCTGGGCCCCGCAGATCAAGGCCAAGAATATCTCTCTTGAACGGTCCACAGCAGCCCTGATGGCCTTCACAAAAAGACTAGGGGCCAAACCAATGGAAGCTGTGTCGAAAGTTTATAAAAGCAAGTGTGTTTCCATTGCTTCATATGGTTCAGCTCTGTGGGGGTATGTTAACTTGGATAGTCTTCAGAGGGTAGAAAACAAGCTTATCAGACGAATTTTATCGGTCCCAAATTCTACACCTACCTACTCTATACACGAGGAAGTAGGCCTTCCCTACATTATAGATGGACTGAAAATGGCTCCTTTACTTTTCTGGGCTAATACCTGGTTAAATACAGAGCTGTCTTTAAATCACAGTATTCTTAAAGATGTGACTGCAAGGGAGGGGGCAATGAAAATATTATGGCTGAAATACATAAAGTCATCATTTACTGCCCTTGGGAG
This sequence comes from Lissotriton vulgaris, assembly GCF_964263255.1. Classification (NCBI taxonomy): domain Eukaryota; kingdom Metazoa; phylum Chordata; class Amphibia; order Caudata; family Salamandridae; genus Lissotriton; species Lissotriton vulgaris. The sequence continues at coordinate 611,360,771 of NC_141693.1, read as the reverse complement.
ACCTGATCTATACACAACACCTTCAAATATTAGGAGGGCAGACATTGCATGGATCAAGCAGGAATTCCAGGGGAGGGCCCGACTAGAGAGAGAGGAGCTTGAAGTTAACAAACCATCAGTAAGAGCACATCTGGTCTTATCCTCTTCCCCCTCTATGGAACCATATTTGCAATTTGTCACTAAACCCTTGCATAGATTTTTATTAACTAGACTTAGAATGAACTTGATCCACTATTCGCTAGGTCGTTTTCCTGTGTGGGAAAAACCAGAGCATGCACCACCTTGTGAGTGTGATCAGTTCTCTAATCAGGACACTCTTCATTTTAAGTTTTTCTGTGGGCTATATAATGTAGAGAGGGGAAAATATCTAATACCTCTTTTGAAAACCATGGGCTTTACACAAGTGAGACCGGCTTTACTTTTTCTGCAACGGTTACCCAACGCACATGTCACTTTTTGTGTTGCGAGCTTCCTTACAGCCGCTTATAGAGGAAGAAACAAAAGAATCCCTAGAACTGTATTATTTTAAACTAAAATTGTACTAACATATTCATTTTAATTTAATTTTAAATATTTTATGGCGTTCAAATGATTTACTTTTTTAAGAAGATGTGTAAATAAATGTATTGTGGGTGCTTTCAAAATATTTTAAATGTATGTATTATCTTTGCCTTTTATGATTTTAACAAAAATCGAATAAAGTGTATTTTGACTGACTGACTGTGTAGGAGTGGAGTTGGATAGACCTTCGGTAGTGGCTGGCTGATCAGTATACCCCATTCAAGAAAGGTACCATGCTCTTTCAGGATTAAGTCCACTAATGGTCCTGTGGCTACTGTAATAGCATTAGCGGTAGGCTTCCTTCAGGGTTTGGCTGAAAGCCCACACATATAATGTCTTCTGAGGTTATCATTTCAAGCTTTGTGATCGATTTCAACAGTCGGAGGAAATTTCCTCTATTTAGAATGTCTTGTGTTTCTTTTGATTCGTAAAGTGGTTTGAGGACAAGTTGTGTGGACCTATTTGTTTTGCCGCTAGTGGCTCTATTTCTTCTGTATTCTGTATAAATGAGCTGCCTATTCTGACCTCTTCTTTCAATTACTAGGTTATTTTGGATGTTTGGGAATGTCAAATCATCTGTTGGTTCTTTTTCGTTCCAAGATTGTGGCTTTATTTTCTTGATCCAAGTTTCGTTCCTTTCCTCCAAATCTTCTTTTTGGTTACGATTCCTAAGGATGCCAAGCGGAGATTTTTTGTCTTATTCGCTTGGTATTAATGGGCTTATGTGATTTTGTCGGTCATTCTCATTAGGTGAGGATGTTCTGGGTTACGATATAGGCATTGACACCTTTTCTTTGGTCATACACTTAGTTTGGTCACTTCGGAAATCAGTATATATAGGCTCTTTTATTACACATCCGTTTCTATTAATTATTTGCTTTACTCCTTCTTCCTGAGCTTTATTTTGTTGTGTTTCATGAAATTGTCAGTTAGTGTACTGACATTAACTTGTGCCGGTTTTTGTTTGCCACTGGACGCTAATGATTTGGAAAAAAACTCGTAGTGTTTTACATCTCCCTTAATAGTTTTTGAGCCTTCTGTTTGGTTTTTCACGTTGATGTTACTTTTTGCTCTATTCGTTTCCTTATTGTTACCCTCTACTGAATTGAATTGGATATGTTTTTTTCCTTCTTCATTCCTAGTTGGCAAAGAGTCAGATTTAGAATCTATTGATGTTCCTGTTTCTCTGTTAGATGTGACCGTTTCAGTACTCAATTGCGAAGTGTTTTCCTTTTTAGCCTTATTTCTCGCTTTACGCAGCTTTTTTCTCTGTGTTTTTGTTGGTTCAAAGGCTACCATTTCCTCTTCCTTTACACCTTCTATATACGATTCATAAGGTGGGCTCAGCATTATTTGGTCATCTCCGATACGATTTAGTTCTTGGTTTATATTCGGTTTTATGATCCAATTTGATATGTTAGTAGTATCCATTTTTTGTAGTACTTGCTCCTGTTTTTCTACGGGTGTAATGTCACTGATGCTAGATTGATGAGCAGTTTCCTTACATATATCCTTTTTTCTTGTGCAGACACTGTTTTTGACATCCTCCAGAATTGATTTCATGACCTCCGGTATCGTTACCAGTTTGTTGATTATTGGGGAACATGAGCACTCAATGTAGCTTGATGGTGGTGCATTTTGTGCTTTTATGATTAGTTTATTTAGTTCAGCTAGTTTGTTCTCAATTCTGGCAACTGCGTTGGCCCTAAATCCCAAGATATCTATTTGAATGTCCATTTTGTTAGATTGTGCTGCTAATGCCTCAAGAGTTAATACTGAAGTTTGGTAGTATATGTCCCATATTGTTCCTGCGTCCAGTTTATCTTGTTCTTTTGTTTTGTTGTTCCCATTTATTTATTTGAGATCCGACGTATCATGGGTACCTTCGTGATTATTTTCTCTCTCTAGAAGTTCTTTATCTGTAATTGGTGATAAATATTTTGGCGTAGGATCCCTGATATTGTTATTGAGATTTTTCATTATAGTTACAAAGCCATCTGTCGATACTTTTAAATCATTACTACCTGTCCTGTTGTTAGTATTAGGTGGGTAAAATTCACCGGTTGTAACTGTTCTTTAATTCCGTAGCTTTGTACTATATTATTTTCTCTGCCAACTATTGTTTGTGAGGTTAGACCATATTCCTATTTAGTTAATCCAATGTCTGCTTGTTGTTTACCTTGTACACCATGTACGTACTCAACTTTTACTTGCTCGCGGTTGTCTCAGTGCCCTGCTGGTAAGGCTGAGAGATATTCATCTGATATATTATCCTGTTGTTTTCTAATGACCACTTTGGCCTCTAATGGGATTGGAGCCCCTTCATTAATATTCAGTTGTTTTCTAATGACCACTTTAGCATCTAATGGGGTTGGAGCCCCTTCGTTAATTGTGATCTTGGTGGTATCAAGGTTGTTGAGATCCTTTGATCTTTCATCTGTGAATTCATCAAATATAGTGATTTGGCCTTCGCTCTGCCCGCTCCCAATGTTTACTTGTTGGTTCAAAGTGTGGTCACTGATCCCACATTCGTCAGATAGGTCCAAGTTCTCTTTAGATATATTTATTGGTTTGATTGGTTTAATTCGAGACTGTAACGTTTTTAGTTCTGGCTCTAGTTGCATTGACATAGGTGCCGTAGCTGGATCTTTCATAAAGTCAAATTTCTGTGGAATTTTTGTAGACTTTTCAAACATCCTCGCTATCGGTGAAATTAGCGTCTGAGTCGCCCCCCTCATTTCTTCCTTAACCATAGATTTCTTTAGAGCCTTAGGTGCTTGGTTTTTCCGGGTGCGCTTCTTTGAAGTACCCACTGATCTTTCTTTGCCTGATCGCATTACTAGTTGATACCTCACTTTGTCAGTGGGTAAGGTCTGTGTTGTAGAGGTGTTATGTGGTACTTGCTGTGTGCGCACAGAGTACCTGTGAAGGATAGCACTAATCTCCTGCTTTCAGCTCTCCTGCTTCCTGTTCTCGTGCACTCCGTCACCACAACCCACAGATACCGTGGCTTCTTCCTCCTCTTGTTAGAACACTGTTGTTTCAACCTGACTCTTCTGCCTAGTTGTGTGAGAAACCAGTAAATCGCGCACAGGCACAGCGTCTGTCCGTGCCTTCGCAATCCCGTGCATCCACTGCAGACCGTTCTTCCTCCCTAGCCTATCTACTCTCTGCCGTGCACCCTGTCCTCAATCACCAGAGTAAAACCGCCAAGCAGTGGCACTGGCATTCTCTTAGCGCGACATGACACAGTTTTAGCGGTGGGATGCTATAGCGGTAGGCAGGTACTGATAGCAGCCTAGAGCAGCAGCCGTCTGGGATAAGGAAGTGGTACTGGCAGTAGTTGGGTCAATAACCCTTGCAGAGTGGAAAGTACAGAAATTGCGGGAGCTCCGTATTTCAACATTTATACTGGTATCACAACAACTTATGGTGTCGCAGTCATAGTCTCAGTAACAGGGGCAAGTCTCTTTGGGTGTGTTTATTTAGGCGTTTTGACTGTGACTGGGTGTGAAGCTTCTTTATTATGTTTAACTTATTAATCTCCTTAGTGGATGGTTGTCTTTTATTAGGCTTTCATTGGGCTCCCGGGTCTAGAGTACAGGTACATCGACTCCAAAGCAGGGATTCTGCTGCTTGTTGGTTAAGAATCCCCCAGCAGCCTGCTACAAGGGACCGGGTGCTATCACGGTACGATACTTGCAGTAGTTGCAGCAATCCCTGCCCAAGCAGCTGCCCAGCTCCTGCAGAGCACCATGTTTTTTTCTTCAATTTTGCAGTTTTTTTGCAGTGCTCAATGCTCCGTACTCAATGGGGGCTCAACGTGGTGTCAGACTGCTTCCTCCCTGTACCCGCAGCACTCCCCCTACCAGCATCATCCCAGGTGGTCAGTTTATCAGTTTATCAGCTTGCCAGCATTTTTATTCCCCCGTAGTGCCTCAGGGCGGCCTCAGGACGGCCTCTCACCTCTCGACTCCCCCGGACCGACTCTGGTGGCTCTCTCGGTTCCGGACCCTGGTCTCTGGCCCCAATCTTACTCTTGCCACTGCCGCAGATTCACCTCAGATTTTGCCGAAATCAGTTTAGACGCCGCCGTAGCCGTCGCCGCCGTAGCTTCTCCCTCCTTGCAGCTTCTTGGTGGCGGAGGCGGGCAGCTGTGCGGTTTAGTGTTCGCAGCTCTCTGGTGCGCTCTACTGGCAGCAACTCGCAGAAAGCCTGGGCAGTTGCAGAGGTTCCAGGAAGTGGGTAGAATCCAGAGATGACCGACCAAGGAGGCCATGGACAGCTCTTAGCTCTTACCGAAGCTCTTGCACTTAACGTGAACGTGTGCTACTTTGGGATCGTTTTCTGTATGGTGATTGATGGTGATATGTGGATTCAGAAAACCTCGACGTGCCCTGGGGGTCTTTAGTCCCAAAGTCCCAAAGTCCCAGAGACCCACGCAGCCCGCGGTCTCCACAGCCCTCCGCTTGGCTCAGCATGGCTCCTCCTCTGTACACAGCCCTGTATGCAGCCTCTGAATACAGCCCAGTATCCAGCCCTCCACACGGCTCCTTCTCTGTATGCAGCCTCTATGATGGTCCCGCTGCGAGATCGCTGCGATTCACAGCTTCGGCATTCGGCTCTCCACTACTCTGTTGCAGGCAGGCAGAGCAGGCAAAAGCAGGTAAAGCAGGTAAAGGATTCAGAAAACCTCGACGTGCCCTGGGGGTCTTTAGTCCCAAAGTCCCAGAGACCCTCGCAGCCCCCTCGGCCTCCACAGCCCTCCGCTTGGCTCAGCGTGGCTCCTCCTCTGTACACAGCCCTGTATGCAGCCTCTGAATACAGCCCAGTATCCAGCCCTCCACACAGCTCCTTCTCTGTATGCAGCCTCTGTGATGGTCCCTCTGCGAGATCACTGCGATTCACAGCTTCAGCATTCGGCTCTCCACTACTCCATTGCAGGCAGGCAGAGCAGGCAAAAGCAGGTAAAGCCGCAACCCCAAAGCGTCTTTTTTGCTGGCTCGCTGGCTCACGGTTCTCTGCGTTTGTTTTATCAGCGGCGGTATGCAGTGTTCCTGGCTGCCTGCTTCGCTTCACTGTCTCTGCCTCTATAGACGCGCTCACTCCAGTCTCCTGCAAAAGATGGAGGAGGAGGAGGAAGAAGAGAGGGGTGAGTCTCCACAGAGTCCAACCCAAAGAGCTTGTTGTCCCCCATGGCCTCTGGTGATCATGCAGGTGTAGATGAATGGGATGCCTAGTGGAAAAGTCTGGCCACCCTTGAAGGAGAGCAGATTCAGGCTGTCGAACAATTTAAGAACATAAGTAGCCCACAACGTGCCAGCTCCACCCCTAGCTTCTGCTAAAGCACATGTGTGAGTCTCCTGAAGCCAATGCTTGATTGTAAGCAGATGAGGGGCTTTCCAGGCCATGTTCTTAAAAAGGGCCAATACTAAATTGACCAGCTTTAGGGGATGTTTAGTGCTTTTAGTGCACTGTGTAATCCCCAAGAGACAGAGAAGTGGGTCCGGTCGACAGATGTGTCAACACCTGGCTCAATGTGCGCAATTACTATGTAAAGAAATGTAGCAAAAGTGTAGCCACATCTCAGGCACGCCAGGGACACCACTGGAAACATTTTGTGCAGACGATGTGGGGGTAAGGTAAGTTTGATGTAAGTAGTTAAACTGTGTGAATTTGAGATGGGCATTGCAAGAAACTTGCTTCACCCACTCCAAGACCATGGTCCACGGCATAGTGATAATTTCTGTGGCCAGGCTCTCATACCATTTGGGGTTGCCTTTGGTTAAATATTCTTTGCATCCCCCCTGCAGCCTTGCATATAATGCAGAATCAGCACGATGGCCCAGCCCGTGTGCTAAGAAGCACTGCAGGTCCAGGTGCAAAGACAGCTCATCCTGCATGTAGTCTAAGAATCCTCGATCGCTGACATAAGTGCATTGCGTGCTAAAAAAAGACCAGCTCTGAGCCCATAAAGTTCCTGCAGCTCCTGGAAAGAGAGCAGAACATTGTCACTGTATAGGTCGCCCAATTGGGTGAACCCAACTTAACACCATGAAGAAGGAACCCCATTAGAATTTTCTTGGCTGGTACACTTCAAAGAGGAAGCATCGGTGCATAAGGGGTCGGTGCACATCTGGGTTGCATATACCGAATCCAAATAGCTTGCCCACAGGTGTGAGCATGGCCAGTCCCCTGGCTGGACCACCTGGTGAAAGCAGACATTCCAGTGCATCATTCCAGTACATCCATGCCCCTAAAGTCTGCCCGAACCAGGCCATCTTCCGTTGTTCCATCTTCAACCAACCAATGCATAGGCCACTGAAGTTGAGCTGCTGCGAAGTACAGCTCCAAGTCTGGGACTCCAAGAGCTCAGTATATTTATTATCCCAAGAATGAATATTAGGTTATTATTCTTGGTGCAAACCTTAAACAGGCCAAAAAAAAAAGCCCCTGAGTTTTCACATTCATTGCAAGGATATCCTTTGGAATGAGATTCAGGTGATTTTATCACATGTAAAGCGGGCCAGGATTTTGCCTGACAACTGACATTTTTTTTCCATGGTGGAGGACCTAAGCTGCCTTACACCTACCTAACTCGAATTTAGTAATAGGTGTAAGTGGATGGGACGGGAAACATTGATACGTCGCATGCCATTACAATGCAGTCGTTACAACAACTGCGTTGTTACATCGCAGACCATTACAACGCAGGTTGTTACAATGACTTGCTGTAGGGGGCAGAAGGTGTTGGATTTAAACTCAACTCCTTCCCTACTGTTGCACAGACTGGAGTTGGAATAGTAAATTATACTATTAGAACATCCAGTGCCCCCTACAGCAAGTAGTTGTAACTACTTGCGTTGTAATGGTATGCAATGTAACAACGCGGTCGTTATAACATCCGTGTTGTAATGGCATGCGATGTATCAGATGTGTTGTAATGTGTCATATTCGGATTGGACTTTGTCCAGTTGCCAATTTTACATTGGAGGTTTACAGTTGTTATTCTGTTGAATCATTAATTGTTTGACTTGACAAGACCATTTTTCTTGATTGTTGTCTCAGTTTGGACTCTATCCTTGTGTGGAAGAGGACCTGTGAGCTTATCATTGCTTGGCTGTCCACGTTACTTAACCAGTCCTGAGGAAGACCCACCATGAGGTGTAATCATTAGCACATACACCAAGGGTCAAAATGTTGAGGATATCCTGATATGTTCTAGGTCAAACCACCATAAAATTGAATTAATGTTGTTAGGGTTGGATATTGAACAATTTGAGGAAAAGGACAGATGTTTGTATTTTTTTTCCTCATTTGCCTCGAACCACAACTAACAGAAAATCAGAAGGCTGCCACTTCGACTCAAGATAGAGAAGTAGGTTGTACGGTGATCTTTTCCTCCCTTTGTCCCCCGCCTACCAGTGGCAAAAACCGACTTCACTCCAGTTGCTGCCCTCCCGTTGTTAAGGAGAGGGTGGTTGCACTCTCTCCAGAATTTTGAGACTGAAACCAGTAGCTAGACAGGCCATCGCCTGCTAAGTAAAAGCTCTTCTCCAGCACATTCTGAGAGTTCTACTGAGGCTTAATCATAGGAAAACAACAAAAAACTCTAAACCAAAGTCCAATTTAGCAGACTACTCCAAATGGCGAGCTTCTTAAACTTCTTTAGTCGGGCCAGTTCTGTTTTGGAGGTTTTATATACTGAGGATAGCCACTCTGCTTGTGTTGGGGGTGTGGACTCAACCCATCTCCTACATATTTCCCACCTGGCCAACAGGATAGCAAAAAATAGAAAGTCTCTATCAGGGCCAGTGATGCCATTAAATACACCAAAGATATGTTCCAGGGAAATTTGTATTGTACGTTCCAGAATAGAAGTTAAGCGATCTCCAACATCCCACCAGAATTCCAAGAGAGACGGGCAAGCCCAAAACATATGTACATCTGGGATACTTTCCAGGTTGCATTTTTTACACCTTGTAGGTGGACCCTTGGAGATTTTAGAGAGCCTGGCTGGGGAAAAGTAAGTCTCTATGTGTCGTGAAATAGTGATTCCTCCTCAGCCAAGCTGGTTTCACGACTGAGAAGAGAATATTATAAGAAATCTTCCACAAGTCCTCCAAATCTGTCTCCGGGATGACTTGCCCCCATAACTCCTCTGCTAACTTGAACTCGCCGTCAATAGCCTCTTCGATAGCCCAATAAAAGAAAGAGACCTCCTTCTTTCCTACAGGCTTATTTGCCAAATGTTCTTCCAGGGGTTTCCCCCAGCCTAACAAACTCCTCAAACTCTGGGACCAACTTTAAATCTGTAAATACTTAAACCTTGAAATTCCACCCTCCAATTTATCACTCAACGTGGCCCACGGTAAGAGAGATCCTTCAACCGCCAGGTCCCCCATACTAATAGGCCCACAGTTTTCAAAGGAACTGCCAACTGATCTTTTAGACAACTGGGAGCTCCCGGACTATCCCAAATGGGAGACAGCCTTGAATAATACTCAAGACCTGTTAGTTTTTTATCCTAGCCCATATTTGAGCTGCGCCACTTAGGACTTTCAGTTTGACTTTTAAAAAAAAACTTTTTGTCCCCATACTTAAACAGAAAACCTTCAGGTGTAAACCCCAATTGTTCCAACATAGCTAAGAACATTTGACCTTTCCCTGAAGTGTCTGGAGATTTTAACAACATTCTGAATTGCGTTAGCTGAAAAGCCCAAGCATAGTATTGAATATCAGGGAGTGCAAAACCACCTTTCTTCCTTCTACGTCTAAGCTTCCTCCATGATATTCTAACAGCTTTGGAGGCCCAAACAAAAGAATGAATGGATTGCTGGAATTTATCCAATAATATTTTTTTTAAATTCAACGGGATGGTGTTGAATAGGAACGTTACCTTTGGCAAAATTTTCATTTTTATTAGATTTACTCTACCCAAGATAGATAATGGGAGGTGAACCCAAGATTTCATGAGTTTTGACACGCTTTCAAGATATTAACAAGATTGACTTTTGCAATTTTATCTATTTCTGGGACAATTTTGATCCCCAGGTAACGCAGTACTTTTTTGGTTTGGTATCGGCATCTCGGCAGGTTCCATGACATAAGCTCGGTTTTATCAGCATTAATGTCATAACCGGAGACTCTGCCAAAATCCCTCGCAAGTTCAATCACCCGAGGGAAAGAGGATTCAAGATCCGACGAAAGAATGTGGATATCGTCGGCATACAGGGCCACCTTCCTCTCCCATGAGCCTCTCTTAAAAGGTGCAATAGCTGGCTCTTCCCTCAGACGTTGGGCAAACGGCTCTATATATAAGTCGAAGAGAAGAGGGGAGAGGGGCAGCCCTGTCTGGTTCCCCTTTTGATTTTAAATTTTCTGCTCGTTCTGCCATTTATCACCAACCTAGCTGAAGGCTTACTATAGATACGGCAGATGGTCCGGCAGAATTTTGGCCCTAGGCTCAACTTCTCCAAAACCGCTATAAGGTATTTCCAATCCACCCTGTCAAATGCTTAAGTTGCATCCAGTGTAATAGCCGCTAGGGGAAGGGAAAAAGCGGACGCAAAATCTATCGCACCAATAAAATCATGAGTCAAATCAGACAGAATCCTACCTTTTGCAAAGCCCTTTTGATCCGTATGTAAAAGTTCACCAGCCATACCCCCTAGTCTGTCCGCCAATATCCTAGAGAACACCTTGTAGTCTGAGTTCAATAAAGATATTGGCCTATATGACCCACATTTTGTGGGAGGTTTACCTGGTTTTAAGATTAGGGTAATATTTGCTTCCCCCATGTGATAGGTGGTTGAGCTCCCTCTATCAAGATTTTATTAAACATCTCAACCATGAAGGGAATAATTATTTCATCCAACTTCTTGTAAACTTCCGTAGGGAGACCATCCGGCCCTGCAGCTTTACCCTTTTTACAATCTAAAAGAGCTTTGATGTGTTATTTCTGGCTCCCAGCTTTCCTGATGAGTTGTATAAAGGGAAGGTAGCTGGATTGGAAGCAGCCAGTCTTGTATGGATAGACTGTCAGTATCACTATCATCCTTATATAAGTCCTCAAAGTAAGCATGGAAGATTTCCCCCATCTCCTCCTCCCTGCTTATCAATGAGTTACTGTGTGTATCCTTTATTTCTTTGATGCGATTCCTGACTCTATACGATTTGGCTTTCCAGGCAAGTAGCCTACTGGCCCCTCCCCATATTCAAAGTGGGCTAGCTTGCTCGATTTCCACCTGCTGGAGATTCTTGTTTGAATTATATTCTCCAAAGAGGCCTTTAATAGATCTAATTCTACCCCTAATGCTTCTCTTAATTCTTGCTCCTCCTCGGTTAAGCTATTAATCTTATTCTCCAACACCTTCATTTGGCACTCTATAGATGTAATTTCCTGTCTGTACTGTCTGTTCTTATAACTAGTTTTATTCATGATCAGCCCCCTTAAAAAGGATTTGGCGGCCCATACCATCATAATTTCTGCCGATCCTATATTGATTTCTAAAAAGGTTTTAACCTCCTGGATTAAATGACCAGTTACAGTTTCATCTAAGAGGAGTGAACGGTCGAAGGTCCACACCCTCTGTTGTTCACGGCCTACTAAATCCAGGTCAATCCATAATGCTGCGTGGTCCGACAAATGGGGGGTCAAATATCCAATGTTCTTTGTATTACCCATCAGATCATTACTAATCAGTATGTAGTCAATTCATGATTTATGTCTATATTTTTTATTGTAAAAAGATACACCCAATTGTGTACCAGATCGCTCCCTCCATATATCACAAGTAGCATGTTGATTCATCATTGTTTTTAAAAAGCCCCTGGATTTAGAAGAAACTACAGCTCTACTTTTTGATGATTTATCCAATTTTGGACTCAAAACCATATTAAAATCCCCTGCCAAAATCGTTGAATCAGGGAATTCTAAAAGATTCGAAAAGATGGTCTTTAGGGTAGAAAGATCATCCTCATTAGGACCATAATAACCCACAATTGTAATCAGGATATTCTCTACAGAAATCTTAATTATCACCCATCTACCACTTGAGTCTGTTTTTACATCTTGTAGTGTAACATTGGCTAATTTTTCAACTAAAATAGCCACCCACCTGAGCTTCCTACAGATATTGTTGGACAGCGCGGGCAGCAGCAACTCACCCACAGCACCAGACCAGGAGCCGTGAGGAAAATGGCTGGGTGCTCCTTTTCCTTCCTCCACGCCATGAGGGAAAAGGCTAGCGTTCGTGGGGCAACTACAACTCCCAACAGCCCCGGGGACCCAAGGCGCACCCATGACGCCCCAGCCTGCGCCCGGAGGCACTAGAAATTCACCAAGCGCCCCCCGCAGCGCGGGACAGCGCGGGTAGCAGCAACTCACCCACAGCACCAGACCAGGAACCGTGAGGGAAACGTCTGGGTGCTCCTTTTCCTTCCTCCACGCCGTGAGGGAAACGGCCAGCATTCGTGGGGCAACTACAACTCCCAGCAGCCCCGGGGACCCAAGGCGCACCTGTGACGCCCCAGACTGTGCCGGAGGCGCTAGAAATTCCCCAAGTGCCCCCCACAGGGCGGGACACGCGCGGGCAGCGCCGGGGCAAAGCCCGGGCCAAGGGCGGGCCCGTCATTGACAGGAAGAGACAGGACAGGACCACCTGGTTTTCTTTTGATACATTATCTCCCCAAAAGACTATTACCACGGAAGTAACTGCTGGACCACAACCCCACTTCACCAAAACTGCAAGTAGATTATTATTCTTGGGGGATTTTGAAACCATACTAACTTTCATAATTGTCAACTCAGACTAAGTAGCTATTTTTTCCTTCAAATTCTAATGGGTTGCGAGTAAATTGCCCTAGGGGACTCTTAGGTTGGAATTCCTAATTGCTGCGTGGAGTGCTTTGGTCTATTGTATTGTATTTTGAATCTATAATTGTATTTGTTTAGCAACTAGCTTAAGGGGTGCTTCTGCTCAATATTGTCTTGAAATGGGGAAATCCACCTGTATCCCGAAAAAAAAGTAACCCGGGCTCAAGCCGCCGTATCCACGCCACCCCCTGTGACATCAATTGATAAAATGTTGCAAAGGGTTATAGGTGTTGTCACTTCTGGAATTCAACAAACTGAAAAGCGGCTTTCAATCCCCCCTGATCTTTGTCTGTCTACCTTGGAACCTCCTATTGAAATTACCCCGTCTGGTTTACTGTCATCTCCTGAAGATGAGATTATGTCTCCCCCACTTCAAGTGGACCCTGTATTAGATTTAACTCCACTCCCAAATGAGGGTATGGGCACTCGTAAGAAGGGGAAGTGTAAGCAGACAGTGACCATTAACAAAAAGGCAAGAATAGGGTGCGGTCCAGGAGTGGAAGTTCGTGCCGATCGGGAACCCATAGTAGAGCCCCCAATTGTCCCTAGTGCTGCACTGAAGTACCCAGCTTGGACCCAGTTATTAATAGCTGACCTCCTGATCCGACTTGGCGACCTGATCAGGCAAGAGGTCGCCCCACTAGCTGAGCAACTAAGATCACTGACAACCATGGTAACCACCAGGCAAATAAATCTGCCCCCTTTGAAACACCACATGGATCTAAGGGGGAGGCTCAACTGCCAATTTAAATTCATGCCTGGGGGTTCCCCCAGATCAACAGGTGACCATTAGCACCCAAGAAGCCACCACACGACAGTCCACAATCAAGGCCCTAGTACTATTCCACATCCCTTGGTCGTGCAGCGTGAGCATGAGCGAACTACAAATTCCATACTGAGGCCAGCTCACGCTATGACAGAGAGTTGCCATCCAATGGCCTGTCCCGCCCACAAATCTCTCAGAACAGGGGTGGCTCAAGATACAAGGAACAAAGAGCAAGGGACTAAGGGTGATGCCATTTTGCCAACCATAGATCTTCCTCCAGAATCATTACCTTATGTAGTTATTCTAACTGGTGTCCCTCCTTTAAATGGTTCCCAGAGGGAGTCGCAGCTGGAACTTAGAAACAAGAGTTTATTTTGGCTAGCATCACACAGGCACTTCCTCTACGTGAGGGCAGGGGAAATTCTGATGGTACAGAGAGTGGATTGGGTGGGACCAAACAGAAAAACTATTGCGGGTGACTGTGTGGTCGTTAACTTTAAAACCCCCCAGATGGTAAGCTCTTTACTTAACAATAGATCTTCCCCCGTTGAGATCTGTACTGGAGTGGGAATGCTCCCTCTGGATCACTATTACTCCAACTGTCCTAATCCTGACAGGCCATTGACTGTCTTAGGGCACACTAAACAGAGGGAAGAGGGACAGTACTTGACCCATAGACATAACTGTTCTAATTTTGACAGGCCAATGACCCTCCTAGGGCACACTAAACTGAGGGAGGAGGAGAAGCCCCAGACCCATAGACATTTTACCGGTAGACCTCTCTTTTATGACTTGCCGGTAAACAATCAATATAGGCCTCTGGAAGATGTTGATTGACCATCAATGACAGAATGCTTGGGTTCCCCTAATAGTAGCAAGGAACAGCAGGAAGGGAACGTGCTGACAGATATAGGGAACCCACAGTGGATGCCCTCCGTCGTCTTGAGTACCAAAACAGAGACACATGAGCAGCTTACCTCGAGGGATGGGATTTTAGTATGCCAATCTCCTCCCTCCCTCTCCATCGGGGATTGTACTAACCAACCCCATTAATTTCCCTGATGACATCGTTAAGTCGCTAAACTGTTCAAACATAACCGAAATTCCCCCTGAATCAATGAGAGGACCCTCTAGCTTGGGTAGAGTCTTGAAGATCTTATCCTGGAATGTGGCAGGCATCAAGGGCAAACTTTCTTGCCCTGCATGGGGCTTGTTTGTGGACCAGTTTGATGTGTGCCTGTTCCAGGAGACATGGGCAAATGAGGATTGTGCAAGGGTGGGCTTTGTTACATTTAACATACCAGCTACCACCAGAGAGAGGGGAAGGCCGTCCGGTGGACTATCCATTTGGGTAGCTTCACATGTGGGCTGCAACCCTACCATCTTAAATAGTTACTCTCATGATATTCAATCGGTAATGCTCACTTTTCCCTCCAAACTGAGATTTGCCATTATTAACATCTATTCGCGGCCTGTAAGCTTGGCCCAGGAATCCAAAACTCCTGAGGAGTTAAACCTCTTTATTCCGATGGTGCCGCTTGATAGTTGGGGGAGACTTAAACTGCCGTTTTGAACCCCTTTTAGGTACTTATGATGTCATCACTAACGAGGAGGACTTGCAGTGGGCCATACCCGATCCACAAGGTCATCCAGTTAAGACTTGGTCTCCTTTAGTACTTCAAACCAACGCCATCCTTCTAAATCACTCCCTGAGGGCCTGTAATGGCCGTACACCCTTGGACAGGCCGAGAAAGCTCACATTTAACAGAACCGGATAGGCTTCTCACATAGACTATATTTTGGTAGAGTATAGGTCATGGCATAGGGTTATGGATTTTGAGGTCATTTTACTTGCTGATAGTAACCATAATGCCTTGACATTATCTCTGAAGGTTCCGGATTCAAGCACATCTCCTGCTATTGAGGCCCCCTTGGATGATAGGCTAACCCTCACTAATAATAGAAGAAGAATAAAGTGGGGGACAATTAAACAATCTCCAGAGAAGTTGCGAGCATTATATGAAATGATTATTCCAACCCTCCAGGAACTTGGCAGTGGTCTGGTTGATGGGGATTATCAAGCCCACACCCATTTGGTTGCATAACTCCATAAGCGGCTGATAGACAACTTAGCAGATTTTTTAAACCCTACTATCCGCCCCCCAAAAAATTATAGGTCATCCTATATGTGGCTTAATGACAGCTGTCGTAAGGCTAAACGAGCGTTATTAGCGGCTATCAAAGGGAAAAATAACCCCCTAACCAAAACCAGGCGGGCTCAATATAAAGAAGTTGTGTCTAGCGCTAAACTGTCCTGGGAAGAAAATAAATGGACGCATAATAAACCCGCCCTGCTGACCCAGGACATGAAAACATTCTGGGCCATAGTAAGAACGGGTAGTAAGGAGGGTAACCTTGCGGGTGAACCAAATCTAGGACGTACAAAGAGAATCCATGGGCACACCTTATATAGAGACTAGTTGTGTAAAGGATCTACCAGTATTAGCTCCCAGACAGGCAATTGAGGCGTGCGATGGGATAACCCTACGTGAGGTTATTTCAGCGATAGAAAAGCTACCAGCTGTAAAAGCACCCGGTTTAGATAAACTGCCTGGGGATTTGTTTCGAGAGGAACAACCATCTGGGGCCCCTATTTGTGGGTGCTATTTAGTGCCATTATGAACGGTATGCCCATTCCTGACACCTGGGCCGGGGTAGAAATAGTCCCAATATTTAAAAAGGGCTCCCCATTACTTCCTGCAAACTACAGACCGATCAGTTTGATCGACATCACGCAAAAGCTGTTTGCACTGGTAATACTAGAACGGATACAGGGCTGGCTGGAAGAAAATGACATAATTAGCCCTTATCAAGATGGATTCAGGAAAAATACCTCCACCTTGGACCAAGTATACAGATTTCAACTGATTACTTGGAAGACGGTATCAATAGAGGGTGGCAGCCTCTATTTGATATTCGTGGACCTGAAAATGGCTTATGATTTGGTGCCCAGATCCAATCTTTGGGGGGTCCTAAGAGATATGGGGATTCCAACTTAGCTACTTGACCTGCTTATCAAGCTGCATGATGCCACCTATGCCCAAGTAAGATGTGGAAGGGGGGTGAATTAACCAATAGGCTCCCAGTTGACAGAGGTGTAAGACAGGGCTGTGTGCTCGCACCGGCCCTGTTCTGCCTCTTTGACAACGCACTCATCCCACTACTTGCAGAGGTCGTAGACAATGATGCCCCTAAGTTAGCAAACAGCAAGGTGGCAGCATTGATGTTTGCTGACGATACCCTCTTGTTATCAAAGACGCCGATGGGTATCCAGAGGCTATTGGACAGGTTTGCTGTATTCTGCAATAACAGGGGTTTGGTGATTAACACCACCAAAACTAAGTTCATGATTGTTAATCTGCCCCAGAAAACATGGCCCAACCCACAATTAAATGGGATAGCATTGGAAAAGGTGTCTGTGTTTGAGTATCTGGGTGTTACCCTAACAGAAGACATGCAGTGGGTGGCCCAGATAGCTAAAGCCAAGCTCAAGCTATCCCAGATCGCTGGGGGCATAGCTAAAATGGCAAGGAAATCATCAACTAAACCCATTGCCCCGCGATTGAGATGTATAGGGCACAAGCGAGGGAAGCTACATTGTATGGGGCGGAACTCTGGGGACACAGCTCGCCCGCTCCTTTAATAGCAATGGAGAACAGTTTCCTTAGACAAATTGTGAGTCTTCCAGCTAGTACCCCGTTAATCCCCTTGCGGCTAGATCTTGGCATCTCCCCGATTGAAGATGAGGGTGCTTTAAGACCTTTATCCTTTTGACGAAGATTGTGGGCGACCCCTGAATTAGCAACATTCCAGGCAGAAACTAGCGAGTTACTATCCTACCCTGGGCTATTGAAAAAGGTTCCTTGGTTTGCACATGTAAAGTACAAATGTGAAAAGCTAGGTAAACCAACTTTGTGGAGCAGACCAGCGGAGACTAGCCCTTTGGTTCCTCAAGCTATATTACCAAGGATCTATCGAACCCAAAAGCTTGAGGCCATTCAATCAAACCCAAAACTAGGTCTTCTTACAATCCAGTTTCTCATTGTGAAGGATAATTATAAACTCAAAACCTTCCTGGAAGATATCCTACCACAGGTAGCAAGGAAACTTTATCTGCAGTTCAGACACAGCACCTTACCCCTACGTGCTTTCACTGCCAAATGGGTTGGGCAAACTCAATATGGGTGCCCTGCATGCAATAGTTAAGAGGAAAGAGAACAGCATGTTTTATTCTTTTGCCCAGGATACCAGGAAGCAAGGCGCTTTTGGTTAGTACAACTTTGCCGTAATTTGGGGTTTGAGGATTGTAGGGAGGCTTTTCGAGTTCTAAAGTATGACACCTCCAAACCCATTGTCTTTGCCGTCTCTCGCTTTTTAAATACAATTTGGCGAAGGAGATGGGGCTTTATTGAGAAGGAAAAACAATCACAAATTGCCAATCAGCATGCATTATTAAATTAAGTGCATAGCAAGTGATTATTACACTGGGGATACAGCTTTTTAAATAGTTTTTTTCTTTTTTTATAAAAAAGCTTTTATGCTTAATGTGATTTTATAATCTGTTAGTTTTAATTATTTATTGAAACATCTCTGTCATCTCTTGTCCGCCGAGTACACCAATGCTAATTAAATTGATTGTTTTTGCACTTATGTCGATTGTATGCGCCTTCTCCCCTTCATTTTTATTGGCAAATTTGTTATCTCCTTACAAATTGGAAACCAAAATATTTTTAGAGTTTTATGCTTTGTATTGTATGATTCGCATAAAATTCTATACTTCTTGTTTGTCTTTTGTATACTTTTATAGTCCTAGTGACCGAAATGAAGGTTTTTGAACGATATCGTTCATTTCTTCTCTCAATAGGTGGGTTTCTTGTAAAATAATTACCTGAGCGGGTGAACCTCTTAAGTACGGTAGGATTTTCTCCCTCCTGTTTTTAACCCGTAGGCCATTCACATTCCAGGACAGACAGTGCATAAACCTTGGAATTTACCACAGCCTACAGCACGCCAACACCAAACCAAAAACATTGAATCTAAAGAAAGAGGTGAATAATTGTTTTCATTTTTTTCCCACTGCTCCCACACCCGTGCCCTCACCCCCATCAGAACTCCCTCCCACCCCTCCCTGGAGAACCCTACCCACATTTACCTGGACACGTCCAGATTCTGCCCACTGGCAAGCCCTACCTACTCCCAAAATTACTCTCCCTATTTAAGGTTATCGTATGTGCTTCTACCACCAACTGCATGCCCAATTGTATACCAAGAAAAAACATTCTATCACATGAGATATATATACAGAAGACTGGGATAGTTGATTGGATCTTTAGGTTCTCCAGGAGCTCATCCACTTCCTGAATAGTTTTAGCAAAATCCATTTTATTATTAAACGCAATTTTTAATTGCGCAGGAAATTTTAATTGGACTGTTGCTCCTAGCTTCCTAGTCATCCATTCTTTTCTCCAGCTCCTACTGTCTATCCAGAGTGGTACGGGAGAGATCCGATCTGATTTCAAAGGAGAAAGAAGAATCTCTTGGTTTTAAAGATTTCAATTTAAGGGCTGCTGTTAGACTCTCTTCCTTGAGGGAAAAATTAAAAAAAGTTGATCAGGACCTTCCTGTGTTTTGTCCGATTTGGATGTTTTCTAAACGGATCCCGATGAATTCTTTGAATATCTCTCCTTAATTCTACTCCGAGGCTTTAATCTGTATTGTATCTTTATTGAGAGATACAATAAATGATTTGAGATCCTCACCCTCCTTACCCTCTGGTATATTTAAAAGCCGCAGGTTGTTGCGCCTGGAATTATTTTCTAATAATTCTACTCTTTTCCGAAGTGCAGCTTCCTCCTTTTTAAGCATGGAGATGTCTGTTCTGACCTCTCCCAAACCATCTTTTAAGGACTTCCACCTCACTTTACAAGAAATGAATGAAGTGAAATGAAATTAAATGAAATTAAATGAAATTTGATTTGTAGAGCGCATGGCTGCCTGAAAGCGTCCCAGCGCTTGCTTAGGGAACCCGTCCTGGTATTCCCCTGTGAGATAACCCATTACTGGGCATCCCCAAGGTGAAAGCCAGGCATCCCGCTGCGAGGGGCTGTTGTGGAGATTAAGCAAGCTATTGCCCAGAGTTACAGAGTGGGACTCCATGATTGGAATAGGCACCGAGGCGAGAATTGTCAGGTCCGGGGAAATTTGAGCCTAACACCCGCCAAGGAGGGGAATTGAACCCTGGTCCGGGCCAGACCTCTGCATCAGGGTCTGCCGCTCCAACCACTTGAGCCACACTTCTCCACTCAGGCTCTTTGGGGGGCCACAGTTCTTGAACTTAAGCAATCCAGTTTTTTCTTAAGTGATTCGCAGAATAGTCGAATTTCCCCCTGATTTGATTCTGAAACTGCGAACCCCTTTTTAATGTCCGAGGCCATGGTAAAGAAAAGAGATTCCAACGATCCCCCCAAAGAGCCTGAGATTCCCAAGGCTACCAAGGGGCCCTCTGATGTTTCATCTGTCCTTGTGCTGTGCTCTACACTGATTTTTGCTGGTTCCTCCATGATCCCAGCTAATAGTCCATTCTCCCCAGTACTGGCCAGGATTACAACATATTTTACTAGAGCAACCTGTGGCTCAATTAATTGCATAACTGGTTCGGAGGGGCCTAAGGGAGGCTCCAAAGATAAGTCTGGAGTAGACAAAGGATCTATCGCGAGAGCCAACTCAGAGGCTGGGGAGGGGGAGGCCGGAGAAGGGGATGGTAACAAAGGCAGAGAGAGACTTAATTCCATATCCGAAGGCACCAACATTTTCGTTAATGTTTACAACTCAGATACCTCTTTCAATGGCTCCCTCAGTTTCCCTAACTCCAGGACTTGCGGAAGCACTTTAAAGTAAGATCTCAATGAGGGGGTTATTTTAATTTTGGCATCTGTTACAATGCCTTTCTTCTCAATTCTTTTGATACCCTTTCCTTTATACTCCCGGTTTAAGGAGCTCTCGCCTTTATCACCCTTATTGCCCTTATCGGCAGTTGAATGAACCTAGTTTGTATGTACTTTATTGGGACCACCAATAATTTTGCTACTCTCCTGAATTTTGGGCTCCTTCCAGCCAGAGTCTATCCCTGCCCCTCTCTTCCTGTCCTTTTTTGCCTTTACCTTTCACTGCTTTAGAGGCCCCGCAGACTCTCCCAGCTTCTCTACCTTTGACCCCCTGTGTAGCTGGGGTAAGCTGGGTGGGCAGAGGGGACACAGAAGACCGTGTAATCAATAAGGTATTAGCAGCCCCTGAGTCTCCTCTCCGACTTGAATTATGCAGAGAGTAAGGAGGAGAGAACTTACCACACTTACGGAACCCCTGGAACCCTGTTACCTCAAGACCGACTCTTTGGCCTGTACTTTTGTAGCTGCATTCGGGAATATTCCCTGCCTCTCCACTGCGGCGTCCCCAGACTCCACAATCTGTCCCCCGTCGCCGCCACCGTTGTCCCCTCCAGCATGAGCGTTTTAGACACACCAGCTCCCACTGCCAGTGCCGCCCGTACTGCCTCCGCCTTGCTTCTTCCCGGAAACACTCCGAGCCCAGCCTCCGCGGAAGAGACAGCGTGCTGTAAAGCTCAGGCACCGCCTCAGCTCCGGAGCGGCCCCGAAACAGCACGGAAAATCCAGGGGGGAACAAAAACACATCTCCCGTGAGAGCAATTTTACTTATTTCATAGTTGGTGACATGTCACAGCTTTATCTTCAAATGACTGCATGCGCGGAGTAAAAGAGCTTATTGAGGGCGTGCGACTGCTCAGCTTGCGGCCGCCATGTTCTCCCTTGGATCACCGTGGTAGTTCTGGGTGTTTGTATTTTGTCTATCTGTTGTGTTGTACTGTATACAAAACACTGTTGCACTTTATGTCACCTTTTCCACTAAAGCACTGTCTCATATTTTTTGTTTGCGACAGTCATACATGAAGGTAACTATACCTATCAATAAAAAAAATATGATTTTGTATATATAAAACTGATCACGAGCAGTTCAGTGAGCCGTTTTGCTTTCATTGTATATTCTCATTGTGAAATATGTGCGTTCAACACTGTCTTTTGTATTTTCGGTACTTTTTACTGAACTACCCGGTTCAAAGATTTTGCTGTACCCGACGGAATGCACTGTGGCTTGTACTATACAAACCCAGTTTCTGAGGGCAACCCGGTAACCCCATTATCTTTGATGGGAGAAAACAAAGGAGGCATAGCTCTTCAGCCCATTAAGAAGAGCCACCACTGAGGTCGATATTGTTTAAAATCATGGGGCTTCAGATTTCAGAAAATTGATAATAAAACTCAAAGTTTTTTTCAACATGGGCTCCCAAAATGTTTCCTGCCGTGGGTCCCCAAACTTCCTTGGATGACACTGTGGGTGGATGGATGGACAGAAGGATGATTCTTGTAAATATTGCTTTGTGATCCAATTCACGCCATAGTGTTTATTTTACCATTGAATGGGTTACCCATGATTAGGGAGATGTGATTTTTGCTGAAAGTGAGAACGTTTTTTGCAGTTACAGCCATACAGCATTGCACTTAACTACCGGATTTCCTAGTTGTACTATGGTTTTAGGGTTGCTCAACCTCCTGTGTATAGGAAAAAGCAGATTGTGTATACCTGGATCACACAAAGAGTTTATGACAGTTACGCATTGATAATCCTCATCTAATACATTAATAATTACTGATAACTTTAATCTATGAAAGTAGCAGAAACATTTGCTTTAACCTGGTTGCCTTTTCTTTATTCAGCATTTTCACAGGTCACGTGTCAGTGGATGAGCCACTGCTGTACCAACAAAAGCCTCCATCTCCCACAGTTTAGGAACATTAATAGCCAAATGCAACAAGGCCTTACATAGGGGATTTATTCCTCAGAAACCATCCCAGAGGATGTTACCACTGCATCAAAATCCAATTTTAGAAACATTTCTAACCAGCTGGATTTTTTAAAAAACATTTCTAAATTCACAAAGTTCTTAAAGCTTGCAAAATTAAGCAAGAACGCACCTGATGTTGGTGGAGGCTAAGTCCACTGACTTTGCACACACCTAAACAACATGACTATGCTTATAAAGTTATAAAAGAGCCCTGTCGTCATGTGCTGTGACTAAAGACATTTGATATTAGAAAGACCATTGAAATTATGCGGCTGCAGCGATTTCCTTGTACTTATAGATATGACACATTCATAACCTAATATATCAACTGCTGCATAATTTACAGACCTCATAAAAAAGCACGCATGTTACAATACAGTGCAGGGACTTTGAGAAAGTTAGATGGGGACTACTTAGTGTTTGCTTTCAGTTTTTATTCAGAATACAAGTACTAAAGAGGTAAAATGTTGTCCAGGCATATTAATAAAACACTAAAAAGGTGATGGGAGGATTGCTTACAAATTCTCTAAAGCACCGGAAACCCCCCTATATATATATATATATATTCCAACCCATTGTATTTTGCCCATTGTGCTCATATGGGGACAGTCCACCCAAAAAACTACCAGGTGTGGCCCCCTCAGAAGGGAACACAACCATTCTCAGACCTATTGAGGCATAACTAAGGCTGTATTGCATATGGCTAGTCTCTGTTTAGAATGTCACAGTGGGTGAAAGACAATTAAGAGGAATGAGGACAGAATGATCGCCAGTAATCGAGATTAAAACATTATTTCAATTACTTTGTTGATTTTTGGCTTTGATGACCTAAGTGTAAAGGTTATTGCCTGACCAAAGCCCACTGTGCCATAGGAATCCAGCAATATGCAATGATAAGGCCTAGCAGCCCAAAATCGTTCTGGGGTTACTTGTGTTCCCATCATCAGAGGAATTGGCTAGGCAGTTTGGGCTTGACTGTTCATATTGGAGCAGGACCAAAATTGACTTGCATATGGCTGTTCCCTGTCTACTATGGCACGGTGGCTGGTACACGATTGACTGGAATGTGGCCCAGAGTGATTGAGATTAATTTAAGTATTCTTTTTAACACTTTGGGCCTCATTATGACGTCGGTCGGAAAGTCTCCAAACAGCATACAGTTCGTCCGAAGCCTAGTTTCCGACTGACTCGAAAACATTTCTGACCGACCGATTACGATGGTTGGAACCCGTTCAGACTTTCCGGCTATGTTCTGACTCGCGTTCGAACGGTATTCAAAGAAACCGAGTCGGTCGGAGCCGAATAGTACAGGTCTGTGTGCTGCGATTCGGGCCTACGCATAACGATGTCGGATTCGAACAGCCGTTCTGACTCGGTTTCTCCGACATGGATCGGCTGTCAGAATCCAACTTTGGGGGCCCGTAGCAGGCCCCCCTTCGACCGGAGGCCTCCAGTTGGTGCCTGTGGGGTTACCCAAGGGATCCCCCCTTTACAACCATGCACAGTGTGCAGGCACCATGGCATGCCTGCCACAGAGTGCAAGGTTTTCCGCAAACACCCCTTTCTTCACTGGGAGCCTGCGTACTCAGTCCTAACACAGGCTCCCATTGAAGTTGATGAAGCGAACCTTTAAAATTAATTACGTTTTTGTTTGCTGATTTGAACTTCCATAATAATTAATAATATTAATGAGTTTTGCATGTTTTTGTATTAATTCAACCAGGAATAAAGTGCACCTACACGAACACGCAGGGTTAATATTATGTGCTCTTGTTGCATTTGCCAGTGCGTTTAAATAATACATTGACTTTGCCTTTTTGTTTTGTCAACATTAACTGCGGCTGATTAAATAATAGCATGTGCTTATTTTTAAATGTGCTTTTGTTTTTGTCGTGTCTTTAATGTGACAAAGGTTTGTTTATTTTTGCGCTCAAAGCTAGGTAACATAAACTAATGGGTTAACATTAGTGAAGGGGGTGGGTAACAGAATGACTTTCATTACTCAAATTAATTGATGTTTTGTGTTTCCTTGCATACTAGAGTTTCGGTAAAGAGGCCTGAGGCCTGATCTAAAATGGATGTCTCTTAAGTCCTGTCATGATGGGCCGTGCACAGCAAAGAATGAATAGAAGACGTTTATTGTTCTTAATCTTCGAAAAACAAATACGTGGAACTGAACTGTGCAGGAAGTGCATAGCGGAAAAGCTTAAGCTGAGGAAGCAACGAACTGTTATTCAATAAAATGTTGCGAAGATCCTCGGAAGCTAATGTCACACGTAGTCAATGGACAAGGCCGTTATGAGAAAAATATGATATTGAATGAGAAGGCGATGACTTCATGGACTGACGGCTGTCACCCAATCATTTCACGAGTTGGTTTATTAATTGTATTCTTTTAGCTAGTTTTAGATAGAGAAAAGGTATAAAGCTTGGCCCCTTGGGAGGTGCTGGCTGGCTCGTTTCCTGTGATCGAGAGATGCTGTCGGACTTTTGACTCACGTAAGAGAACTTTTGAACTTTGTTTTTTTTCCCTTTAGGTTCCATTCAGTTTAGACAGGGAAATAAGGTTTAGGGAATGAGTTTCTTTTGCTTAAATACTTTTCATGTCGATTTGATTTAAACTGACAGTCTAACATGCCTTTACTAAATTAAATGATGCTTATTGAATGCAAATAAAAGAATTAATATTTTGAAAATGCTCTTTACTTGATAATAAAGTTAATAAATAGATTTTGAAATGTCAAGCTGGTATTGATTATTTCGAGTCTAGTTACCATTAGTTAATCCATTGCCTAAGTGGCTTAATTTAATGCACATTTAATAAAATGACAAAGATAATCTGCAAATGTATAAATTTATAAATTGTTTTGAAAATAGTTCCGATTAATTAGGTCACATGATTCAGTTGGTCAATTCTTGTCTCAGTCAAATATGGGCCCTGTGATGATTTTTTGAATAATGGTGAGTATCGTGGTGTAGAGTTGTGCATTATGAGACAGAATTTCTTTAGGCCCGCTGGATCAATTCTCTGGTAGCAGAGTTCGGTTGCTATGGTAACTGACATGTTACATGGTAATTACATAGGATACATGTTTAACACATGTTAAGGTTTGTCTAGTTGTTATATGTAGTCAAAAGGTTTTTTCCTGCAGTGTGCAAATTCCTGGTTAAGTTGCCGGCAGAGTAGTGTGACAGGTGAAGTTACACAGTTCATTTGTTCTGTTTCAGATTAGTGGTATTGAATATATCACTAGTGCTGTGGATGTACAGCACAAGTTTAGGGATTTTTAGGTATGACAGGTTGTATGTATAGTGAGGTTTGCCTATAAAATTGTAGCTCTGAGTATAGGGACCAGGAGCCCGTTTTAAAACTCGCTGCGAAAAGAGTAGTAGGATTTTTCCGAGCTTGAGTGAAGGGTAAGGAAAGGGTTGTCTATTCTTACTGGCGTTTCTGGATTTCTATTGGTTGGTTAAAGTCCTGCCAAAGATTTCATGGATACATGGACAGGGTTTTCCGTTTGAATGCGTAAAAGTGATTTTGTGAAAATTGCGTTGTCTATTTCACGAGAGTGAAAACTTGAATGATC
This sequence comes from Lissotriton vulgaris, assembly GCF_964263255.1. Classification (NCBI taxonomy): domain Eukaryota; kingdom Metazoa; phylum Chordata; class Amphibia; order Caudata; family Salamandridae; genus Lissotriton; species Lissotriton vulgaris. The sequence goes on along the minus strand of NC_141693.1, from coordinate 611,335,002 downwards.
GATAAAACTATCACTTTATTTAGCGAAACAGACAAATGGTTTGTTTTTCTGTAGTTATTAACTGGATTTCAATGAAAAGAATTGTTTTTAAAATGGTGCTGTGAAAATATTTTGTGAAGGAGGGGTGAGTTTGTGGAGCGGAGACAGCGAAGCTACAGCGGCAGTATACGTCACAGGGTTCGCGCTGCGATTGGTTGACACACGTCACAGCAAGCGCACTGATTGGTTCACGTGACCAAAACGAGCTGTTAGCTGATTGGTCCTTTCTGAAAACAGTATTTCTATTGGTTGAGCAAGGTAGTGACGTGGCTTAACCTGATTGGCTTGTTAGTGAGTTTCGCGCACGGATTGGCCAGAGTAGCGGAACAAACAAGGAAATACTTACGATTTCTTCTAAATTAAACGGAATAGTTTTAAATCATGAGTTATTGGTACGATAAAGGAGAAAAGAAGCCTTCATGGTTTCAGAAATTTAAAAGTTTATTCAACCCTGATAAGAAAATTGAAACACGTGGTGGAAAACTACTTCATAAGTACAAAACACCCACAGCATATATGGAAGGTGAATATGGTCATCATACTGTCCTCTGGTTTGAAAATTGGATGCAATATACCAAAGATAATGGTGTATTAGTGTGGCCGGAAGATGGATCATTTAATGTTAAAGTTTTGAGAAATCTGAGAGAAAAAATTATAGCTCTCACGCCAAAGCCCAGACCCACTCAATTTGAAGCTTTAGTTGAATGGGAGATTGAAATGATGGAACTCGTGCGAGAAAACAGGGGAATATCGAGAGGCCCAAAATTAGATATAAATATGGAAACTCATCAAGATAGAGTGCGTCGATGGAGAAAAGCAGACATGTATGATGGTTTGTACCCAGTTAGAGAGATGGTTGTTGAAACACCAGGTCAAAAGAATACCCGAAAGAAAGGCCATCTTGATGAAGAATTAGATGATGCAGTTTTAGAAGAAATTCTTACTAATCCACCACCTGACCAGCCAAGTTGTTCACAGTCTACTCCGAGAGGTTCTTCAGGAATCTCTCATAGTGCACCTCCTAGAGAGGTTGATGAAAATTCACCCAGATTTTTAAGATTACCTGAAAGAGTAAGCTCAAGAAATACATCTAATACCCCAAGAGAAAGCAGAAATTACCAGAAATTCCAGAACTGAGAAATAATTTTCTGAAAAATGATGAAAGAGCAGAAGTACCTGAAAGTATACCAAATATGTCAGAATATTTAAAAGCAAAAGGAGAATTAATTCAGCAATTAACAAAAGGGATAGAAGCATTAACGGTACCAGTAACAATTGGTCCTGTTGTACCAGTTTTTGAGCAACGTGAAAACCGACATTCATCTCTGACTATTCCATTAAATGCAGAAATTCAGAAAGTGGCTGAAAAATTTTATTCAGAATTATCAGAAATCCATCGGGATAAAACAATGCCAAATTTAACTTTTAATCAAAGTTTGTCAAATGGTCTGACACCATCAGCTGCAGGATCTGATTCTGGGTCTTTAGAAAAGACCATGAACAAAACAGATTTAACACAGATTCCATTAAATCCACATGTTCCTGAGTCTAAACAACTTGATGTTGCAAAATTAAAAGCAGATTTAGAAGAATTAATTATTGGCACAATTGGCACTGACTGTTTGAAGCAATATCAGGATGATGAATTCTTATTTATCTGTAAAAGTATACAATGGAAAACGAAAAACAAATATGATCAATTTGAAGAAGTGGCTGCTGAATTCGACATAGATTTGAGTCAACAAAAACAATTGCTAAAACATTACAGAGTGGATTTTTCTGAGAAAGACATTGAAAACTTGAATACCACAGGCAGAATAACCCATGTAAAAGAGTTAATTGTGTTTCTAAAAAGATTAGGTGAATTAAGTAAATGGAGAGTTAAATGGACAAAGAAAAGAGAAGAAGAAAAAAGAGAAAGAGGAGAAGTCATAAACGAGTTTCCTATGGGGGAAATAGCTGGTGGAGGTTATGTTCATGTTCCATGGTCAAGACAGGACATTTTGCTCTTTACGAATGATTTTCCCAGACTGAGAGAAAAGCCAGTAGAATGGTATCGTCAGGTAGAGAGATGTATAAAGGTTTCAAAAGTTCTGTGGATTGATCTTGATGGTTTCTTTGACATTGTTGTCCCATCAGATCTCTGGACAGAATGTAAAATTTCTGTAGGTTGGCCCAGAGAAGAACCAGCTTAAATTAAAATATCAGGTGCTCCTTCAGCCGATGTCATGGATTTTTATGACAAAGTAATTGTGTGGCTGAAAAACAAGATTCCTCCAAAAGAAGTGGATTGGGTTAAAATTGACAGAACAAATCAAGAACCAAAAGAGTCAGTTAATTCCTTTTACGAAAGATTACTGCTGGTATTTAAACAATACAGTGGCTATGAAAAATTAAGTGAAAAGGACATGAGCCATTTAATTTACAGATTTGTTTATGGCTTAAGACCTGAAATTGGTGAAATGATTAGAAACGGAATTGTTGGCTGGCAATCACTTACAGTTGACGACATCCTGAGAAAGGCAAAATACTGCAGTGATGAGATAGATGCTAAGCAGAAAAAGCTTAAGGAAAAAGCAATGTGGTCACAAGTGAAGGTATCTGAACAGCAAATAGCAACTTTAGAAAATAAAAATGTTCAGCAGAGAAGTGGAGGAAGCAAGATGGCGGCCGCTACTGCTGCCGAGTGAGGAGCCGTGGCGTTCTGCCCGATGCCTGACCTGACCTGACTGTCGAAGGCGTTTGCTGTCGTGTTGAGCCGAGTTTTCTTGTGTTGCTGCCATCGCCGGGCTGCATTTATCTCGGACTTCCCTGGCTGCCCGGAGCTTGAGGCTGCGAGGCTGCAGGGCGGCTGTGTGCTGCGTTGCGAGCTGTGAGCCACGGATCTTCAGAGAGAGGCAGGGAGAGACGCCGACGGGAGCCAAGGGGCCACGGAGTACTGCAGCGCTGAGTGCTGTGACTACAAAGGCGTGTGAAAGCGGGCAAACGAAAGTTAAACGCCTAAACGCCTAATAATTCAAGAAATGCTGAAGACGCCGAAGACTTTCACTTCTCCCGGTAGGAAGCTCCCTCCTGTGGTGCAACATTGAGGCTTCGTGTTTGTGCTTGCAGATACTGTATCCATTTAAGACGGAGATACATTGTAACACAGTAACATTTTCAGCAGCAATAAGTAGGTGCAGGACAAAAAAAAAAATTAAAATCCAAGTAATTTACTGATATTGCTATAAACTGTTATAGATATTGATACATATCTAGACAGCACTTTAAATAGCTTTTCTAAAGGTCTATCAGCTTGTTGATATCAGTATAAGGATTTTTGTTATAGAAAGAGACCTGCTAGCTATTGAATTATTTAAGGAACAACTATGGCGCCTAAAGGCAGAGGAGTAAAAAAAACTGTAATTAACTCAGCCAATGTCACAAATGCTATGCCTAGTGCTGTGAAAAAAACTGTAACAGCGTCAATCTAAATGACAGAGCCAAACCCACTTAATAAAGATGTTTCTGAGACCCGGGCTCGTCAACAGAATGGGGCCATTAAGGAGCCTGTAATACCTGATTTATTCAGGTAGAAGAATACAGTCAATCCTTCTAAGAATAATAATAGTGAGCAGATGCCTATTATTGACTTACGTGGTGCTATTCCTAAGAACCATGGCGCAATTCTCTCGATTGAATCCTCTTTAAACCTGGCTTCGCCCACAGCTGGAGATGGAGCTGGAGTGGGAGCTGGAGGGGGCGATGATGATCAACCTTTAAATGATGCAGAATCCATTGAATTGGGTGGTCAATTCTTTTCCATGTCTGATGTGTCGATAACATCTGATGGGGAACTTGAAGAGGAGTTACTCAATGAGGGTCATCAACCTGTAAAAGATTGGGCTGATGATTGCAATCAAATTTCTGAGGAAGAACTTCTCGGTTCTGATTTCCTGTCGAACGAAGGAGCTCCTAATACAGTTTGTAGGGCAGCAGAGGCCAAAAATCCCCTCACAGGTGAAAATCTAGTCTTATTAAATCAACCACAGTGGGAAGGGGCTGGAATGGCTTCAGAAACCGAGGCTGAATCTCCAGAACTATTGGAGGGAGATGAAGAGATCACATTAAAATCAATATATAAACTGCAGACCTCCATGTACAGACTGATTATGGCACATAGAGAAGAGACTAAAGCAGAGGGACTCCGTACCCAAGGAGCTGTGCGTAAATTGCAGAATGTCGTTTGTCGCTTAGCCAAGTCTAGTACCGAAACTAATTTGAGAGTACAGGAGACTGAAGCTCATATCTCTGTTGTGGAAGACGAACTGTCTACACAAAAAACTTCAATTAAGGATTTGGAAAGTACTAGACAAGACATTGATTGGAAATTGACCGACTTGGAAAACCGCGCACGACGTAATAACTTACGTATATTGGGAGTAGCTGAACAATCAGAGGGAAGAGATGTTCGTCGTTTTGTTGTAGAGATGCTCTCGGATGCTTTTCCGAATCTCAAAGGATGGGATTGGGATAAAGAAATTATAAGAGCCCATTGTTTTCCCTTTAATCAAAAACGTGATCAGGGGGAGGAAACAAGAATCCAAGAGCTATCCTTATAAGCTTACAGAACTACTTACTTCATGAGATTTTGTATGATTTGGCCAGGCCTTTAAAAACTAGAAAGGGTTTGGGGCATGAATTTTTTGTTCGACCTGATTTTTGCCCGGTGACAGTGCAGCAACGCTGGAGGCTTGAACAGCTAATGGCACCAATACAGTCTAAGGGGGGGGCAAGTCTTTCTTCTAAATCCTGCAAAACTTAAGGTTGTGCATAAGGGTAAAACTATTTTTTTCGTATCTGAGATCAAAGCACAACAATTCTTAGATGCAATGTAGTAGAGATTGGATAGGATAAGGATAATGAATATATATTTTTCAGTTTTGGTGGTTTGCCCCTCTACCTTTCTCTTACTAATTTATTTATTTATTTTCTTCTCTTTTGTGCCAGAGATAGGGTACTATTTAGGTCTGGTCGGCCCGGGTGGAATCACATCGCTCATGCTCACTTTCCATCAATGAGGGCATTTGCCCTTAAGCTTCTGGTGGGGGGATGTTGGGAAGAGGGTGGGCTGAAAAGGGTGTGCTGGGGGGATGTGGGTGGGAAAAGGATCTTTTTTGGGTGCAAGGAAATACAAGTGAAGGATGTACTGTTTCTAAGTTCATGATTTTTGTGTGGCAGGTGCCAATCTTTGGAATCTTCCGTTATCACATGTTTAATTGCACAACTGTACTAATACAAAACAATGGCTACATTGACGATATGTTCCATCAATGTATGTGGTTTAAATGATAAAAGAAAAAGGGGTATAATGGCTCAGATGTTAAAAACCATGCAGACGGATTTAATCTGTATACAGGAGACCCATATCTCTTGGGCAAACAGAGGGTGGCTTAGGGATCTTGGATTGGAGGTAGTGGGATGTTCCCGTCAAAGCTCCACAATAAGAGGGGTGGCTATTTTAAAGAGGTTTGGACTAGGTGAAGTTAAAATAATAAAGAATTTAAACTTGGGGGATCGATCATCACTATTTGTTCAATATATGCCTCTACAGTCGATGACCCCACAGTACTACATCATTTAAGTGTGGAGTTAGCTTTATAGTCACCCAACGTAATATTATGTGGAGATTTTAATTTACATTTGGATGAAACATTTGATATTTATGAAAATACTCCATATGTAGGGAGGAAGAAGAATGTATTTACGGCAATTAAGGGGGTCATTCAAGAATATAGATTGATAGACGTGGGGTATGAAAAAAGGGGGGAACTCTTTGATGTACTCTCTTTTCTGCTCCCCATCAAAGACATTTCAGGCTGGACTACTTCTTTGTTTCTAAGACATTATATAATGAACTTACTCAAATGGAATATAGGGTGTTACCAAAAATTATATCAGACCATAACCCCATAACTCTTAGCTTTGATTTAAATATTCTACCCACCCCTCGACCGTGGTCCTTTGATCGCAAACTCCTGTTTGATTTATCTTATGTCGAGCATATGAATACTTGGATTCCTGCATTTTTTTCTAATAACAAGGGATCTGCTTCCTCAGAAGTAGTTTGGGATACTTTCAAGTGTGGGGTTCGAGGAGAAACACTGAGCTATTCAATAAGAAAACAGAAGGAGATTAGAAAGCAAGAGGAAATACAAATGAATAATTTAAGACTGTTGGAGATTGGGCTTATGCAGGCTTGTAACAAAGGACTAGCTACAGAAACTATCATTAAGGAACTATTGGCTCTTAAGGTTAAGATTCATCAAGGATTTGCTTTAAAGTTTGCTCAGCAAATTTCTGCTTTTCGGACGGAAGTTTATGAAGTTGGAGAAAACTCAGGAAAATATCTGGCTAAGAGGGCAAGGCAGAAAGTGGTGTTTGCTAGCATTGACGAAATGAATAACACTGATGGGATGACTGTTAACAAAATAGAAGATATACTCAAAGTATTTTGTGATTTTTATTCTAAATTGTATACTGAGGATGTTGTGGGAGACTGTTCAGATTAGATTATTCAATTTATTGAATCAGTTTTGAATATTACTTTACCTAGTCATGAGAATGAGAAACTGGATCTGCCAATTACTTGGGAGGAGATTGAGTTGTCTCTGATGTCTTTAGCCTTAGGAAAAGCTGCAGGGCCCAATGCTATTCCTTTAGAGTTCTTTAAGCATTTTCGGGGTGTCTTAAAAGTAGAACTAGTGGATTTATGTTTAAGAGCTCAACAAGGTATCGCCACTCAATCATGGCATGATTCTATAATCACTGTATTCCTTAAAAAGGGTAAACCCCCCTTACTACCTTCATCCTTTCGTCCCATATCACTTATAAACGCCAATAGTAAAATCTTTTCTAAAATCCTTGCCTCACGATTATCTAATATTACTTCACCGCGAGTCTCTAAATATCAACATGATTTTATCCCAGCCCGAGATACGGTGGATCATATTCGACGGGTGATCACATTTCAGGATTGGTCCCAAGCAACCCGGTCTAATGTTGGACTTGTATTCTTAGATGCTGAAAAAGCCTTTGACCGGGTTGCCTGGGGCTATTTATGGGAAGTGTTATCCAGGAAGGGACTAGGCTCAGGTTTTATAAGAGCACTAAAAACTATGTATATTGCTCCAAAAGCCTGTATTCGAATTAATGGGCAAATTTCCCCTTTTTTTCAATTACCAGGGGCACCCGACAAGGATGTCCCTACTCGCCTTTACTTTTTGCTTTTCATATTGACCCTTTAATTAATCGTTTTATTTTGGAGCAAAAAATAAAACCTATTCACTTGGCTAATACTAACTATCGAGCTTTGGCCTATGCCGATGATATAGTGATAACTACTACCGATGTCCAGACAGCTCTTCCGGCAATTAACGATCTTGCTAAACAATTTGGATCTTTCTCCGGCTATAAACTTAATCTGGAGAAAACGCAGATTCTTTGTTCAGGGGATAACCCACTTTGAATATCTCCACTACTCCAGAGGTTACATATTTGGGGATTAAGATTTCTTTGCCCATAAAGAAAATACCGGAACTTAATATAAATCCTGTGATAGTGCAAAATAATACCATGTTACAGCGCTTAGATCATTTACACTTATCATTGTATGGTAGACTTAATATTCTAAAAATGCTGATTTTACCAAAAGTGTTGTATATGTATCGCACTATACCGTTAGAATTTCACTCTCTTTCTTTTAAAAATTTAGAAAGGACTACTTCCCGTTTTTTGTGGGGCTATTAATGCCATCGTAAAGCCCTTAAGAAAATGATACTCAGTAACAAGTGTGGCGCTGGAATGTCCCTCATTTTCTTTTTTATTATTTAGCTGCTGCATTTATAAGTCCTCTAATTATGGGAGATAGAGTAAATGTGCCGAACTGCCAAACCCCATCGATATATGAAATGACTATGGGCGAGAAAGTGAAGGGTAGCTTTCTAAAGGTTGTTGAGCCCAGTTACCACAGAAAAACAAAGTATAAGACATTGAAGGCAGCCTTTGGAGTGTGGTAAAAAGTTCGAAAGCATTTAGCTCTATCTAAATTAAATCCTTATACCCCTTCAACATCGTCAGGTCTTTTGCCAGCCGATTTTTGTGATTTAACGATGTATAGGTGGGAGCAGAAAGGATTACGATATTTGGGAGACTTATTCGTTAATGGCCAAATTGCTTCATTTCAGGAATTAGAGAACAATTTCTCTTTGGCAAGAAATTATTTTTTGAAATTTCTTCAACTTCGAAGCTTTTTACAGAGTTACCTATCAACCACCCCAGTTAGAATGATGAAAATTCCACTATTAGAACTTTTGCAGAAAAAACCTCGAACAGGAACTCTTTATCTAAGCTTGATTAAAGAATGTGGGGATGATCTGGGACAATGTCAGTCGAAATGGGATAATAAATTAGGTATACCTGACATTAAAATCCAGCTTTCTATTAAATTTGCCTCAGACTGCTTGATTACAGGGATGATGAAAGCCCAGCATTTTATGTGTATACATAATCTTTATTATACTCCAAGTAAAGTCGCCAAGTGGAGTACGACTACTGGAACGAATTGCAGTCGCTGCGGGTTATTGCAGCTGATGAATTACATATGTTTTTCTCCTGTCCTAAACTTAGGACGTTTTTTCAACAAATTGAAAGCTTCCTTTCTGTTGTTCTTAAATGTGAGATTACTGTAACTTTTGAGTTGGTGTTATTGGGTATCGAGCATACCCCTTCTAGGTTAAAGCCAATATCTTATTTTTTATTTATATGTATGGCGGCAGTCAGGTCCTGTATCACTAAGGAATGGATTAGTCCAGACCCTCCTTCATGCTTTACTTGGCGTGAAAAATTATTGTTCATGTATAATATCGAGTCTGCTATTTATAAGTTAAAGGGAGTTAAAAGAAGAGCTTTGGGGGAGAAAATGTGGGCACCTATTGCAGAATGGATTTAATCATACTGTTTGAATTGTATACATTTTGCATATTGTTTATATTTAATGTGGATATCTTCTCATTTATGTAATTTTGTACTGCTGTATTTCCTTGCAAGAAAACAGTAAATTAAAAATATTTTTAAAAAATCAAGGAAAATTTAAGGGGAACTTTGTTAATAAACCAAAATTTAATGTAAATATTGAAGAGCTTAAACAGAAGCTCCCATGTTTTAATTGCGGTGAGATTGGACACTGGAAGCGAGAGTGTAAGAATCCGCCCAGAAATTTTAAAAATTCATCATTAAATCCACAGGTGCAGAATGAGATAAATCAGCAGCAACAGCTACAGCGACAGTTAAATGAAATATGTCAGCAGCAACAGCTACAGCGACAGTTAGTGAATCAGCAGAGCCAATTGAATCAGCAGAACCAAATTCCACAGCCACCACTTCCAAATTGCATGAATGCACAAAGATTCAGTCCTGAGATGGGATTCTGCAGAGCTGAGCAGGTAAACAGATCGCAAAGAGTAAATGTGTCGAATGTCTCTCAACAATTTTGGCTAAAGGAAAATGAGAGCAGTGACTCAGAGGATTACTCATGACGGTGCCTGAGAGAGTAGGAAGAGTGTGTACTTGGAGCCACTCTTGAGTACTTGGAGCCACTCTTGAGGTAGATCAGTCAGGTCCATTTGTAAATGATAAAGTGAATGATGTAGAAATCACTTTTCTTGTGGACACTGGTGCTACCCGTTCTACTGTTAGATCAGTGGAAATTGAAAATCTTCCTCTCTCGGGTGAATCAATCCAGGTTGTAGGTGTAGCAAAGCAACAAATTAAAACAGATTTGACAGAACCAGTTAATATAGAAATTGGAAATTAAAAAGACAAACAAAGATTTGTTATCTGTAACAGCAGTCCAGTTAACCTGTTAGGCAGGGACTTGTTGTGTAAAATGAACTGTAAAATATATTGCTCACCGGATGGTATTGAGCTCCAGACCTTAGAAGAAGATGGTCTGTATAAATTAACAATGCTAACGGTTGAGGAGGAAAACAAACTGTTTCCTGCTTTTGATAAAAACAATTTACCTGAAGAACTGAAAGAGGCAGTTAATCTGAAAATTTGGGATTTAACTGGTGATGAAATGGGTTTAATGAAACATGTGGACCCAGTAAAAATTACTGTAAAACAAGGGATAGATTTCCAAAACATTCCTCAGTACAAAATGAAAGCTGAAACTATTGAGGGTGTTATTCCTGTTATTGAGAAATTCATTAAGCAAGGTGTTGTAAAAAAAATTGAGAGCAGCCCATGTAATTCACCAATTATGGGAATCAAAAAGCCAAACAGAACTTACAGAATAGTTCAGGACCTGGGAAAGGTTAACCAAATTGTTGTTCCTTGCTGTCCAGTTGTACCAAACCCAGCGGTAATTCTATATCAGATTCCGCATGATGCAGAATGGTACACCGTCATTGACCTGTGTAATGCCTTCTTTACAGTTCCACTGCATCCAGAAAGCCAACACATTTTTACGTCCAGATTCCAGGATCGTATTTTAGCATGGTGTTGTATCCCTCAAGGGTATACTGAGAGTCCATCTATCTTTAATCAATTGTTAAAGAAATCCTTGGAAAATTTAGAGTTGCCTGGAAAATCAACATTAGTCCAGTACATTGACAATCTCCTAGTGGCTGCAAAGACACGAGAAAATTGTGTAACAGTCACCATTACACTTTTGAATCAATTGGCAGATGAGGGGAATAAAGTGTCACCTGCGAAATTACAGTTTTGCAAACAGGAGATAAAAAATACCTTGGCCACAGAATTGCAAAGGGAATCAGAAAAGTGACAATTGAGAGAATAAAAATGATTTGCGCAATACAACCTCCAACAACACAGAGACAGATCAGAATGTTTCTAGGAATGGTAGGTTATTGTCGCCAATGGATTAGTGGATTTTCAGTAATTGCAAAACCACTACAAAGGCTGGAAAAAGCAGACATAAAAGACCCGATTGTCTTGACAAAAACTGAGTTGGAGGCTTTTGAAAAGCTAAAGAAAAGTCTGTGTGAAGCTCCAGCTTTGGGAATGCCAAACTATGATAAAGAATTTGAGCTGTACTGCAGTGAAAGGGAAGGTTGTGCATTGTCAGTTCTGATTCAGAGACATGGAAAAATGAGAAAGCCAATAGCTTACTTTTCAGCTGTTCTTGACCCTGTTGCAAAAGCATTGCCAGGTTGCTTAAAAGCAGTGGCTGCAACAAGTGTAAGCCTTGAGCAAAGTGAAGGAATCATAATTGGGTTTCCTGTAAAAGTGCATGTACCTCATTCAGTTGAAACTCTCCTTACCAGAAGTAAAACACAACACTTGTCGAGTAACAGGTTGACTAAATATGAAAAGGTAATTCTGGAATCAGATAATGTATCAATTGTGAGGTGTGTTAATCTTAACCCCTCTACACTTTTGCCAGATGGTGTTGTTACTGAAATCAAAAATGAAGCTGATGTTGATCATGAGTGTTTGGATGTTTTGGAATACTGTACTAAGCCTAGAAAAGACATAAAGGATGTGCCTTTACCAGAGACAGACATTGTTTACTTTGTTGATGGCTCCTGTCTAAGAACAGATGAGGGCATTCTGAGAGCAGCATATTCAGTTTGCACAGTTGCAGAAGTAGTTGAAGGTTCAACTCTTGAAGGAATTCGTTCAGCTCAAGTGGCAGAATTAATTGGTTTAATACGTGCATGTGAAAGAGCAAAGGGAAAAAAGGTTACCATAGTGACTGGTAGTCAGTATGGATATGGCGTAGTCCATGACTATGGTCAGCTCTAGTCTCAAAGAGGTTATTTAACTTCTGCGGGAACACCGATCAGAAATGCAAAATTGATCAAAAGACTGATTGATGGTATTCAATTACCAGAAATAATTGCTGTTGTCAAATGTGGAGCACACAAGAAGGGTGAGGACTATATAACTAAAGGTAATTCCTTTGCAGATGAAACTGCACGTTATTGTGCGAAAAACAATTTTTCAATTAATCGAGAAAAAGACAATGATCACGTTATGAACTCTCTTATGCTAATATCTGTAGTTGACACATGGCAGGGAGTAAAAGACCTACAAGATGAGGCAGATGATGAAGAGAAAAACACATGGCTGAAAGAAAGTTGCAGACAGAGGGAGGAAGATAAGATTTGGGTTTACAAAGATGGTAGACCTGTTATGCCAAATTGCATGATTGCTGACATGGCACGGATGTACCATGGTCCAGGTCATGTAGGAAGAGATTCAATGATTAGAATGTTCAGGGAAACTTGGTGTAATCCAAAATATAGGATTATTGCGGAGTCACTTTGCCAAAGATGTTTGATCTGCCAGCAAATCAATCCAAACAGAAAAACAGTTGTGAGCATGGGAACCATAGGACGGGAGGGTTGTCCTTTTACCAGGTGCAAATGGATTTTATTGAAATGCCACCCCAAAATAAGCTGAGATATGTCCTTGTGATTGTCTGTCTGTTTTCAAGATGGGTGGAAGCGTTCCTAACTCGTCACAATGGCTCAGTTACTGTGGCAAAATTGCTCTTAAGGGAGATCATACCTAGGTACGAATTTCCAGTTACCATTGAAAGTGATCGCGGCACACACTTTGAAAACAGATTGCTGAAATTAATTTGTGAGGCCTTTAGCATTAAGCAAAAGCTACATTGTGCATACAGACCAGAAGCATCAGGCGTTGTTGAACAAATTAATGGCACAATTAAAAATAGAATTGGAAAAATGTGCCTAGCTACAGGAATGAAGTGGACAGATGCACTTCCACTTGTCTTGATGTCTTTGAGAAGCACACCTGATAAAAAGACAGGTTTAAGCCCTCACGATATTCTCATGGGAAGAGTAATGAGACAGGCTTTTATACCAGTTGGAAAATTATTGAGCATAAATGAGAGTGCAATTATAGAGTACTGCAAACAATTGTCTGATGTGGTGACTTCTGTATTCCATCAGGTGGGAACAGATGTGATTTCAAAAGAAAAGGAGCAGGCTCATGATCTGTTACCTGGAGACTGGGTCAGAACAAAAGTTCATCGGAGAAGAAACTGTTTAGTACCCAGGTGGCAAAAGGCAAGACAGGTGATACTAGTCACAACACATGCAGTTAAATGCAAAGGTTTGAAAAGGTGGGTGCATGCAAGTCATACCATTCGTGTACCACCTCCTGATAATCCTGATGAGGATAGTGACGACACAACAACTGATTCAGACTCTGAAGAAGAATCTGAAACTCCAGATTCTGAAGATCGACAAGAAAGTCGACATCTGGAAGATTCTGATGCGGATCAAGCATTGAATGAAAAAGATCTAGAGATTGTGATTCTAGATTCAGAAAATGATGAAAATGTTCTAGAAAAAGAAACTGAAAAAGAATCTGAGCCAAAAGGGATTCAAGATCAGGAGAGTATTGAAAAGCAGATAGAAAGCTCTGAAAGCAGGAACAAGAATTCTGAAACTGGGAAGTTAGAAGTAATTCCAGAAGAGGAGGAGGACGAATTACCGAGTACCAGCTACAAGAATGATGTTCCTAACGGAGTGAAGCTGCCAAGTAAAGAAGTTCCTAGATATATAATTGAAATCTCTGAAACTGACTCGGATGAGAGTGATGAAGAGTCTGATATAAGAAAAAGGGCCTGGAAAGCTGAGTGTAACGAAACAGAGCCTAAGAAAAAACTCTTGAGAAAACGAGATAACTGGCCGAAAGAAAATCTAAAATTCAAACTGGTGAACAAATCAAAGGTGCAGATTAACAAAATATCAAGTCAAAAAGGTGATTCAGATAAAAAAGGTCAAGCAGGAAAGAAAATTGAGGTAATTAGCAGTAGGAGCAAAAGACCATTGAGGCCAAATCAGAAGTACAAGTCCCCTGAGTGGACCTACATAATCATCCCACCAGTAGTGGAGATCAGTAGTAGTAGTCAGGAAGATTTGGAAGAAAACAGTGACAATGATTAGAAACAATTTTCTTTAGGTTGAGGTTTATTTTTGGCATAAGGCTGAAGAAATTTTGTTAGGTGACAAAAGGTCGAAGAAATTGTGTTAGCTGGAAAAACACTTTGATGTAAGACGCAAGGTCGAAGAAAAGCTGTTAGAGGGTTACTAAAAAAAAAATTAAAAAGGGGAGGTGTATATAGTACTAATACTTTTTAAATTTTTGTTTTGAGTAGACGAATGCCTAACACTGACAATTCAAGGTGTGCTATCCTTAGGAGATGTTGTAAAATGTCTTCTATTTGTGTGATTCTGATTATTTTAGTTTGGTTAATTTTGGCAGTTATCTTTCCTCTTGGCATAGATAAGGAGGATTACAAAGCAAATATGACAAGCAAAGCTGAATCTAAACAAGCTGTTCATGATGTTGCAGGCAAAACTAACAGAGTTATTGAGCACAAGCCAGAGATTCACCAAGATAGATCTGTTGGTGATTTTTCTACTATTTGTTTTCAAGACTCCTGACAGAATATGTAAGGGTCATGGATGTGAAGGACTGTTACGTTTGTGTGAAGCTTCCTGCTTCAGTTTCAGAAGGGGTTAAATATAACATGCTTCCCCTTACTTATGGTATAACATGCAGTTTGTTCTATCAAACTGGTCGTCTGGAGTGCTATTACTCAGACTTTGATGACATTTTTGCTAACCTAAAAGTTGTAAATAGCCTAAACAAAGTCAGATCTGCTAAACAGATGAGGGAATTATTTTTGGTAACAAATGAACTCACCTATGAATATGCTTACAAAAACAATTTAACTTGCAAAATGAGAGATGAAGAAAGATCTTTTCTCAAACAGGTTGAGGAGAGAAGGGCGAGTTACAAAAGAAATGAGATGCTGAAACAGACAAAATCCAAGTTCTGGCAGCTTGAGGATGATAAGCTCAATGGTGGAAATAGTTATGATGCTATTCACATAGATGATCCTGTTAGTGTGACATTCTGTATTAGAAGAGACAACACGCTTTACGACAATTATTTTGTCGGTGCTAGCGAATGCGAGGATACTTATCGTATTGTAGGGGGATGGGGATTTAAAGGTGGCAAAGACCCAATTTTTCCTGGAATTTATTTTGTTTGTGGGAACAAAGCTTACTTTAGCCTCCCAGACCATTGGTATGAGACATGCTACCTTGGTTTAGTCTTTCCTATAAATTTTCATGTGGACAGAAATGGAGAAGGTTCATTTGAAATTGGCAAACACCTGAAAAGGTACAAGAGAGAAAGCTTCTCTGAAATCATGGGAGATATATTTGGTGCAATAATTACTATGGTGGGAATAACCCTGAATGTAATTAAAATTAGAAAGGTTTCCACAATTGTTGACAGATTGTCCACTGATACTGCAAGTGGTTTCCAATTAGTTAATACTGAACTTATTGCCACCAGAAGCATGGTTATACAGAATCGTCTTGCATTAGACATTCTGCTAGCAAAAGAAGGAGGAGTCTGTGGGATTTTACATGTCCAGCACTGCTGTACTTATATCCCAGATAAAAGCCAGACCATAGAGATGCTAATCAAAAGTATCACTGAATTTCACTCAGAAATAGAACCCATGGAAAGCGATAATTTTTCAGAACGTTTGAGCAAAAGGTTTGAGGCAATTGGGAAATGGTTTGCTGAAATTGGCAGTTCAATCATTGGCAAAGTACTTTATCCTGTAATAATCATTGTTATAGTGACACTTTTGTTAAAAATCAGTTGCATGATTCACAAGAGAAAGAAGCATGTGAGGGAAAAGAGAAGGATCTATAAACTCAGAAAGGCTCAGGAGAAGGAAATTGAAATGGAAGAGTTTCGTAGGGCTCAATATGAGAGCTCCAGACAAACTGCTGAGACAGGGGTGGGTTTAGAAATACTAACACAGAGAGTGTTCATAATGTGACGTCTTCAAAAGTTAAAATTTTGGGTAACATTTTTGGGTTTGTTTGGTGATTTAAAAATCACCAGATGAGGGAGTTGATGAAGCGAACTTTTAAAATTAATTACGTTTTTGTTTGCTGATTTGAACTTCCATAATAATTAATATTATTAATGAGTTTTGCATGTTTTTGTATTAATTCAACCTAGAATAAAGTGCACCTACACGAACACGCGGGATTAATATTATGTGCTCTTGTTGCATTTGCCAGTGCGTTTAAATAATACATTGACTTTGTCTTTTCGTTTTGTCAACATTAACTGCGGTTGATTAAATAATAGCATGTGCTTATTTTTAAATGTGCTTTTGTTTTTGTCGTGTCTTTAATATGACAAAGGTTTGTTTATTTTTGTGCTCAAAGCTAGGTAACATAAACTAATGGGTTAACATTAGTGAAGGGGGTGGGTAACAGAATGACTTTCATTACTCAAATTAATTGATGTGTTGTGTTTCCTTGCATACTAGAGTTTCGGTAAAGAGGCCTGAGGCCTGATCTAAAATGGATGTCTCTTAAGTCCTGTCATGATGGGCCGTGCACAGCAAAGAATGAATAGAAGAAGTTTATTGTTCATAATCTTCAAAAAACAAATACGTGGAACTGAACTGTGCAGGATGTGCCTGGTGTTGTATAACTATGCCAAGGACAGGACATAGCGGAAAAGCTTAAGCTGAGGAAGCAACGAACTGTTATTCAATAAAATGTTGCGAAGATCCTCGGAAGCTAATGTTACACGTAGACAATGGACAAGGCCGCTTTGAGAAAAATATGATATTGAATGAGAAGGCGATGACTTCATGGACTGACGGCTGTCACCCAATCATTTCACGAGTTGGTTTATTAATTGTATTCTTTTAGCTAGTTTTAGATAGAGAAAATGTATAAAACTTGGCCCCTTGGGAGGAGCTGGCTGGCTCGTTCCTGTGATCGAGAGATGCTGTCGGAATTTTGACTCACGTAAGAGAACTTTTGAACTTTGTTTTTTTCCCTTTAGGTTCCATTCAGTTTAGACAGGGAAATAGGGTTTAGGGAATGAGTTTCTTTTGCTTAAATACTTTTCATGTTGATTTGATTTAAACTGACAGTCTAACATGCCTTTACTAAATTAAATGATGCTTATTAAATGCAAATAAAAGAATTACAATTTTGAAAATACTCTTTACTTAATAATAAAGTTAATAAAATAGATTTTGAAATGTCAAGCTGGTATTGATTATTTTGAGTCTAGTTACCATTAGTTAATCCATTGCCTAAGTGGCTTAATTTAATGTACATTTAATAAAATGACAAAGATAATCTGCCGATGTATAAATTTATAAATTGTTTCGAAAATAGTTCCGATTAATTAGGTCACATGATTCAGTTGGTCAATTCTTGTCTCAGTCAAATATGGGCCCTGTGATGATTTTTTGAATATTGGTGAGTATCGTGGTGTAGAGTTGTGCATTATGAGACAGAATTTCTTTAGGCCCGCTGGATCAAAGTCAATGGGAGAACGACCAAATGGTGTTTGTAACCATCATAATCGATCGGTCCGACTCCCCGAGTATGATTCGGCTGGAAACCATTCCGAGACCAATCATCCGGAATGCTTTCTGATGGACATCATAATGAGGCCTTTTGTTATTTGTTACAGTTAATGCCTTTAGTAAAATATGTATGTATGTGAGTAACAGGAGCCCGTTACTTACCTGCCGTATCAGCACATTCCTGTTGGGGGCCTGTCGGGGTCTGCATCCCCATCGACTCTCGCGCCTGGAGGCGCCCGCTGCCCGCGTCACAATCTTTGCGCCGAAGGCACATAAAGACTCTCTTGGGCTCCCACTGCGAGGTAGCCTGTTACTTACCTGCAGCTCCTGCACTTTCCTGTTTGGGGCAAGTCGGGGACTGCATCCCCCATCGATTCTTGCACCCAGAGGGGTCCACCTGTCCGTGTCACAATCTTCACGCCGGAGGTGCATAGAGAAACTCTTGGGCTCCTGCAGTGCAGGGAGCCCCTTACTTACCTGTTGCTCTGCACTTTCCTGTTTGGGACCACTCAGGGACTGCATCCCCCATTGACTCTTGCACCCAGAGGCGCCCACCTGCCTGCATCACAATCTTCACGCCAGAGGCGCATAAAGACACTGTTGGGATTCCACAGCACGGGACACGAGCAGGCGTGCCCGGGCCGCGCCCCTATGCACCTGTCAGAGGCCGGAGGAAGCTGGGCTGGGTCACCTCCCGAAGGCTTATCTGTAGAATATCCTGGCACAAGAACTATTAATCCAGGCTGGAGTTCCAGGTTAGTGCTACTAGATCTTGTCTGCGTTATTACTCAGAGCGAGGCCAGGTAGTCGCCTTTCTTTCTTGGTGAGTGGCCCCAGCTGTGTGTAACATTTGGATCTGTTAATCCATCTCAGTTCTGTCCCGGTTTTTCTAATCTCATTTGGAGCCAGTGACAGGGCAAAATGTGGAGTTCGGTTACCTCAACGTTCTGTCTGTAAACATGGAGAAGGGCGCCTATGCTGGGAAAAAACAATCTTTAGCCCTGCAATCTCCAACAACTTATCAACCTACTTTGATTGACAAGATGTTTCAGAGGGCTATTTGGGTGGTGTCTACTGCAATTGAAATGACTGAAAGGAGCTTATCGTTAACCCAGGACCTAGCCTTTACCTTGACTAATCATGATATACAACCCACACCGCCAACTGTGGTTTCTGACTGCCTCAAGTCTCAGTCAAGGACATGTGTTCTGGTACACAAAACACCTAACACAGATCTGCACCTGGAGGCTACTCCAGGACCCGTTAAAAAAGGGAAACTTAAACCTGCTGCGAGAGCTGGGACCAAATGTAAGAAGTGTGCAACTGATATTATATCGAATGGTGACTCTGTGAAAGGAAGGCTAGGTAGCTGCTCCGTTGCGGGTACAGAGCAGCCAACTTGGGTGTCTAACTTGGTAATGGAACTCCAGACACAAATAAGGGTAATTGTTAAGGACAAACTTAACTCTTTGATTCCTTAGGTAGATAGGCTCACAACTATGGTAGAGACTCAGGTGGGTAAGGCAGAAGCAAATCAAAGGGTGGTTGAGTCTTCAAATCAACAGGTATTGCAAGTTGCTCCTCCTTATCTCAGGTTAGATCACACTTCTGCAAACATTTTGAGTCCCATCCTACAAAATCAGATCAATCAGGTGGTTGCAAATAAAAACACAATTATTTCTGTACAGTCAACAGATAGTGATAGAACACAGTGTCAGTGGCCCAGTCGGGGGATGGATGTTAGCAATAAACATAGATCTTGTCCAGTAATTCCAGCAGCTAGAGTTTATGTGCCCCAACTGGGGACCAGTCAAAGGGTTGATGAGGGGTACGCTGTACTAACAGAAGTCTCTGAGGTGAGTCCAGCCCTGCCATGTATTAATCTTCCCCGGACTCAACTCCATATGTCATGATCCTAACTGGAGTACCGCAATTGAATATGGGGCAAAGGGAATCACATTTTTAACTAAAAAACAAATGTATTTTCTGACTGGCTGACAGCTGCAATTTTCTTATAAACATGCAGGCGAAATTCTCTTTACACGAAGGGTGGGATCGGTGGGCCAGAGGCTGATAAATGTACCCGGGGATAGCATTGTGATCAATTTCAGAAACCCCCGGGTTGTAAGGGCTCTCCTAGACAGTGAAAATCAAACGCAGGTGGGGGGTATATCATCTTTCCCGTTGGGTTATTTCTACCCCCCAGGACTTGTGCTACAAAACACAATGTGGAATGCTCATGGGCAGGGACTAGGCAGCAGATTAAGCAGAGGACCATTCTGGGACAGGATCAAACAAGCCCATTATTTTTTAAGCTACCACTCACAAACAGATTTGCGACCCTAGAGTTAGTAGATTTACTCAATCCTGTATATCCCAAGATATTGGAACCAAAGGTTCAGAAGGAGCCCTTGCTGGGTCCTACGGAACGGGGGAGCCTTGCACCCTAGGCAGGAAATAGGACAGAATACCCAGGAGGTTGATGGAGTGGGAGGTGGCCAAAGCAATGAGTCGCAAGTGGTCTTAGTATTTGATCCACACCAGGTCCATTTCTTGGGTCTAAGTAGGCATCTAATGGCCGTCAGTGGGTGACTTTAGAATCTCCAACCCCCATAGTTGATCAATCTGATATCAGTAATGGAGTGAGGCCATTGGTGGGGGAGCTTAATGGCCCTCTTCAGCTAAACAATGGAACAAAATGACCAATGACTCGCCTCAAAATATAGATAACTGTATAGGTCCCCATAAGTTGTGGGTACTATTATGGAACATTGCTGGCCTCACCTCCAAACTGGATAATCCAGAATGGGGAGCGTTCCAGAAGCAAAACGAGATCTGCATGTTCCAGCAAACCTGGGCTAGGGTGGACACACTCAGACTAGGCTAAGCGTCTTTTAGCATAGCAGCCACATTTGGGGAAGGGGAAGGCCTTCAGTGGTACTCTGTACCTATGTTGCTGTCCACTTGAGGTGCACAAAAAAATAGATAGAGCCATCTTCCTGTGATATCCTTTGTATCTTCTTGAGTTTTCCCACAAAGATTAGAATTGCTTTGATCAACGCTTATTCTCGACCAGTTGGTTATGGCCATGAGTCAACAACCCTTGACCAATTGACAACTTTCCTGCTTACTATTCCTGATAGTATTTTGGTAATTCTTGGTGGTGATTTTAATTGCCAGTATAAGCCCTTGAATGACCTGAACGCGGGTAACCTTAGTGAAGAGGACCTGCACTAGGCCATTCCGGAGCCCAATATCCCGCCAACGCAGGCTTGGACCCCACAGGTACTCCATATGAACACCCTCACACTGAACCATTCACTTAGGGCGTGCAATGGGCACACAAAATTAGATTCTACTGGATATCATACTTATAATAGACTAGGATGTGCCTCCATTTTAGATTATTTCTTGGTGGACGCAAAATCCTGGCATAGGGTAATAGACATCAATATCGTTTCCTGTCACGATACTGACCATAATGCCTTCATTCTAGAGACGGGGCCACAGTGTCCTAAGAGCATACTTGAAGTCAAACCTTCAACTGCTTCTCATTCAACCTTGACTATCTGCAGGATGAGGGTCAGATGGGTGAAATTTGTCAATCACAGGAAAAGGTAATATTCCCTCTATCAAACAGTCCTTCCATTCCTTACGGCCGCAAA
The DNA here is from genome assembly GCF_964263255.1 of Lissotriton vulgaris. Classification (NCBI taxonomy): domain Eukaryota; kingdom Metazoa; phylum Chordata; class Amphibia; order Caudata; family Salamandridae; genus Lissotriton; species Lissotriton vulgaris. The sequence goes on along the minus strand of NC_141693.1, from coordinate 611,313,828 downwards.
CATGTTTAGTGGACCTGATGACTTTTCTAGCATCCTCTCCACAGTTATAGATAACCATCAGGGTGTAATACCTGCCATGGCCAACATCTTTTGCCCTAGTAGAAAAAGGGCACCCTTGGTATAGCGATGATTGCCGCAAGGCTAAGCAAACACTTATCTCTGCCATTAAATCTAATGATAGGTTACTAATAAAAGATAAAAGGGTAGCCTACAAAAGCATTATTAAATTGGCAAAAAGAAGTTGGAAATGTGATAAGTAGGATAGGCTGAGAAGCGCCCCAAGTACTCACGATATGAGGACCTTCTGGAATCTAGCAAATACTGGTTGTTCAGAGGGCAAATTGGCAATAGATCCCAATATAGGGGTGGAAGTATGAAAAGCTCATTTTGAGTCTTTATATGTAAGGGTAGAGGGTGATCCAGGCAAGCTAGAAATGAGTGTCCCCCCCTTCAAGTTAATTTGTTCTGATGCTCCCGCAATTTCCCTTAAGGAGACAACTGATGCTTTGAGCAGGGTAGTTCCATTCAAGGCTCCAGGGTTAGACAAGATCCCTCCTCTTTCCCAATGAACCTACTATTTGTGCTCCTTACCTGTGGATCCTGTTCAATGCCATCTTGCAGGAAATGTCGATCCCTCCTACCTGGGTGGGGGCGGATATCATACTGATTCATAAAAAAGGTTCACCGCTCCTCCCTGTTAACTATCGCCCCATCAGCCTCATAGATGTCAGCAAAAAGATATGTGCCCGAGTGTTGCTGGGGCGACTCCAGAGTTGGATGGAGGAGTACACTATTCTTAGCCCTTTTGAAGCTCCACAATAGATCAAATCTTCAGGCTACAACTATTACATTAGAAGAAAGTGTATATAGAGGGTGGCAGCCTCTATCTGATCTTTGTGGACTTAAAATCAACATTTGCTTTGGTGCCCAGGGACAATTGTGGGCTATTGTATTGAACTTGGGGGCCCCTCCGTATCTCTGTTACCAGCTGAAAGGACTCCACAAATGTAAATTTGCCCAAATTAGGTATGGTAAGAATGGTGAGTTCACTGATTACATACTTATAGATAGAGGTGTACGCCAAGGCTGTGCATTGGCCTGACCATGTTTTGCCTTTTTATTAATAGCCTAGTGGAGGCTTTGATTGCGGGGATGGATATAGCCGCCCCATGGCTGGCGAATCGTAAGGTACCAGCCTTGATGTTCTCCGATGATACCCTTCTGCTGTCAAACTTACCTATGGGAATTTAGAGGGCCTTAGACACTGTCCATCTTTCTGAAAAAATAGGGGGGTAGAGATCAATTTGCAGAAAACCAAATACATGGTATTCAATGCAGGTAATAGTGTTCAATCAAATCCCCGTCTAGATGGGAAACCACTAGAGAGAGTGACCGCTTTTGAACATCTGAGAATTACGCTCACTGAAAAAATGGACTGGGGTGCACAAATTAAGAAGGCAAATTTAAAGCTGGCCCAGACAACGGTGGGTTAGCAAAGATTCCCACATGAATTGTATCCACAAAACTGTTGAACCGGTGGTGGAAATCTATAAAGCACAAGCCAGGGGCACTGCCCTGTACAGGGCAGAAATCTGGGGCCACCTGACTGTCTATCTAAAAACGAGAGTTCCTTTGCCTGGCAACTGTTGGGTTTTCCCATAAGCTCCCCGCTTACACCACTTCGCATGGACCTTGGGGTTAGACCAATTGCACCAGATGTTGCTCTTAGACCCCTTCTATTCTGGTGGTGCCTTTGGAGCACCCCAGAACTGGCTGCGTATAGAGAAGAGCTGAACAAAGTGTTGAGTCTACAGGGTGTGAGTAAAATCCTATGGCTTGCCTTTATTAAAAATACTTTGGCAGCCATAAGAAGGGGTGATCTGTGGATTAATGCTGAAGAAAATTGCTTGATAATATCTAGGAAGGTTTTGATAGAGGGCTACAGGGAGTACAAACTCACTCAAATGCAAGGGAGTTCTGCGACCAGCTCACTGACTGCAGTGCTTTTAGAGATAAACAGTCAATGCAGATTAGAGCCTGCCCATGACAATATCCAGCTGGCCCTTGCCAAAAAGCTTTATCTGCAGTTCAGACATGGGGTACTTCCATTAAATGCTTTTACAAACAACTGGGGGGTACACCCACTTTGGGATATCCGGCATGTAATAATGCAGCTGAAATGGATTATCATGTACTATTCTTTTGTCAAGGGTATGAGAAGGCGAGACACTGATGGTTATTGAAGTTATGCAGAAACCTCGGAACCAAGCACCTCAGCCAGGTTTTTAGGATATTGAAATATGACGCTACCATGCCGTTGCGTACTCAGTGTCACGGTTTTTATTTTCCATGTGGTGTATACATCGAGCTATCTTAAAGTTTGGTCCCGCCTTATTAGGTCATTTTATTTCATTATTGGGCTTGGTTTTTTTTAAGCTGATACCTTGTAATGTTTTAAAAGTCTGTATCTTGAAAGTTGAAAGTTGAAAGTTGAAATGAATTTATAGAGCGCACATTCACCAAGCGGTTTCTTGGCGCTAGTAGACGGGTTTAGCACTGAAGGGGAGTGAGAGGTTATTGCGAAGAGAATTCAAGAGAGAAAAGATGGGTCCTGAGGGCTTCACGGAAGAGTGTGTAATTGGGGATAGTCCTGATGGCAAAGGGAAGGGCATTCCAGAAGAGGGGGGCAAGGATAGAAAACCTCATGCTGCCAAGTTTTTTCCTCCTAAAATGAGAGACATTGAGGAGGCAGAGGGTCGAGGAACGAAGATTTCTATTAGGTACATAGGCACTGATCCTAGAGGTGATAAAGTCAGGTGCAGTGCCAGCTAGGACCATGAAAATCGTACAGCCCAGCTTGAATAGTGAGCATTCTCGGATAGGCAACCAATGAAGGTCTATTAGTAGGGAAGTGACTCGATGGAACTTAGGTAATCGGTAGATGAGGCGAGCCGCCTGATTTTGGATTAACTGTGGGCGTCGGAGTTGGTAGGCAGGAATGCCTACGTATAATCCGTTGCCGTAATCAAGGCGGGATAAAATTAGTGCAATAAGGATGAGTTTAAGAGCAGTGACAGAGATAAAACGGGAGATCTTTCTAACAGATCTAAGAGAAAGAAAACATGAGGAGAACATGGTACTGATCTGGGAATGCATGGTTAAGTCCTGACAGACTTTAATGCCCAGAGTTTTCACAGAGGCAGAGGGTGTAGGTGGGGGACCGAGAAGGGAAGGCCAATATGCAGAACTCCAGGGGCTGGGAAGGCTACCGGTGAGCACCAACTCCGTCTTGTCAGGTTTCAGCTTTAAATGGTTGCTGTTCATCCAGTCATAAATGAACAACAGGGTAGATTGAAATTTAAAGATAGAGTCAGAGGAAGAGGAAAGATTAAAGATAAGATGGAGGTCATCAGCATAATTAAATACTGTGACCTCCATCTTTAGCAAAGCAGCTATGAGAGGATAGATATAAAGATTAAAGAGAAGAGGAGAGAGAGAAGAACCCTGAGGAACCCCGCAAGAGACAGAGCGGGTGGGAGCAGAAAAGCCACCTAGCTACACGGCCTGGGTTCGATTGCCCAAGAAGGAGGTGAGCCAGGCCAGAGCTGATCCCCGAATTCCGGCACCCCCAACACGATCGAGAAGGATGGAATGGTCGACCGTGTCGAAGGCGGCGGACAAATCGAGGAGGACCAGGGCCTGAGGGGAGTTAATGTCAGCACTCCTCCTAAGTTCGTCTAAGACGGAGAGGACAACGGACTCCGTAGAGTGGGATGGGCGAAAGCCGGCTTGATGGGAGGCTAGGAGGTGATTTTCCTCAATAAAAGTCGTGAGGCAGGTGGTAACATGGCTTTCCAACATTTTACCTAGGTAAAGAAGTAAAGAAATGGGGCGGAAATTGGAAAGAATAGTAAAATCGGCACCAGGTTTTTTTAGAAGGGGAATAACTTTGGCCAACTTAAATGAGTCTGGGACGATTCCCTGAGTGATAGAGGTATTAAGGAGGGTTAACGGTGGGTCAGGGCAAGTGGAAAAAAATCTCTCTTAGGATGTGGATGGGGCAACCATCAGAGGGGGCCCTGTCTTAACCTTCTTAAGCAAAATATGGAAGGCTTCCGCAGATATCAGGGGAAATTGGTTGAGGAGAGAAGGGTTGGGCAGTGGTTGGGGACAAGAAAAGGAGGGGGAGGGTAGAGGTATATTGCGCTTAATATTTGCAATTTTCTCAATGAAATATTCATTGAGGGAATTGCACAAAGTTTGTGAGGGAACAGGTTTAGATGTAGCCCTGTCAGAGGTGGCTAACCCCTGAACGATGGTGAGAATTTCCTTGGGTTTGTTTGCCTCAAGGAGAATTTTGTAAGAAAAATATTCTGATTTGGCTTGGAGGATAGACTTTTTATACTCCCGTAGGAGAGTCATATATTGCGTTTTTAACGTGGGGCAATATGCGAGTCTCCAATGGCCCTCAGCCTGTCTAAGTGTATGTTTTTGAGCCTTAAGTTTGAGAGTAAACCATCTGCATGCTCTGACCAATTTAAGAGGGGCAACTCGATCGCAGGAGGCGGAAAGCCAGGTATTGATGGCGGTCACCTGAGAGTGTAGAGGGATGTCAAGGAGGTTAGGGGATGATGCAGCAAGAGAGGAGAAGAGTTTGGTCAGATCAACACGATTCCAATTCCTGGCCCAAACATTTTTCGGTGGAGGGGGTTTGTTGTCAGCCCCAAGTTCAAGGGAAAAATAAATCAAGGAGTGATCAGACCAGGGGCAGGGGGAGATAGAGGGGGGAGAAATTGATAAGTTGATTGACCAAATCTGATCAAGGATATGGCTGTGTGTGTGAGTGGGCAAATGGATCTGAAGGGTAAAATTGAGACTAAGGAGAGAACCTGTAAAATCTTGTATCTATTTATCTCTCCTGAACTTCTATTTTTAACAGAATTTTATGAAATAATACTGTAATACACACCACACACTTTTTTGAGAGATTTGTATTTAGAGCAAGGAACCTTTTACCAGGTAAATTGAATGAACCCACTGTGCTGTATTTCTTTTGTGTGCTTATATGGTCTTAGTGGCCAAAATAAAGATCTTTTGACTGACTCACTGACAAAATATGTATGCAGCATCTTGGGTCCAGTGCTCACTGTGCCATATTACTGAAGCTACACTTCACTGAGGAGACCAAAGACTGGCAAAACCTGCCTTGGATTGCTTGTGTTTTCATCTGGAGGGGAGCAGACCTGGCAGTTCAGGCAGACTTTTCTTATTTGAGCATGATTAAGACTGATTTGTATGTGGCGAGTTGAAGTAATCAAGCTGACACAAAATGTTAAGTAGACCATTAGTTTAATGACCGTTAGCCTCCACAGCTCCCAGGATACTCACAGGCAGTAACAGTACAGCACGCCTTCAAACATCAACATTCTATTGTCAAGGTGATGACATCAGAGGTCCTATGTAGAAAGATTACTACAACATCTCTCTCCTTTCCCTTTAAAAAAAATGAACAAAAGATTACATAAATATACGAAGATAGAGAAGAAAAAAAAGAAAAAAGTGAAATGCATATTATAAATCCATGCGAAAAGGTGTAACACGAATCCTACCACTTCTACGTGGTGGAACATATTTCAACGAAGAATCAACAGAATCCAGATTTGCTTTCTGAGAAGGTCAAATTCCTAGAGTGTTAGGAACAAGACCTAACTGGGACACAACTCTCTCAGGCAGTTTGTAGACTCTCGAGAGATTCCACCCATTTTTCCCATTGACTCTTACAGCACAGCGTGCAACAGCATCAACCTTTACAGGTGGACTAAACTTCAATAACCCTTTAGCTACATTGTGAGGGGACCAGATCTTGATCCAATCACCGACAGAAATTTTAGACTTGAAGTCTTTCAAATTGCAATAAATCAATTGCTTAGGAGAACAAGCTACGTCATCTGACGTTCCCCTCTTGGTGAGTGAACCCTATTTCTTTATCCAAGCAGGGCACAAGTGAAAAGAAACTTATCTACTCCTAAGTAGTTTAAATGGACTTGAACATGTAATCGTACTTGGAGTTATGCGATGTGCCCAAAGCATACTTTGTATTGCTTGCTTTATCTCAATTTTCGAAGAAACAGCCCATTGAATACATTCTACAAGAATATGGTAATTGCGTTCAATGAAACCATTAGCTTGTTGATAATAAAGAGCCACACGCTTGTGAACAATACCTGACTGGCTTAAGAAATCAGGCATTTCTCTTGAGGTAAATTGTACCCCATTGTCAGATACAATTTCCTTTGGGAAACCCTCTCTTACAAACAAACACTGGAAAAACTTTATGTCTTCCTGTGAATTAGGGTCAGACATAAAATATACCTCCCACCATTTGCTGAAATAATCAGCCACAACTAAAGCAAATTTATACTTTCTTGGCAGTATATTGAATGGCCCCACAAAATGAACAGCAAGTTTCAGCCAGGGACCATCAGGAGCCATGATATTTTGGAGAGGAGGGGAAACTATCTTTACAACCTTGTCACTTGAACAGCATGTTAAGCAACCTTCTACCACATCATTTATTTGGTGATCCATAGAGGGCCAGCAGTAATATTCACAAATTATTTTCTTAGTATTAGTTTGTCCAAGATGTCCCTCATGTACAAAATCAATGATGCGACTTCTAAATGATTCAGGAGGAACAAACTTCTCTCCTCTCATGGTCATTTCACCCTCCTGCAAAGTGAGCTTGTCAGCGATTTTAGCAAAAGCATGAAAACAACTATCAAGGTGTTTCTCCTTCGGCCAACCAGAAACAATGTATTCTTTTACGTTTTTGAGAACAGGATCAGATTCTAATGCAGTAAACCATTCATGCTCAGTAAAACAACGTACAGAGCATGCATCAACAGCGGCAATTAAACGCTCCTCTTCAACATTGTCTTCAGAATCATGCTTTGAAATGGGAAGAGGAAACCTTGAAAGAAAATAAGCCCCAGTATTCTTCCCTCCTGAAATGTGCGCAACATCAAAACTGTATTGCAGCAATTTCTAACTAAGTCTGACAATTCTCGGAGTATGGTCTTTTACAATTTTTCCCTCGAGAATGGGAACAAGAGGCTTATGGTCAGTAAAAAGATTAAACGTTTTTCCCCACAGGAAGCACTTAAACCTTTCAACACCCCAAAACATGCAAACAGCTTGCGCTCAATGACAGTATAGTTTTTTCACTTGTTTGCAAAGCCCGTGAAGCAAAACCCACAGTTTATTCTTTCCCTTCTTTAACTTGTGAAATCATCCCCCCCAATCCATGTAAGCTGGCATCAACAGACAGGGTACATTTTAGATTGGGATCAAATGGTGTGAGAATTTTTCAAGACCCCAATTCCTTTTTTATCTGTGTAAATTCATTTTGACAAAGATCATCCCACTTAAAAATTGCTCTTTTTTTAACAATTCCCTCATGTGTGTAGTTTTACTCGCAAAATTAGGGCTCAATTTAATGTAGAATTCACAAATCCCCAAGAATGAAGACACAAGTTCTTTAGAGGATGGACAAGGAGCATCAACAATAGCCTGAATGAGACCTTCCCTGGGCATAATTCCTTCCCCTGAAATGTGGGGTCCCAAATACTCAAGTGACTGTACACCAAATGCACATTTTTGTTTGTTTGCTACAATCCGTCTAGATTTTAACCTTTCCAAAACACTAAGAAGATTCTTGTCATGAGATTCTTTAGTTTTTCCTGCGACCAAAATCTCATCTTGAAAAACAACAGTGTCGGCGACACCATCCAGCACATTTTCCATGATGCGTTGAGATACGGATGTCAAAGACGCCAGATCGAACGGCATACTACTGAATTGAAATGTGCCTATGGGTGACACAAAGGCAGTTAAATGTTTGGTTCTCGGATCTAATTCAACTTGATGATACGCTGATGCCAAGTCGATTTTGGAAAAGAACTTTGCACCAGCAAGCTTGGATAAAATATCATCAATACGAGGGAGAGGGTGAGAATCAACCCAGATTTCTCTATTTATGCTGCGCAAATCAATGCAAACCCTAAGGTTGCCATTTTTTTTCACGCAACGACCAAAGACGACAACCAAAGTGATGACTCAATGGGTTCAATAACCCCTGATTCACACATCTTCTGAAGTTCAGCTGACAAGTCGTCCCTGACACTAAAAGGTACATTTTTTAGCTTGTGTTTTTTTTTGGAACTGCACCTTATTTTACTTTAATGAAATGTTTAAATCCAGGTATACATCCTAAATTTTCACCAAAAACCTTTGGAAATTTGCCAAACAAAGACAAGGAAATTTAATCAAGACTGTGTTCTTCCACTACAGACACCTGTTCCTTGGTGCCCGGTCTAAGTGGCATCCCAAACAAGCCCTGATGGTACCATCCTAAAATATTAAGTCCTTTCTTAGCTACATACACCTTTCCTTGGATGCATCGATTTTGAATACAAGAGGCGTTTCAAAACAGCCAGACAAATCTATTTTCCTACCTTCATAGGAGACAGGACTCCAGTCTGGTGGATTAAGTCACTTGTCACTCCAGGTTTTTTCAAATAACTCATCCGTTATCATTGTCATGCGTGCCCCAGAGTCAACAAAAAGATTAAGAGGTTTACCATCCACTATTATTTCCACCAAAGGGTCAATACAGTCTTCTGAATCATCTTTCACAACAACTACTAAGTCAGTTAAAAAGTTAACAACTTCACCAACAGCCTCAATAGAATTGTCTTCTTCAACATAAATAGAGCTTACATTCCCCCTAAAATTACATACTTTTGCAAAATGGCCCTGTTTACCATATTTGTGACAGGAAGCAGCTCTAGCTGGACAGAACCTAGAATTGGAGAAATGTGCAGCAAAACCACATTTACTGCACACATTCTTTGAAAAACAACCTTTTTTTCATTCTTGTTATGAACAAACTTATTGCTTTTTGACTCACTTAAGGGTTTGTTTACTGAAACTTGCCCTTTGACACTTTTATCTCCACTAACCTTTATAGCGCCATCAACATTTTTCTCAGGTTTCGATTCCATAGACGCTTTTTGTGACAACTCAATACTTTTAGCTATGGAAATTGTCTCTTGTAATGTAGGATTTTTAAGAGTGAGAAACTTCTGTTGTACCTTTTTGTCATTAGTGTGAACAACAATTTGATCACGAATAAGTTGTGAAGTAAAATGTTCGAACTCACATTCTGATGCTAGTATGCGAAGCGCTGCAACATAGGAAACAATACTCTCATCTTTATCTTGCTCTCTCGTAAAGAATTTATGTCTGGCCACAACCAGACTACTTTCTACATTAAACTGTTTCTGTAACATTTTGACAGCTTGTTGAAACTCGTCTAATTTGTCTTCACCTTCAACTACATCTAAAAGGGAAAGATGTTCTAACACAGCTTGTCCCTCAAAACCTAAATTGTGCTCCAAAATAAAACATTTCCTCTGTGCACTAAATCTGCTACCCCCCCCACCCCATTGCACCAAGGTATTTTTTAAAAGCTAATTACCAAACTTTCCACCTGACAGGTGGATCTCCTGGAAGCTGTAAATGCTATACCACTAAGTAAATAACAGAGAAATAAAATGACCAATTGTCTACCTGGAAACACAAAAATTGAGAGAATTTCACCTGTAAAGAAAAAGGATAGTTAGGATATATATTATGACAATATATAAGATAAAAAAAATAGTTTTTCTTTACAAGAAACGCTTCTAAGTTACTTCTGATAAAATATTCTTGACGAATTTTGACACGAAGTTTCCAAACACAAAAAGAAAAGTAAATAATGTTTCTTGAAAATGAGCTGAAAACCTATATAAACTCTTAAAACATACTATATGCTTAATCAAAATTCTCACTATTGCCTCGAAAAGTCAGAAATAGTAAGCACTAACTGCTCTAGAAACTGATGTGCTTGAAATATCGTGAACTGTTGATCTTTGAACGTTCCTTCGCTCCGAGTCCGTTGGCACAATAATTCACTTTACCACTTGAGTAGAACTGCAGATCCGCTTCACCGCAGACGCACACAGTGTATTACTTCACCACTTGAGGAGAACTGTAGATCCGCTACAGCGCCGACGATCGCTGACGATAGTTGCCTTTATGCGCAAAGAGACAAATTACGAGAAACTCAATGGTACTAGTCGCAGGAGACAGTCATACTACGTGAATCTCGATGGTGCTGGAACACAGCAGTCAGATTACGCGATAGTGAAAGGTCTGGAACGCATCTGACAGAAAATGCTAATGTGGTTCAGAATCACCAACAGCTGATGCGCATTCTACGACGTCATCATTTTGACGAAGACCACGAAGGGAAAAGATCAGCATGCAAAGGTAAATCACCGGCTCCGATCGTACTTATACACATGGTGAACAAGGTAGCAGGTCAGCCAAAAGGAGCACAATCCTCAGCAGACACGTAACAATAAATGTAGAAGGATACTCACGATAGATGGTGTACCTTCACTCCACAGTTTATGTATCTGTAGCTGTTGAGATTATTTCATAGAGGAGCACTACGGAGTTAAAACTGTGTAGACAGTTTACAATGTGTAGGCAGTTTACACAATCTTCGAAATTGTTTAATAGGAGAGCACTACAAAATTAAAACTGACGCTTTCCTTCTTCCTCTTGACAACCCCGAGATCCAAGATCCCATCTGTGTATTTGTAGACAGTTTACGATGTGTAGACAGTTTACACAATCTTCCAGTAGCACAGCTCCTCTCAGATTTTTGAAATCCAAATGACACGAAATCTTCTTAGGATAATAACACAAATGTGAACTGGAAAGAGGATGCACACGTGGGTGGAGGCATTAATGGCCAGATTGAAGTAATCAAGCTGACACAAAATGTTCAGTAGACCATTAGTTTAATGACCGTTAGCCTCCACAGCTCCCAGGATACTCACAGGCAGTAAAAGTACAGTAAGCATTCAAACATCAACATTCTATTGTCAGTGGGATGACATCAGAGGTCCTATGTAGAGAGATTACTACACTAGTTTCAACCTGAAATAGCACAGCGGTTGAAAACCGATGGACTGGAATGTGGCTAGAGTGATCATTGGTGGCTGAGATTAATTTAAGTGTTCCTTTCCTCATTTAGTTGTTTTCAAAGACAGTATTAATGAACACAATTGAGATAGAAATGCCACAGAATGTGATGCCTATTGCTATTTAATTTCCATGTTCTTGCTGTATATTTGACTTAACTTTATTTCCCATGTTAGTCCTCCACTACCAAATAATTTCAGTGGCTCTGGTCTTGGTTTTGATTATTATTACAATGATTATGATAATGATTATTATTATTAGTATTACTATTATTATTATCATCATTATTATTATAGATCATAAATTGTACTGGCCAAAAGCATTAGATACTACACTGATCCTGGAGGACCTGGTGGAATGGTCTAATACAAATGGCCTGATTCCTGTCAACCAAACTGGATTTCGAAAAGGTTGAGGCACCACAACAAATATTTTGGCTTTTGCAATGATGGTCGATAAATGCAAACACCAGCAAAGACTGCTACATGCGTGTTTTATAGACTTCAAATCGGCGTTCGATCGAGTGAAGCGTGGGCTACTATGGGCAAAACTACACAACCTGGGGCTTCCGGAAACAATATTACTCCCTATCAAACAAGTTTACACAAATACGTGGGTTCGTGTAAAACTGGCGAATGGTACCAAAGTGTCAAAAAAAATACCAACTGAGATTGGATTAAAACAAGGCTGTGTATTAGCCACCCAGTTATTCAATCTTTTTATGGCCGACCTCTCACCTCGATTGGATCAAGCAAATGCACACCCTCCACGGCTGGGAAGACTGCCCATAACGCATCTTTCTTATGCAGATGATATCGTTTTGTTTAGCCTGACCCGTGTAGGCCTACAAAGGGCACTTAATGAACTTTTGCTGTTTGCCAACATCAACGCACTAGAAATTAACGAGACTAAAACAAAAACTATGCCGTTCACGAACTGCTTAGGACATCAGTATCAATTTAAATTAGGAGAAAAACGCCTTGAAATAGTAAAAATCTACAAGTACCTAGGGGTATATATCGACAAAAGTCGGAATTTTCAATCTCAGATTCAATATCTTGGAAAAAAAGGAAACGGAAATATTTATGCCTTCTGCGCTATTGCGAAGAAGCTACACGGTCCATCATTTACGCCCCTAATTTCTGTGATGGCCGCAAAACTTCTACCATCAATCACGTATGGAAGCATTTTGGAAGGGAACCCAGCAAAGAAACAAGACCTTACAAAACCGAGTAATCCTTGGTATTCCAAAAAATGCAGGGAAAAACGGGCAGAGATAGGGTCCAGTATAAGGGCAAAGGACCCAATTGCAGTTAAGATTGCAAGGAAAGAATATACCAGGGCTTTGACCGAGACTAAACGAACCTGGGAGGAGGCTCATTGGCAGGAATTGAAGGAAGCTTCGTTGTTGAAGGATTCCAATTTATTCTGGAGTTTGATTAACCGCAGGGATAGGAAATTAGAGGACCCAATGTCAAATCATATCACTTGCCTTCAGTGGTATGAGCATTTTTCGAACCTCTATTGAGGCGAAGTTTGCTCAGAACTTCCAACAATAGAACCTGCCCCTGAAGCTGGCGAAGCACAGGAACCCTTTGATAAATTTGACATTCATGAAGTCGCGCTAGCAATAAATAATATTGCCCCTCAAATGGCAGCAGGCCCTAATGCCTTCCAGGGGATTTGCTTTTACACGACCCCACACCATGGGCTCAGTTCATTCTTCTTGTTATGAATATGATAGCTAGAGGAGCTGATGTTCCAGACTCCTGGAAAGGAGCCGAGGTAGTTCCAATTTTTAAAAAGGGGAGTAGAGAGGACCCTGCCAACTACCGGCCAATCAGTTTGATTGACGTGATACAGAAGGTGGTTGGCAGGTTCCTTCTTTCAAGAATAAGAACCTGGATAGACGAGGGCAACATCCTTTCACACTTCCAGGCAGGATTCAGGCAGAAGGTCGGCACGATGGACCAGGTCGTTAGGTTCTTCATGATCTATTGGAAGTCAGTTACCCTGGGGAAAGGGAGTTTATACCTGGCTTTCATAGATCTGAGGACGGCTTTCGACCTGGTCCCTCGTGACAAACTCTGGAAGGTACTTGAGCACCTGGGCATGCCTCCTATATCCTTGACTTCTTAAAAAGATTACACTGTGACAATTATGCAAGGATTAGATGGGGCACCCAAGGGGAACTGACTGAGAGGATCGTGGTAAACAGAGGGGTACGTCAAGGGTGCGTGCTGGCCCCCACCCTATTTTCTTTATTCATCAACGGGGTGGTGGGCCACCTTAATAAGGAACCAGCAGATGCCCCAACACTAGCAGGGGAGAAGACACCTACCCTTCTGTTTGCCGACGATACCCTTTTAATTTCAAAGTCACCCGCCGGCCTCCAGAAACTGCTCAACAGATTTGATTCATTTTGCAAGGAGCAGGGGTTAACCATCAACACTGATAAAACCAAACTGATGACCATAAATCCGTCCAAACGTTTCAGGAATAACATCTCCCTAAACAAGGTCCCTCTTGATGTGGTTGACTCGTTTGATTATCTAGGGATCAGGATTTCGAAAGGTATGAAGTGGGCAGCCCACCTAGATAAGATGCTCCCAAATCACAAACGGGTGTCCGGGGCCATCATCAGGGAACAGAATCTCTCTGTGAGTAGGCCGGTTGCCCCGGCGCTTGCTATCTATGAGGGGAAAGCATTGCCCTTGGCCCTTTATGGAGCAGAACTGTGGGGAATGGAGACACTCGGAGAGCTAACCAAGTCTGAGAATACATTTTTAAGATCCATTACCTCGCTTCCTGCCTCAACTCCCTTGAAACCTTTGTTTTATGACACAGGTAGAAGGAACATACAGGACATTGCCAGACTTCGTCTCTTACTCTACTGGGTTCGCCTAAGAGGTCCGCAGAGCTGTCCAACTATGCCAGGGCCTTCAACGAACTGCTGGCCCTTGACTCAGGGTGCAGGATAAAATGGCTGGCGGACCTCAGACACCTTACTGGCCTTATTGGGATGAGCGAGGCCTGGGCCTCCCAGTCACCCCCCTCCAAGCTGGAGCTTAAACGTGCTTACTGGGAATGGGTGTCGAAACGGGATCAATCCACCCAAAAATCAGGGAACTGACAGAGGGTTTCTTTGAGCATAAAAGTACCTGCAGCCTGGAACCCTACCTCGATTTTATCCAGGCACCTAGGGATAGATCCCTATATATCCAGATGAGATTTGGAACCCTACAAGTTAACAGCTTTACTTCACAATGGAAAGGTTCGAATCATGCCCCGGAACCCTGTCCTAGTTGTGGCCATCCTGAGGAGTCAATTGCCCATCTGTTCCTGGCATGCCCGGCATACAAAAACGCCAGAGAAAAGTGGCTCAAACCAGCATGCATGGTACTGGGCTTTATGAGCCATGTTGCAGACCTGCGCAACTTGAAAACTGATACCTCCTCTTTGACAATCGTTTGTGCTGTTGCCAAATTCCTGGGGCGTGCCTGGCTAATCAGACAAAAGTACTGTGACAATTGCAAGGCAACTACAACTGCCTAACAAGGAACTCTGATTTTGGTCCAGTGTATCCACTGCAAGTCGAGGAACAATATGGGTCGTAACCTTCCTCTCTGCCGTAATGGAAATGTCTGACCTATGGACTAAACACTATTTTAAGATATGATGTTATATTTTCCCCTTCTGTTTTACTTTTATGACATTTTATTATCTGTGCTGAATTTTTAACTGTCTTTTTAAGGAAAATTTTCTACAAATAATTTTTTTCATTCTGTAAATGCTTTTATGATAAATCTTTATCGAATAAAGCCTAGCAAAGAGTATGGAAGCATAGTGCTAAATGGGAAAGATGTTAAAATCTTAGACTCAATACAGACAAAGGCATACAAAAAAAGCGTTCAGGTTACCCCAGTCAGCAGCCCCGGCCCAGGCCCGACTTGAATTTGGTCTCATCAAGCAGGATATTGGGAGAAAATACGCAGCAATCAAATATGGTATAAACTATGGCAGAATCGAGCTAATCTGCTAATTATGCCTTATGGCAAGCCCAGGAGGATCCAAACTCAAGTTACGGGAAATTTGTTAAAAAGGCATTAGATGATACTAATACGAAGGAGCTATGGTCAAAGAACACGACATTCCAAATCTTCCGTGGCTTAGCAAATAAGGCGTCAAAACTGCAATCATTATTGGCAGACAAAGCCACTTTAGCAAAAAGATCGCACGGATGTATGGTTCTCCAATCATATACAACTCTACGACCGGCGGAATACCTCAGCGCAACATACTCGCCGCACTTGAAACTCAAATTAATGGCAACAAGATTTGGGGTATTACCAAGCCTAGTGGAACAACCATCGTGGAAATATAGTGGCATCAAATCTTGCGGTCTATGTGGGGAAGCCTGCCAAGATATCATCCATCTAATATGCGACTGTCCTAATTTAAAAATGTAACGCATGCGACTACTGAAAAAGGCATTTAATGACAGATGTATTCGAACGTATAGAGGTGCAATAATTAAAGGACTCAGCACGACTGACCCTCAGTTGACTTGTAAAATAATGAAATTCTTACTGTATTATGAGACAAATTTTAAATTGGCATCATGAGAAGGACACTGGTGTTGCTTCATTGAAAATATTGAATTCATAAGTGGGTTCATGTTTTTTTAAAATATTATTTTTTAAATAATGTTTTATAGTGACTTTATATTTGTATTATGAAATTGTTATGGTTTTAATTAACTTAAACAATAAAGACATTCCTTCCTTCCGTCCATTATATACTGGAATTTTTAATCACATTACATCCCATTGGTCCATTTGATCAAGTAAACCTAAACATAGATGGCATACAAAGTGCACACACCCCAGATACGTTTCCTCCCCCTTTAATAGAGACACCTTAGTCCAGTTTGGTTTCCGCAGTGTTTATATTTTCATTAAAATTACAGTTCAAGACCAATTACTCCATTGGTCTCCATTTCTTTATTGTAAACTTTAAACTTGTTTATCAACATCACAGTTGTTCAAATATTAATATTCACACGTATGTACATATTCATTCTATTTACAGCCCGTTCTCCAACGGGGCAATGCTTGACCTTCGGGCTGAGCTAGCAGGCCACAACCAAGTTAGCCTGCTCTCCTTAATGTAACCGCCCTCTGGTTAACAGAGCCGCAGGTGAATAAACTGCCACCACTTGTGGCACCCAACGGCTTCCAGGGTAGAGCTAGAGAATCCAGGGCCACCAGCAGGTCAACCCCAAATCTCCCGCCAGCCCGGAGCCCATGATGATATTTAAGACCAGTTCTGGGGTAAAAAATGGCACTAACCAAAGGAGTCCCTGTGATACCCCTTGCCCAGGACCCCGCCACAGGACGAGGCGCTTACTGGCGGACTCAACCTCCCCCCTGTGCTCAAGAGCTTCCAAAATGGCCCCTAACACTGTTTGTATGAAAAGTTAATTGCCCGCCTCTGAGAGATGCTCTCCGTCCCTAGCATACAGTTCAGACCTAGAGGTTTGTATTCGTTTATGTCTGATCGTACCAATGCTCGATTTCTGAAGTATTTCTGCCACTGACTGGTTCAACCTTTTCACTGATTTATTCACAGCCTTCGGGGGCGCGCCCCGTGCCCATACCTGCCTCGGAATGACTTCGGACCATAGTAAAATGACATTTGGTAACATATTCTTGATAGCTGCCAGCGCAGTGAACAATGATTCTTTTACACCCCTTCTTTCCGCCGGGATCATGTCATTGCCTCCGCAATGCAACACCAGTACATCTGGGATAGGCATGCCTCTGTCCATGGCTGCCCGCAGGTAGCCGGGGGCGTCGGCTAAATGTTGCCCCCCTACCCCCACCCAATGGTAGTCCAACCCTTGGGCCTCCAGCGACTTTCTCTTCAGCAAACTGGGGAAGACCAACCCCGCCCTGCGAATAAAGGAGTGGCCGCACCAACATATTTGGGGTCTTTTGGGTGTGGTACCTAGAGCAAAAATTTGAAATGAAACAACGGTCAGTCCTAACTATGTACAATAAGGGAGGCACGCTCCTACACTCAAACTAGTTGCGGACAAACGTAATGCTCGTAACACGCTGACTTCCAGCGCCCTAGCCTCCTAATAGTTTCCTCTGGGAGCCCCAGACCTGCCGCTGTAGTAGCCGCCCCAATACGGAATGAGTGAGACGTAAAATCAGTAGAGTCTACACCTAATCTAGTCAGAGCCATCTTTACCACCCTTGTGAACTGAAATCTAGTGGGGGGGAACCGTGCCTATGCAACAAGACTCTATCATCGTTCCCTTGCGGCCTGATGTGCTAGAACTCCCCTGTCAGTCTAACCAGACAGTACGACACCCCCGTCACCCTGCCTAATTGTATCCACGTCCCCTTACCCATAGGGTCTGTCTTTGACCTACGCACCCTGACTTTCAAGACGCCCCCTGCCTCAATCAAGTCCCCTTACCGTAAGCCCCCCTCCTTGTCCACCTTAGAAGCCGGCAGCAGTTCCGAGATCCTGAGTGCCCCACAAAAGGCTAGCACGTAAGCTACCCTAAACAGCTGGGTTTCGTAAGGGGAAAAACAAATCTTAGGCAGGGTCTGCAGGATGTCTACCAGCCTGGCCACGTCTATGGGCCTTCTTGAATCCTTCGCCCCAGGGGCTAAACGTTCCCATCCCTTCACCGCTCTCCTCACTCTCTGGTCTTTTGTTGGATCTACCACCCCACTTAAGCCAGCGTAGAATGCTAACGCCGACAGTTGCCTCTTCATCATTGCCACTGATTTCCCGCTGTCCCTCTGATACACTATGAAGCCTATTCAATTCAATTCAATTCAATTCAAATTAATTTATATAGCGCGCTACATACCCAGAGGGTCTCAAGGCGCTTGGAGAAGGGTTGGGGAATTACTTGTCGAATATCCAGGTTTTAAGTTGCTTTCTGAATGCTAGGTGGTTCTGAGTGAGGCGAAGGTGTGTGGGAAGTGAGTTCAAGGTTTTGGCTGCCAAGTAGGAGAAGGATCTTCCTCCCATGGTGGTTTTGTTGATGCGAGGTATAGCAGCAAGGGCTTGGTGGGAGGAGCGTAGCTGGCGGGAGGGGGTGTAGAAGGAAAGTCGTGTGTTGAGGCATTCGGGTCCAAGTTCATAAAGTGCTTTGTGTGCGTGGGTTAGGAGGCGGAATGTTATCCTCTTATTGACGAGGAGCCAGTGGAGGTTTTCAGGTGATCAGAAATGTGGTCTTTACGCGGAATGTCTAGTATGAGTCTGGCTGATGCGTTCTGGATGCGTTGGAGTTTTTTCTGAAGTTTTGCGGTGGTGCCGGCGTATAGGGTGTTTCCGTAGTCCAAGCGGCTTGTAACCAGTGCGTGGGTGACCGTTTTTCTAGTTTCGGTGGGGATCCAGCGAAATGTTTTTTTGAGCATGCGAAGGATGTTGAAGCAAGATGATGAAATGGCGTTGACCTGTTTGGTCATCGAGAGTGAGGAGTCCAGAATGACACCCACGTTTCGTGCGTGGTCCGTCGGGATGGGTGCTTTTCCAAGGGACTCTGGCCACCACGAGTCGTCCCAGGTGGAGGGGGAGGTGCCTAGGATAAGGACTTCAGTTTTGTCGGAATTCAGTTTCAGGCGGCTGTGCTTCATCCACTCGGCTACTTCTTTCATTCCTTTATGTAAGTTTGTTTTGGCGGTGTTAGGGTCTTTGGTGAGTGAGAGGATCAGTTGAGTTTCATCAGCGTAGGAGATGATGTTGAGGTTGTGTTGGCGTGCGATGGCCGCGAGGGGGCTCATGTATACGTTGAAGAGGGTGGGGCTGAGTGACGATCCTTGTGGCACACCGCAGATGACTTCAGTGGCCTCTGACTTGAATGGTGGGAGGCGGGCTCTCTGGGTTCTTCCAGTGAGGAACGAGGTGATCCATTCCAGTGCTTTTCCTTGGATTCCGATGTTTCTGAGGCATTGTAACAGGGTGCTATGACAGACTGTGTCGAAGGCTGCGGAGAGGTCGAGGAGGATGAGGGCGACTGTGTCTCCATTGTCCAGTAGAGTTCGAATGTCGTCTGTTGCTGCGATGAGTGCGGTCTCAGTACTGTGTTTGGCTCGGAAGCCAGATTGTGAGGAGTCTAGGGATTTGTTGGTTTCGAGGAAGGCGGCGAGCTGGTTGTTGACAGCCTTCTCGATGACTTTGGCTGGGAATGGAAGGAGCGAGATAGGGCGGTAGTTTTTGAGTTCGATGGGGTCAGCTGTGAGTTTTTTCAAAAGGGCGCTGAGTTCGGCGTGTTTCCAGATTTCCAGGAAGGTGGCGGAGTTAAAGGAGCAGTTGATGGCATCTCTGAGGTGGGGTGCAATGATGGAGTCAGCTTTGTTGAAGATGTGGTGAGGGCATGGGTCTGTGGGGGATCCTGAGTGGATGGAGTTCAGTAGGCGAATGGTGTCCTCTGTGGAGATTGGGTTCCAGTCATTAAGGATGTTCAAGGGGGGTGAGGGTACGTCAGGAGTTGGGGTGGGCTGGTCTCCGGGTTGGTTGTCGAAGCTGTTGTGGATGTCTGCGATTTTGTCGTGGAAGAACGAAGCTAGGGAGTCGCAAAGGGCTTGAGAGGGAGTGATGTTGTTGGAGTTGGCAGTGGGGTTGGTAAACTCTTTGACGATGTTGAATAATTCCTTGCTGTTGCAGGCGTTGTTGTCAAGTCGGTCTTTGAAAGCGGCTTTCTTGGCAGTCTGGATCAGGTGGTGGTGTATACGGGTGGCGTTTTTGAAGGCGTCCCTGGTGCTGGTGTTAGGGTCTTTTTTCCAGGCCTTCTCAAGGGAGCGACAGAGTTTCTTGGATTTCTTAAGATCATCGTTGAACCAGGGGGCGTTTTTTCTGCCTAGTTTGATTTGACGTTTTTTCAGGGGTGCAAGGTTGTCGGCGCTGTTGGTTAGCCATTGAGTGAGGTTAATGGCTGCTTGGTTGGGGTTCGAAAAGTGGGCAGGGGGGTTTTGAAGAAGCGATGAGGAGATCTGGTCGATGGTGATTTTGTTCCAGTTTCTTCGCAGAGTAGGTTGAGGATGGTTGTGGGTTGTGGTCTTATTGTAGATAAAGTGAACGCAGCTGTGGTCCGTCCAATGGAGAACTGTGGTGTGGCTGAAGGAGATATGTTTGCTGGAGGTGAAGATAGGGTCGAGTGTGTGACCTGCGTAGTGAGTGGGGGTATTAACAAGTTGTTTGAGTCCGAGGTTGGCGAGGTTGTCCAGAAGGGTGGTGGTGTTGCTGTTGTTGCTCTTTTCCAGGTGAAAATTGAGGTCTCCCAGTAGAATGTAGTCCTCGGAGGGGAGGGCGTATGGGGTGATAAAGTCAGTGATTTCTTCACTGAATTGTGCACGGGGTCCTGGTGGCCTGTAGAGGAGGGTGCCTCTGAGTGTGGTCTTGGGGTTGGTGTGGATCTGGAAGTGAAGGTGTTCGGCGCTAAGAAGGTTGACGTCTGAGCTGGTTGAGATGCGGATGGAATTCTTGTGGACGATAGCGATGCCTCCTCCTGTTTGCTTAGTGCGGTCTTTTCGGATGATCTTGTAGCCTTCCGGGATGGCAATGGTGATGTCTGGGGCAGAGGAGGCGTTCATCCATGTTTCTGTTAGGAAGGCGACGTCCGGAGAGATGGTGTCGAGTAGATTCCAGAGGTCGATGGCGTGTTTGTGGACCGAGCGGGTGTTGAGCAGGATGCATTTTAGGTGGTTGGTGTCAGAGCTCTGTTTGGTGTTCGTGGATGAGGAGTAGGTCTTGGTGCCGTCAAACTTGCAGGAGTTGCATGTGAAGGGTCCATGGGTGTGTCCGGGGGCAGCTTGGGCGCAGTTGGGGAGTCGGCCTGGGTTAAGGGCTAAAGAGGGTGGAAGCGACGTATGTAATGCGGGTGGTACGGGGGCCAGGGGGTCTGGCGCTGGGCGCCGGCTTGGCGCGGACGGGCGTAGACGGGCTTACCTTTGGCGCACCTTCGGAGCGGCCGCAGCACGTGGACGCTGCGCGTATGTCCATCTGTCATAAATGGAGAGTGGGTGGGGGCGGAGCGTGGGAGGGGCGGCTGGGAGGCGGGAGCGAGGTGCAGGGAGGGTCTGGGACGGGTAAACAAACCAAACAAAATGGCAGAAACAATAAACAATACTGCGAGGGTCCCCCAGTAGAGGAGCTATTACAGCAGTGAAGCGCTATGGCACAAATTAAGAGTGAAAATCAGTGGCGAGCGTTCTAAGTGCAACACGATTAATAACTATAGCGGAGATATTTGCAAAGAGCGTTTCAAAGCGCAGCCCACCTTCTAATGTTCACACACAAAAGCGTTTCAAAGCGCAGCCCAGATTGTAATGTCCACACACACAGGCGTTTCAAAGCGCAGCCTAGATTGTGAGCACAGCAGAAATACTTGCGAGGCTAATTAGCATGAAGCCAGGAGAGGAGGTGTAGGGAGCGGCCGCTTCTGCCGAGTGAGAAGACCTCCGCTAAACCTGCCCCTTTTAAGTAATCTTGATAAAACTGCCACAACCTCTCATACATACTCTTATTCTTGGGGGCCACTGATGCAGTTATCAAATCGGGGGCTGCGGGGCACCAAGCTTCCATAGCCTCACTGGGAAATCCGTCATCTCTCTGTCTGCTTGCGGCCAATGTGCGCGGAACTCTGCCAACTTAAAACGGGACAAGGCGTCAGCGGCATGGTTGTCTACCCCCGGAACATGTCTTGCAGTAAAATGTACATTGCGCCGCAGGCATTGCAACACTAGTTCTTTCATGAGACGCAGCACCCATGTACAAGTTGCTCTCTGGTTGTTAATCGCCATCACCACTGACATCCTGTCTGACCAGAAAACAATGCACCTGTCTGCTAGCATTTCCCCCCACAGATGCAGTGCCACTACTATGGGAAACAGTTCTAAGAATGTAACATTGCGTGTCAGACCCTGCCGGTCCATTCCTCCAGCCAATACTGCATGTACCACTTGGGACCCAATATCGCCCCGAAGCCTACGCTCCCTGCCGCATCTGTGAATAGTTCAAGGTCTGCATTCGAGGAGGCTGGTTTCTGCCATATCACAGACCCATTGAAATTGTCTAAGAAGGCCTTCCAGATGCTCAAATCATTCCTTACCTCGGCTGATAGCCTAACCCTATGGTGTTTTGCATGGAGCCCCGACATTGCCCTTGCTATGTTCCTAGAGAATGCCCTGCCCATCGGGATGACTCTCAAGGCGAAGTTCAGTTGTCTTAGCAAGACTTGCAGCTGATGTAACGTGACCTTCCTTGACCTTAAGCAGTCCTCAATAGCAGCCTTGAAGGCAGAAACCTTTGACTTGGGTAGCCTACAAACCCCTTCTCTTGTGTCGATCTCAATGCCTAAGAATGTCAGGCAAGTGGTGCGCCCTTCTGTCTTCTCTGCTGCCAATGGAACCCCCAGGGCTTCAGCCAGGTGCTGGAATCCCAGCAGGGCCTTCCTGCATGACTGTGAACCCCGAGGAACGAGGAATAGAAAGTCGTCTAGGTAATGTACTACTGCATGGAATTTATCCGTTGAAAGGAATTGCTCCACCGCCCATTCTAAAAATCTGGCAAAAGATTCAAATACTGCGCACTCGATTGAACGCATGCACAGGTCAATGAAGTAATCTCCCCTGAAGGTGAAACCCAAGAAATTAGTATCCTCCGGATGCACTGGCAGGAGCCTAAATGCAGCCTCGATATCGGATTTGGCCATTAAGGCCCCTTCACCCAGGTCCTGCAATTTTTGGATTGAAGTGTCAAATGTTGTATAACGGACCGTGCAAAGGTCTGGGTCAAGCTTGTCGCTGACGGATAGGCCTGGGGGGCTCGACAAGTTGTGTATCAGGCGAAATTTCCCTTTCTCTTTTTTAGGCACTAACCCCAGTGGGGAGCAAACCAAATCGAGTATTGGAGGCTGACTGAAGGGGCCCGCCACTCTCCCCAGAGCAACTTCTTTCATTATCTTATTTTCTGCTGCTTCCATATTCTGCAGCACCGAGCTCTGGTTGCGCGGGGGGACACTGGTAGGGGTGGCAGGAAGACTGGATACGAAAACCAGATATAAAACCATTATGTAGGAACTGAGCCTCTTACAGATTGTCGTAGTTGCTAAGGAGGTGAGTCAGGATGTGTGTCTTAATGGGAGTTGGCAGATTTCTCGGATGGCTGGGGTGGCTTCCCTTTGGCTGGGGTTTGGACCGGCTGCTCTCTTGGCCTTCCTTACTACTTAAAGCACCTAATCTCTGGGTGAGTTGAGCCCCCACAGTAGGAGCAGCAATGTTTGAACTTACATGTAGCCCCTCTAGTGCACTCATTTTTGTTATACAGCCAGCAGGCCTGTTTTTTATCCCCTGCCCCCCTGTCGCTATGAAAGGACTGATTGTTTGAAGGGTAAGTAGCCTTGTTTGCCGGTGCGGAGGAATAAAACACTGCATGCCATACATTGATCTCCTGTTGGTCCCACGCTATCCCGGGATGCACTGCCTTCATTTGCCTAAACTTGGTGTCATACTGTAACCACCCTGTGCCTGGAAACTCAGAAGCCGCTCCATGTATCAACGATATGTAACTGATTAACTGGGGGGCCAACGCGGGGTATGTCTCTACCATGATGGCGGCATAAATGGCGAATCCTGTAATCCAATTCCTTATAGACCACTCAACATATACCTTTTTCTGCTTGCACTTGCCTTCCTTGCCTTCCCTAGTCTTACCAGGAACTACACCTGCATTGATGAGATCGAACACGTCAATATATTCCGCTCGTAGAATCTTTTCTTTAGTGTCTGCGGGCACGTGCCATGTGATCTCTGCAGATGGTGATAAAGTCATGGATGAGGAACCATAGATCAACGGGCTGTAGCTAATGACGGCTGCCCCGTCGGCACCGGCCCACCCTGCATCTGATGAATCGCTGGCCCTGCCATATTTGCGCCGGTGTTTGGTGTTTGCCCTTGAGTGGACAAAGTAACTACATTTTGGGCTGGGCCCATAACCCCTGGTCCTACAATTCCCGGGTAAGCTGTGGAAAATACCATTGCGCTAGTAGGGCAATTACTAATTGCCTGCCCATGTGAGGTTGTCGCTGCTACCCCTGGGGATTGTGCTACCCCCCAGACTGTACCCATACTTGGGCTATTCCGCTACCAGGTTGCGCGACTACAGGGGGCAGAGATGTATGAGCGCAGGGAGCCTCCGCATTAGCAGCAGGCGCCACGCCCGGATGAGGGATATTGTTCTCTTTCGTTGTGTTGGGAATTAAGTCTAATGTCTCGAGCACCTCCTTCCCACCTGAGGATGCTGGTTGGGACTCGGCTGCCCTGGGACACTTTTCCTTCGCCGCATCTTTGAGCCTTTCTGGCGTGCACCGCGCCCGTTTGCCTCGCCCTCTTTCCTCCTGGGCATCCGCTCTTGCTCCTTCTATCATTGCTTTTAACAGTCAATCAACGCCTTTCTCCTTTGTGAATTCCAGCAGCTCCGTCAATGCGAGGTAGTCATCACTTTTGGCCGTTGCCCCTTTGCCTTTCGTTGACCGTTTCAGCTGCATTCTGCACTTAAAGATAAAAAGTGTTAGCGCTACTTGCCAATGACACTACCCTTAGTCTAGGGTTGCCCCAACGTTGTACCTGTCGGAAAGAAGGCTGTATTTAGTTCGCCGTTGTATGGCCACTGAGCCCGGCAATTATACCGCTGCAAACAGGCCAGTACTCGGCCTTCGATGGATATTCCCCCCGCCCTATTGAGGACTGGCTGATTAGTTACTCTTCTCTGCCTCAAATGCTCAGTGTATATTGCGTTTCTAGGTGGGCAGCTTGGTTATTTATGTTTTAGAGAGGACAGGCGCTCGGTTTCTCACGCAACGCGCAGCGGACCCCCTCAAATCTACGCGCTCCAACGCTTTTAGAAACCCCACAACCCGCCGCTCAACCCACCGTGGTGTTCAAAAATTCTCATTGCTTGCTACCGTACTCACGCATCGTTCGCATGGGACATCTTCCCACACTCTTTCACACTGCGAGGCCCACTCACCTAAACCTGAAGTCAGATGATTTCACGCACCCTGGTTCCGCTGTAACTTCTTTCTGCGACGTCCGACTCCTGGGAGGTCAAGTGGACAAAAAAGGGCATCCTCATGTGAGGCGCGGGCTTTTAAGCTTCGCGCTCCAGACTACTTCCGGTCCCTTCTACCCTATTGGTGACGCGTTTCCTGTTTAACCCTTCATTTATCCCTTCCGGGTCATGCAACCCGGAAGGGGTTTTCCTTACCTCGTGGCCCTTTGGCTGCCACTAACGGCACCATGTCCCTTATTTGGGGTGGCGCCTTGCAATTAAGCTATAAAAACACCTAGTTGTCACTGCTAAAAAGCACTCATTTAGGAAGGGTAACTATATTAGGCCAAACAAAAAAGAGTATTTTGAAAAAGCACTGGATTTGGCACTTAGAGAACAAGGCAACCCGAAGGATAAAAATAAACTAAGATTGCTCTTTTCCCAATAAGCTTGTTCCTGAATGTTTTATTTTCATGTCTGGGTATTCCTGCAGCACTGGTAAGGTGTGTAAAATTGAAATTTCATCTGTGAGAGTTTGATACTTTCAGAAAGTTTTGGCCAAAATGAAATACCTTAAAAAGCACAAACATGATTTTTCCCCACAAACAAAAGCTACTTTTCCCCTATAAAACCTTTGTTTAGCTGAATTTATTTTGCAATGTGTTATTTTTAAACCAGTATCTGCAATATCATGAAGTTGCCAAACTTTCTGAAAACTTACAAAAGATGGCAAAAGTTCAGGCTCCCCCTACGGTTCAATTGGTGCCATGCATGTGGACATGCCTCATTTTTTTATGCGCAGCTGGGAGCTCTTTTTGCCCAAATGTAGCAAACCCTACCCTCTTTTTCCATACCCCTCTACCCATGTGCATCCCATGAAACACATGATTTGGTAGACTGGTGAAGAAGCATTAAGGGCTAACTGGGATACCCTGTAAGGACGGACAGTATGGGATCCATTAAAAAGAGAGGGTGAATGGAATCTCGTATTGAAAATGCCACAATGTCCTTCAGCTCGTACACCTGAGTCCTGGTAAAAGTATAACCCCTAAAATTGGACCGATACAGTTGGCCTGATAACATGTTGGGTGGACGAGTTACTCCATCACAAACGTGATGGATATCTGAGTTCCATTATAGCCAATGGAATATAATGGAACTTGTAATACGGAAGACGGGATATTCGTCACGTTTGTGATGCAGTAACCCGCCCGCCAAACTCGTAATCAGGCGGTAAGTAGAGGACTAAAGAAGATCTCTCACAAGGACCTCCCCTTTGATCTCAGCATCCCCTTTTCGCTAAAGTTCTATAGGCATGGGAGTGAGGGATTTAGGCAAGCGTTCATACTCTGAATGTGGGCAGTGTCTGATCTCTTCATTGTCGACTCATCTGTATGTCGATGGAAGTTCTGAGACTGATATGTAGAATCTGAACTATATGGCTGCACTTGTGAAATTCCTGAGCTTCTTTATAAATGTTATTTAGAAGCTATTTTTGCTCTTTTGACGCCACACGGCAAACCCTCTGTGCCACTCTCTCGGAGTATGTTATGTTATTTACATTTGTTGAGCGCACATATCAGCTAGAAGGGTCTCATAGCACTGTAGCGGGTTCAAAGGAGGGGAATCATTCATGGCAAAAGAAAAAAGAAAACAATGTCTAAAAAAGCCCTGTTTTAAGTTTTAAGTTTGTTTCTGAACAGTCTATGATCTGTAATAATTCGAAGAGGAGCTAAGTAGGAAAAGAATCTGCCAACATTTCTGGTGGTATGGATCCTGAAAGTAGTAAGTAAAATGTTTGTCCCCGACATAAGAATCTTTTTTGGTACATACCAGTTAAGATTTTTGGCCAGATACCTCAGCTTTTTTCCATACAAAGCCTGTCATGATCCCAAACAGGACTAGGCAACTTGGGTTGTATTGGCGGATAAAGTATGTGCATTTTTCTCTACATAGAAGTTTTGGGATTGGTGGGGGAAAATGATGTACAAGCTCTGTCAGACTGACAGGAGAAAGGGTGGACCAAACGATTGTGCCTAGAATCTGGGCAGGACCCCTGTGGGATAAAGGGAAGACATTCCTTGCCCTGACAGCTGACACATCTACCGTAATTGAGCAAAGCATCAAAATAACAGCTAACTATAAAGAACCATTGGCAGCAAAGAAGCAAACATTCACCATACTTTAACAAATACATTGTTCCATGTGCACTAGCCCTAGCAGCTACTATGAGTGTGGAGAGAGCACTCATAGGCTAACAATTTATATCACAAGTGCATTTCTTGTCCCAAAGAATCCGACCCTGTTTGAGCATGTTATTGGAGTGGTGCAGGAAGGTGTGACATGTGTTGTGGATGCAAATCAGTTAATGGTATGGATGAGGGGTTTCAAAATAGAGCTATGGTACACAATAATCTCGCGGTGGATGATGTTACTGAGTATATATCAATCTTTCCTAATTCAACTGCCTTCTACATAATTGTCTATCAGCAGCAAACTATTGTCTG
Organism: Lissotriton vulgaris; assembly: GCF_964263255.1. NCBI lineage: Eukaryota > Metazoa > Chordata > Amphibia > Caudata > Salamandridae > Lissotriton > Lissotriton vulgaris. Next base: position 611,286,151 of record NC_141693.1, on the reverse strand, counting down.
TTAAATGTAGATTTTATGTTTAAAAAGAATATCAAGAGTATCAATCTACTATTCTTAACAGAAACACAGCTCGGGAACTCCACCCAGCCAGTAATGGATCACCTGTCTTATTTAATAATACGTCTTGGGCTTGATCGAGAAAGTAAAATAGAGGATGGAATGGCCACTCTAAAAGAAAATTGAACCAATGCAAGGGTTTCAAGTGGGAATTATCTTTCACATTCCAATTTCAGTGGAAATGAAAATCATCCTAACAGCCTTGCCCATAGCTCACCCTGCAGGGTCTCTACAATGGGTATGGCCTGAGAAAAAATGTGCCCCTCCTGGCCTACCCTTCTGATGGTGGTGACCACTTAAAATTCCTTGTATAAACATTTGTAGCAATAATTCTACTTTCTGTTTGCAACATTTGTTTGACTGGAAACACTGAGGCCAAGGCTAGTTTCATATCCTGGAGCACTAAGTTTTGAGGAGTTTGTTCATAAGAGGACCACATTTATTGACGCTTGTGGATCTCCACATCCTCACTGTTAGTAATTATGTTGCTTCTCCCAGCCCTTGGTTGTTGTGTCAAGACTCAACGCAGATGTTAGAAATGGGGCCTCTAGTTGGCGGTGGCTTGCACCCTGTCGAAGTAAAGATCCACACTCTAGTCAGGATAAGTGTAGTACACACTAATTTTACCTTCTGCTCACCCTCTGGTAGCTTGGCACAGATCAGTTAGGCTAAACTAAAGTGGCAATGTATAATGTATTTTTACACACACACACTAACCCAGTGAAAACACCACAATACTACTCCACACCAGTTTCGATAAATAGCAATATTTATTTCAGTAAAACAGGACCAGAACAATAAAAATACAGCATCAACAAGTGAAGATATGAATCCTTCAATATTATATACAATTATAGTGTTTTAAAACAATAGCTCCAACTGGGGATATCATCATCATCATAATCTTTATTTCGGCAACATGTGCCATAAAAGGTACAAATGACATTAAACCTAAAACAGTAAATATTAAAATATATACAACCATTAAAACATATGCGATCAATGTACAGATATAAGGACCAGCCATTCAACATACTAAAATTATCTACATCATGGTTTATCATTTTAACAATTTATCATAGATGCCCATCTAGAAGATGTCTCCTCTTATGCCAGACTGTCCCCAGATATTTAGCTAAGGCAAAGACTATATGCCCTGATAAGTCAGTCTTAAGAACCCTATATGCTTGCAGACAGTGGGAGAAACCCAGGATTTTACATACTGGGACAATCCATTTCCTCCACGCCTGCGAATAAGCATTGCAAAAGAACAATATGTGCAAATCAGTTTCCTGTTCAGATTCACATCCTGGGCAATGAGACGGGGAAGATTCGGCCCATTTGCTGGTGTAGGCCCGTAATGGTAAACTACCATACCTCCATTGGAGATACAGTTTCCTGATTAATGTTGGGGATGTAACATCTAAAACAGTTTCAAATCTGTAGCTGTCCTTAGTTATTAAAAATGATGACGCAGGGGGCCTGGGCCTCTTCCTTGTAGGTGAATAGCAAGTTTGCATTCCGGATACTGAGTATTGAGCTGCCTCCGTGTAACCCTGGGACATGATGAGAGTGGGTCAGACCATAGGGTGGATAGCCCCAATTTCCCTAGTTCTTTCTTGATGTAATTTAGCCAGGGAATTTTCCCGATATTTGGGAGAGTAAGAATTTCCTGCAATTCTAGCCTGTAATTAGCTAGCTCTGGTACAGACCAAATCCTGCGCCAGAATAATAAGGGTCATAGGCCCATATCTTCATCAAGGGGTCTCAGGGCCAGGTCGAGTCTAATTGGCAGCAGGAGATTACTAGGGGGAAGTGATAGAAGCTGTCTGATAAATTTGTTCTCAGTTACTACCAGATCGCGGTTGCACATGTAGCCCCAAAGTTCACTTCCGTACATGAGCGCTCCCCTGGCTTGTGCTCTGTAAATCTCTAAAGGGGGACCCACCGGCTTAGTAGAAGATTTGTTTTTAGAGACCAATTTGATAATTCGGCCTGCTATTTGGGCCAGCTTTAGTTGTGATTTCTCCCGTTGGTGCGCCCACGACATTTTTTCATTTAGGGTGATTCCTAGGTACTCAAAGGTTCGAACCCACTCTAGCATATTGGGTCCAATGTACGGAATGGGGCGAGTTCTAGATGGAGGGTTGAAGACCATATATTTAGTCTTCAGGGCATTGATCTCGAGGCCATGATCTTTACAAAATGCATCGAAACCATTGAGGACTCGCTGGATCCCCATTGGGGACTTGGAGAGCAGCAGGGTATCATCCGCGAACATAATTGTGGGCACCCTGCTGCCTCCAAGATTGGGGGTGTCACTATTCTCGACTCCATTCAGGTGCACAATTACCCCGTTGACATAAAGGCAGAACAGGGTCGGTGCAAGCACACAGCCCTGCCTAACCCTCCTGTCAACGGGGAATTTATTGGACAATGTTCCCTCCCTGCCGCATCTGACCTGGGCGTAGTTATTAGTATGTAATCTGATAATCATATTTAAGAGATGGTGTGGCACCCCCAGACCAGAGAGCACAGACCAAAGTTTCCTACGAGGTACCAGATCGAAAGCCGCTGGTAGGTCAACGAATACAGTATAGAGGCTGCCACCGTCCAACTGTACCGTTATCCAAAATATAATGGCAAGTCGAAAGACTTGGTATATTGTGGACACTTCATTCCTGAAACCCGCTTGGTATGGGCTCAGGACTGAGTGGTCTATCGTCAATTCTAATAGGCGGTCCAGAATCAACCTGGCAAAGATCTTTTGGGGGACGTCTATTAAACTGATAGGCCTATAGTTGGCGGGGAGCAGAGAAGAACCCTTCTTGAAGATGGGAACAATCTCTGCCCCCAGCCAAGTAATAGGCACCGGCATCCCCTCCAGGATTGCATTAAATAGGACCTGTAGGTATGGAGCCCAAATCAGGGGTTCGTTTTTAAATAAGTTACCAGGGAGTTTGTCCAACCCTGGAGCTTTTTCTGAGGCAAGTCTAGCAATAGCTGCCCCTACTTCTGCCAAGGTAAATTTATCCATATCCAAAAATGGCGTGGGGGTCAAGCCTGCCATCAAATCATCTTGGACTCCAGAGAAGTCTATATTAGCCTCAGTGTACAGGGATCTAAAATGATCCTCCCAAACACTGGGTGCGATATTGGCCTCTACTGCCGGAGTGGGATCGGCCGAGCCATTTTTGACAATCTGCCAGAATTTCCTGGCGTCTCAGAGCTTAAGAGCAGCAGTCATATCTGCCCAGTTGCCATTGTCCCATTCGGTCTTGGCATTAGAAATTAGATGTTTGTACTCCTTCCTCTTGGTTCTGACCAAGGAAATAATGTCCTGTTTCTCCATAGCCGCTAGTAGATCAGCTTTAGCCTTTCTACAGGCGGCATTGTACCATGGGACACGTGTCCCCCTGCCTTTTCCTTTGCTTTGCCTCTGCTCAGGGTTCAGCACATCAGCTAAGGTGCTACACAACTCTAGGTGAAGTACACTGAGTTCTCTATAGGTCTCCTCGGACGGGCTAGGATGGTGTATGAGATTGTCAACTTTTTGCAAGACTAGGGCTGCCTTTGCATACAGCCTCTGGATATCCTTGGGATTTCCTACAATTTTGGGCCAGCGGACTCTCCGCCGGTTAGTGGATAAGATCATTCTCGGGTCCATGCGATCATCACCACCCTGCATGTGGAAAGTGATGCCCAGGACCGAAATTTTTTAAATCAGCGCATTATGGTCGCTGTCAGCTCGAGGGATTACATTGAAATCTACAATTCTGGCCCATTTGGACATTTCCACAAATATGTAGTCCAATCCAGAATTATACCCCGGTTTATTAAAAGTCGGTTTGGGTGGGATATCACCACTTACCTGGCCATTGCAGGCCCTTAAGGAATTTGCTAAGGTCAGGCAGGTAATTTGCGTCGCTAATGGCGACCAGGACTTCACTGGTGGGCCAGCCAGTTTCGGAATTCCCCATTGTTCATATTCCTCATTGGTCGTAACTTCTAGGAATAATGGAAGGGGTTTGAATTGGCAATTGAGGTCTCCCCCAACCACATACGGGATGCCCTGGGGGAAAGTGCTCAAGTACAGCACTAGTTCCTCAATAGTACTAGAAACATTTGCTATGCCCACTGGTCTTGAGTAGACATTTATCAGTGCCAGCTTTGCTACATTAGACCATTCCAGGAGTACGCATTGGATATCTAGGGAATTAGTTGGTAGAGCCCTCGCTTTACAGCCCAGATGGGAAGCCACCCAAATGATTAGTCCACCTGACGGGCTTCCCTTCCCCTTCCAGTGTGCCCAGATTGAAAATGTATCAAACCCTGCACGCCGGTGGGACCTGTCTTGCCCATGTCTCTTGAAAGAGGCAAACGTCCTGAGAATCTATAAATGCCCCCCAATCTGGCGAGTCAAGTTTGTTAGCCAGACCCGCCAGGTTCCGGGAAACAATGGAGGTGGAACCCCTATCACAGAGATCTGCATTAAAACAGTTAATTGGCCCATTTGCTGCTGGATCCACCAGATCCGGCATAGGCTGCAGATAGTTCCGGTAACGGGGGATAAGACTCCTCTTATCGGTATGGGAGGGATGTTTCTTACTTGACCTGGGTGTGATAGGCTCACAGTGCCCGTCTATAACCCCCCTTGGGGCTTCAAGGTCCATCCTCCCACCCACTGATAAGTTACTAGAATTTGGCTGTCAGTCCACCATCTCTAAACAACTGTATCTGTTAGCAGTCGGGAAGCCTCCCAAATTGTCCCTGTATGCTTGTTCTCTGAAACCCTGTGCCCCCCAGGTGCCCCAGTTTCCATTCCTGACGGGACGCCCTACAATGTGCCAGTTACTGTCATTATTCCAGTCATGTATTAGTCCACTCCTAGGGGGGTAAAAGAAGGAAAGACGTTGTGTTGCGATCCCCTCATGTCTGTCCTGTGTATTCCAGGTACATATATAATCAACTATGTGAGGGTCCGCAAAGTTAACCAGTATGCAATCGCCCTGGACCGTTTTCCTTTCATGACCCACCCATGTTGCCCTGCGCACTGTCAAGATCTTCCTAGTTAGATTGGATGGTAGGGGCCGGTTTATGTTGAGCCAGTGTTGGACTTTATTTTTTAAGGACCAATTGGTTTCCTCGTTAGCCTCACCCAATTCTGGGACCCCCGTCATGACCACCACATAGGGGCTTGCCTCAGGGGGCAAGTTCACCGGTCGTCTCCTATGTGGCCCTCCGTCATTATTGTTCTTGTTTGGCTGCATCATATGATCCCTGGGTGGAATAGGCCCCTCTCTAGGAGGGGTAGCACAGGTTTTAGTTTTAGGTGCAATTGACTTCACAGAGGGCAAGTCAGACTTAGATTTTGGGTTAGTCACAATTACTGATGATTTTTTAGTGACAGGAGCAGTGGGTTTGTCTGGGTTTGTATTTAAGTTAGTTCCCCCTGCTTTGTGAATCCCCCTTGGGTTTACTTTTTTTGGGGCATCACACAGGTCAGCTATCTGTTTTTTGATACGGGCTAATCTTGTCTCAATAGGGGTGAGGTAAAGTTTAAAAAGTTCAGCAATCCTAGGTAGGAGTGAAATGTTTACCTCATCATCCCTAACACTGATCCTGTCTAGAGTGTCTGGGGGTTCTCTGTTCACACTAAAGGTTGTCTCATTGGTGGGGGCATTACTAGGGGGATCAGGAGTTATAATTGAGTTTTGGACAGGAGCCCGAGGGGCCTTTCTCAGTTTTTGTTTACACCTCTCCCTTTCGTTTTTTGAGTTGGGTTTTTTGGGGATGGCTCCCTCCCTCCTAGCCTTCTGCTGGGTGTTGCTCAGGTCAATGGGTGAGGTAGAAACAGCTAAGTCCATGGTTTATTCCAGGTCTACACTTAGTTGTGGGTCTGATGAGAGGTGGGATACTGATAAGTCTACCATAGCAGGTAGGCTCTGTCTATGGGCATGTACGTCCGCATTAGTTATTGCAGGGATTTCTAGGGGGGCCCGGGCCTTAGATTGTTCAGGGGTTTTGGCTGTGGTGAACTGACCCATAGAGGATCTTTTTGCAAGGGCGAGATCTTGAGACACTCTCCGTTCCATCAATGATATTTCTTGGTCTATGAAGGAATTAGCCCTTAAAAGGAAATTATCTAGTGTGCCTGTTTGTGGTAGGCCCCCCACTGACATTTTACTTCTAGACCCTCTTGTGCACATGATTATCAGATGTGAATAGCTAACCAACAGAAGTCTGTTCAGAGTGTTCCTGATTACAAACGAAGACGTCTAATAGTAATGTTAAACGTGCACCTGCATGGGGGTCCAGTCTCAGTTCAGGAGTTAGAGGGGTGGCCCAGCCCGGCCTTACACGGTCTCTAACGGGCTACAACGGGCCCGCCCTTAGCCCGGGCTTAGTCCTGTGCTTGGTCCCACGCGCGTCCCGCGTGCGCCTTGCGGTTACTCCTTTTGAGGGAGGAGACACAGGAGGGAGCGGGAAGAGGACCAGCTGCGGCCAATCAGCGCTGCTGAGCAGGCTGGTCCTCGCAGTCCCGCCTCTGTCCGTGTGTGGGGCAGGTAGTTCCAAACTAATCCTCTCGGTCCCGGGCAGATGTCAGAGTGAAAGTTCCAAGGCCAGCGAGCGGCTCTCGCGAAGCGGGGGCCGCGAGAAGTGGCGACGTGGGCTGACAGGCTAGTAAAGCAGCGAGGTCCATAGCAGCAGCAACACACCAAAAGCACCCACCGGTTGCACTCACTGCAAGATCTTTTGTGCAGGAGGGGGCAGGAAGAGGACCAGCTGAAGCCGATCAGCGCCGCTGAGCAGGCTGGTCCTCGCAGTCCCGCCTCTGTCCGTGTGTGGGGCAGGTAGTTCCAAACTAATCCTCTCGGTCCTGGGCAGATGTCAGAGTGAAAGTTCCAAGGCCAGCGAGCGGCTCCCACGAAGCGGGGGCCGCAAGAAGTGGGGACGTGGGCTGACAGGCTAGTAAAGCAGCGAGGTCCGTAGCAGCAGAAAGACACCAAAAGCACCCACCGGTTGCACTCACTGCAAGATCTTTTGTGCAGGAGGGGGCGGGAAGAGGACCAGCTGCGGCCGATCAGCGCCACTGAGCAGGCTGGTCCTCGCAGTCCCGCCTCTGTCCGTTTGTGGGGCTGGTAGTTTCAAACTAATCCTCTCTGTCCCGGGCAGATGTCAGAGTGAAAGTTCCAAGGCCAGCAAGCGGCTCCCGCAAAGCGGGGGCCGCGAGAAGTGGCGACGTGAGCTGACAGGCTAGTAAAGCAGCGAGGTCCGTATCAGCAGCATATTTGGTCATGCTATTTGGTCATGCTTGACCGAGACAAATCCACAAGCTCAGTCCAACTTCAATGGAGCACGTGCCAGCTACAGGGGTCACAAGGACCCCAATACAGTGCCTCAACCTCGGACCTGGGGATCTGGGTTCGAGTCTCGGTAACGACACCAAAAACCTCCTGTGATTCTGGGCAAATCACTTAGGGGCACATGCATCAAAAAAAATTGCATTCGCAAATGGTGCGAATCGCAGTATTCGGCCGTTTGCGAATGCAATTCCCATTTTTGGGATGCATTAACATTTTTTTAATTTTTGCAATTTAACCCTGAGTGGGATGGGTATGCTCAAACGTGAGTCCCATGCTCTCTACACCACTGGATTCAAGCAAGCCGGGCTGAAGACGGCTGATAGACAGAAACTGGTCCTAGGTTGCTTGATTCCGGTCCAGGAAAGACATGGCTTGGCAGTTCGGGCTGGACTGTTCCCATGAGGCACAGGGTGAAGGCTGATTTGCATATGGCCATGTCTGAACTGGGGTGGTGTGGAGAGCAAAAAAACGATGGATTTAGGCCCAGATCTCTGTACTGGGGTGAATGTATGACATTGTTCTGCATTCTGTCCATCAATTGTTGGTTTTAAAATGAGTGTGTGTCCTCATGTAACGTAACTGGTGCTATGTAAAGCGCTCTGATACCCAATTCGGTTCAGGTCTAGTTCGCGCTATATAAAACTCTGCAAAAAAAAAAAAAACCTGGTGCAATGCAGACATGAGGTAAGGTGCCACGAAGGCAGGTGATGCATCGGTTCCTTACTGCTTTGCAGGTCGTTGGCATGTTGGTACTCGTGGGCAATTCTTTGTGCAAAGGAGGTGAGATGTCACTGTAGCAAAGTGATGCATTGGTTCATGGAGGCGGTGCAGGGTCGTTGAGCCACTAACGCCCTGGGACAATGTGGGGTGCAGGGGAGGTGACACATCAGTTGCAGGTTCGAGATCTCGGGTCCTGAAGGCAATGCGGTGTTGATGATGCACTGATGTCACAGCGTGGTGTGTCAATTCCATGGCGTCGATGTCGATCCACAAGGCCACAGGTGCTGAATCAGAGTCAGAGCATCACAGACTTTGCTGAAGCAGTGCTTGAGACTCACACAGCGGTAGTACTTTGGAGGCACTGTGGCACCGTCAGGCTTGCGTTGTAAGTTGTGTTCATTGTGCTGCACACTCAGCGAGTGGGGACCACGACTTCAGTGCAGGCAGTGGAGATGTGTCGATTTTGGAGAGATTTGGCGGTTCCAAAGTGATGTTTGGAGTCTAGATGTCGATTTCTCAGTTGCACCACCAGAATCTGCTTCTTGGGTCCAGGACAGGGTTTGGCACCAGTTGGCAGGTTAGGACTCACAGCAGAGGTGCGCAGATGTTGGTAGCAAGATGCAGTGGAAGTATTTGATGGCCCTGAGACTTCCAACACGAGGCAAGCTCAACTCAAGCCAATGGAGAAGTTTTATAAAGCAAGATGTAGAGAGCAAAGTCAAGTCCTCTCACTCCTAAGCAAGAAGCAGCGGACAGCAGGCCAACACAGCACAGTTAGCAGCAAATTAGCAGTCCCTCCTGGCAGTCCAACAGCTCTTCTTCCTGGCAGAATATCCTTGGTTGAAAATTGTTTCGGTTTCTGCTGTTAATGGTGTCAGAGGTCCAGTACTTATAATCATTTTGGCCTTTGAAGTAGGAAGATTTCAAAGAAAGGTCCTCATGGTGCACAAGACCCTGCCCTTCCTGGCCTTGGTTTCAGACACATTATAAGGGGGTATGCAGTTCTTTGTGTGGGGACCAGTGCAGCCGTACTCAGGTGCAAGTGTCAATTCCTCTCATCACTCTAGCTCAGGAAGACCCATGAGCCTGGTGATGGGCCATCAGGATACGCAGGACACACCTCCGCTCCCTCTCTGTATGACTTTCTAGAGTGAATTCACAAAGCCCTGTCAAAACTGTCATCCAACCCAGAAGTGTATTCTTGAGACAGGCAGAGGCACTAAATATTTAAAGTAATAAAATGCCCATTTTCTAAAAGTGGCATTTTCAGATCTACAATTTAAAAATCCACTTCACTAAAAGATGTGCTTTTAAATTGTGAATCCATAGACACCAAACTCCAATTTTCTATCAGCTCTCAATTGGAAGATACCCGGGTACAATGCTACAGTGCAGCTCCAATGCTAACCTATGGGAGAGACAGGCCTTGCTGCAATGAAAAGTGACTTTAGCTGTATTTCACATTGAGGACATGTAAAACTTAAAAGCACATGCCCCACCTTTTACATTCACAGCACCTGGACCTTGGGGCTACCTAGGGCCTACCTGAGGGGTGCCATACATGTAGTAAATGAGTAGGCTTCTGCCCGGCAAGTAGGTGTAGTTGCCAGGTCGACATGGCAGTTAAAAACTGCATACATAGGCTCTGCCGTGGGAGGCCTGTGACACGATTAATGGCTACTCATGTGGGTGGTACAATCGGTGCTGCAGGCCCAGCAATAGTATTTGGTTATAGGCCCTGTACGGGGGACTTACTAGTATATCAAATATGCCAATCATGGAGAAACCAAATGACATTACATTTTAGGGAAAGAACATGTACACTTTATCACTGGTCAGCAGTGGTAAAGAACTTGGGGGCACATTATCAAGGGCTTTATCTCCGCTTTTTTGGCTTTAGATGTGAAAGAAGCAGAGATAAAAATATCGCCCTATCAACAACAGGGTGCTAACAAGCAAAATTGCATGTCAGCACCCTTTTGCACTACGCTTCCCTTTACATCTCTAATGAGATGCAAAGTGGGCGTCCCAGAGCAACATGAAAGGAGAAATGTCGCTAAGCGACATTTCTCCTATTATCAAGCTTCACACTAACCCTGTTAGAGACAAAAAAGCAGCGTTACCGTGGTTAGCGCTGCTTTTTTGTCTCTAACAGGGTTAGTGTGAAGCTTACGTCTGCTAATTTTCCTACTTAGCCATGTAATCCAATGGGAGGTGGATTACATGGCTAAGATCACCCTGCCCTATCAGCAAGGTTTCGCTGGTTGCAGTGTGATTATCGCTGGATTTCCAGCGATAATCACACTGTTTACCTGCTAACGCATGGATTCCTATCGCTTGGGAGATAAGCGTTGTTGATAAAAGCGCTGAGCGATAATTATCGCAGGACCTTGCTAATATGCCCCCCAGAGTCCAAACATCAGCTAAAACGAAGTCAAGCACACAATCAAAAGTAGGAGGCCGGAAGCAAAAATACCGGGGAAACCAGGCCAAAAGATGCCATTTCTAACAGCAGCTAATGTGGCTTCTTGCAAACCTCAATCAACAAGGATTATATTATGTAACCTAATGGACGACATATATTATTAGATTTTTTAATGTTGTACTGTGCAGTGACATCAGCAACTATTTCCACAGCGTACAATAATGCGCTCATTCAAAGTTGCTGAATCCAACAGCTATTTTTTAAAAAAAAGTTTTCGAAAGAAGATTGCATAAAAGTGAATCCTGATTACCTATAAAGCTGCCGCTATTCAAACCTTATCAAATAATGGTTAGATTTCGCCTTTCCCTGCTTTACATCTTTACCGGGAAATAAATGAGGTCAGAAGGACCTAGGTAGGTGCACAGGCCTGATGCACCCAGGATGATTCAATTACTCGATGTTATCAAGGTACCCAGCTGTAATAGCACGAGCGGCAGTCATTCCTTTCAGTGTTTTCTGCAAGGCTCTGAGAAATTTTGCACAATTTTTCATATTAAGATTGATTTTGTAAAGCACTAATAACGGCAGAGTGAGAGAAGGGTTGATCTACAAAGGGAATAGAAATAGATGAAAGAGGGACTTTTTCAGCGGGAGAGGAAAGGAAGTGGGGGAACCCTAAGACAAGAACCATGACAGCAAGAACGGACACAGGTACTGGAGAAGCCACGGGCTGCTAGTTGGCAGGTGTGGGAGTGGTTGGAAGAGAGAAGAGTCCTGAGGTTGGAGAAGCCAGAGGTGGAGTAGAGATCAAATGCAGCAACAGGAGAGACAAGGGGCTGAAGCAAATCCAAGGATGGAGGTGCGCAATTATATAGGGACAGAGGAGAGGCAAATCATGAAGGGAAGACGAGAGCCCAAGAAGGGATGCTAGGGCTGGTCAGAGTGGAGGCTTAGGCAGAAGAGAGTTTGGAGTCAAAGATCAGGCCATGAACAGAGGAAGCGCACTGGTGCGAGAGACCAGAAACAGAGGAAAGACCTAGAAAGGTAAATGCTCTCAGCAAACAGTAATAGAAGGACAGAGGAGATGCAATGTTTATAAGACAGATCAGAGGCAAAACAGAAGTCAGGGCAGATACAGAATCAGCTACACATAAGAGGTCAGGTGTGGGTCGCACCAGACACAAGAAAAAGCCCAGGGGGCATATTTACAATGCCCCACTGCACTTGTATGCTGCAGAAGCATCACTTTTGTGACACTCTGGAGGCCCAGTGTGCAGGCCCATATTTACAAGACCCTGTAAAGCCACCCTGCGTGGCTTTTTATGGCCGTGTAAATATGGTCCCTTTCACGCTATATTCTGCAAGAAAGGGGCGTTCTATGGGTGTTGCTTTGGTGTTCCCATGCAACACCCATAGTATTTAACACATTCCCTGATTTACAAGGATCTTTAAACTTAAACTACGTCAGAGTCTAACAGTGAGATGTGTCCTAAAGAGGCACAATGAGGAGAAATACCTTTATTTCTTTGGTTTTATGCTCTTTCTGTGTGCTGCATTCTGCAGCACATATAGAGGTGCAGAGCAGGAATATCGACGTAAAAATATCGAGGGACATAAATATCGCCGCAAAAATATCGTGGAGAAGAAATGCCAACAGCAAAAATATCGCTAACAAGAATATCAACTGACAGGTAAGAAATATCGATTTAAAAAATATCAACGTCTTAAATATCGTTTACAAAAATATAGTTGACAAAAATATCAAATTATTCATGTTATGTATTTTAGTGTTTTTAATGAGAATTGTTTCTCATTTTATTATATGTTTTAAAATGTTACTAGTTATTAATTTATTTTAAGTTTAATTTTGTGTTTTTAGTTCAGTACCGGTTTGTGGGTTTATAGGGGAAAAGGGTGGGAAGTAAATTAATTATATAGATTTAAATATTTATTTATAGTAGTTCATATTTTTTCTAATTGAATTTTGTGTTTTTATTTCTGTAGCGGGTTATGAGTTTATAGGGGAATAGGGTTGGAAGTAATTTATTATATAAAATGTATTGAATAACGAATGTGTTAATTGATTAATTAATAATTGTTTGATAAGTTGTTAAACAATTTCAATTAATCAATAAATAATTAATTATGTTATATGTTTAATTAATTTTAGGTGTCTGTTGTGGAGTTTATATGTGTATATGGTGAGAAGTGTGATAAGTAATTATTTGTTATTGGTTAATTATTAAATATGTTTAAATTAATTTCCATTAATTAATTATTAATTATTCATTGTAATTGTGTAATTAATTTTAGGTGTGTGTTGTGAATATTGTAGTGTTAATTAATGATGTGTTATCATCTTTGTTAATAGTAATATATTTTAATTAAATATTAATTATGTTAATATTGGAAATTAAATTTAATACAAATGTTGATGTTTTTGTTTTTTATTCTTGTGGGATCCAGCACTTTCCTTACTGTTGCACTCACTGGAGTGGGAATAGTAATTTTTACCCCTCCGCTATTCAGCGCTTTCCCTACTTTTGCACTCACTGGAGCGGTAATAGTAATTTTTAACCCTCCGCTATCCAGCGCTTTCCCTACTGTTGCACTTATGAGTGGGAATAGTAATTTTTACCCCTCTACTATCCAGCGCTTTCCCTATTGTTGCACTTATGGAGTGGGAATAGTCATTTTTACCCCCTCGCTATCCAACGTTTTCATTGTGTTTATTTTGTTATTAAATGTATCTTTCATTCTTTTTTTAATAATTTAATGTGTTAATTAAATATAGAATATTGTATTTAATTTTAAATTATTTATATATGTGTATATTTTATTTTTATATAATTTAAAAAGATAATACATTAAATAAAGATAATAGTTAAAATATATTTAAGTAAATATATGTATATGTACAGATGTTTTGTGTTTATATTTATTAAATTAATTTTATTTGTTTTAATTAGGTAAACTATATATTACATTTAATTTATTTTGTCAATAATAATAATATTATTTAATTAATTTTATTTAAGTTATGTCATTTTTTAAAGTCAATATTTTTTACTGCTCTATTTTTTACATCGATATTTTTGTGTCGATATTATTGTACTTACCAGTTTATATATACAGAGTCGATATTTTTGTTATCAATATTTTTACATCAATATTTTTTTCATTGATATTCTTAACATCGATATTTTAACATGGATCCCATATAGAAGGAGGAAAATGCCATCAATGGTTGTTTATGTGCAAGAAGGTGTGCCTTCCTGCACAATAACAATCATCCCTGAAACTCGGGCACCCTTGCACCATGCAGCATGGTGCCAGCGCAGAGGAAAGTACGGGGATGCATTGTATTGCTGTAAATTCAACCCATCCCCACACTTTCTTAGATTGATGGATCACAGGTCAAAGGGTGCGTACCTGGTAGGGAAACACTTGCACAGGAAACTCTGCATCAACTCTACAGATAGGCGCAGTGACATGACCATGGTCAGAGGAGATTGTCCCGATAAAACACACAAGGCCGGAGGGAGTACGCTGGCTCCTAAAAAAGATCATAAAGTCATATGCCGCATGAGTTAGAATACCATAGCCAAACAGTACCTAGTACATGTAGTGAGCATGCGCTGCCCATGTCGGACATCTGGGCATGGTATTCACTGGCCACACTGTGTCCAAGCGAGGTCAAGACCCACCTGTAATAACCATTTGGCCATTAATTTATGACTCCAAAGGCAGCAACCAACATTCCTCGCCATTTGTGGTATGCTGGAACATTATATGACCTGTCGTGTTTTATATAAAAGAAGCATCAAAAATTTGCGGGATGCACACCCTTGCTTAACTGTCACTTCATCTTTTTTTGTCTTCACTATTGAACGTTGCGTGCTCACTGGTGACGTGCCCAGCCCCAACAGCACCTGTTAGACTACACAACATCTTCTTGGGGTGACATTCCGGCCCAAAACCAATGGTAAAGCCAAACGTGCTTCTGCATTTCATCTTTACAATTTATAGTCCATTTTACTCCTTTATTTTCAGAAATATTAATCCCATCCTTCGCTTGACTCTGATCATATCCACATGGAGGGTAATGTAATTTTCACAGGTTTCTCATGTTCAAGATGTGCCCCTCTGGACCACTCTTCAAGAACAAGGAAAATGGCATTTTTCATTAAAAGCAGTTTATGAAAACCCAATGCATTTCAGGGTACCTGGGCCCTTCGTCAGGGGTAACTGAAAGTAACAGTAGAAAATGCATTAATGTTACATTGAGGGACATGTATATTAAAACTCTTTCCAAAACGTATATTATTGGTTACACATCAATCCTCTGTGGGTGTTACTCGTAACATTTACTGGAATTGTGCTGAATATTCTAAAAAATGACACTCTGGCACCTATGGCAAAACTCAGTCACTTATCTTTACACTTTCTGAGACTCTTATTTAATGGTAGCATTACTCTGGACACCCCTTCTTTACCCATATCATCTCGCTTCCACATTCTCTCTTCGTAACCCTCCTCAGGATAAACTTGCTGAATGAACAAGATGTTCTGCAGTGCTTGTGGATTGGTGATATGGTTAATACTTTTTTCATTGTGAAAAGGTTGGGTCCCGGGCTCACTGTGCCACTGGATTCAGGCTATCCTGGCTGATGAGGGGTGAAACCCTGAAACCGGTCCTAGGATGCTTGTTTCCGGTCCAGAGAGGACCTGGCCTGGCAGTTCAGTCTGGACTGTTCCCAAGAGGCACAGGGTCAACACTGATTTGCATATGGCCGGGTCTAAACTGGGGTGGCATGGTGAGCAAAAGAATGATGAATTTAACCCAGATCTCTTGACTGGAGATGAATGTTTTGATTTGTTCTGGATGCCGCCCATCAATTGTGTATCTTTTGCTTTCTCGCCCTATGTGCGCCGGGAATCCCCAGACGTGGCTCCTGGGCTCACTGTGCCACTGGACTCAGGCTATCCTGACTGATGAGGGTGAGACTGGTCCTAGGATGCTTGTTTCCGGTCCAGGGAGGACCTGGCTTGGAAGTACGGTCTGGACTGTTTCCATGAGGCACAGGGTCAATACTGATTTGCATATGGCCAGGTCTAATGTGGGGTGGCATGGTGAGCAAAAGAAGGTTGGATTTAACCCAGATGTCTTGACTTAGTCTTAATGTTTTGATTTGTTCTGCATTCCGTCCATCAATTGTATGTCTTTTGCTTTCTGCCCTAAATGCGCCAGGTATGCCCAGACGTGGTTCCCGGGTTCACTGTACCACTGGATTCAGGCTGTCCTCGTTAATGAGGGGTGAAACCCTCAAACCGGTCCTAGGATGCTTGTTTCCAGTCCAGGGAGGACCTGGCTTGGCAATTCGGTCTAGACTGTTCCCATGAGGCACAGGGTCAAGACTCATTAGCATATGGCCAGGTCTAAACTGGGGAGGCATTGTGAGCAAAAGAATGATGGATTCAACCCAGATCTCTTGACTGGGCATGAATATTTTGATTTGTTCTGCATTCCATCTATCATTTGTGTGTCTTTTGCTTTCTGGCCCTAAGTGCGCTGGGTATGCCCAGACATGGACCTAGGCTCAGTGTGCCACTGGATTAAGGCTATCCTGGCTGATGAGGGGTGAAACCCTGAAACCGGTCCTAGGATGCTTGTGTCCGGTCCAGGGACAACCTGGCCTGGCAGTTCGGTCTGGACTGTTAACAAAAGGCACTGGGTCAACATTGATTTGCATATGGCTCGGTGTAAACTGGGGTGGCATGGTGAGCAAAAGAATGATGAATTTAACCCAGATCTCTTGACTGGAGATAAATGTTTTGATTTGTTCTTGATGCCGCCCATCAAATGTGGTTCTTTCGCTTTCTCACCCTATGTGCGCCGGGAATCCCCAGACGTGGCTCCTGGGCTCACTATGCCACTGGTTTCAGGCTATCCTGACTGATGAGGGGTGAAACCTTGAGACCAGTCCTAGGATGCTTGTTTCTGGTCCAGGGAGGACCTGGCTTGCAGGTTCTGTCTGGACTGTTTCCATGAGGCACAGGGTCAAGACTGATTTACATATGGCCGGGTCTAATGTGGGGTGGTATGGTGAGCAAAAGAATGATGGAATTAACCCAGATGTCTTAACTGGGGTTAATGTTTTGATTTGTTCCGCATTCCGTCCATCAATTGTGTGTCTTTTGCTTTCTGCCCTAAGTGTGCCAGGTATGCCCAGACGTGGTTCCCGGGTTCACTGTGCCACTGGATTCAGGCTGTCCTCGTTAATGAGGGGTGAAACCCTCAAACTGGTCTTAAGATGCTTGTTTCCGGTCCAGGGAGGACCTTCCTTGGCAATTCGGTCTGGACTGTTCCCATGAGTCACAGGGTCAAGACTCATTAGCATATGGCCAGGTCTAAACTGGGGAGGCATTGTGAGCAAAAGAATAATGGATTAACCCAGATCTCTTGACTGGGCGTGAATATTTTGATTTGTTCTGCATTCCATCTATCATTTGTGTGTCTTTTGCTTTCTCGCCCTAAGTGCGCCGGGTATGCACAGACATTGACCTAGGCTCAGTGTGCCACTGGATTACGGCTATCCTGGCTGATGAGGGGTGGAACTTCTTTTTAGGAAAATCGGGGCCCCTGCCTTAAAGGATAAACCCTAGCAAGGTATAGTATTTCTTTTGTAAAGAGTGAACTGAACACACCGGGTTACGAGCACTTGTACTTTATGAGTAAACTAGACGTGTGTGTTTAGATAAATCACTTTTCACCAAATGGCATCTGATATGTGTTTTTCTTTTTGATATTTGTTATTTTTTCTTAACTCTTATCTCATTTCAGTTTTTTATAAACACATTTTTGTTATTTTTTTTGTACAAAGATTTTTTACATATAATACATTACAGTAATTTCACATTAAATAGTCCTTAAAATATCTTCACAGTTTATAACTTAATTCCTTAAACGCAGAATATATTCCCTTCAATGCGTTTCGGCCGTTCGCCTTCCTCAGGAATTCTGCATTGTTCTTTTTTACATCAACAGTGGCTACAATGATGAAAAATAATACTTTAGTATTTGGTCTTATACAATATATTATTCATTCTCAATGTCTAGCTAGTTACTTCTGTTACTTTATCTCTGTAAATGATTCTATCTATCAGTTATTGTTGTGAATTCCCCCATGTGATAGGCCGGCCCTGCCTTGCTGGGTGCTGTCGTATCTACACTTACATACCTTTATTTATAAAAGCTGTACATTTATCTACATCTTTTACAGTTTTCTCAAACTACTTTATACAATATATACACCAATTACTAGAATACTCAATGAAAAATTTACATTCAGACATAGGAAAATAGTCTTTTGCTTGCAGATGGGAGCTTTACATAAGTAAGAGTGGCCTCAAGTAGGGAAGATGAGAAGGAAGCCCGGGCAAATTTTGTGGGAGAGAAACGCTTAAACAATGAGAGCAGCCAAAATGAACGGGATGAACGTGGCGCACTAGTGGTTGTGAACCCTGTGTTCTCTATACCCTGTAAGTTAAGCTGATATTTTTCTATATAAACTTACAGTTTTTTATATTTTAATACCTTTTCTTATGGGACGTAGGTGCCCCGGTTAGGCATACGTGGTCTTTCTTAGAGGAGTGATTCAGACCGAAATTCTTACTTCCTAGAATTGGAAATGTGTCTGTTAGTTTAAATCTATTAAGACACGGTATTTCTTGCTCTATCCTACTGTTTGTATAACAGAGGGTGTGTTATACCTGTTTTGTAGCGTGGCTGCCTAAGGGTTCTTCTGCCGGTATAGTGGGTTACTTCTCATCGGGTAATTAGCGTACACAGCAGCGGCGATCAAAACCTATGCAGAGATAATATATGCGCTTCTGTTCAGGATATAGTTTTATTAATTATGGCTTACCCTACCCGATGCTTGGAGGTGGAAAGATTTACCTGAATCAAAGACTTGACTTCTCTACGTGAGGATTTAATGCCATTTTTTGATATCTGGAAACCTGATGGGGTCGCCTTTTGACTTCCGCCTCCTTATATTTGGTGATGTATATAGAAAAACAGAGAGGGTGTTTTATTTAGTTATTCTTTAATTTAATAGTTTGGACGAACTACGCTATTTACGTATCTAACTGATTCCTCTTCTTTGACATACCTGATTTGTTCTTGGATGGACTTCTACGCGTGCCACTGGTCCTGTCGTGTTTGGCCCTTACGCTGGCTAGGTTTTAGTTCCATTTTAACCACGATTTTTCAGCGCCAAAGTCCGTCATTCTCGCAGGGACTCGCAAGATCTCGCGTGAGTTAGACTGCGTGTCCTTTTTGCTGTTTTAAAATGTTGAAAAGTTCCGCCATCTTATATTGGTCCCCTTAGATCAGGTTGCAGCTCCTGATTGTTGTTGAATTCATTTAGATTCAAAATATCACCCTCATGTCTTAAATAAGAGCGCGTGATTTTATTTTATTATGAGAATCTAGTCATGTCTACAATTATGTGCTAATTACTTTTATCTCTCCCATTGTTGGAAATTATGGGATCTTTTTTTTTAAATAAACAGCTTCTAAATTAATAAAAGGTTTTTTCTCTTACTTCAGGTTTTGAAAGTGGCACATTGATGGAACTTACCCATTCCGAAATGAAACAGTCTTTTTGCTCTCTGTGGGATTAGTCATAGAGACGGAATAGATGATACTGGCGGGCAAACAGGGTGCTGCCATCTGCAGGCAATAGTTGACCTTTACAGTTTTACATATGAAATTCGGTGCACATCTCTTGTAAGCTATCTCTCCCTTATTCTCCTGCCCTTACTGTTACAACATCTTTTTATCCCAATTGGTTAAATGAACTCCTATTATAGGATAGCTTGTTCCCACGGAATTTCGGCGTTGAGCCCATTAATTGCAGTACCCAGAAGGAAGATCCAATACACTTCTCTCATTTTGCGTATTTTATCTTGTTCTAATCCTGCTCTTGGGTGTATTCTTTCTAAGATGAACCACGCTATATTATCTGGTGTGTGGTTATGTTCTACATAGTGGCTCACCATAGGGGCAGCTAATTTCTTAGTTCTTATTGCTGACCTGTGTTCCGTCAATCTGACATTGAGGGCTCTGCTTGTCTGCCCTACATAACCTTTTTCGCAGGGGCAAATGATAAGATAAATTACATTTGTGCTTCTGCAGTTGTTTAGGTCAGTTGGTTGTATTAACTGTTTGTTAAAGGTAAAGCTCACCCCTTCTATTGCAGATTCACAGGATTTACAGGTGGAGCAGCTGTAATTTCCTACTACAGGTTTCATATTTGTTATTGATCGTTGCATAGTGGCTGTCTTAGTTGTCATCCTTGATCTCACTATGTGGTCCTTGAGTGTTTTATTTCTTTTGTACGCAAAGATGGGCTTGGGCAGCTGGTCATGTTTGGGAGCATTGACATTTAGTATGTGCCAGTTGGCACATACAGTCTGTCTTATTCTTTCATTGATGTTTGAATGTTTTGTTACAAATACCAATTGGGGAATATTTTTGCTCTTTTTTGGTTGTAACAAGCATTGGCGGTCGTAAAAACGGGCCCTTTTGAATGAGTCTCTTATTAGTTTCTTGGGGTAACCTCTGGTCAGGAATTTTTCTTTCATTGTTAAGGCTTTGGTATCGTAATCTTGTATATTCGTACAATTGCGCCTCAGCCTTAAGAATTCTCCAAATGGCACACTATTTTTTTGGGTGGCTGGATGGTAGCTATCATAGTGGAGGAGTGTATTTTTTGCAGTGGGTTTGACAAACAAGTCCACTATTAATGATGATGAGGGGTGGAACCCTGAAATCGGTCCTAGGATGCTTGTTTACGGTCCAGGGAGGACCTGACTTGGCAGCTCAGTCTGGACTGTTCCCATGAGGCACAGGGTCAAGACTGATTTGCATATGGCCAGGTCCTACTGGGGTGGCATGGTGAGCAAAAGAATGATGGATTTAACCCAGATCTCTTGACTGGAGATGAATGTTTTGATTTGTTCTGGATGCCGCTCATCAATTGTGTGTCTTTTGCTTTCTCGCCCTATGTGCGTCAGGAATCCCCAGACGTGGCTCCTGAGTTCACTGTGCCATTGGATTCAGGCTATCCTGACAGATGAGGGGTAAAACCTTGAGACCTGTCCTAGGATGTTTGTTTCCCATCCAGGGAGGACCTGGCTTGGAATTTCGGTCTGGACTGTTTCCATTAATGTACAGGGTCAAGACTGATGTGCATTGGGCCAGGTCTAATGTGGGGTGGCATGGTGAGCAAAAGAATGATGGATTTAACCCAGATGTCTTGACTAAGGTTAATGCTTTGATTTCTTCTGCATTCCTTCCATCAATTGTGTGTCTTTTGCTTTCTGCCATAAGTGCGCCAGGTATGCCCAGACGTGGTTCCTGGGTTCACTGTGCCACTGGATTCAGGCTATCATCGCTAATGAGGGGTGAAACCCTGAAACCGGTCCTAAGATGCTTGTTGCCGGTCCAGGGAGGACCTGGCTTGGCAGTTCAGTCTGAACTGTTCCCAAGAGGCACAGGGTAAAGACTGATTTGCGTATGGCCAGGTCTAAACTGGGGTGGCATGGTGAGCAAAAGAAAGATGAATTTACCCTGATGCCTTCATTGGTGGTGAATGTTTTTATTTGTTTTGCATTCTGTCCATCAATTGTGTGTCATTTGCTTTCTCGCCCTAAGTGCGCCGGGTATGCCCAGATGTGGGCCCCAGGCTCACTGTGCCACTAGATGCAGGCTATCCTGGCTGGTGAATGGTGACATACCCTGAAACTGTTACTAGGATGCTTGTTTCGGTCCAGGGAGGACCTGGCTTGGCAATTCTGTCAGGACTGTTCCCCTGAGGCACCGGGTCAAGACTGATTTGCCTATGGCAAGGTCTAAACTCAGTCTCTTGACTGGGGGTCAATGTTTTAATTTGTTCTGCATTCCATCCATCAATTGTGTGTCTTTTGCAGAATGGAAGAAAGGCATAGCAATAGATGCAGTTGAAACTGTAGAGGTCAGATATAGGCATAAGCAGAGATGTGGGAAGGTCAGACCAGGTACGTAGGGAGCATTTGCAACAGACAGGTGGTATGGGATAGGGAAAGCGAAAGCAGTTGCCTGAAAGAGAGAAAGACATAGATACTAGAACTACAAGGAGAACACACGTGGAGGAGAGCGTCTTGAAGTAATTGCCAGTGGAGAGTTAAATTGGTAGTCCAGGAACAGGTGAAGGATATGGATATGCAAATGAGAAAAGAGGACATGAAATAAAACCAAAGGGTGAGATGCTAGGGTCCTAAGTACAGTACAGGAAGAAATTAAAGGTAAGGGACTAGATCAAGACCAAAGAAACATTATGAGGAAAGAGGAAGCTAGTTCAGTTCAAAATAACTTTATTCGGATTCCAAGAATCCGTGAAAGCACAATGAAATAACAATTATACAGCAAAATAATAAAATCCATATAAAAAAAGATTAGACAGTTCATGTTAATACACCATTAACAATTCATCGGTTGATTTGGCAAGATTTTCATACAGGGTTAAAAATTCAGAGGTTGGACATCATCTTACGGGCTCGGGTGGCCATTTAAAAAAAATGCAAGTGCTGAAAACTCGTTCTTCATTTTCTAAAGAAAGCAACATCTGATAGGCCTTGTCCAAGAGAACATGTCTCTGCTTTTTAAGAAATCGAGATAAAAACCACTTCACATATTTTAGGTAATATTTACAGAAAAACAAAAAATGCAAGTCAGTTTGTACGTTCACCCCATTACAGGGGCATATTGTGTGATCAAGATTGGGCTGATAGCCAAAAGGGAAACATAACAAAAATTTAAAGTTCCCTGCTTTTAAACGAAATAAAAGGATCCTTTCACAGTATGTCATAGGCAAAGTAAGATATATTGGTAAGAGGTGTCTATACAATTATATGCTCATATAACTTAGTATGGAGGATTTCTTAGATTCCGTGCTAATCCTTTCAGAGTTATAAAGTGTATAGAATGCATTTTTCAGCTCATTTTTGTGAAGTGTGTCGGCTGTTCTCGGGTTTAAAAAGAGGCTACCTTTGTTAATACTACATAGACTCTGGTAGACCCCCAAGAGCCAGGGAATATCTGTTCCTCTCTCGCATTTAAGACAATCACTTATAATTTCCCTAGGTAGGGACACGGATTGATTCCTCCAGACTGAAAACCAAAAAGAGAGCAGGACGAGCATTGATAAAATTGCTAATAAAATTTAGGTTGAGCTCCCTGTGGCAAATCTATTGGGAGGTAGAGATTGGAACACCCAGCAGCTTTCTACAAAACCTATTTTCTTCCTGCTGGATGCGGTGACTATTTGCAATCCCCCAAATCTCAGCCCCATACGTAGTTTAAACATTTTTTAAACAGCTTAAATAGCACCTGTTTTCTTTGGCCGGGGAAGACTAAGGATAGAATTGACGGCCTTTGAGAATTTGCTCGTGGAGTGGGCCAAACGCCCAGTCCACGAGCCGTTCGCAGCAAAGGCCATCCTAAGATAGGGAAAAGTGCCGGTGGACGTCAATTTATCGTTTACTACAGATATAGAATTAAGCTGGCGTTTCCCTGGTCCGCATGACATAATAAAAGATTTTTTAAAATTAACATGTAAATCCAGACTGTCCATATAGTCAACGAAAGTTTTAACCAAAATACGCGGAGAATTTGGTGTGCAACATATGAGGACCGCATCATCTGCGTATAAAAGTACCAGTAACAATTTACCATTGATTATAGGGATGTCTGGAGTTGACAGTTTCAGGGAATTGCTCAGTCCATTAATATAAATAATAAAAAGTAGGGGTGCTAAAACAAACTCCAATCTGACTCCCCTACCCACCCCAATAGCTCCCGAGACCTCACCCCCTCTGCCGATCCTAACCCGAGCCTTGAGATCTTGATGGAGATGTGCCAAAAAATGTACCAATGGCTCATCCAATCCGTAGGTCAATAAAATCGACCAGAGCTTGGTCCTATTAACTAAATTAAAAGTGGATGATGGATCCATAAAACCCAAGCAAACTGGGGAAGATTGGGCAGTGGTATATTTACCAATGACCAGATTAAGATCTAAACACTGTTTGGTCGTCCCAACCTTACTACGAAAGTCCAGTTGACATGGATCTAATATGCAGCTTTCTTCTGACCATTTTAAGATCTTATTTTATATGATTCGGCCCAATATCTTTAAGGTGTTATCGAGCAGAGAAATAGGTCTATAGTTAATAGGTTCAGATCTGTCCCCTTTTTTAAAAATTGGGACGATGATGCTCATGGCCCAGGTGCTTGGCAGAGGAGAATAGGGTAAATTATTGAAAACATTCAAAAGGAGTGGGGCCTAGAGCTCTGGTTTCCATTTAATTAGATCTATAGGAAGCCCGTCTGGGCCAGGAGCCTTGTTACCAAGGCTCTGTTCAATTGACTCTTCCACCTCTAGCAAAATAATTGGCAAACTAGATAATTGGCCAGGTTCATACTGATCTGATCCCAGTGGTGGGGTGGCATACATTTTGGAAAAATGACTCTCCAATGACTTGCTAGGCATGGTACGGCTGACAGGTGTTAGTAGCTGACCGATAGTACGCAAATCCCTAACAGGGGACCAAAACATATTGCAATTTTTTATGCTTGCTGACTCAGATAATACTTCCCAACGATTATTGTGGAGGGCACCCTTCCGCTCACTTATCGCTGTATTATACCTCTTCCAAGCTGTTCTTACATCTGCGATGCGCCTTGGATTAGAAGTTAGACCCTTACGTAAATTCCTGTTGGCCTCCTAACACTCATGGTCAAACCACCTCGGTTCTTTTTCTGCCTGGGAAGTTGGTACTGACAGGAGGGTTTTAATTGCCAAACAGAGTTTAGTAAAGTCCTCGATCACCCTTGAATGTGGTCCATCAGTCAATAAACATGAGGTGATTAGGTGCGTATGCCCCTCTGCTAATGTCTGAAGTAATTTACCACTGTCAACACCCATCCATTTGAATCATAATTTATCAGTTGAGGGTATTATGTCCCTTGCCCCGCATTCGGTAATATACACAGGGCGGGATCATAATCTCAGGGCTATTTTAAGGGGGTTATGATCCCCATAGTCTGTAGCACTAACCTTGACAGCCAATAAACGGTCTGCGAGGCAAGGGGAGACAAAAATAAAATCAATGATTGAGGAACAATTTCTTCCTCTGAATGTAGGTACTTGCTGATTTGTAGCAGAAGGAACGGATGTAATACCTGCGACGTCCATGGCGTTAATAAGGATATGTTGACTCAGGAAGGTATCCAGTTCCGCGCCCCTGCGTAAAGCGAGGTCCGCATATGGTGTGTCCACACCATGCAATTGGATGCAAATTTAGCATTAAAATCCCCACCTAGGAGGATCCCAATAGCCCTATCTGAACCTTGCTGTCTGTCTAAATTAGAAATGTGGGTAAAGAGCTCAATAAAATTCCTATTCGGAATGGAATAAAAATCATTATTATAGAACTTAATCAAATAGAAAGGGACTCTCCTTTTATATCTCAGTATTTGGATGTTACAGCTGTTAGTCGGTATACCCTTAATGCTCCCTCCAGAGGCTATACTAATCCCAATAAACAAACCCCCAGATTCACGGCCGAATTTGGGCTTAGGTGCAAATAAACTAAAGCAATGAAAACCTTCTATGTATAATTCATGTGTGGCATTACAAAGAAAAAGGAGGACCCCACGCAGACTTGTAGGGGACTTGGGGGAAGAATGTTTTAAAGGAAAGAAGTCCCAAAAGAATGGACAAAGTAAGGGTATGTCCAATTTCAATAAGTATTCCTAGGGGTAAACCTATTATCTAAAGGACAGCATGCCATCAATTGGGCGGGAAAGGCAAAGGTACAAAGTGGTGTGTTCAAGTTATAACAGTCTCTTAGCATTGGGCAATAATGAGTTATCATAAAATACTGCAGTATTTACTGATTAAAAAAGAGATGATCCTCACAATACATGCTTGGTAAAACTCTGTTTAGATTTATTTTTGTACAAAATTACTTCATTATCCATTATCACAATCTTAAAAACAACATGTTATACATTTTATTAAAAATTACATTAAAAACACAAAGAATCAAAAAAGTCGACGCGGCGTTTCGGTTTTCTGCTAGTACACCTTCTTCAGGACTGATTCTGAATGACTTTGAAAAAACACAGAGTTACCATTCATTTTTTGGTGCAGTTTAAGAGTACATCTCACTATGTCCAACATCATATCACAATAGTGATTGCCCTTTCTTATTGTCTTATTCTTAGGATACCTTTTTTTTGAAACAGTAGTTCATCTTTTTACACTGTTATTGAACACCAACAATATCATATTCCTTTCCTCTAAGGTCTCATGTGCATGTCATCCCTCCAACATTTATATTATTCATTGTCTCAACACATTTCTACACTTATGACAACTAAAGTTGTTTACCTTTCCCTTGGACCTGTTATCCAATGCTGTCATCCCCTCTCTTAGACATATTAAGAACATATTACTAATATTATCATCAGCACGCATACCTTGTTCCAGATGGAGTTCTTATCTCTACTGGAAAATGCTGATTGTCAAAAAATCCTATGGGCTTTGGAATGATAGACCCGTCCCAGGATGCTGTGCTCAATTTGCAAGTTGTGATGTCTCTGGGTAGAATAAACAATTCTTAATTTTTTATTTATTCTTAGATCCTTTAAAGATATTTTCATTTATCTTTGTAAAATTTGGGCAGGATATATCATCTTTACATACCTACCTAGTAGAGAAATGTTAACAATGTTCCTTTATGTTGTCATCTGTCTCTATTACTCAATCACATTAAGTGTCTCTAAAGTATAAGAAACAAAATAAAGGGAAACCTTAGTATTTTAAGTTACATATCTCTTCTACCCCTATTTGTTATGATTTTGTTCATTATATTTTGTACCTGTCTCTAGGGCATTTTCTTGCTGGATATTTGACTGCCAGGAGGAGCCACCGTTTTATTGATCGTAGCTGCCGTTAATTTACCTGGAGAATTACAATTTTATGTTTTAATATCAATTCTAGGATTGATATTAAAACATAAAATTGTAATTCTCCAGGTAAATTAACGGCAGCTGCGATCAATAAAACGGTGGCTCCTCCTGGCAGTCAAATATCCAGCAAGAAAATGCCCTAGAGACAGGTACAAAATATAATGAACAAAAGGTTTCCCTTCATTCCAAAGCCCATAGGACTTTTTGACAATCAGCATTTTCCAGTAGAGATAAGAACTCCATCTGGAACAAGGTATGCATGCTGATGATAATATTAGTAATATGTTCTTAATATGTCTAAGGGAGGGGATGACAGCATTGGATAACAGGTCCAAGGGAAAGGTAAACAACTTTAGTTTTGTCATAAGTGTAGAAATGTGTTGAGACAATGAATAATATAAATGTTGGAGGGATGACATGCACATGAGACCTTAGAGGAAAAGAATATGATATTGTTGGTGTTCAATAACAGTGTAAAAAGATGAACTACTGTTTAAAAAAAAAGGTATCCTAAGAATAAGACAATAAGAAAGGGCAATCACTATTGTGATATGATGTTGGACATAGTGAGATGTACTCTTAAACTGCACCAAAAAATGAATGGTAATTCTGTGTTTTTTCAAAGTCATTCAGAATCAGTCCTGAAGAAGGTGTACTAGCAGAAAACCGAAACGCCGCGTCGACTTTTTTGATTCTTTGTGTTTTTAATGTAATTTTTAATAAAATGTATAACATGTTGTTTTTAAGATTGTGATAATGGATAATGAAGTAATTTTGTACAAAAATAAATCTAAACAGAGTTTTACCAAGCATGTATTGTGAGGATCATCTCTTTTTTAATCAGTAAATACTGCAGTATTTTATGATAACTCATTATTGCCCAATGCTAAGAGACTGTTATAACTTGAACACACCACTTTGTACCTTTGCCTTTCCCGCCCAATTGATGGCATGCTGTCCTTTAGATAATAGGTTTACCCCTAGGAATACTTATTGAAATTGGACATACCCTTACTTTGTCCATTCTTTTGGGACTTCTTTCTAATTCATGTGTGGTCCATGTTTCTTGGAACATTACAACATCTTGGTCAGATACCATACGCAGCCAATTCTCGTCGCCTAGCCTTGACTCTAGACCTGCTACGTTCCAACTCAAGATGTGCAAGTCAGTATCAGCTTTACTCTTATTCGGGATTGGCACAATGTTGGGCATATCAGTAAGACCTATTGGTACAGGTCCTGTATCATTCCCTACCTGTTGTTGAAAATTAATTGGTGCCGGTATTTGGATATTCTTTAATTCCCGGACATCCAAGTGCTCCAACTGGGTAGCTAGTGTAGTGCCTGTTGTATTCTCTGTTGTGTTCCCCATGCATTCAAAGGCACCAACCAACCTAGGTGGTTGTCAATCTTGGGAATCTAGGTTGGAAAGGGCCTGAAACCTGTTACTACCTAAAGGAGACATGTGAGTATTGGTGGCAAAGGTGTTTTGGAGTTTGTAGAAGTAGCCCAACGGTAATGCGCTAATGCTGGTATTTAGCGTTACTAATTGCTCTTGAATACTGAATAATCGGAGGACCATTTGAGGTTTGCGAAAGTTAATGGCAATGCAATCACTGCTAATATTTTTGGGCGAATGGCCAACCCACCCTACTCGTCTAACCATGAGGATTTCATTCACGTGTGAAGCATGGAATCTTTTATGTTTTACCAACCAGTCAACAGATTTGTTGTGTAAATCTGCCCAAGGCTCCCTCCGATCCCCAGTGAGATAAGGGACGCCAGCTAACACCAGCACATATGGGCAGGAATTTGGGGGTAAACTCAGAACATCTTCATTTGGTCTCGTACAATTAGTTTTAATGTGGTAAGTAGCAGTTACACCCCTGTTTAAGTTAGTTGCCTTGAGACCGGAAATATTGCCAGGTGACGGATGCCTAAGATGACTATCATTGCCTGAGTTAGTATTATTGACATCAGGATCTCGGAGTGTATTTTGTATCATCCTTGGGTCAGGGTAGGACTGTGGAACAGGAGGGTTAATATGATCCCCACATGCACTACATAAATTGATTACTGTAGAATCCTTATGCGAAACAGATCTTGGAGGTGACATATCAAGCCTAAGATTTATAGGTGTTGGTACTTATGAAATTCCCCAACTCCATTATCAGTGGAGCAATACTCTCTGGTACCACTAAGGTTGTCCATTTTAGAGTCAATCCTTTGAAGCCTTACCCAGAGTTGGTTGAAGTTCTTATTAATCGCCTCTTTAAGTTGAGATAAAGCAGAGTCCAGGATTTTCTCTACAACATTTACAAGCATGGTTTCCACAATAGTGTTTGTATCACTTATGATCACATGTTGATTTGGGATTATGTCAGTCTGCGTGCCCCTAGAGTCAAAATTAACATTAACATTAGGAGGGGTAACTGCAGAATTGGTTGGAGGACTGCTAGTGGCAGGGCGCTTAGCTGTTGTGATTTCCTGAGTGCACCCTGCTCGCTTCCGTTTGTTAA
Source organism: Lissotriton vulgaris (assembly GCF_964263255.1). Classification (NCBI taxonomy): domain Eukaryota; kingdom Metazoa; phylum Chordata; class Amphibia; order Caudata; family Salamandridae; genus Lissotriton; species Lissotriton vulgaris. The sequence goes on along the minus strand of NC_141693.1, from coordinate 611,256,979 downwards.
CTGATATTTTCGCCTTGACACTCCCACTGGATTTTGCCACCTGCGCCCTAGTGTTAATACGGGGCGCTGCTGTAACAGTCATAACTGATATATCCTGAGTAGAAGAAACAACCTCTAATGCTTCTGGGTGGCTCACAGTGGCGTACCCTTGGGATGCCTGGGGTGTGCAGGCTGGGTTCAAATCGTGCAATGGCAAACAAGATTGTAACAATGCTGGATCCTGGGACAAGCGGTGTTCAGTAATCTGGATTTCATGAGTCAACAGGGATTCTGCCCTCAGAAGGAAGGCGCCTAAGGTTCCCACAACTCCTTTCTTCCTATTCATGTTAAGATAGTAAATACACCGACCCAATCCCCAGGAAGAAGGTGCAGAACGGGCAAGAAGAAGTTAATTACAGGTCACTAAATAATATGCCCTTTCACAGTACCTTAATGTTCCTTAGGGTGAATAGCAGGTGTAAGGTTGGCGTTCTAGCTTATACGGTTGTTCGCAGCCAATGAACAATCAGGGACCTCTTCTATTTTTACTCTCTGTTTCTGCCCTCATTCGTCCACTACCCGGTACCGAGTGAGAAGTCGAGAGGCTGTTCTTCGGCCACGAACCTACTTTAGGTAAGACCCACATAGTTCTTTCACGTTTTTAGTTGTCTGGTGACTTGGGCGTTCACCAGGCCCGAGTGTTACGCTTTATGAGGTTTTTCACTACACCGCGTAACATAGGCTAATATAGCTTGTTTTTTGTTTACAGAGTGCACAATCTGAACCCGGATGTGCGTGCTTTAAAGATACGACCTAGAAGAATCGCCCTCGATTTAAAGTTGTTCTATGCGTTCTGGCACAAGTTAGTAGTTTTACTCTTTTGGGGTGATATCTTCTGCTCACTATTTCTGATACAATGAGTTGCAGCTACAATAGCGCATTTCCCCTTTTCTATTCCTTCACAGAACCGTTTTTGATCACAATTTTAAGTATCAGCTACGATTTGTGTTCAACTTTCCTCATACTGGTGAGCACCGCTTCGTTTTGTAAGCACAGTGAAACTCTTGTACGCCCCAATAGTCACAACGATTCACCAGACTCTGTGTCCCATTATACTTTGTCGCAGGTTCCTTATTACCATATCTGCCTTATGTGAAGCCCGGCCGGGTTGGAATTGTCACCAGCCTTTTGGTGAGATTCTCAGTCACCTTGCTTTCATTTTCCCACTTTACACTACTTTCCATCTTTCTCCATACCTGTGAACTGATCCACTCCATTAGTTTTGGCTCTGCATTTATTTTTAACTCCACCTTAGAATTCTATGATTATTTTTCACGCGTAACAAGTAATACATAGGCTTACTAATCACACTTAACAACACCATCTTTGTTGAGAACACTATAACATCATTCGCTTTGATTTTCGTCCCTTTTTCGAATGGAATACCTTAACTCCCCTTTCTAAGGAGATCACTCCATTTCTCATGCGTATTTGGCATGCTTTCACTTTTGGCAGTTTGGGTTTCCACGTGTGCGCCAATCACCTTAACAAGTGACACACAGGGCTCATGTTGTAAAGCTCCTATTACAATACATTCACTCATGTACTTTTATTGTATTCATCCCCAGCCCTGAAGAAGTCGCGGAGCATTACTCAATTAAGCGACGAAACACGATAAAAAGAATGTACCGGAATGAACTTTGAATTTGAATCTCCGCAAGACTTTTTTCCTTCCATCCGAATGAGACTTTTTGTGTTCTTCAACTAGTTGTTCACATGAACTTGACTTTCTCCTATGTGTGCTTAGGCATTTTGTTGTTGTTAGCAGGTGTCAGGGGGGTTGTCCGGCCCGGCCTCCTCTGGTCTCCGAACGGGCACGGGACTGGCCCGCCCTTGGCTCAGGCTTTGCCCGGGCAGCGCCCGGGAACGCCTGGGCGCGTCCCACGCTGAGGGAGGGCCAGGCCGATTAAGAGGGCCTCTGGCACCCTCCGGCAGCGTCACGAGCCCTGCGCCTCGCAGGGCCCTTAGGTAATGTAGGCGAGCCGAGCCGTACCCCTCACGGCTGCTCAGGCGGCGCGGCAGTGGCGTGGCAGGAGCTCTCACTGAGGTAGGTGCAGATAAGCAAATAATTACTAATAAACGCGGGCCGTTCCCCTCACAGCAGAATCTGTCTCCGTCTGTGGTGAGTCCCATGCTGCAGGAGGGCCGGGCCGATTGAGAGGGCCTCTGGCGCCCTCCGGCAGCGTCACAAGCCCTGCGCCTCGCAGGGCCCCCTGGGTAATGTAGGCGAGCCGAGCCGTTCCCCTCACAGCTGCTGGGATCTCTCACTGAGGTAGGTGCAGATAAGTAGATAATCACTAATAAACGCTGGCCGTTCCCCTCACAGCAGAATCTGTCTCCGTCTGTGGTGAGTCCCATGCTGCAGGATGGCCGGGCCGATTGAGAGGGCCTCTGGCGCCCTCCGACAGCGTCACAAGCCCTGCGCCTTGCAGGGCCCCCTGGGTAATGTAGGCGAGCCGAGCTGTTCCCCCTCACAGCTGCTCTGGCAGCGTGGAATTGGCGTGGCAGGAGCTCTCACTGAGGTAGGTGCAGATAAGCACTAATAAACCCTGCCAGTTCTCTTCACGGCAGAATCTGTCTCCATCTGTGGCGCGTACCTGCAGAAACAAATATTTGTTTAGTTTACTGGCCAGTTGTGTGGCGCCTACGTGAGAGTCTGTATGCCAGCATGATATGGGCATGCACCCATACTCCCAGGAGTGGAATTTGAGGGGCATAAAAGGCGCTATGCTGCACACTGGAGTTAATCAGAAATAAGACACATCAGTGAGATGTCTCAGCCTTTGAGTGTATGACAGGCTGCAAGATGAGTAAGGCACGGCCACGAGAAATGGGGGTCACATTTGGCAACCAACACTGACAATGAGTGGGATTATTCCTAATGTGTTGTAGACCCTGGTGCCACTGTTTGCAAAATGCACTTCCCTATTCTGAGTCATGTAATCCTTTGGCCTGTGATCACGATGGCATGGCATGATGGTGCATAGACCAGTGACACCAGCTAGTAATGCATTGTCATTTCATACATGTAGATCCGGCTTGTTTCCCATGTTTTTTTAATTGATGGATCCTCCAATGAATGTACTATTGTATTGTATTGTAATTGTATTTATATAACGCTTACTACCCCTGACGAGGCACTGAATTGCTTTTCGGCGAGTAGCACTCTACTCTGGAACACAAAAAGGATTAGTGGTGGATTAGTATAGTGAAATTTGGGTTAATTTGAGCGGTGGTCGTGCGAGTCTGTTAGTTGGATTGAACACGATAATGGGGGGATAGAAGAGGGAAGAGTCTAGAAAGTGTTTATAGGGAGATGATAACCATGGGGCAGAGAAGGAGGGTGTATGTATTGTATTGTGTTGTAATTGCAGTTATATAACGCTTACTATCCCTGATGAGGCCTTGAAGCACTCTTCGGCGAGTAGCACGCTACTCCGGGACCCAAAAAGGATTGGTGGTGGATTAGTACAGTGAAAATTGAGTTCATTTGAGCGGTGGACATGTGAGTCTGTTAATGGGATTGAAAAGGAGAATGGGTAATAGAAGAGGGAAGAGTCTAGAAAGTATTTACCATCATACTTCGGAGCTCTCGACTTTGAGTGAGCTACCCAAGCCAGAACTTGTAGTTTTACACATTATACATACAGGCATTGAATTGCTCAAAGGGAAATGAAAAAAGGCGAGCTTCTCTCATAGGATAGTGATGCGAAATGGTGTTGTTATCAGCAACATACACCCTGAACAGGAAAGTACTCCTGTAAACATATATTTACTTTACTCAGTGGTCCGTGCTGGGAGGCTGTACACCACCTGGGGGCCACCACTGGTACCTTGGCACCAGCAGGCTCCATCTTTGGCCTAGGAAGAGTTTGGTGGGCAGGGATGCGGAACCGGAATGGTGCAATACTCTGCAGCTACAGCTCTTTCCCTCTCTCTCTGACTCTCCCTTGTAACTCTCATTCTTCAGGAGAAATCTTTATTATAACCATTTAGTTTATTGCAGGTCATGATGGCACATTTTCGCCATTTTACTTTATCCCCAAAAATTAGAAAAACAAAATGTTTCAAGAAAAAGGTACTAGAAACCACATTCAAAATCTCTCTCCAAGGGTAAATAAGAAAAAAAGGGGAGGTAAAATAGGAGGGCAATGTATTCAAGTAGGCTGCAGCCCACAGAAACTGGTCCCTTCATGGAAGGGTATCCCATCAAATGTAATCCCATCATGCCTGCCAGAACAGTTACGTCAGATATGTTTCCAAGCTACTGGTAAAGTGATCCTGTAAAAAATGAGCTCTGCCTTTCTGCTCTTGTCTTCATCTTTGGAAACATCCTAAGCATTTGTTTAGGGACACAGTATCATCTTTATGTGAAGTGCCCTTTCTAGCGGAAAAAAGGCTCAATAGACCATTATGTCTTTATTATTAGTGTTCCCAATTCCCATCATCCAGATGTCTGTCCTTTCTGTCAAAGATGGAGGATATTAGAAAATGGAGAAAATACAACTTTATGGCCTAAAGTAGGACCTGTGCAGGTCTCTAGAAAAGTAATCTGGAAGATTGGATGCAAGTCGAAGAACAATTAAGCTAAGAAGCACTGTATTGTAATTAGCTAAACTGTTGCGTTCTTTGCTCCAAAAATATTTGCTTGCAAGTTAAGGCATTTGGCCCTCTGTCTCTTGGATGTATGTCAGAATTACGAATGCCATTACAACAAAGCACTTAACAATGCAATTTTTACAACGAAAATACCATTAAAATAAAAGTCTTTTTCAACGATTTCCTTTACCGCAGATATGCAAAAGATGCCCCCACCATGAAACTGCAAGTATTCAACAAGTAAGCATAACTCTCTCTCTGTCTCTCTCTCTCTCTCAATATATATATATATATATATATATATATATATATATATACATATATATATATATATATATATTACCTACTGGCGGTCGCCAGTAGGTAGTTATAGTTAGGATTTTTTTCAATGTTAAATCTCAAAATTCTATTTGGAATAACTTTGGCGCCGGTTAACGAATCTGCCTCAAAATTTTCTCAAAATGGCCTCGCGGCGGTCCGGTCCTTCCCTGAAAGTTTGGGGGGGATTCGTCAAGCGGGGGCCGAGATAAAAGGGGGGTCCCAAAACGCGTTTTCCCCATGTTAATTTCCATAGGGCGGTCGATTTCACTTTTAGCCCGAACGGCTGAATGGATTTCCACCAAACTTGGCAAAATTGTAGGGACTGGTAGCCCGATGTGCCTTTGTTATGTCTCAAGATATGTGCTCCAGTGGATTTTGAGTAATTAAGGTTCAAAAAAATATATATATCTACAGCCGCGCACTGGTACGTGCACCGGTACGCGCACCGGGCACGCCACGCGAGGTGCGCACGGAAAGCTGATTGGCTCTCGGGTGTCTGTAAACATTCGAAACAGTCTGGAGCGGCCGCCATCTTGTGTCTCGGTAGGATCGAGACACGAGAGGTGGGCAAAACAAAGAGGGAAATGACCATAAGGGGGCAGGGTAGACCCCCCCTTGACCCCCTAGGTTTGATGTGGGGGCTATAAAAGGGCCCCGCGTGGCATTTAAAATATTTTTTTTTTTCGTTTTGCGCAGGGGAAGCGCCCGGTACGCGCACCGGGGAGCGGCCCTGGTAGCGTACTATAAGGGAAAAAGATGACAGAGTTTATAAAAAAAGAAGCCTTTATTTAGAAATTGGAGGTAGTTCTAAAAAGAACTTTTTTTTTTCTTCTTTTTATTGTTTTATATTTTTTTTGTGTTTTTTAAACATTTTGTACTTTTTTTGGCTTTTCAAAACAGTTTTATATTTTTTTTGTATTTTTTTAGGGGGAGAAACAAAAAAAGGGAATTGAAACTGGCTCAACTGGAGCAAAAAAACAAAAAAAAACAAAAATTACTTCTTTTAGGGGCACTTGTGATTATCACCTGCAAGGACGATGAGCTTTACGCTTTTTTCACCATAGGCGATAAGCTTGCCACATGCAGAACAAGTGATTTTAAAATCAGCAAATCTTGGCTGAATACAAGGCATCATCTCTGATGTTTCTGGTCCCGATGAAGTGGGTTGGTTTCTTTGGGAGGTGGTCCTTGACGACTGGGGGAGGTTACTGGCCAGTTCCCTGAACTCTGCACGAGAGTAGTTGTTTGGGTGCTTTTGGGTCATATGACGAATCATGGTATAGTTACCAAATGAATATTTTTTGTTTGGGTTGCCCCGTGAAAGTTCTTCATTGCAGATTAGGCAAGTTACCTTGGCCGCATTCCCTTTTTTCTTGCCCTCTGGGATTGAAAAAAACTCCCATACAATGTGTGGCTTGGGTTTGTATGGGGTATTTTCTTCAGGCAGCCATCTTCTCCTCCCCTCCTCCTCTTCCTCCTCCTCCTCTTCTTGACCACCAATATAATCTGGAGCTGGTCCTGTTGGTGGTGGTGGTGGTGGTGGTGGGGCAGATGCACCAGCTGCTGCTGCTACTGAAGCCATTATTGAGATCAAAAAGGTACAGAGATGTACAAACAGGTCTTCCTCAGTCAAAGGACAAAGTCAGAATAAGGAAAAAAGGTGGGGTCTTTCATCATTTTGAAAAAAAACTGTCCTGAACCAATGAGAAGTGTTATTTTCAGGTCACAAGACCAGGGGCTTCATCATTATGAAACTAAAACTGTTATGAACCAATGAAAAGTGTTATTTTCAGGTCACATGACCCGACGTGCTTACGCTACGCGCCCCCGGGCGCGCCCGGGGGCGCTCCGGGTCGCGTAGCGTAAGCGCGTCAGATGTTTACGTTGCGCGATCGTATTCGCTCGAGTACTTCCGGGTGCGCTTACGCCGTGCGTATCACGCGGACGCGGCTACGCGATACGTCATGATCATGTTTTCGTTCGTGATATTGGCGCTTACGGGACGCTCCCCGGAGCGCGCCCGGGGGCGCTTTATAAAACTACGCTTTTCGGGGCGCTCCCCGGGAAGCGCACCGGGAGCGCTCCAAAGCAAAAAAAAAATAAAGAATTGGGAAAAATTGTAGGGACTGGTAGCCCTATTCTTAAGTGGTTTTTACGAAAATTAACTTTGATAAAATATATATTGTGCTACATTGGGCTATATATATGCCAAAATGTAGCCCAAATGTAGCCCAATGTAGCCCAATGTAGCCCAAAGATGGCCACCAGAGACCAAAAAATCCAAATGTAGCCCAAATATCAGCTAGATGTAGCCCAACTGTAGCCCAATGACAGAATGTACCAGCGTGTTCTAAAGAACAACTAGAGTGCTAACAGTCTTATTTATAAAGTGAGACTTATAGTTAGGAATTAGAATTTAAAAAACGTTTGAAATTCACTGAAAAAAACATAGGTTTCACACCAGTTATAGTTAGGAATTAGCATTTAAAAAACCAATGAAATTCACTGAAAAAACCATAGGTTTCACACCAGTTATAGTTAGGAATTAGCATTTAAAAAACTTATTAAATTCACTAAAAAACCATAGGTTTCACATCAGTTATAGTTAGCTGGAAATTTTACTGACATAAAACCAATGAAATTCCACGTTATAGTTAGTTGGACTCACTATAACTTGCACGCCTGCAATGCACTGCTGATGACGTCACATATTACATCACTCATGACATGGTCAGTGACATCACTCATGACATCACTGATGACACCATCCTTGTGGCAGACTGATAGACCTCCTTTCAGTGTAATGTAACCATTGAAACACATATTCAAACAATAGAAACTAACATTTTCAAAAAAAATGGAGATACCCATACCAGTTACAAAAACCAATTCAGTAATTCCACCATCTATATACACATCCACTCATACACCAACAGTTTTATATAGTCACTCATACATATTCTCACTCATCATATATAGTGAAACACATATACATCCTGTTACACACCGACAGTCTTACAAAAGTTACTCACACACATACTCACACATGCAAATAAACTATTGAACATCCATTTATTTGCATATACAGCTATACATACATTAGCACATTACTTCTAAGGAAACTTACACATACTTACTCTCTTAAACAATCACTTATAGAAACACATACTTATTTAAAAAGGAACTCTTTCAATCTCTCACTCTCACATATACTGACTTATATACATCAATGCTCATATATACAAGATTAAAACATATGTAAATACTCATAAAGACACTAGTGAGACAGGCATTCACTCACTAACACACACATATACACACTCATCCACCCATACAGTCCTGCACATATGCTGTCTTCAAAAAACATACAAACAGTGAGTCAGTCACCAACCCATGCAGCCACTTATACACAAAGTGAAACACTGATACATATATTTAAAAATATAAAAATTACTCGTTAATATATGTATTCATTAAGATACACTTAATAAGGCAGTTAACCAATCAATTCTTTAAAAAAAAAACATCCATTTACACACTTATTTAACCATTTACTCTTCCATCGTCCTTTACAAATACAAATATAAAACATATTTATTTTTCATAAAGACACACATTCACTGGATGGTGTCATCAGTGATGTCATGAGTGATGTCACTGACCATGTCATGAGTGATGTAATATGTGACGTCATCAGCAGTGCATTGCAGGCGCGCAAGTTATAGTGAGTCCAACTAACTATAACGTGGAATTTCATTGGTTTTATGTCAGTAAAATTTCCAGCTAACTATAACTGATGTGAAACCTATGGTTTTTTTTACTGAATTTAATAGGTTTTTTAAATGCTAATTCCTAACTATAACTGGTGTGAAACCTATGGTTTTTTCAGTGAATTTTATTGGTTTTTTAAATGCTAATTCCTAACTATAACTGGTGTGAAACCTATGTTTTTTTCAGTGAATATATATATATATTCACTGAAAAAACCATAGGTTATAGACCATATATAGTTAGGAATTAGCATTTACAAAACCTTAATTTACTCGCACAAAACCATAGAAATTCGCATATATAGTTAGTTGCTATAACTATATATCGCGCACCCGCAATCCACTGCTGATGATGTCACATATTACATCATTCATGACATGGTCAGTGACATCACTGATGACATCACTGATGACATCAACCAGTGTTTGTATGTTTGTGTAAAGTTAAAATATGTCTTACATATTGAAGAATGAGTGGATGTATAAGTGTCTGGATGAAGGGTTTAGTAGGTGCATGACTGACTGTATGAGAGAGTGATTAAATGTGTTTCACTGAGTGCATGGGTTAGTGACTAAACTGTCATAATTTGTGCATCATTATGTCTGTTGTTCTGTAAACTGCTGCATGTGTTAATCAGTAGCTATATGAGTAACTATATGGGTTATTGATTGGTTGCCCAAGTATTTGTATGGGAGACTGAGTATGTGTGTGGGTGGCTGGGAGGTGTATGACTCTGTGCATAGATGTGTGAGCAGTTGATTCACTAGATGTATGGGTTCAAACGTGCATGTGGAAACAGCTGTATGGGCAGTTGACTGTGTGCATGAGTGTATTGGTGAGTGAATGGATATCTCAGTGCTACATGTCAAAGTAAGTACATATGTAAAACACAGTACATGTGAGAGTTGACATATATAAATAACTGAGCATAAGAGCCAGTGAATGTGAGAGTGGCTTTATGAATCATTGTGAACTTGTATCAGAGATTGTATAAGAGAGTAAATATGTGTTAGAATATGTTTGAATTAGTAAGGTGTGTATAACTGTATAGTTGAGGAAATGGAGGAGTGATTGATTCTTTTCATGACTGACTAGATATGTGAGTAACTCCATGGATGAGTGACAATCTGTGAGTGTCTGTTTACACTGATTGTATCTAAGGTTATATTAGAGTCTGAAGAGGTTCATCGTATTATCACATGAATGATATTATCAGTGATGTGATCAGTAATGTCAAATGAGATGTCATCAGTGATGTCATCAGTGATGTCATCAGTGATGTCACTGACCATGTCATGAATGATGTAATATGTGACATCATCAGCAGTGGATTGCGGGTGTGCGATATATAGTTATTGCAACTAACTATATATGCGAATTTCTATGGTTTTGTGCGAGTAAATTAAGGTTTTGTAAATGCTAATTCCTAACTATATATGGTCTATAACCTATGGTTTTTTCAGTGAATTTCAATGGTTTTTTAATAGCAAATATCAAAAGCTGTAAAATGTCAAGTACGTGGTAGGTAAAAACATTTTCGTATTTATGCACGCTGATGTGCTTTGAACGCTGCCACCCCTTCTCTTTTCTTTAAGGAGTATTCTCTCTTTGCAGATAGTGAAGGGTAGGGAACGTAAGCCTTTGCCCCCATTGTAACCCGTCGTGCCTGCTTCCCTCTACATTTGATTGATTGTTATCGAAGCATTTACTGTTTCAGAATTGGGTGCTCTCATGCTGACGCCAGCTTCAATCTGAAACATCCAGAAACACTGTAGACTACCAATTCAATCAGTTCCGGTGGAGCCCCAACGTGACCCGGTAGAGAAGAACTTGCCCTCCCCTCTTTGACTGATTGTTCTTGTTGCCTGTCCCTTCTGTTGTCATTTAACAGAACTTTTTGGACTGCTGAAAGGGGTTGTATTCCGACCGCTGGTTGGTGGAGACATTTTGACTATATTCTGGACCTGCGTTGTCGCGTAATGCGTCATATGACGCGCCGCGTTAGCGCACCCGGAAGTGCTCCGGTGTGCAAGGCGCAGCTTCCTGGAAAAGATCCAGAGCGCGGCGCGCAGCGCGTAACGTAAGCATAACAGGTCATGTGACTTGTTAATAAAACTTTTCATTGGTTCATTTTACTTTTGGTTTCCTAATGATGGAAGGCTTGATCATATGACCTAAAAATATCACTTTTCATTGGATTAAAACATTTTTTTTTCCCAAACGATGAAAGCCCCACCTTGTTTCTAGATGTTTCAGACTAAAGCTGGCGTCAGCCTGAGAGCACCACCATCTCGTGGCTCCGTCGTGGTCATTCCGCGAGCAATCATGGCAGCCGCTCCCCACCGGAAGCCTGCAGGAGTCGGGAGCCCCCAAGACTTTTGTAAAATCTTCAAGGCTCAGGGGACGTCCGAGTTCCAAGGTGTCCCAGGGCCATGTTAGTGGACCAGGCCCAAATCCGAAGAGCCGTCCGCCATTTTAAGACTCCTGTGGCAGCCGCCTATCGCTGCACCGCAAGAGTGGGAGCAACTCAACTACATGGTGAGCGAGACGCTGTAGCCGCAAGAGCGGGCGGTAAACAGCTGAATGGCGGATGAGGCACAGTGTAGCAAAAGCGGGCGGAATGGCAACTGAAACGGTAAAGGGGCGCCCCACTACAGCAGACGAGCCTCCACCTGGGGAGGCCCGTTCACGCCGCCTCCCCCCCCCCCCCCCCCCCCCGGGCGCCCCACACCGTTTTTCGGAGCAGCATTGTAGGATACCAAAACCAGTGCGGCAACTTACTGGACATCACCTGGGTGCCGTCCAGATCACAGCGCGTTCTGCTGCCTTGGGACTATTCGCACAACAGACCGCTACTGACGAGGCACAGTGCAGCTAAAGCGGGCAAGTACCATGAGTGACGTTAATTCGATCTTTCAATAGTACAGTAATCAATAACACATCAGAACTTAATATCAATAGGGATGTCAAAATGTTCAATCAATTCTCGTCCCTGCTCGCCATGTGCTTCAAAACTGCATACGTATCTCGTGATATCAAGGTTGGGCAACCAGTACACAACAAGGAGTTACGAGTCCCATTTATACCGGCTCCATTTTGGGCGCGGCCGGGCAGGTCCAGGCTATAGTCAAACATAACAAATGAGGCTGACGTCTCTGAAGCAGTTGACGCACAGCAGGACATAGCAAATAAACATGAAGTCTCTGAAGCTGTTAACTCACTGCAGGACAAAACAAGTGAACCTGAAACCTCTGGAATAATTGTCGCTCAGAAGAACAACACACAAAACTCTGTAGTGTCTGAGGAAAGTAAAACAGAAGGGCACTGTAGTTTCAGACACACTTAACACTAATGACTTAACAAAGATATCGTCTGTCTATGAAGCAGCTGTCATGTTCACAGAATTGACAAAGAAGTGTGCAGACACCAATGCTATTAAGAAACACAAGGAAATCCCTAACGCATCAGCATTCTCGGAAGAGGTTGACACAGATGACATCTTAAGGAACAAAGAAAGACAAATTAAGGATGAGGAAGTTGTCACTTTAGTTTTTTCATGGCGTTTAAAGAAGGGATGGTTCTTCACCTGGGTGCCGTCCACAACTCAGCACGTTGTGCTGCCTTGGAACTATTCGCACAACAGACCGCTACTGACCATTGTTGCTTCTGTTTTAATAAAAAAATGTTAAGGTGTTTACTGTTTTTGTTGCGATGTATATATTTATAAGTTATTAAAGTGTTATAAACCTACTACTTTGTTGGAGTGCTATATATTTTTAATGTGACACATAATTGTGAAGACTTTGATGTACAAAAAGGCATCCCTGGAATCTTCCGCTTCAGGCTCGGACCCACACACCCTCACAGTGAGAATCCCCTCCCCAAGCACAATACAGGATGGTTATCAGATAGTAGGAACGCGTGTGGTGTGACGGATCTCATCGGGTGGGGGCCTTGATCTACTTAACTCCTTTGAAGAGGGGTGATTCTCTACAGCTGGGGCCATAAACTACATCTGCAGGGCTAGGTGATAGCCTGGGACCGGCCTGGACAATCGGACACAGAGGAAGAGGAGTGTCAGAGGGTAAGGTAGTGAATAGGGTGAAAGGCAGGTGTCGGGCGGGCACAGGGTGTGATTCTCAGAGAAGAACAGCGCAGATGGGAGGAGGTTTCTAGCCCATACATGAGAAAGAGAGCGGGAGTGACCAGTGCGTGGGGGAGATGCTTGCGAGGGTGCAGACAGTGGGTCTGGTCAAGGCATCTAAAATGGCTGCTGTGCTCGACAAAAGTGTGGCATTGCAAAAAAGGCAAGATGGCGCAAACAATGTTTATCAATAATGATTTATTTATAACAAATAAAATATTTACTCGCAGTGACAAAATGGCGGTCAACACTTCCTGATTTCCATCGAATCGAACGTTAACAGACGTCACGCAGCAAAAAAAAAAAACGCTCACGCACAGCCGCTGGAAGACATGTATCAACATATATGAGCCTCCTCAGCCACCCTCAGAAAACAAAAGGGGTCAGGATACGTCTCCCGTACCCCCTTATACCTAGTAATTTAATTAAATCGAAACACAAAATGGCGAATTCACGTTTCGCTACCAGTTTGCGAACCGAGAAGCGCTTCTACCGCGAAAAATCAATTTTTTTTTATTTGCCCCACGGGACCCTTTAATAACCCCAACATCATTCCTAGGGGGTCAAGAGGGGTCTACCTAGCCCCCTTTCATTAAATTCCCCCTTCGTTTTTCTCCTCCTCTTGTCTCTTGATCCTACCAACAGACAAGATGGCGGCCGCACCGGACTGTTTAGAATGTTGACAGACACCGGACAGCCAATCAGCTTCGCTACGCAAAGCTCCATTACGCGAAAAGTACGCGATCTGGAGCGCTATCTGGGACGCTGTCACAGATATATCTGTTTTTTAAAACGTTAATTTCTCAAAATCCACTGGAGCACATATATTGAGACCCAGCAAAGGCACATCGGACTAACAGTCCCTATAATTTTGCCAAGTTTCGTGCAAATCCATTCAGCCGTTAGTTTGCGAACCGAGAAGCGCTTCTACCGTGAAAAATCAAATTTTTTTACTTTTCCCCACGGGACCCTTTAATAACCCCAACATCATTCCTAGGGGGTCAAGAGGGGTCTACCTTGCCCCCTTTCATTAAATTCCCCCTTCGTTTTTCACCTCTTCTTGTCTCTCGATCCTACCGAGTGACAAGATGGCGGCCGCTCCGGACTGTTTAGAATGTTGACAGACACCGGAGAGCCAATCAGCATCGCTTCGCAAAGCTCCGTGACGCGAAAAGTACGCGATCTGGAGCGCTATCTGGGACGCTGTCACAGATATATAAATTTTTTAAAACGTTAATTTCTCAAAATCCACTGGAGCACATATATTGAGACCCAGCAAAGGCACATCGGGCTAACAGTCCCTACAATTTTGCCAAGTTTTGTGCAAATCCATTCAGCCGTTCGAGCTAAAAGTGAGGCCAAACGCCCTATGGAAATTAACATGGGAAAAACGTGTTTTGGGACCCCCCTTTTTTCTCGGCCCCCCCTTGAGGAACCCCCCCCAAATTTTCAGGGGCTGCTCAGAAACAAAATGTGCCATTTTCCTGAAAATTTCAGCCGATTCCGTCCACAAACGCCAACGTTATTAGACATAGAATTTTCAAAAGTCCCATAGAGAAAAAATCCTAACTATATATACCTACTGGCGATAGCCAGTAGGTAATATGTATATATATATATATATATATATATATATATATATATTACCTACTGGCGGTCGCCAGTAGGTATATATAGTTAGGATTTTTTCCCTATGGGATTTCTGAAAATTCTATGCCTAATAACTTTTGCGTTTGTGGACGGAATTGGCTGAAATTTTCAGGAAAATGGCACATTTTGTTTCTGAGCAGCCCTTGAAAATTTGGGGGGGTTTTGTGGAGGGGGGGCCGAGAAAAAAGGGGGGTCCCAAAACGCCTTTTTCCCATGTTAATTTCCATAGGGCGGTTGGACTCACTTTTAGCCCGAACGGCTGAATGGATTTTCACGAAACTTGGCAAAATTGTAGGGACTGTTAGCCCGATGTGCCTTTGCTAGGTCTCAATATATGTGCTTCAGTGGATTTTGAGAAATTAACGTTTAAATCAAGATATATATCTGTAACAGCGCTCCGGGCAGCGATCCGGTTAGCGAACCTTTCGCGTATCGGAACTTTGCGATGCGAAGCTGATTGGCCCTCCGGTGTCTGTCAACATTCTAAACAGTCCGGAGCGGCCGCCATCTTGTCTCTCGGTAGGATCGAGAGACAAGAGGAGGCCAAAACAAAGGGGGAAATTACCATAAGGGGGCATAGTAGATCCTCGTTGACCCCCTAGGTTTTATGTGGAGGTTTTAAAAGGGCCTAGGAGGGTCCAAAAAAAAAAAAAAAAATTTTTTTTTTGCGTGGTAAGCGCCAAGTTCGCGAACCGGAAAGCGTTCTGGGCAGCGAACTTTATGGATAAAAGAATGAAAGACTTTTCTAATACTGTATGTTAATTGTTTGTTGTTTTTCTTGTTTTTTTTGTTTTCTTTTTTTTAAAGTGTTTTTTTTATTTTGATTCTTTTTCATAATTTATTAAACTTTCTAACATTTCAGTGTCTGAAATGTCATTATTTTCTTGAAATATTGTTTGCAATCTGTGAGGTTGCAAAATGTCCTCATTTGCAAGGAGGACATCTACTGCTTGGACACATTGCAGCAGTTCATTATCCAAGCTTTCATCCATAAATTCCATGTCAATTTGTTCAATTAATTCCTGGCTGCTCTCTTGCAGGTCCATCTCAAAAGAAACTTGCTGCTCGCCTTCCATTTTGCCTGAAATTTGGATTAAAAAAATATATATTAGTAGAGATAGGGCACTGTTGGGATTAATTTTAGATAGGCAGATTTTATCAGTGAATTTATCTTTTGGCAGTGTATAGTATGAGAGTGGAAATAGGACTATAAAAAAGTGTATGTGATTTAACCAAGACAAGCCTTACTCCATTCATAACTATAACAGAGAAGTCTATCTAAATACATTACTACTACAGAGGGATAGTGTATATCTAGCAGACAAAGTCTACTATATTAAGTTATAGTGCACAATATATTAAATTATAACTTACCTTCACAAAGAAGTTGAAGTTTTTTGAAGCTATTGAAATAGGAGGTACAACAAGAAGTAGTAGTCAAAATGGCTGTGTTTCCTTCTCTCCCTTTATATATATACAGGTATATAACCAATCAAATGTCAGGTAATAAAAGTAGAAAATGAAAGTAACATTTTCATTGGTTGTCAATTCCAACAATTGAGATGTGTTTTGTGAAGTAATTTACCTCACGGTACTTGGAGAGGTCTACAGGCTAAATGGCTAAATGAAATTTCAATGAAATTTGTGAGAATGGAAGGGATTGTTATGTAGTATGAGCTAATCTATATTTGGTGAGAGTGTCTCTAGTCGTTTTTCTGTAAATTACTTTCCCACCTTTTTTTTTGGACCGCTTTCCGGGAAGCGGCCCGGTTAGCGAACCTTAAGCGTCACGGGAGTCCACCATTTTGTGTTTCGGTCGCATTAAGATACAAGATGGAGGGCAAATAATGTTTAGAATGGGTAGAAGGGGTCATGGTAGACTTATCTTGACCCTCTAGGTTTTCTGAGGGTGGCTGAGGAGGCTTATATGTGCGGAAAAAAACATTTTTTTAAAAAATTCCGCGAGGTTAGCTTTCGGTTCGCGAACCGGGTAGCGCCCCGGGGAGCGAATTTTGTGGAAAATTAATGAAAAAAGTTAGAAAAAAATAATAATTGTGAGTGATCAGATGAAGGGTAGCTCTGAGAAGAGCTTTTGGGTTTATGGTACATTTAGGTACTTATAAGTAGGTACCAATGCACAGTCTTAAATTCAGAATGAAAATTCTGTTGCCCTCATCTGAGAAGTGAACTCCATCTCCTCTGTAGATATCTTGCATGTAGTAACGCAAGTTATTGTTGTACAGAGAGCCCATTCCATGGTCTCTCATGAAAGCTGAAACAGATTTGTTTACATGCTTCCTCGCTTTCTCAATTTGTGGACAAAATTGGTTGGACCACTTCCATTTCTGTCTTTGGCATATATTGGAATATACCAAGGCAGTTTGAGGAAAAAGTGCCATTAATTGCTCAAAGGTGTCCTTTAAAAGCATTTCCAGACCTACCCCTGTCAAAGTGCCCAAATCATTACCTCCACAGTGCACTATTAACAGGTCAGGTTTTGGCAAATGCATAAAGGTTTTCACCAATGGTATCAATTGGTGACATTTTAATCCTCTTTGGCCCAACCACTTAATTTCCACATCTTGTAAATTGAGGTTAGGTAAATTTCTGTTCTCAGCATACCTTTGAGCCCAGTGGATGTAACTATGTCCAACAATCCAGACGTTAAACATGGTGGGTGAAGGTTGTGCTGCAGTCAGATGAAGTGTGGTAATGAAAGGGCAGTTGAAACAGTGGGAGTTTGTAAAGAAAAAAAACTGTGGATTTCCAATGCTAATGAATCATTAGCAGTGATTGGTGCATTTCCATTTCTGAAAACAGAAAGTTAGGGTGCATGGATGTGTTCTTTGAAACATGTAATTTGAATGGTCAAGTAAGAAACATTTAATGAAAGATTGCTCTGGATACGCAGGTGCACTGAGAGTTCAGAGTTCAATTGAAACATTGTTGTGTGAATTTGCAAACATGAGAGGTCTTCCAGGAGGTGGTTGCTATGGAAACAAGGCAGAGAGGGCAGAGGGGGGAAGGGTTTTGATTTGAAAAAAGTGAGGGAAGAGGTATGATTGGCTAATATGAGAGATATGTGAAATGAATATCTGTATTTCTGTGCTTTCAATAGCTGCAGCCTTTGGAGTGCATCCTTTTTCTTCTGCTGAAGACAATTTGGTGTATTTCTGAGACTGTTTTCAAAACTCAAAAAATATTTGCTAAGGTGAGAAAAGATTTATTTAATTTAGATAGAGAATAGTATGATTTAAGGAGAAAATGATGAAGAAAGCTGTGTTTTTAAAATGTGGTTTTGTCTCTAGTGATATACTAATAGAATTAGTTTCATAGAGAAATTGTAATTGCATATTTGGTGTAACATTCTGGCATGCAGTAACACAAGTTATTGTGGTACATGGAGCCCATTCCATGGTCTGTTATGTAAGCTGAAACAGATATGTTGTTTTTAAAAACGATTTAAGAAATCAATTACATTTCTGGATATGTACTGCTAGAGCTTCATAGGTTGTTTTGAGCCATATTTATAAGGTATTTGAGTGTCTAAGATGTTATGTTTTCCTTTTAAAATGTAAAGTGTTCCTCATGGGGCAAGTGTCTTGTAAATACGCTCCCACTTGTGCTTGGCAAATTTAGATTTTGATTATGGGAGTTACCTAGTCATGTTAATAGTGTCCCAAAAATGGTGCTAGGGCATTCCAGAAAACACTTTCATGTGTCTCAAGGACATTTTTAGTCATTTCTTCATGAATGCAGGTATACAATTGATTTATATGCTGTGTTTAAAAACGAATTTTGAAATCAATTAAATTTCAGGATATGTACTGTTAGAGCTTCATAGGTTGTTTGGGGTCATATTTAGAAGGCATTTTAGTGTCTTTGATGTTATTTTTCCCTTTTTAAATGGAAAGCGTTCCTCATGGGGCCCTGAGCAGTTCTTAGCCATGTTATTTAATAGGAAGTGGATAACATGGCTAAGAGCATTTGCTGGAAAATGCATGAATATCGCTGACTTTTCTGCGATATTCATGCATTGCGGCCGTTTTTTTTCGCATTTGCGAGCAGTTCTTAGCCATGTTATCCAATGGGAGGTGGATAACATGGCTAAGAGCATTTGCTGGATAATGCATGAATATCGTTGACTTTTCAGCGATATTCATGCATTGCGGCTGTTTTTAATCGCATTTGTGATAAACAATTACATTTCTTGATATGTACTTTTAGAGCTTCATAGGTTGTTTGGGGTCATATTTAGAAGGCATTTTAGTGTCTTTGATGTTATGTTTACCTTTTTAAATGGAAAGCGTTCCTCTTGGGGCAAGTGTCTTGTAAATACGCTCCCACTTGCGCTTGGCAAATTTAGATTTTGATTATGGGAGTTACCTAGCCATGTTAATAGTGTCTCAAAAATGGTGCTAGGGCATTCCAGAAAACACTTTCATGTGTCTCAAGGACATTTTTAGTCATTTCTTCATGAATGCAGGTATACAATTGATTTATATGCTGTGTTTTAAAACGAATTTTGAAATCAATTAAATTTCAGGATATGTACTGTTAGAGCTTCATAGGTTGTTTGGGGTCATATTTAGAAGGCATTTTAGTGTCTTTGATGTTATTTTTCCCTTTTTAAATGGAAAGCGTTCCTCATGGGGCCCTGAGCAGTTCTTAGTCATGTTATTTAATAGGAAGTGGATAACATGGCTAAGAGCATTTGCTGGAAAATGCATGAATGTCGCTGACTTTTCTGCGATATTCATGCATTGCGGCCGTTTTTTTTCGCATTTGCGAGCAGTTCTTAGCCATGTTATCCAATGGGAGGGGCGGATAACATGGCTAAGAGCATTTGCTGGATAATGCATGAATATCGTTGACTTTTCAGCGATATTCATGCATTGCGGCTGTTTTTAATCGCATTTGTGATAAACAATTACATTTCTTGATATGTACTTTTAGAGCTTCATAGGTTGTTTGGGGTCATATTTAGAAGGCATTTTAGTGTCTTTGATGTTATGTTTACCTTTTTAAATGGAAAGTGTTCCTCTTGGGGCAAGTGTCTTGTAAATACGCTCCCACTTGCGCTTGGCAAATTTAGATTTTGATTATGGGAGTTACCTAGCCATGTTAATAGTGTCTCAAAAATGGTGCTAGGGCATTCCAGAAAACACTTTCATGTGTCTCAAGGACATTTTTAGTCATTTCTTCTTGAATGCAGGTATACAATTGATTTATATGCTGTGTTTAAAAACGAATTTTGAAATCAATTAAATTTCAGGATATGTACTGTTAGAGCTTCATAGGTTGTTTGGGGTCATATTTAGAAGGCATTTTAGTGTCTTGGATGTTATTTTTCCCTTTTTAAATGGAAAGCGTTCCTCATGGGGCCCTGAGCAGTTCTTAGTCATGTTATTTAATAGGAAGTGGATAACATGGCTAAGAGCATTTGCTGGAAAATGCATGAATGTCGCTGACTTTTCTGCGATATTCATGCATTGCGGCCGTTTTTTTTCGCATTTGCGAGCAGTTCTTAGCCATGTTATCCAATGGGAGGTGGATAACATGGCTAAGAGCATTTGCTGGATAATGAATGATTTAAAGAAGAATACATTTTACAGTTACAGATGTTAGCTTTTAAAAAACCAATGAAATTCACAGAAAAAACCATAGGTTATAGACCATATATAGTTAGGAATTTGCATTTACAAAACCTTGAAAATTCAACGAAAAAACCATAGGTTATAGACCATATATAGTTAGGGATTCGCATTTACAAAACCTTATTTTACTCGCATAAAACCATTGAAATTCCATATATAGTTAGTTGCGCTAACTATATATCGCGCACCCGCAATCCACTGCTGATGATGTCACATATTACATCATTCATGACATGGTCAGTGACATCACTGATGACATCACTGATGACATCTCAAATGACATCACTGATGACATCACTGATGACAACATCCAGTGACTGTATGTTTCTGTAAAGTTAAAATATGTCTTACATATTGAAGAATGAGTGGATGTATAAGTGTCTGGATGAAGGATTTAGTAGGTGCATGACTGACTGTATGAGTGAGTGATTAAATGTGTCTCACTGAGTGCATGGGTTAGTGACTAAACTGTCTTAATTTGTGCATCATTATGTCTGTTGTTCTGTAAACTGTTGCATGTGTTGATAAGTAGCTATATGAGTAACTATATGGGTTATTGATTGGTTGCCCAAGTATTTGTATGGGATACTGAGTGTGTGTGTGGGTGGCTGGGAGGTGTATGACTCTGTGCATAGATGTGTGAGCAGTTGATTCACTAGATGTATGGTTTCAAAAGTGCATGTGGAAACAGCTGTATGGGCGGTTGACTGTGTGCATGAGTGTATTGGTGAGTGAATGGACATCTCAGTGCTACATGTCAAAGTAAGTACATATGTAAAACACAGTACATGTGAGAGTTGACATATATAAATAACTGTGCATAAGAGCCAGTGAATGTGTGAGTGGCTGTATGGATCATTGTGAACTTGTATCAGGGAATGTATAAGAGAGTAAATATGTGTTAGTATATGTTTGAATAAGTAAAGTTTGTATAACTGTATAGTTGAGGAAATGGAGGTGTGATTGATTCTTTGCATGACTGACTAGGTGTGTGAGTAACTCCATGGATGAGTGACAGTCTGTGAGTGTCTGTTTACACTGATTGTATCTAAGGTTATATTAGAGTCTGAAGAGGTTCATCGTATTATCACATGAATGATATCATCAGTGATGTGATCAGTAATGTCAAATGAGATGTCATCAGTGATGCCATCAGTGATGTCATTTGAGATGTCATCAGTGATGTCATCAGTGATGTCATTTGAGATGTCATCAGTGATGTCATCAGTGATGTCACTGACCATGTCATGAATGATGTAATATGTGACATCATCAGCAGTGGATTGCGGGTGCGCGATATATAGTTAGCGCAACTAACTATATATGGAATTTCAATGGTTTTATGCGAGTAAAATAAGGTTTTGTAAATGCGAATCCCTAACTATATATGGTCTATAACCTATGGTTTTTTCGTTGAATATATATATATATATATATATATATATATATATTCACTTAAAAAAACCATAGGTTTCAGGCCCTATATAGTTAGGAATTAGCATTTAAAAAGCCAATGAAATTGCTCCTATATAGTTAGTTGTACTAACTATATTTCGCACACCCGCAATCCACTGCTGATGATGTCACATATTACATCATTCATGACATGGTCAGTGACATCACTGATGACATCACTGATGACATCTCAAATGACATCACTGATGACATCACTGATGACATTTCATTTGACATCACTGATAACATCACTGATGACATCATCCAGTGACTGTGTGTTTCTGTAAAGTTTAAATAGGTTTTACATATTGAAGAATGAGTGGATGTATAAGTGTCTGGATGAAGGATTTAGTAGGTGCGTGACTGACTGTATGAGTGAGTGATTAAATGTGTCTTACTAAATGCATGGGTTAGTGACTAAACTGTCTGAATGTGTGCATCAGTATGTCTGTTGTTGTGTAAGCTGCTACATGTGTTGATCAGTAGCTATATGAGTGGCTATATGGGTTATTGATTGGTTGCCCAAGTATTTGAATGGGAGACTGAGTGTGTGTGTGGGTGGCTGGGAGGTGTGTGAATCTGTGCATAGATGTGTGAGCAGTTGATTCACTAGGTGTATGAGTTCAAGAGTGCATGTGAAAACAGCTATATGGGCGGTTGACTGTGTGCATGGGTGTGTTGGTGAGTGAATGGATATCTCAGTGCTACATGTGCAAGTAAGTACATATGTAAAACACAGTGCATGTGAGAGTTGGCATATATAAATGACTATACATGAGAGCCGGTGAATGTGCGAGTGACTATATGGATCATTGTGTACTTGTATCAGTGATTGTATAAGAGAGTAAGTATGTGTTAGTATATGTTTGAATAAGGAAGGTGTTGTGTGTATAACTGTATAGTTGAGGAAATGGAAGTGTGATTGATTCTTTGCATGAGTGACTAGGTGTGTGAGTAACTCCATGGATGAGAGGCAGTGTGTGAGTGTCTGTATAGGTGTATGAGTGCATATGATAGTGTTGTAATGATGAGTGACTGTATGTATGAGTGATTCTATGGGTGAATGAGTGAATGTGTGTGTAGACCTAGGAATCAGTGAGTGCGTATGTAGTAACTGGTATTGGTGTGTCAATGGTTTCAAGAATGGTAGTCTGTATTTAACACTGGGTGTATCAAAGGTTATATTAGAGTGTTAGGAGGTGCATCGTATTATCACATGAATGTTATCATCAGTGATGTGATCAGTGATGTCAAATGAGATGTCATCAGTGAGGTCATCAGCCGATTCCATCCACAAACGCCAAAGTTATTAGACATAGAATTTTCAAAAGTCCCATAGAGAAAAAATCCTAACTATATATACCTACTGGCGATAGCCAGTAGGTAATATGTATATATATATATATATATATATATATATATATATATATATATATATATATATATATTCACTTAAAAAAGCCATAGGTTTCAGGCCCTATATAGTTAGGAATTAGCATTTAAAAAACCAATGAAATTGCTCCTATATAGTTAGTTGTACTAACTATATTTCGCACACCCGCAATCCACTGCTGATGATGTCACATATTACATCATTCATGACATGGTCAGTGACATCACTGATGACATCACTGATGACATCTCAAATGACATCACTGATGACATCACTGATGACATTTCATTTGACATCACTGATAACATCACTGATGACATCATCCAGTGACTGTGTGTTTCTGTAAAGTTTAAATAGGTTTTACATATTGAAGAATGAGTGGATGTATAAGTGTCTGGATGAAGGATTTAGTAGGTGCGTGACTGACTGTATGAGTGAGTGATTAAATGTGTCTTACTAAATGCATGGGTTAGTGACTAAACTGTCTGAATGTGTGCATCAGTATGTCTGTTGTTGTGTAAGCTGCTACATGTGTTGATCAGTAGCTATATGAGTGGCTATATGGGTTATTGATTGGTTGCCCAAGTATTTGAATGGGAGACTGAGTGTGTGTGTGGGTGGCTGGGAGGTGTGTGAATCTGTGCATAGATGTGTGAGCAGTTGATTCACTAGGTGTATGAGTTCAAGAGTGCATGTGGAAACAGCTATATGGGCGGTTGACTGTGTGCATGGGTGTGTTGGTGAGTGAATGGATATCTCAGTGCTACATGTGCAAGTAAGTACATATGTAAAACACAGTGCATGTGAGAGTTGGCATATATAAATGACTATACATGAGAGCCGGTGAATGTGCGAGTGACTATATGGATCATTGTGTACTTGTATCAGTGATTGTATAAGAGAGTAAGTATGTGTTAGTATATGTTTGAATAAGTAAGGTGTTGTGTGTATAACTGTATAGTTGAGGAAATGGAAGTGTGATTGATTCTTTGCATGAGTGACTAGGTGTGTGAGTAACTCCATGGATGAGTGGCAGTGTGTGAGTGTCTGTATAGGTGTATGAGTGCATATGATAGTGTTGTAATGATGAGTGACTGTATGTATGAGTGATTCTATGGGTGAATGAGTGAATGTGTGTGTAGACCTAGGAATCAGTGAGTGCGTATGTAGTAACTGGTATTGGTGTGTCAATGGTTTCAAGAATGGTAGTCTGTATTTAACACTGGGTGTATCAAAGGTTATATTAGAGTGTTAGGAGGTGCATCGTATTATCACATGAATGTTATCATCAGTGATGTGATCAGTGATGTCAAATGAGATGTCATCAGTGAGGTCATCAGTGATGTCATTTGAGATGTCATCAGTGATGTCACTGACCATGTCATGAATGATGTAATATGTGACATCATCAGCAGTGGATTGCGGGTGCGAGAAATATAGTTATTGCAACTAACTATATAGGAGCAATTTCAATGTTTTTTTAAATACTAATTCCTAACTATATAAGGCCTGAAACCAATGGTTTTTTAAGTGAATCTGCAAGGTATTTAAAATGCTAATTCCTAACTATATAAGGCCTGAAACCTATGGTTTTTTAAGTGATTTGCAAGGCTTTTTAAATGCTAATTCCTAACTATATAAGTCCTGAAACCTATGTTTTTTTAAGTGAATTTGCAATGTTTTTTTAAATGCTAATTCCTAACTATATAAGGCTTGAAACCTATGGTTTTTTCAGTGAATTTGCAAGGTTTTTTAAATGCTAGTTCCTAACTATATCAGGCGTGAAACCTATATTTTTTTTCAATAAATTTCAAAGGTTTTGTAAATGCTAATTCTATTAGCGGATAACGTTTTTATATGTTATTATCCTTCTGGGACAATCTGAGCAGCCATCTTGTTTCTCAGGAGAAGTGAGGCACAACAGAGCACAAAACAAGAGTGGAAAACGCGAAAAGGGGGCAGGGTTGAGACCACCCTGACCCCCTAGCCCTTCTCAGGGGGTCCCAGAAGGACCAACAAGTGCAAAAAAAAGTTTGTTTTTTTTAAATCGCGGGGTACGTGCACGGTACGCGTACCCTACGCGTACGGTGCGCGTACCCCACGATTTTATTTAATTTAATTTTTTTGCCCTTGGGGGTCCTTTTGGGACCCCCTGAGAAGGGCTAGAGGGTTGGGGGGTCTCTACCGTGCCCCCTTTTCGTGTTTTCCACTCTTGTTTTGGGCTCTCTTGTGCCTCAGTTCTCCTGAAAAACAAAATGGTGGCCAACACTTTCTGGTTTGGACAGTTTGGAATGTTGACAGTCGACTGCCAGCCAATCAGAAACTCGCTCGCGCATGTAAGGGTACGCGCACGTACGCGTACGGTGCGAGTACGGTGAGCGCATATAGATATATAATTTGATCATATTAAATTTTCTCAACAACTACTGGAGGGATTTTCACCAAATATAGAAATGGCAATACTGCATACCTGTCCCTACCATTTTGCCAAGTTTGGTGTAATTCCGTTCAGCCGTTCGGATTGTAGCCGTGTCTAAAGATCCCTATGGAAATTAACATGGGGAAAACACGTTTTGGGACCCCCCTTTCGGCACCCGCTTGACGAATCCCCCTGACACTTTCAGGGAAGTAGCGGAGCAGAGCTGGCCAAAATTCTGGAAAATTACACACAGATTCCTCAATCGGCCCCAAAGTTATTCCCAATAGAATGTTGAGCACATATAGATATATAATTTGCTCAAATACATTTTCTCAACAACTACTGGAGGGATTTTCACCAAATATAGAAAAGGCACTACTGCACACCTGTCCCTACCATTTTGCTAAATTTGATGTAATTCCCTTCAGCCGTTCGGGCTGTAGCCGTGTCTAATGGTCCCATAGAAAATGGCATTTGAAATTTCAAATTAAATTTTCTCAAGAACTACTGGAGGGATTTACACCAAACATACAAAAGGCCCTGTGCATACCAGTCCCTACCATTTTCCCAAATCTGGTATAATTCCGTTCAGCCGTTCGAGCTGTAGCCTTGTCAGAATGTCCCTGAGGAAATTAACATGGGGAAAACACGTTTTGGGACCCCCCTTTTTTCTCGGTCCCCGCTTGACGAATCCCCCCAAAACTTTCAGGGAAGGAGCGGAGCGCAGTGAGGCACATTTAAGGGAAATTACAGGTAGATCCCCCAATCAACTCCAAAGTTATTCCCAATAGAATGTTCGGAATTTCCTATGGTAACTAGGTCCTAACTATATATACCTACTGGCGACCGCCAGTAGGTAATATATATATATATATATATATATATATATATATATATATATATATATTTTAACAGCCCGTCCCGACATTGTCCGGGTATGAATTGCTGCCAGCCAGTAGTATATTGTTTTGTAGGATTTCGTTTTGATAGCATTTCTTATCTGTGACAGGCCTGTGAAACGCTCCGATTCACAGTTCGCTGCTGATGCACTTAAGAGTGCGCGTTCAGTAGTGTGTGAACTCGAATTTCCCTACTTTATTTTTCCTTGCAATATTATATAGCGCGAACTCGACAACATGGCATGAGCACAATTTACATTACAGAAGAACACATTCCTTTGTGGTAGGAACGGGGAGACAAAGCGATTTGCCTGGAATCACAGGATGTTGAGCTGATGCCGAGATTCCAACGTAGCTCCCCAGCTCTAAAGTTCGCAATTCTAGAACTTGTGGCGGGAGGTGTGTCTAAAAGTGTATGTTGGTGCTGGCCATCAATGAGAGAGACCTGTGCATTTTTCAAATGGGTGGTGAAAAAATATGAGTATGTTGCTGGAGATGTGGGCCGCCGTGCCACCAATGTACTTACTGGGGAAGGGTAACCACCTATTATTCCGCAACTTTCTTTCCGCATACCATGACTCCGCATTCTTTCATTACGAAAGTACCATGATTCCGCAATGCCATTATAACGCATGGCATTACATTTTATATGCTTTTACCACGCATACATTTATAACGAAATTTGTTGTAAATGCATGAATGGTAAAAGCATGTTTTTTTTTCATATTTGGATAAGGTAAGTATGGGTATAGGGGTATATGTTTTGGGGTACTGAGGTATATGTTTGTGGGTGTTTGGGTATTTTAAGGGTTCAGATATAGTTTTGGGTTATGGGGTAGAGGGGTAGTTTTAGGGTTTAGGGATAGGTATGGGTTTTGGGGTACAAGGGTATTTTTAGGGTTCAGGGCTAGGTGTGGGTTTTGGGGTATAGGGGTATTTTTGGGTTCAGGGGTAGGTTTGGGTTTTGGTGTACAGGGGTATTTTAAGGGTTCAGGGCTAGGTTTGGGTTTTGGGGTACAGGGGTATTTTTAGGGTTCAGGGCTAGGTTAGGGTTTTGGGGTACAGGGCTATTTTAGGATTCAGGGGTAGGTTTGAGTTTTGGCGTACAGGGTTATTTTTAGGGTTCAGGGCTAGTTTTGGGTTTTGGGGAACAGGGGTATTTTTAGCGTTCAGGGGTCGGTTTGGGTTTTGGGGTACAGGGGTATTTTGAGGGTTCAGGGCTAGGTTTGGGTTTTGGGGTATAGGGGTATTTTAGGGTTCAGGGGTAGGTTTGGGTTTTGGGGTACAGTGGTATTTTTAAGGTTCAGGGTTAGGTTTGAGTTTTGAGGTACAGGGGTATTTTAGGGTTCAAGGGTGGTTTGGGTTTTGAGGTACAATGGTATTTTTAGGGTTCAGGGCTAAGTTTGGGGTACAAGGGTATTTTTAGGGTTCAGGGGTAGGTTTGGGTTTTGAGGTACAGGGGTATTTATAGGGTTCAGGACTAGGTTTGGGTTTTGGGGTACAGGGGTATTTTTAGGGTTTAGGGATAGGTTTGGGTTTGGGGTACAGGTAGGGTTAAGATGGGTTAGTGTTTAAGGGTGTTGGGGTATTTTAAGGAGTAAGGGTGAGTTATGATTATGGGGTGCAGGGGTATTTAAAGGGAGCAGGGTGAGATTAGCACACAATATGAGACATGGCATGAAGGGCGGAACGTACCACACGCCCCCAGCGTTTGTCATGCCCCCAGCAACCGCCCATAGCACAACGCAGACACGCCCACAAGGGACTACTTTGCTGGCACGTTTCTTTTACCTTTTAAATGTATATGGTGGGCGTCTGCATATCCTATATCCTTCTGCTGTAACTGCCCTTTCCAACGCTGTATTGGGTGTTGTGATTGGTGCTGTGGTTCCTGAGATTATCCGCCTCAAATGTTTCGGCTCTCTCTTTATTATATTAGTATGGATGTAGATATAAATATTTCTTTTTTTGGGAAAATCTGACATCTTACCCCAAAAGGACACACTAACCAGTAACCCCCGTATGATCACCACATACAATGTGAAATCAAGCAATCTTAGAACTCTGATGGAAACACATTGGGGCTTTATTAAGGCGGACCCTGTGATTGGTAAGAAAGTGGGGGAAAAACCTACCATAACCTATAGTCGAACCATGTCCCTTAAGGACAAGTTGGTTCTGAGTTACCAACAAACTCAACCCACTGAAACCTGGCTACAGTTGAAAGAGGGATCCATAAATGTAATTACTGCTAAGTTTGCAGATTCACTACCAGCTGCAAAACCTTTAAAACACATGATGGCAGTGAAAGAACCAACAACACATGTACCACTGACCACGTTATATACTTATTGGAATGTCCATGTGGTACGAGATACAAAGGGAGCGCAAAACAACAGCTCAAGAAGCATATTTTAGAACACCATAGGGCTATATCCAATATGGATTTCAAATACCCGGTAGCGCGGCCTTTCTACAACTCACATTGAGAGACTATTCAAACATATACGAGGTGGGGACAGGGAGGTGCAACTGCGAGTTCTTGAATCAAGGTACATCATTGATTTAAACACCAAGATGCCTATTGGCCTCAATAGGGAACAATAATTAAATAACCATATTGGTCTCTGATATTGATATTTTGTGTCTGTGACCCGGCCAAATTCTGAATTTTGGACTTGTGTCCATTTTATTATTCTGTAACATTATTTCATTATCCCTTATCATTTCTTTAAGTCTTATATCACCTATTTTTGTGACAGTACCGTTTTTATATTGGGAGCACCTTCACAGTGGTATCGATTTGGTTTCAGATACAGACCTATATTGACATTTGTCATCCATTAAGTTTACATTTATGTGAGGTCCATTGGTCTAATGCGTTGATTTACATGTGGTATGGTGCTTTATAGTGGGGCATTTGCCCGTGATTTGGTGGTTACCATTGTTGGTCTCTCCAGTTTGTCCTATTTAGGACTTTAGCATCCACGTTGTTAGACGGGAAACCTGAGGGTCGGCCGAGCAAGGGGGAGAGGCCTCCTGGTGAGGGCCCTCTCCTCAGATCGTACGGACGAGCAACCACCCCCCTACAGATGGACGCCACACAAAGATAGGTTCTCAACACTTTTATCAGTATTCTTAGGCAGGTTATCTTAACGATACAGAAAGAACGGGATGCTGGGATCCCTTCAAACTTAGTCTCTGTGGGAAGGGGGTAGCGGGACAGTCTTGGTACCGGTCTGGTACAGGGATATCTGGCGTACAGCTCTCAATCCTCGAGCTGGAGGCTTCTCTGGTATGGGCTGCGGCAGCGCCAGCAGGACTCCAAGATGATTCACGAAGATGAGCCGCGGCAGCGCCAGCAGGGCTTCAAGGATGGTTCACGAAGATGAGCCGCGGCAGCGCCAGCAGGACTCCAAGGATGGTTCACGAAGATGAGCCGTGGCAGCGCCAGCAGGACTCCAAGGATGGTTCACGAAGATGAGCCGCGGCAGCGCCAGCAGGACTCCAAGGATGGTTGCAGGAAGATGAGTTCGTCTCGGTGTCTCTCGACTCAAGGATACAACTGCCAACCTGCTCCGGAGCTGCCCCAGTTATAGGTCTGGGGCCCTTTGATGTCCGGACCCTCGCACTTGGAGGTCGGGGGGTCCGGGATGTGCGAGTCCAGACACCCAGCAGGGGGGTGGAGCCAGCGCCCAGGGAGGCCGGGGGCGATCGAAACCAGGCGGATGGGGGACCATCGAAACTCCTTCCCCCATTGACTTGTCAAGTGGTCTCTTTACCCCCTGGTTGGTTTGTGGTGCCTCGATGTCGGGGCTTGGCTGGGCCTGAGGCTGGGGTCGGACCGAGGCCACGAGGCCTAGTCGTGGAGGGTCCAAGATGGCGGCTGGGCCGGAGACGGTGGTCCGGGAAAGAGGTCCGGGCCAGCCGAGAGGGTTGAGGAGATGAGGTCGAGTTCCGTCGGGGAAGAGCTGGCACGGCCCGGAGGGGCGGCACTCGAGGAAGGTGGAAGGTGCTGCTCTTGGCCGGGGAACATGCGTCCCCCCCAGCTGAAGGCAGGGAGAGTCACCCATCTTCTTGGGTATTCTCCTCGCCGAGGCGGAAGAAGCGGGACAGGCCGTCTGCTTTGGCGTTGTCGTTGCCTGGGCGATGCTCCTTAGTGAAGTCCATCCCTTGCAGGGAGATGGACCAACGCAACAGCTTCAGATTCTCCCCTCGCATCTGCATCAGCCATTGTAGAGGTCGGTGGTCAGTTTGTACCCGGAAGTGGGTGCCGAAGAGATAGGGTCGGAGCTTCTTGAGGGCCCACACCACGGCGAAGGCCTCCCGCTCGATGGTGCTCCAGCATTGTTCTCGGGCCAGCAGGCGTCGGCTAATGAAGGCGACGGGCTGGTCAATTCCCTCTGCATTGATTTGGGAGAGAACTGCTCCGACGCCGTGATCGGAGGCATCGGTCTGTACTATGAATTCCCGGCTGTAGTCGGGGGCTTGGAGCACGGGTGCGGTGCACATTGCTGTCTTGAGGGTCTCAAAGGCGGCCTGACACTCGGGGGTCCAGTAAACCTTCGGTGGGTGTTTCTTGGATGTGAGTTCGGTGAGGGGGCCCACAATGCTGCCATAGTCTTTCACGAAGCGCCGGTAGTATCCTGTGAGCCCCAGGAATGCTCGGACCTCTGTTTGGGTGACCGGGGTTCCCAGGCCCGGATGGCGGCGATCTTGGGTTGGAGGGGGGCCACCTGGACACTTCCCACCTGGTGTCCCAGGTAGGTCACGGACCCTTGGCCGATTTGGCACTTGCTGGCTTTGATTGTTAGTCCTGCCCATCGGAGGGCGGCCAAGACCTCCTGGAGGTGTTGGAGGTGTTTGGTCCAGTGGAGACTGTACACTGCAATATCGTCTAGGTAGGCAGCGCTGAACTCCTCGAGCCCCGCCAGCACCTTATTCACTAGTCTCAGGAACGTGGCGGGGGCGTTTTTCATCCCGAAGGGCATCACCCTGAAGTGGTAGTGGCCATCAGGGGTGGAGAAGGCAGATCGCTCCTGGGCGCCCGGGGTGAGGCCGATCTGCCAGTAGCCCGCGGTTAGGTCGAAGGTGCTCAGGTAGCGGGCGGCCCCCAGGCGGTCGATCAGTTCATCAGCCCGAGGGATGGGGTGAGCGTCTGTTCGTGTGACTGCGTTCAGGCCCCGGTAGTCCACACAAAACCTGAGTTCGGGGGCGACGTCAGGGGCGGCGAACTTGGGGACCAGCACGACCGGGCTGGCCCATGGGCTGTCAGAGGGCTCGATCACTCCTAGAGCCAGCATCTTGGACACCTCCGACTGGATGCAGGCGCGTACCCGATCGGGAACTCGGTAGGCCCGGTGCCGGATAGGTGGGTTATCCCCGGTGTCGACATCGTGAAGGCACCATGGGGTGACCCCGGGGGTGAGGGAGAATAGATCGGCAAGTTGTCATAATAAGTCTTGGCAGCTTTGGCATTGGGCTGGGGTTAGGGTGGAAGAGAGGTTGACTCCTTCCACGGAGCCGTCTTTTTCGAGGGTCCTCAGGAGGTCGGGTAGGGGCTCGGAGTCCTCTTCAGCCCCACTGTCGGTAGCCATCAGGAGGCTAAGCTCTGAGCGAACAAAGTGAGGCTTAAGTCTGTTGGCATGGAGGACCCGGAGGGGGTTCCTGGGGGACTCCATGTCCACCAGGTAGGTGACAGGGCCTTTGCGCTCCACCACTTTGAAGGGCCCCGTCCATTTGTCCTGGAGGGCGCATGGTTCGACCGGGGACATGACCCAGACCTGTTGTCCCGGCTCAAACTCAATGGACGAGGCGTTTTGATCATACCAGCGTTTCATGTCCTCTTGACTGGCTTCGAGGTTGGCCTTGGCAAGTTCCCTGAACCGCCGAGTCTGGTTACGGAGGGTCAGGAGGTACCGGTACACATCGGGAGGAGCATTCTGGGTGGACACCTCCCATCCTTCTTTGACCAGACTTAGGGGACCCCGGACGGGGTGCCCATACAACAGTTCGAAGGGGCTGACCCCAGGGACTTCTGTGGGACCTCCCGGTAGGCAAATAGGAGGCAGGGCAGCAACACGTCCCATTGGCGTCGTAAGGGCTCCTCCAGGCCAATGATCATAACCTTGAGGGTGCGATTGAAGCGTTCCACTAGTCCGTTCCCTTGCGGGTGGTAGGGGGTCGTAAACTTGTAGGTGACCCCGCACTGTTGCCATAGGGACTTCATGTATCGGGAGATGAAGTTCGTGCCCCGATCACTGACGACTTCTCGGGGGAAGCCACCCGTGAGAAGATCCCCATCAGGGCTCGGCCCACCACGGGCGCTGTCACGGTCCGGAGAGGTATGGCTTCGGGATAGCGGGTGGCATGGTCCACCAGGACGAGTATGAACCGGTGACCTTGCGATGTCCGGGGCTCCAGGGGCCCCACAATGTCAATCCCTACCCGCTCAAAGGGAGTGTTGACGATTGGAAAGGGTT
The DNA here is from genome assembly GCF_964263255.1 of Lissotriton vulgaris. NCBI lineage: Eukaryota > Metazoa > Chordata > Amphibia > Caudata > Salamandridae > Lissotriton > Lissotriton vulgaris. The sequence continues at coordinate 611,224,150 of NC_141693.1, read as the reverse complement.
GCAGGGGGACCTTTAGTTTTCTGCCACTCTTCCCGCTGGCCTGGCAGGTGGGGCAGGCTCGGCAGTGGTTGATCACATCGTTTCTCATCTTGGGCCAGTAGAAATGGGTCACCAGGCGGCTGTAAGTTTTGTCCTGTCCCAGGTGCCCGGCGAGAGGTACATCATGAGCTAGGTTCAGGAGGAAGTCTCTGAATCGGAGGGGGACTACCAGCACCCGGCTGGCCCCTAGCTCGGCAATCTTCTGTTCTCTGTAGAGGAGCTCATTGTCCCAATAGACCCAGTGAGCCCCCGAGGCATCCCCTGTGCTCTGGGCTGCGGCTTGCTGTCGGAGCCCCTCGAGGGAGGGACACGTTTTTTGTTCTTGGCGGAACTGTTCTTGAGTGGGGCCACCTTCCTGGTGCCACTGGGCCAGCTCCGGGAGGTCGCGGAGTGGGTCAGATGCTTCGTTGTTGGGCCCCGGTGGACCGGGCTCGGGGGTGGTGTCTTCAGTGATGACGGGCGGTGGAGGTTCGGGCCACTCGGGTTCTTCAGTGGAGGGGATGGCGCGGGCGGCCATGGATCGGGTCATCGCACAGACCCATTCAGGGAGGCCAAGCATCCCCAGGTGCTGCTTTCGTTCAACGGCAGTCCAGGGGGAGCACTCTGTAGTGTAGTTCCTATTTTCCCAATAGGCCCTGCGCATTGGAATAACATAAACAGTAGTATCGACGTAGAAGTGCGGATCTTCCAGGCCTCTACTGACTATGCTAAACTTAATTCGGTTTGTTACCAACTAGCTCAGAGGTCACTGGAAACTTTCTTGACTGAAATAGGAAGTGATCAGCTTCCCTGGCACAGACAAGAAGGGATTCAGTTTTCCAACAACCGTGCAACATGACAACTTTGCTCCTCAGATCAAGAGTCAATCTCTAGGGTCGTGTGAAACAATAGACAGTTATTTTACTCAGTCAGGTTGGTGCAGTTTACTTTCACAATATATAGAGAATAGAGAGACGGGCGTTTGTCAATAAAGGGTTAACATTTATTGATCAGTCTTTCTTCTCGTACAAGAGAAATCTATTGCCACAATTGCAAGACTTGTTATTATAAAAAGTACGTACAGTAAGATAAGTATTGCGAAATAATACTGTAAAAGCATTGATATGGTTTCTTAGCCATACAATGGTTTAAAAGTAATAAAACATATATACATTCATATATACATTAGGCTAAAATACTCAACTGGTGCTTCTAACTACGCATACCCCAGTGTACCTGACCTAAGCCTAATACTTGGGAGGGGAGTAAGTAAGTAGCTTTAAGTTAAGTTGGTTTTGCCAAGGTTTGCTTCAAGAATTCTCACTAAGGGTTTAGTCAACACCATACCTCTGGAATAGAATGATGGAGGTCTGGTATCTCCCTCAGGGCTCGATATCCCAGTCACCCGCAAGGGTAGACCAGAAACGCTGGAGCTGGATTTCTCGGCAGGAGAAAGACAGCGTCTCTTCTTCAGCGCGTCGAGGAGGAGAAGGAGGGGGGACAGCGTCCGCGGGCAGCTTGCATCTGCTGGGCTCTTGCAGAGGGACGGCTGTTCAGCTCCTAAGTTCACCACACCATCGTTCGCTAGTTACCAGCGATAGCAGTAGCGATAGCAGCTATGATATCTTCAGCATAACAGCAGCTTCAGGCGACGGGCAACAGGGGGATTGCTTAAGGCCACGTTGGTAGTATTTATACCTGAAAGGTGCCATGTTTGACGTAAGTTTGCTGGACATAAGACGTCAATATAGATGTCACTAGGAAGTGATCGTCTATCAGTGCTCATTAGAGTTCTATTACTAATCAAAACACAGCAAGCGGGGATTTCCAGGTTTGCTGAGTTTTTATCTTGTTGAAGAACTCAGAGTGTTAATCTAGGAATCTCAGATAGTGACTTCTGCTCTGTCATTGCACTAATTGGTTGCAAAGGAAGTGGCAGAGAAAGCTATTCTGGAATGTGGCTCTGTTCGTGTGAGGCCAGAGATGAGTTACTGAATATCGCACTTGAACGGCTATGCCAATATAGGGAATAAATGGATTTATAGCCGAATAGGGGCATAAGGTCACAGTATCGATCAGGATCCTAGATAAGCACGCAACACCCACTCCACGGATTCATGTCCATCAAATTACTAAAACTAGAGCAATAAGATGCATGTGTAACATTGCCCACCCCAAAATACATAAATGCATTTGAAATAGGCGTATATTGTAATACGTGAAAATTATAGGTACTGTACGTTTTTGAAGCATAGAAATCATTCAAAAATTATAGCATATGAAATCAATGAACGATTATGCAAAAAGAATTACACATGAAATATCTCTGAAACAGAAGAAGGGCGAGATAAATCATCACATATAAATGCATTGCAATAAATGTGCTAGAGGCTGGTGTAAGGTTGTTATGTCTCTAGATGTGTTTAGAAATTGAAGTTGAAGCTTCTGTTCTCTAAGAATAGTTTTTACTTTAAGCAAAGAATTGTTCGTGCCAAAAAAGGGTCAATATTAAAAAGTGTTCAATTCAAAAGAATTAATGCTTGAACGGGGAAATAGAGTTCCAACGCTTTTAGCAGTTTTCGTTGTTCAAAACTGAAGGCCGAATTCAGAGTTCATGGGAACGCTGTGTGTCGGAAAGCTGCTCCAAAGTTATTATTTCTGTTCGGGTGAGAACATCATATCAGACAGGCTCTCAAAGAATTGGTCTACAAAATCAGGTGACAGTTCAACCAAATTCGATAGTGCTGTAACTTGGCAGGTGTGAGAATGATTGCTGTCATCATAGTCGGGATCAGCAATGCTCACAGAAGGTTGTACCTGGGTGATGTTGCTTTTGTCACTTGCTCCACTGTTACCACCTAGTCGTAGCACAGGAGTCTCAACGAATGCCGTCATCAATATTGGTAGCCGCTGGGGACAACACAATGCGTGAGCCGTTATCGGACTGAGCAAAGTATCGACGTCCATTGGTACTGCTGATGGAAGTGAAAGACAGATGTCCAACACGCACTCATCTCCGCATAGCATACATCGAAGTACCGGTAAGATACAGTTCTGCCATATAGGTCTGAATGAAAGGAACCAGGTCATGTTTAGATCTCTCAGCCTGGCCAATCCAAGGACTCTAGTTATTCTGTCCCGGTAGCGAATTGCTAGGATTGTCTCTTCCATTCCGATTGGAGCTATGTCTGAGCTTTGGCTTGCTATAACGAAGCAGGAGGGTCAAAAATAAAATCCCTGCTACAAGTCCCAAAAATAAGGGTATGCCGCCAAAAACAGAGTGGACAAAATTTGGAACGATTCCCAGAATTGCTTGAAATGGTGTTAGCAGTCCCGTAAAAATCGTCTTAAATATGCCTGGGATGCCTGTGGCACTAGACATGTTAAGGAGTTGGCTCAACATTTCTACGAAATGCACGGGGCAATTTGTTGATAAAAGGTCATGAACCTCCGTAGCTGTCCTTGCAACTAGAAGATCATACGTCTCTTTTGATGACGTTATGGGCACTGTTGTCTGCAAAAGCACAGACTTCATTTTGCTTAAAGTATCAATTCGTATAGAATAGAGATTCAGACGAGGCCAGATGGGAGTCTCTGTGTCTACAGGCCCGCTCGGGAACAATGCTTGCATACAGCATTTGACCATGGATGTTACACTTACTAGATAACTTTTCCCTGGCACAAGGCCACAACATCTGTGATCCGTTCTAAGAATGTAACTCCCGTTAGCAAGTTGCATAAAGAAGGGCTCTATCTGAGTTGCAGGTGTAACTAGCTGGTGGCATGAAAGGTTGTTAGAATTACCTTCACAGGCTCCGTGTAAATTAATACCCTGGCACAAAAGTATACCGCTTAGTGAATGTTTACAATTTTCACCACTAAGAAATACATTTTTGTCGCTGTCACTATAGCAAGAATGTTTGTATGGTAATTTCCATTCTGATTTTACATATCCTTTACCTAATCGTTCATACTGGCCAGTAGGTATGTATTCAAGGCATTTTTTTAATCGGAAAGTTGTTATCGGAATAGTGATAATTCCGTGTATTATCCATTCAATGACAGGACTCTCTGACATTGTCAATGGTAATCTCTCAAGTTTTTCGATGCTCAGGATTGTATAGTCTGCTCCTTTCTGTGCCAAACTGATTTGTTTATCAGTAAGGTTAAAAATGGAAAATAATGACGTTGTGTTTATTAAACGCCAAGGCACATAGCCTGAACGAAGATTTTGCAGCGTCCAGCCCAATTGTACAATAGAACGTAATTGAGATTGGCCATGCTGTAATATTAGCAAGTCTCTGTCTATTATGTCAAAGGCAGAAGATACAATACTGTCCAACGAATATATTCTGGAGGACAGAGTCATTAACCCATTGTCCACTACAGAAAGTGATTTTTCCAAATTAATACGATCAATTTCTCGTATTTTTTCAGCTGTTTCAATTTGTGTGACTTTCCAACCCTCGTTGTACGCAGCATAGATACTGGTCGCTATGAAACGCTTTTGACGCTGTTTGCGTGGTCCAAGAATTAAATCGCGCAAATCAGCACCATCTTTTTATAAAGACAAGTGTTGCTTAATTTCAGCCAGTGTGGATGATGTTAGCCATTCGAGGCAGAGTTTCCCTACACTGTATGTTGTTACTATCCCTGGATGTTGTCTCTGGGAGTATCTAGGGTCTTGTCTGGTCATTTTTAACCCCTGTGTTTTGTTCAGGAATCTATCTTGACAGTTGTTTGTGTCAGTAGGCCAGATTAACCACTTTTTCCAATCAGGATGTGTTCTGTTAAAATGTAAAATTTGTGAGACGTCTAACTCAATATCTGTAGTTGTATTCTCAGGTATTGGCTTTGGAATAGACGGTTTGTTAAGGTCTTTGATCTTAGCTAGGCCAAGACAGGATGTTTGGTGTATTGTGTCATTTAAAAACATCATTTGTTCTGGTATCATGCAGGTTCTGAATAGTGCTTCAAGGCCTTGTACCTGCCAATCTTTTGTACCCCAAATTGTTTTCGTTTCAATGTTATTTTTCCAATAATCAAAACCAAATGTCATCATTTTTTCATAAAATGCTTCTGAATATATTAATTTAGAATTTGTCAGCATTGTTTTCATTCCTGTTTTATCTAATAGTTTGTAATAAAACGTTTCTGCATCACTGGTGTTAAACCCTGAGAAGTACTTGAATTTCTAAAAAAATGCTTTAGAACTGCTTTTAGGTGGTGTAGCACAATATTCCCATTGATTATACATAAAAACATTTCTAGGCTGTGCAGATTTATGCAAGTAATGATCACCATAATGTGTGTAGCAGAATAATTGCTCATAACTAGACGAACCTTGCAAATAATCATGTTCTGTAAATCTAGCTGACATTACTAAATCAGACATCATGTCATTAATACTGTTAAAGTCCCAATCATCAGAGAATGTACTAGCTTTTACAAAGTCACTTAAGGAAACCTTCAGTTGATGAGGATACTTCATGATCTCGACCGGACCATAGATCTCATAGTCAGTTTTCTCCCATACTACCCCACCGGGTATCGGAATTGCTGTGACATTTACTGTTGACAGTTCTCTTTTCTTCACGTGGGATGATCTGTGTGGTTTGAGGACTAAGTTGATGTTCTGACTTGCTGTGTCCATTGTACTATATTTTCCCTCAATGAATTTTCCCAAACAAAGTACCATGATGAGCCAAAGCAGGAGGAAAAATACACCTAGACCGAACCAGAACTCTAACCAAGGTGCAATAAGGTAGATTTCCTTCAGTTGATGAAAGAGTTCCGTTGCTTTTTCTTTAAAAGTCTTTTTTGTTTCTGGCATCACTTCGGGGTCGTTTTGCTCTTCAGAGAAGTTGTCGAAGTTGATGAAATAACCAGAGGCAGTTCTGTCAATTGTTGGGATTGTTCTTTCAATCTGTCTCTCGGTAGCACTTTCATGATGCCACATTATTGTAGACTGGTGTTTCTTGATGAACTGTTTCAATCTGTGTCTCAAGAGGCACGAGTTCCATGGCATTATTGCATAGTCCTTCTCTGTGCACTGCAGGCTGATCGAATGTGATTAGTCTTTCAGTTTGAACCTCTTGGATTGTTGCAAGTTTGGGTATTCTGTTGTTTCTTGGGAGTCCACTGGGCCTACTGTTGATTATAGGACACATGCTTGTGGTTTTACCAGGTCGATAGACACGACTCTGTTCTCCTTTTTACCAGCAAGGGGCGGTAGTACAACTGATCTTGTTCCGGTGACTGCCAAGACAGGTACTGCTTTTCTGTAAGAAGGCCCAAATTCCTTCTTCACCGCGATTTTTTCTCTGACTAGATCCCCAATCTTTGGAATCCAGACAGGCCTTGCTGGGGCTGTTGCTTGTGGTGCCTCGTCAGTGGTAGATGGCTGTTGTTTTAACTTTATGTTGCTTAAGGATTTTCTTGTTTCATTCAGTTCCTGTAAAACAGCCAAACGATCTTTGATGTCAAAGTCTGTTGTTTTTCTTGTACCACTGATATCTGACTATCGAGGTCCTGAATGTTCATTCTAATTCCGAACAATAGTTCGTATGGGCTGAAACCTTTTAGAGAATTTCTTGGCAAATTATTAAGACTGGTCTGGACACTTATTAGATGTTTGACCCACCCAGCGCCTGAACCTAATACCTTCGCTGTTATAGATCGCTTTATGTCCCGGTTTTTTCTTTCTACCACACTATTCCCTTCGGGGTGCGACGGACAAGAATACCGCAACCCAATTCCCAAGCTGGCCATGGCCTCCTTATAAGCTCGAGAGATGAAAGCAGGACCCTGGTCAGAATGGAACGTGGCAATTGCGTATGTGCCGATATAGACTCGCAGATCTCTCTTATAACAGTTCTAGCGTCAGCCGAGCGCTGGAGGCTACATTATTTAAGTGTTTTTTAGTCTTAACTGATTAATAGGACACAGGATGGGGTGTAGGCAGCGTTACGCTCTTTCTGATTGGTAGCCGGTAGCATGGTTCACCACTGCGATCCCTGTTGCAGTTTTCACAGTTGCTTGCAAACTCATGAATACCTTCAATCATTTCCGGCCACCAGTATACTGATTCTAACTCTCTCAGAGAGTCCCTGATTGTTTGGTGTCTCAGACCCAATCCCATGTGTGCGTCTGCTATTAAAAATATTCTCCTGTTCATGTTTGGAATTACCCTATCCCCCACTCCAGGGATTCGAGCAAAAGGAACGGAGTTTGCATCGATTATGTATGCATAATTGAGTGGATAGTTCACGGGCAGTGCTGCACAGTCGCCTTTTACGGTCGTTTTTACTGCCAGCATGGTTTCCCCGTCTATGTATTTTTCTGTACGCTTTTTTGTGGCTACGGATGCCGGGTTAGTTGCTTCCACTGTGGCTGTATTAGCCAATGAATTCCCTGCAACGTGAACGCCATCACGTTGAAGACTCTGTGCGTGAATCATGTGAGTCTTTTGTAGTTCTTTCTGTAAAAGAACTACCTGTTTCCAGAGCAATTTATGCTTTATTGTGGCACCTGTGTCATCTTTGTAATCGTTTTCAATCCACCTCTGCAATTTATTGTTGTAAGAGTTGACGCAAAAATGAGAATCGCACACGATAAGTGTCGGGAATTCACCTTCTGCATTTTCGAGCGCCATCTTTAAACATCTGATTTCAGCTCTCCGAGCCAAACAGTTTCTTACTGATTCAGTTTTTGTTACTTTCGGTCTGAATTTACCGCACAGCCAATGACCTTTAACAATCGCACAGGCTGCATCGTAGGATTTGCTCTCTACGTTGAAATGCTGTACAAATCTATCTGTATAGATTATACAGGCGTATTGTGGGAGAGGCAGAAGTTCGATTGGCAGAGGATATTCTTCTTCATATTCTAAATCATTCAGTTCTTCGAATTGCGGGGCGAAATAGTATTTCACATCTTCCGCTCCTAGAGAATCTACACACTGTATCCATTTCAGATCCAGTGACACTGTAGGCAGGTTTATTGGGCTGAATAGCGCATCGAAGGCGGATTCCGCTGTGAGGATATTAATCCTTTTGCCGTGTGCTAGTTCTCGTTCATTTGCTAATGCAATTTGCACTGCTTTCACAGTTCTTTCTGTGCGACTGAATGTTTTTTCTACTTGTGTGTACAAGTGAGATTTAATTGAAATTGGTACCTTTTCTCCCTCATTAGAGGTTAGGTACGTGAATCCGCATCCTCCTGGGATGACTCGGATTACAAGATCGCGTGTGTTGTCACATGTATCTAATTTTGTTTTAGCTAACATGTCTATTTGCAGTGATCTCAAAATTTTTGTGTGTTTTTGAGTCCAATTGATTTGTTTAAAATCAGGTTTAATTAGTTCGTAGAGAGGTTTAACCCTCTCTGCGTAATTTAGAATGTATGTTCTTCCGAAATTCAGAAAACCTAGTATGGATTGTAAATTCTTCAGCGTTTTTGGAGCTTGGAGTACAGCGCACTTCTTTAAGAAGTTGTCCGCTAGGCTTTTTCCTTCACTTGATGATTCGTACCCTAAGAATAGTACTGTCAGATGGGCAATTCGAGACTTTTTAAAGTTGAATTTGTAACCCTCTGCTGCGCACCCAAGTATAATGGTGTTCACTCTTTTCAAGTGAGTATCCAAGTCGTCGTCTGTGAGATAGATATCATCTACGTAAGATAATGCCTCATCATCATATATTTGTAGTAACTCTGTTACTCTAGCTGAGAATAGTCCTGGGCTGTTCTTGAACCCCTGTGGGAGTCGACAGAATTTTTTCTGCGACCCAAATGCAGAGAAAGCGGTCAAATATCTGCTTTCCGGTGCAATGTTTTGACAAAAGAAACCATTAGATATGTCTAATGTCGTTTTATATTTTTTCCTAACTATGTTATTCATTAGGGCTGCACTATGCGAGTTTTGTACTGCAAACGTTTTACAACATGCATTAAGGTGTCTGTAGTCCAAAACTAGACGATATGAATTGTCTGGCTTGGAGACAGGAAACAAAGGATTGTTCATTTGAGAGGTGCATGTTTCAATCACCCCCTGGTATTCAAGTTGATCTAAGATCTCCCTGACTTGTTTTATAGCTTCTTGCTTAATGGGATACTGCCGTTGGGCAGTTGGTTCACTTTTTAACTGGATTTTGTGGGGAGGTGAGTCCTCATCCCATCCTACATGATTTTTATATAATGCCGGTGCCTGGGCTACTGCCCATTTCCTTGCATATGTATATTTTTTGTGAATCGGAATGTGATTCGAGAAGGCAGGCATAATCACTTCTTCGCCACGAGAGCACTCCCTGACAAACTCTGGGGGCCAATCTTTTTCAGCTAACAGAATATCATAGCCTTTTGAGAGCTTATCCCAAAATAGACCTCTTATTTTCCTAGTCTTATCACTCTCTATACGCAATGTTATTTCGTATATTTTATGGGGCTCGCTAAGTCTGGTGTCTGCAGTTTCAACCTGAATGTATTCATTCGTGTCCACTGTCTCCAGATGACTCATCAAGGTCTTGCGCGCTATACTGATTTCTGCTGCACTGTCCAACATTGTCAATGCCCACTCCCCGTTTTTCAACTGTGTCCTCAGTATTCTCGGCATGGTTGATTACTCTAATACTGGCTACCTTCTTTTTTGGAAATTGAGATTTTTTACTCTGAGCAGGTTCGTTGTCTTTGGACTTGGTGTGCTCTCCTGGGTCTGACCGTCCTCTTTTTTCCGATTTCTGCGAAAAAGATCGAGAGGGACGTGTATCAATACTTTGATATCTATCAGGTTTTTTCAGATTATCCCTATTTCTAAGGTTATATCTTTTCTCAGAGGGCTCCCTCTGGGGAGACTGGTGTTCTCGAGTCGGAGTTCTTTCCCTCCGTCGAGGAGACCTTCCTCTGGACTGGAAAACTTTTTCCTTGGGAGTGGATTGTTTATTTCCATCCCAGCTCTTTTTAGGAGTGTTTGAATTATTTTTAATAAATAATTTTTCAGGATTTTCGAGCAGTTGGGGCTTTACTGGTTTCCCACCCAAGCTGTCTCTACCTAATTCTTCATAGCATTTTTCTATGATTTTGGCAAGCTCAACTGGCTGATCTTTTATATCTGTTTCCTTCAACTTCTGGCGAATCGCCACAGATGCTGCTTCTCCTTTTATATTGGCTAATAATATAGCCGAGACCTGCTTGAAGTCTTTCAGTAATTTCATACCAAGAGTTAAAGCGGGCTCTGGACCGTATTCATTTTGAATCTGTTTTAGCACATCCGGTATTACCGCCATAGATGGAACACCATGTGTTTTTGTGTAAATGGAAGCAAAGACTGTACCCCAAGTGTCACAGTCCTCCACGTGTGGTGCAATTCCCATAGGAAGGCAGATTGTCAAGATTCTGTGTTTCTCAATAGAGGTAGTATCAGGAAATACTGCCTCTATTTGAGTGATTTTCTGTGCTAACCAGAAAGGAATTTGTTCCCGTTTTACGGGTGTTTTACCAAGACATGACTGTATGTTCTGTGGTGTAATTTTATTAGTGTTCCCCTGATGAGGGGTCAGCTGTGGTACATTAACAGCTGGTTGGACTGTTGCAGTCCGCATTACATATTGGACTAATTGCCTATGTATTTTTATAAGTGTTTTTAGCTGTACTAACAGCTCTTCTCTAGACATTTTTGCAATGTCCGGATGTGGTGTGTAGCTGGCTAGAACCGGCCACGTTGCTCCTGGTCTACCTAGTGGACCGAGCCTGGTAATATGATCATTATGTTTTAGGGCGCCATTAAACCAGAGCAGGTGCTCTTGGAATTTTAGTGGGATTTCAGTCTCCTCGAAAGGAGCGTACTCTTCCGGAGGTTCCTCTATTTTGTAATAGTGAAACTCTTTTGTTCTAGCGTTTGCCGCTGGAAAGTTTATCCATGAATAGAATACCTCTGTCTGCCGATATTCGTGTGCCTCTATCACGAAAATTACTGTACCACCTTGTGGTGTCAGTCCGTTTTCTATAAGTTTTAACGTTATAGATTTTCTTAAGTGGACCGGGATTTCGATAGCATCCGGGTCTGTCTGTAGGAGACTCGAGTCTTCCTCTATTAGTAGGGCTGCCAGCCTAGCTGCTTCCCTTTCCTCTTCACTGTCTGACATTATATAAATGCAGGTTTTGCAGAGTTGGTCTCCAAGGAGACAAAGATTAGGTGCACAATATTTTGGAACACTGTATCCTTCAACGTTGAATAAACCAGAGCTTTACATAGGAATCTCTTCCTACTGAGTTCGGGCGGATTTTAACCTTTCACCCACTCCAGACGTCTATTGGAGTATTTACGGGAGAAAGGGGTCTGTGTGAAATATGCACGACTGAGTTACTCTAACGTCTTGCGTTAGTTTATCCCCTTACCAAACGTTGGGCGCCATGTAGTGTAGTTCCTATTTTCCCAATAGGCCCTGGGCATTGGAATAACATAAACAGTAGTATCGACGTAGAAGTGCGGATCTTCCAGGCCTCTACTGACTATGCTAAACTTAATTGGGTTTGTTACCAACTAGCTCAGAGGTCACTGGAAACTTTCTTGACTGAAAAAGGAAGTGATCAGCTTCCCTGGCACAGACAAGAAGGGATTCAGTTTTCCAACAACCGTGCAACATGACAACTTTGCTCCTCAGATCAAGAGTCAATCTCTAGGGTCATGTGAAACAATAGACAGTTATTTTACTCAGTCAGGTTGGTGCAGTTTACTTTCACAATATGTAGAGAATAGAGAGACGGGCGTTTGTCAATAAAGGGTTAACATTTATTGAACAGTCTTTCTTCTCGTACAAGAGAAATCTATTGCCACAATTGCAAGACTTGTTATTATAAAAAGTACGTACAGTAAGATAAGTATTGCAAAATAATACTGTCAAAGCATTGATATGGTTTCTTAGCCATACAATGGTTTAAAAGTAATAAAACATATATACATTCATATATACATTAGGCTAAAATACTCAACTGGTGCTTCTAACTACGCCTACCCCAGTGTACCTGACCTAAGCCTAATACTTGGGAGGGGAGTAAGTAAGTAGCTTTAAGTTAAGTTGGTTTTGCCAAGGTTTGCTTCAAGAATTCTCACTAAGGGTTTAGTCAACACCATACCTCTGGAATAGAATGATGGAGGTCTGGTATCTCCCTCAGGGCTCGATATCCCAGTCACCCGCAAGGGTAGACCAGAAACGCTGGAGCTGGATTTCTCGGCAGGAGAAAGACAGCGTCTCTTCTTCAGCGCGTCGAGGAGGAGAAGGAGGGGGGACAGCGTCCGTGGGCAGCTTGCATGTGCTGGGCTCTTGCAGAGGGACCGCTGTTCAGCTCCTAAGTTCACCACACCATCGTTCGCTAGTTAGCAGCAATAGCAGTAGCGATAGCAGCTATGATATCTTCAGCATAACAGCAGCTTCAGGCGACGGGCAACAGCGGGATTGCTTAAGGCCACGTTGGTAGTATTTATACCTGAAAGGTGCCATGTTTGACGTAAGTTTGCTGGACATAAGATGTCAATATAGATGTCACTAGGAAGTGATCGTCTATCAGTGCTCATTAGAGTTCTATTACTAATCAAAACACAGCAAGCGGGGATTTCCAGGTTTGCTGAGTTTTTATCTTGTTGAAGAACTCAGAGTGTTAATCTAGGAATCTCAGATAGTGACTTCTGCTCTGTCATTGCACTAATTGGTTGCAAAGGAAGTGTCAGAGAAAGCTATTCTGGAATGTGGCTCTGTTCGTGTGAGGCCAGAGATGAGTTACTGAATATCGCACTTGAACGGTTATGCCAATATAGGGAATAAATGGATTTATAGCCGAATAGGGGCATACGGTCACAGTATCGATCAGGATCCTAGATAAGCACGCAACAACTCGAGGTCGTTCCCCAGGAGGCAGTCTACAGGGGCATCGTCTCGGACGGTCACTTTCAGCATGCCCGACACTCCCCCCCATTCAAAGGGGACGCGGGCCATCTGGCACAGGCTCTCAGAGTTGTCCGCAGACCGTACTGGGCATAGCACATTGGGCAAGATTTGATCTGGTGTCACCAGATGGCAACGGACGGCCGTCACGCTGGCTCCCGTGTCGCGGAGGACTTCGGCCCGGTGCCCATTAATGGTGACCCACTGGCTGTACTTCTGCGTGTTGGCCGGGATGGGGGCCCGTGGGACCATGTCTCTTTCCCCTAGACATACCAGGGACATGGCTGCGGGTTCCCACTCGGTCTGGTATTGTCCACAGTCTTCAGCTTCTTCTTCGCCTTGTTCCTCCCTGAGGGCGACGGCTGTGATCTGGCGGTTTAGCAGACCCGTGGCATTGGATGGTTGGTTTCTTGGGCAGTTGGGGTCATTGGCGTAATGACTGGGTCGCTGGCATTTGTGGCAGACAACGTTGGAGCGGTATCCCGGCCGGGCCGGGGGGCTTCCTCTCCCGGCCAGGGACGGAGGAGTGCTGGTGGGGGGCACCGTGGCGGTGTCCCGGCCCCGGCCCTGGCCTCCTCCTCCTCCTCACGGACGGTGGGATCCCTGGGAGGCTCGGCCTTGGTCTCCCGCCCAGTTCCGGGGGACCCGGGTGCTCTCCCATCGATCCGCTTCAATGGCGAGTTTCCGGGGCTCGTCAGTTTACTGTCGAGGAGATGCTGCCTTAATTCGATGAAACAGTTATTGGAGAGGTGTTCCCATACGATGAGATCGACCAATTGTTCGTAGGTGGTGACCTGGCTGCTCTTGATCCATCCTTCTAGGGCTCGGCTAAAAAAGTTCACATATTCTACCCAGGTGGTACCGGGGATCCTTTTACAGTCTCGGAATCGCTGCCGGTACATCTCGGGGGTGAGCCCATAGCGAGTGAGGAGGGCGGCTTTCATATGCTCATTGGAGGTCATCTCAGCGTTGGGGAGCTGTAGCAGGGCATCTCTCCCTTCGTTGACAAATCTCCCCCACAACCCGGCCCCCCCAGTCTTTTCGCGGAAACCGGTGGGAGGTCATGGCTACCTCGTAGGCCTTAAACCATTGCTGGATGTCGTCGTTCTTGTAGTACTCTCGGACGACATCTTTGGGAATGTGGACCTTGGTGTCCGCAGGGGGAGTGGAGCTCTGGTTCTCGGAGACGCTGTAGTCCTTGTTTTGTCTTCTAATTTCTAGTTCCTTCAAACCTCGCTCGTGTTCGTACCCGAGCTTCTTCTCCTCCAGCTCCCTCTGGCTTTTTTTCTCTTCCCGTTCTCCCTGTAATCGTAGGTGTTCAAGGGCTATCTTCTTTTCCGCTAGTTTCAGTTCCCCTTCTAAGCGGAGTCTAGCCAGTTCCAACTCGTGGAGCCGGCTCCTCTCTCGTTCTCAGGCCTCCTCGGGAGAGAGGCCCGTGCTTCTCTCCTCCTCGGGGGTTGCAATGGTTTCCGTGGTTGCGATGTTTTCGTTTTGGGGTGGCGACGCTCCCGTCTCCACCCAAGTCTGCAAAGCGTGCTTGAGATCGTCTTTGGTGCTTAGTCCCATGGTAGCGATACCCAAGTCTATGCAGAATTGCTTCAATTCCTTGTGACTGTAATCTTCCAGCCGTTCCATCTGGAATTTTGCGGTTGTTCCGGTTTCTTTCGTCGTCATGGTCGCTGTGTGTTTTTCGTTTGTAGTGGGGCGAGTTACTCTCCGTACGATTAGCGTTGGCTCGAATCGTGCCGCTGGCCACCAATGTTAGACGGGAAACCTGAGGGTCGGCCGAGCAAGGGGGAGAGGCCTCCTGGCGAGGGCCCTCTCCTCAGATCGTACGGACGAGCAACCACCCCCCTACAGATGGACGCCACACAAAGATAGGTTCTCAACACTTTTATCGGTATTCTTAGGCAGGTTATCTTAAGGATACAGAAGGAACGGGATGCTGGGATCCCTTCAAACTTAGTCTCTGTGGGAAGGGGGTAGCGGGACAGTCTTGGTACCGGTCTGGTACAGGGATATCTGGCGTACAGCTCTCAATCCTCGAGCTGGAGGGTTCTCTTGTATGGGCCACGGCAGCGCCAGCAGGACTCCAAGATGATTCACGAAGATGAGCCGCGGCAGCGCCAGCAGGGCTTCAAGGATGGTTCATGAAGATGAGCCGCGGCTGCGCCAGCAGGTCTCCAAGGATGGTTCACGAAGATGAGCCGCGGCAGCGCCAGCATGACTCCAAGGATGGTTCACAAAGATGAGCCGCGGCAGCGCCAGCAGGACTCCAAGGATGGTTCACAAAGATGAGCCGCGGCAGCGCCAGCAGGACTCCAAGGATGGTTTACGAAGATGAGCCGCGGCAGCGCCAGCAGGACTCCAAGGATGGTTCACGAAGATGAGCCGCGGCAGCGCCAGCAGGACTCCAAGGATGGTTGCAGGAAGATGAGTTTGTCTCAGTGTCTCTCGACTCCAGGATACAACTGCCGACCTGCTCCAGAGCTGCCCCAGTTATAGGTCTGGGGCCCTTTGATGTCCGGACCCTCGCACTTGGAGGTCGGGGGGTCCGGGATGTGCGAGTCCAGACACCCAGCAGGGGGGTGGAGCCAGCGCCCAGGGAGGCCGCGGGCGATCGAAACCAGGCGGATAGGGGACCATCGAAACTCCTTCCCCCATTGACTTGTCTAGTGGTTTCTTTACCCCCTGGTTGGTTTGTGGTGCCTCGATGTCGGGGCTTGGCTGGGCCTGAGGCTGGGGTCGGACCGAGGCCATGAGGCCTAGTCGTGGACGGTCCAAGATGGCGGCTGGGCCGAAGACGGTGGTCCGGGAAAGAGGTCCGGGCCAGCCAAGAGGGTTGAGGAGATGAGGTCGAGTTCCGTCGGGGAAGAGCTGGCACGGCCCGGAGGGGCGGCACTCGAGGAAGGTGGAAGGTGCTGCTCTTGGCCGGGGAACAGTAGTCAAGGTAGTCCGGGACCCGCCATGCGGGAGGGGTGGGACCACGCCACGAGGCCGGGTCCAACACACGTTTATTTTTTTTCTGTCTGCATTAGATCAGTCACATGCAATTTTGGAAATTTATTTAATCAGGGGGTTTTCCTATCAAGTGTATACCTGATTAATCATGTCCTTACCCTAATTTTGTCACTAATTAATTCACTCACATTTTTGCGACTTTGCATTTCTTTTTATCCAGAGTGTATCAAGCAGGTTTGAAATGTATATATAATTATGTGTGGTTTGTGTTACTTTTTGACTTATGTTTTACATCTAGGTATGAAATTAGATGTTTCACTCAACCATCAATGCTATTGTGGTTCGAATTGCTTTATTCCATTAGCAGTTTGACATTCATGGAGTATGATTTAGATGTAGTGACTCCCCATATGTACTTAGGACAAGTGAGTCTGCAATCCATATTGGATTGATAAACAGGTTTATAATTGGCCATTCTGATTTCAGCAGTGTATGTATAATTGTTCCAATTGTCACACACCCTTTGGGATTACCATTTGATGAACTATGAGATTTTTCCAAATATTGGAAGTAACTATTCCTCCTTTTTGGGATGAGATGACGTGCTATTTGAACATGCAATGTGTTTACATTCTCGCTCTCATTATCAGTATTGTATATGTTAGAAAAGGGATTTCTGGTTGGCTAAGGCTTGTGCCAAAAACAGGCAGAAACCACCACTCGAGTCAGGGCAAGGGAGTTACATGCCGACGATAACCCCGGCTCACCCCCTTGGTAGCTTGGCACGAGCAGTCAGGCTTATCCCGGAGGCAATGTGTAAAGCGTTTGTGCAACACACACACACACAGCAGCAACACACGAGGCACACCACAAAAGGAACTCCACACAAGGTTGTAGAAAAATAGCCTTTGTATTATCATAAACACATTAGAAACATAATCACACATTTACACTGTGCCAACTGGCACAGGCAATATTCACAGGGGAATACATAACCACATTAAATCTGCGCACACCACTGCGCTGCATTTATTAATACCATTTCACACATACCAGACTTGACCATGCTGCGCCTCTCATATCAGGATTAATCACTGACCAACATTCATCAGGGAATCCCCCATGCACTCCTATGGGAGGGCAGGCCAATCTCACTACATGTAACCCATATTCCACACACTTTACACTGGGCCACAATGCTAAAGTGTCTAGAGGCCTAAAACCACCAACACTACACAGGGAAAAGGCTAGGAAACAGGCAAAAAGTTTAGGGGTGAGCCCGCCAAAAAGGCCACGTCCAACAGTATATATTTACAATTTCTGCCCCATATTTAAGTTTGGAACCTTACGTACACTGGGATCACCACAAACAGGATATTGGACACCTTAGTCTTGTATTGTTGAAATGTTACAGTGTGAAGTATTTATTCACTAATGTATGTACAGATTGTACCACACTAATTGTATGACTGCTAAAATTGATATTCTTTTGATTTTGGGAATCATTTAATTCCTGGTTAGTATTTCTTTTAAATTGCATTTGTTTTTTTTGGTTTTGAGGTTCAAAATCATGCAATTTTACTATTGTGGCATTCTGCACGATAGAGGAACTTTCCCATGTCTATTGTGACGCATTACTTTTTGAATGTCTTCCTGTTTACACCCTGGTAACTTGACAAAGGTCTTTACGGCTGAAACGTGTTGTTTGTAAGTGAATAAATCTCTTGCATCATCTGGACTGTGTGCCGCCTCCTTCCTCTGGGTTTGAACTGTTTTCTTTTAATATATATATACACACACACATATATATATACACACACGCACACATATATATATATTATTTTTTTAAGTGGTCTGTATTACTCCTTGAGTGTGAATACCCAAGCTAGTTTTGAAACAAGGGGACATATAGGGAGAAGATAACCATGATAAGGCATTGGCCTTGCTGAATGCTCATTTCAACCAGAAAATAAGCACCAATTATGAGTGGTTAGTGATGTAATTGGTGTAGCAGTTGAAAGGTGAAACCTTTGTCAAAGCTTGTACTAACTGTAATCATAACAAGGAAGCGAGGGCTCAAATAATACAGGGATTCTTAAGTCTGCCTAGCACTGGGATACTCCTTTGGAAGTGTGTTGTTTTAGGCTTTTGAAATGAGGGTAACACAACACAAAAACAAATTCATCTTCTGTCATCCAGATCCTGTACTAATGTAGAAACCAAGGATAAGTCTGGAGACGTTCTGCTCTCTGAAGATGCCACAAACTGTCTCACACTCCAGACACAAACTTAGACTTGGCTTTCGCTAAAATAGCCATCACAAATGAGTTGTTAGAAAAACCCATTCGTCACCCTTTGAACATACTGAGAGTATTGCCAGACCATGACCATGAGGTTAAACATCATACTGCACTATAAGAGAAAACAGATCCTCCACAACATGGATGGTGCACTGTTGAAATCCACACAGAAAAGTATTGGTATTCCAGGATACTACTCATATGCAACATGCTTGATGTGGGTCAGAGCTCTGGCACTTTGAAGTAGGCACATGTTACCACCTTTTGGGTGAAAGATCATGAGAGAGTTAGCAACACATATCATCTTTCTCAAAGGATCCTTTGTGGATTAGAAAACAGACACTTGCAAGGCAGTGGTCTTCTGTAGAAGCTGCTCCTTGGCTGCACCACTGGCAAACAGCTTCCCCAGCAGCTTAGCATGCACGGGCTCCACCAGCAATGCCTCGCTGAGACAGATGTCATGCTGGCTGGGCAGGATGAGTTTGTCCGGCCTGTAGATGGTGGTGAGGCCCTCATGCTGAATCTCTTTCAGCTTGAATAGTCCATGCAAGCCAAAGGCATCCATAGCTGGGCAGACACTGTCCATGAAGATGGACCCGTCCACCTCTTGCAGGTAGAGCAGGTGTGTGTTGTAGCCATTGAGCGCCTTGTGCGGTAGGGTCTGTTGATAGTCATGTCCAGATTGTAGTGCCACAGTATGGGTAGGGCAGGACTCAGAAGTGCTTTGTCAGCACATAAGTGTCTGCCGAGATGTTGAAAGAGATGGAGCACAGGAGGAACTCGACGCTCACCTACTATGTCAAAAGGGCTACTGTTCAAAGGCGCAAACTCCGGTCTCCAAAGTCTGGCTGACCTCCAAAACCCAGGCGGTGCTGTACCACGAAGAGTCCGCACTCCCCGCACAGTGCAGAGCCAGCCACAGTCCAGCGTTTGCCTTGGTCGGTGTGTAAACGTGCTTGGTACTCAACGGTGCTCAGTGTCCTGGCTACTCAAGTATCTCCTTGAACTAGCAGAAGATCAAGGCTCTAGCTGCCCTAACTCGATGTGCGGGCAGGACAGAAGGGGAACCGGCCATAATATGGCAAGGAAGCTGACCCTGATGGAAGGCAGATGGGTTGCGCTTCACCGAATAGTGGGTGTTGCCCTCAGGCAGCACGGCTCTATCCCACCAGGCCTCAGGATTGAGAAGTTCATCTGAAAGCGGCTTCTCCTGGTAGTAGAAGCACATCCACCTTCGCAAGGGAGACAAACCGGGAGGCCTTTCTGCTATGCCTTCACTTCTTGGTCTTGCTGCTTTGGACTTCCTTCACGGAGTTGGTTGCAATGTGGATCAGCGTCCAGTCCAGTGGCACTGACTGGTCCCATTGCGTGAGCTTAGGTTGCCATCAAGAGTGAAGAAGAGGGTCAGCTTGGGCTCTGAAAGCACACACTGCACTACAGTCTTCTCCGTACCGTCAGATGGGCTACAGGTCTGGAGCAGGCATAGGATCGGAGCAGAGCCAGTAGCCCGGGACACTCCACAGTAGCTTACAAGTCTAAGGCCCTCAGCATCAACCTGGTGCCTTGTACACAAGGGCAAAGGGGATCCACAAACAGGGGACATTGTGGATACTGTGGAGGAGAAGCCCCTTAAACAAATGGGTATACAGACAAAGGGTTAAAAGACACAGCCTAAGGGAAGTGTGACCATTTTGCAAGGGTTTGTCATGTTGCGTCTTCCACCTAACTAGTCACTACTGATCTGAGCCTGAAGGAAAACTGCACTGTGATGGCCGATGATGCTAAGTATATGCAACTGCTGCCATCCCTGCACTAGTTGGAAGCTGATGAAGGAGAAATCGTCCTAAACTCATTAATGGACTGGATAGAAAAACGAATATGCTAGTTATATTAAAATAAAAAACCTTAAAATGAACTCTGTCATTGACACAAAGTCAAGAACAGACAGCAATTTGAGAAACTCCAGCCTCAACTCAAATTGGCAAACACATGAAAATGGGAATTCAACAAGGCAAGAGATTTGAAAATACTAGGGGGCATATTTGGCATGGTTTTTGCATCACCCTTGTGCCAACCAAGGAGGTGCAGGGGCGCTGCAAAACGTAGAATGACATTTACCAAGTCATGCAAGGCCACCTTGCATGGCCCTTCATGGATTAGTAAAAGTGGTTTAGCACAATGCAGAGCAAGTCACTGCCTTGCATTACTCTGTCTCAGGAAGGCATTTAATGGGTGAAAAATGGGCATTCCCAAGCATCCACCCATGGATGTTGCCGCATTCCCAGATTTGCCATTAGTGGTAGACCTGGGAAAGAGTCAAAATGCTATGCCTCACCATAGGAGACGTAACAAGGAGAAATATGCTTATTTCTCCTTGACTTTCTGTTTTTCTACATGTGCTTCATACTGCAGCACACATAGGAAGAATAAAAAGCACCAGAGGAATGTTTTAGTGCATGAAGGTGTTTCTCCCTGCACAAAATGAATCCTGCCTCCAAATCAGGCACCCTTGCACCGTGGTGCAAGGGTGCCTGTGTTGGTGCTAGACAGCAGTTTGTGCTCCAGCACAGGCAGAGAGCAGGAATGTGCCATAAACTGTTAAATACGGTAAATTCCTAGCCTCTCCCTTCCATGCAGCGCAACTCAGAAGGATGGCTTTCTGTGTTGCATTGTGTGAATAGTTGATAAATCTGCCCCTAAGTTCTTTGTGGCTTATACTGGACAGACTCACTGATTAACAACAACAGAGTGGAAGGTCTTCTCATCATACAGGTTGCAGCCAGTGTGCTCATCTGTGAGCTGAAAGAAACTCTAGATACATATAAAACACTTTGCATTGGCCTGTTATTCTTAAGAGCCAATATGGAAACATACAGAGGGGGGAAAGATTGATTCCTCCAGAAGAGTTGTGGAGAAGAATTGCAGAAATTGCTCATGAGGGGCATCTGGGGAGAAGAATGACCAAGGAATAGGTCAGAGGCACTTATTAGTTCCACAGAATGGACATTATAGTTGAGGAACATATAAAAGATTGCTTAGTATGTGCCCTAAGCGATAAAACCAGAACCACTCGGAATGCACCTTTGTCCCCGAAACCATTGGATAAGCCGGGATTAGACATTATTTGTCAACTAAAGTTATTAATGTTGGAAGGGAAGTTTATGCTTGTTTTGGTGGGTTATCACTCCCATGGGATAAATACCAAAGTACTGGGATGTGTGAACATGAAATCCCTGATTTGCTTCCTTAAAGAGGTGTTCATGATGGAAGAGATACCCAGCACCCTTATTAAAACATCAGGGTGCAATTTACTTCAGAAGAAATGTGTGAGTTTCTAAAAAAAGTGCACATATTTCATTAAAAACTGCCTTCTAGTGCCTTAGGGCTAATGGATTGGTTGAGAGAGTTAACTGAATGATTAAAGAGTGTATGCAACTGGCCTATGTTTCAGATAGTCCAGCAGATAGAGCCCTTCAATGTATGCTTTGGTCCTTCCATACAGGAAATAATCTAATTACCAATGTTTCACCGTTCATAGCGTTGAAAGATAGATTGCCATGAACAAAAATGTCTCCTAACAGGTTAAGGGAACTTCATCAGGAAAGTTATAAGAAGAGATATGATGTCAAACAGTCTACCAATGAGGGCAAGTGGAAGATGGGAGATGTTGTTTTAGTTAAACCTCCCGTTCCATGCCAAAGTGGGGTAAGTAAGCCAATGAAGGTGGTGGAAGTGGGAAAACAATGTGGGGACTTCACTCTGCCTTACCTGTCCTGCCGTGAGGGGAACGGCCGATGCCCAGGACCATCAGCCGTGAGGGGAACGGCCAGCATACAGCATTCCATTGCCGTGAGGGGAACGGCCACAGCTGAACTACACTCCCCAGCAGCCCCGACACCCCGGCGCTCCTGTGACGCTCCTGCAGCACCCGCAAGCGCTTAACAGCGCGAAGCACCGAGTTGGGAGGGGGGTCTTAACTATGCCTTACCTGTCCTGCCGTGAGGGGAACAGCCGACGCCCAGGACCATAAGCCGTGAGGGGAACGGCCAGCATACAGCATTCCATTGCCGTGAGGGGAACGGCCACAGCTAAACAACACTCCCCAGCAGCCCCGGCACCCCGGCGCTCCTGTGACGCTCCTGCAGCGCCTGCAAGCACTTAACAGCGCGAAACACCTCCCGCGCCGCGGGCAGCGCCGCGGGCTGAGCCCAGGCAGAGGGCGGGCCGTCTGTGGCCGTCCGGGGCAGGAACAGGCTGGGCTGGGCCACGGACCCTTATCCTTCTTGCTGGGATCCAGGACTCTGGTCCTTATTGTGAGTGTTTAACATACTGTGTTTAAATTGCCTGTTTATACAGCATAAATGGCTAAATCACACTCTGTAAAAACAATATCCCGCACCATGGATAACTATATGATTAAGGTGGTCAGTGAGATCAACTCTGACCGACGCCACTCACTTAGTAGGATCAGCCCCCCCTGCCTCACCTACCAACGTACCTTCTACCTCAGATAACCTTGATGACACCATTGGGGCTATTCAGGTTGCCTCACCCTCAGTAGAGATGGAGAAGGACTCAGATATTGTTTCTATTTCTGCTAACCTCCCAGCCAATACGGCGTTATTGGACAGTCCGCTGCCATCAACATCTCACATCCCCTTGACTCCTACAGCGGTGCCATCACCAGCCCATAGACCAGTGAGGGCATGCAGAAGGCTGATCAACAATCAGGGAGGGCATAGAAGAACTAAGAAAGTTACTTCTCCACCTAAACAACCTGAGCTTACTAAAGAGCTTACTAATGCTACTATAAATGAGGCAGATATGAACACCTTAAATGGCGACCACATCCAGCTCCTTGTTAACATGTTGACCACCAAAATGGAACTTTTGATTAAACCCTTAATGGTAAAAGTTGACTTAGTATCCAAAGAGGTAGCTAGATGAAGTACCCTCCTATCCCCCCCAGCTGCTGTAATTGGAAAGAAGAGCACTAATGTTAACACGAGTGAGGCAATACATAAAGGTGCTGCTGTTGATAGCAAGGGGGTCGGGGATAAACTAGACCAGCTCTCTAAGGTACCTCGACTAGGGGGTCTTCTATCCTCACACCTGTCCCGGGCTAAACTACCCGAGAACGCTAGCACTGGAACATCTACATCTGTAATGGCTCCAAGCGCTAATGGTAGGGGGGAGAAAGTGACACAATTGTTGTCATCTGTAAGATCAGCTCAGTCTGTGTCAAAGCCTGATACTACTGCTTCGACCTTGAGGAATAATGGCTCAGCCAGCAGGGCAGTTGAAAATAACTCGGGCGGTTTTCTGGGAAAAAAAACCTAATAGTTAATTTACCCCCTGATTGTGCACCATATACAGTGGTTCTGACTAATGTCCCAATAGCCGACCCAAACTCATTTGAAGCACGGGAGGAAGTGTCAAATTCTTTAAGCAACAAAGTATTAGCATGGCTAAATAAACATTGCGGCTTCCCCACTGCTTTCTGTAATGACATATTGTCAGTGCGCAGAGTTGACTGGATTGGTACTTCAAGAAAAGCATGCAGAGGCGACTGCGTTATTGTAAACTTTAAGCATCCTCAGCACGTCGCCACCGTATTGTTAAGGGCCGCCTCTTTACCGGCTAAAAGGAGTGTTAACACAGTATAATGCAGGGTCCCCAAACTGTATGATTGTTGAATTGAATGCTCCTTCTTTTTCCAAAATTTTATTTATAAACTTTTATAATTCTAGTCCTAATGAATGTACTAGGCATAATTTAGATATAATTGAATCTTTTTTGTCAGACTATAGAACTAAAGTAAATAATTTTGAAATAATTCTTTTAGGCGACTTCAATATCCATCCCTGCAATGAGCCATGCGCCAGTTTCCTAGAAGAGGGCCCACCTCACTCGACAGTAATGCACTTTGAGCATTCTGATAGGGGGGAGGCACTTGAAAATTACCTGGAAGCATGGAATTTATATGAGTCAAGCTGTGGGGAGGTTGGAAGTAGAATTTCTACTTTTAAGGGAAATGGCGACGGTACTGTAATTGACTATATTTTTATGATGTGTCAAATTTTAGCTAAGGTGGTTAACTACAGCACTGTGGTCTCAGTATTTAGTGACCACAATCCAGTAGTAGCAGAGGTGCTGTCTACAGTTATTTTACCTCGCAGAGGGATAAGGGTGATTGGAGGTCAAGATGTGGTCATAAAGGATCAGGGCCGTAGATTGAAATGGTCAAGTGTTGTCCCAGAGGATGTTTCACAGTCTGTCATGGATAGAGCAGAAAGCGATGTGATAACCTGTTTAGAATTAAGGGCATCAAACCTCCAAGTAGTAACTGCCTTTGACAATATTTGTAAACATAACAACAGTAGCCTTACATCTAGCAAAAAATTGTCTAGGCCAACAGGGAGAAAATGGTTTGATCGTGCATGTTCCAGGGCGCATGCTGATCTGCTTAAGGCCCTTAAAGCCACCTCAAAAGATCGCCCACTAATATCCATATTAAGATCCATCTATAAGAAAGTCATACTAACCAGGAAAAAGGAGATAAAAGACAATGCTTGGTTACAACTACTTGACCCTGAGGTTATTAAAAATAGTGCTGAGTTTTGGAAGGTAGTTAACCAGCCATTCTTTTCAAACGAGGATATTTCTTCCCTCAAATCCAACATCCCGGATGATGATTGGATTAATCATTTTGAAAAGATATAATCTAGCTCACTCATTGAGGACATGCAAAGTTCATCCCTTTACACTCTGGAGGCCCCCGGTGTAGTTTTTGAGGTCTCTGAAGTTGAGAGGGCAATTGAACAGACACTAAAAAACAAGGCCCCTGGCCCAGATGGAGTCCCAGCCCACTTCTTTGAAAGTGATCCAAAACTGTGGTCTAGGGTTCTGTGCAGGGTCTTCAATTTTCTGAGCCAGAACAGCATCCTTGCCTCCTGGAAGTAGTCTGTAATCATCCCAGTCTTTAAGAAGGGTAGTAGGGTTGACCCAGCGTGTTATCGCCCGATATCCCTTATTGACTCAGCAGTGAAAATCTTTGGGCAGGTCATTCTTTATAGATTACAGATGTGGCTTGATGATAGAGGGGTCTTATCCAATATGCAATACGGCTTCAGATCTAAGCGTGGTACCTTAGAGCAGTGCCTAAACCTGCAGTTACTAGTGGACAAATACACTGGGGCCAAAGATGGTTCGATGTACTTGGGGGTTCATGGACCTATCTTCGGCCTTTGATCTTGTGAACCGTACTAAACTTTGGCACATCTTGGTTGATCTAGGGCTTGACCGTGCTCTTGTGAACTTGTTGGCGGACCTTCACTCAGACCTTTTGGCTTCAGTAAGGGTTAGTTCAGATGGGCAACGCACTAGCCATTTTAGATCTAAAACAGGGGTGAGGCAGGGGTGCATTTTGGCCCCTCTGCTATTCACAGTTTATATTAATGCCCTCGAACCAGTGCTTAAGGAAGCGACTCCTGATATACCGCGCATAGGGGAGACCTGTGTACCTGTCCTCCTGTACGCAGATGACGCTGTGCTTTTGTCACGTACAAGGGTCGGGCTCCAACGGTTATTAGACACCTTTGGTCTATTCATGAATTCTCTAGACCTTAAAATAAACGCTAAAAAATCACAAATAATGATCATGGGAGGTGGCTCACGGTGTAAGAGAGTGAAAACTTTTTATTGTTGTAAGGTAGAACTAGGCAGAGTGTCCACATTTCCATACTTGGGGATCACTTTTGAGGACAAAGGAAGCTGGGGTCCACAAATAAAAAGTAGAAACAGCGCCCTTGTGAGAACATCGTCGGCCATTGTGGGCTTTAACAGACGATTGGGGGAAGGACCAATCTCAGCCCTCATGAATATCTATAAATCTAAGTGCCTGTCTGTTGCCACCTATGGCTGTTCATTATGGGGCTATGGTCCAACAGACTCTCTTCAAGTGACAGAGAATACATTTTTTAGATCAGTCTTGTCTGTACCCCATTCTACGCCATCTTACTCTATCCACTCGGAGTTGGGGGCAGGTTTTATAACAGATACAATCAGAGTGGCTCCTTTAATTATGTGGCTTAAGACTTGGCTGAATGATGAATTGTCCCTTAATCTGTCTATCCTCAGAGATTGTCTTTCACTTGATAATGTACATAAAATTAAGTGGCTAACTTATGTAAAAAATGGGTTCAACGTATTGGGAAGATCTCAGCTCTTTTCCTCACCGGAAACAATTACACATAAAGACATTGCCATAACCAAAAGGGATATGCACATGAGGTTGGCCTCAGTAAGAGAGGAAAAGGAGCTCATAAAACCAACTGTTAGAGCTAACCTTTTGATTGCCAATCTCCCAGGTCCTGAATTTTACCTTACCTTGGTTAACCGCCCCTTTCATAGGTTCCTTTTAACTCGCTTCCGTCTAAACATGATACATCTGATATTAGGTCAATATCCAACATGGTGTAAGCCTGAACAATCATTACCTTGTTCCTGCGATAATTTTTCATCGCAGGACACTATGCATTTCATGATGCTTTGTGGTCATTTTATAGAGGAGAGGAGAACGTTTCTTGTGCCTGTTCTCAAAAAGGCAGGGTTTTTGCAAGTTAGGCCAGCACTCCTTTACCTGCAGCTACTAAACAACCCTAGTGTCATCTTCCACGTAGCCAGTTATCTGGTGGGTGCTGTGCGTTCAAAGAACAGGCTTATGAGAAACGCAAGATTGAACATATCCTCATGAAGTTTGCTTCTTGTTTTATAAAGGACACCGTCTATTGGGAGTAAAGACAACGGAGGAGAGAGTATTTTATAGTGTGATAAATGTTGATTTTATGAAATTAGTGATGTATTTTTAAATCTTATTCCTTCTCTCGTTTTTAATATGATTATCTTTTTAAAAAGTATATTTTAAATTGTGAATGATGTGTGTTTTGTTTTGTATGAATTATTGATATTGTATATTTATTGTACTGCGCCTTTTTTTGATATTAATTTATCGCAATAAAGTATTTTGACTGACTGACTGACTGACAACGTGGTTATTCTTGATGATGCAGAACATGGAGTATGGATAGGTTGTCTCTTTGTCATCTCACATAGAATTTTGACAAACACAGAGTTTTTGCTGATGACAGTTCCTGTGCAGGAGTAAGTCCAACAATCACAAAACTACACAAGGTTCCAGGATGGCACAAGGATTTTATCCCACATTGAAGTGTATGTATACCTGCGGTTGTCGGTGATTCCCTTTATGGAATTTAAGAGTTACTCTTTCTATGGGTTGCTTGTACTGTCACTGGTTTTTCAAAGGTGTGCATGCCCTGTTACTGATGTTCTGTATAACCGATACTTGCAATAAAAGTGTCCTATTTTTCAGGTTTGCGGTTATCATTTAATGGTTCCTTAATATTATTTTTGTCAAACTCAAGCGACGTATCCTTGTGAAAGCAAATTGTCTCTTTTATATAGGAGGGAGATGTACTGCTTTGGGTCTCAATTGTTAAATCTAAATCCGTATTTGTAAAGCGCAAACTACTCACCCTTACGGGTCTCAAGGCGCTGGAGGCCGTCGTGGAAATTACGTGAGCTACTGCCCAGAGTCAGGTGGTGCTGAGATGAGCTGCCACCATAGCCAGGGATCGAGTCGTGAGGTCAGCTGCTCTGGCCGCTGCACCACACCTCTCCACTGTTAGAGCTGTCCTTTTGTACAATGGTACGTTCACCTTATTCCCTACCCTAGTTTATCCCATGGTTTAACCCTCTTTGCCCAGGCCACTGGTATGCAGCATTCTACTGTCTGTTAGAAGTGACAGTTGGACTGGCATTGCCTGTTGAGCTGCTCTGGATGTGTGAAGGCTGTTGTTGTACTTACTGATGAATAAGTGTTTGAAATTCATTGAGTCTGGATTTTCTCTTTGTGGCACATACCATTCAACATTAAACTGCCAGTGGACGAGATTTAACAGACACTGGAAGAGACTGGGGTAAAAGTGAGAAAGTCGAGGATACTGCCCTGTGATGTCACTAACAGTCATCACCTGCAAGCCAAGCAAAGTGGACCCAAAAGAATATGCATTGAAATGGAGCTCACCAATAATGCACTCAAGTGGAAAATAAACCTTCAGAACCCCCAATTAATGTCAAAGTAACTGACCTAAATGGTGCAAAGTGGTCCCCAAAGCTAGGTCTAAATCATGGCTACTACTAACCCTACATGAGGAAAGACCCTAGGAGCCAGGTGTACTAATACTATATATACATGTGTACTAATATTACATATACAATTAGCAGTTGCAAATTGTGCACGGACTTTTTGTGAATGCAAACTGATTTTGAGAGCTGGCATACATAGAATTAAGTCGGTTCATAAAAGACCAAATCACAGAGTTCACAGAACGACCTGCCTAGTTGCTTAAAGGAACTGGGCTGCATTTAATAATAAAGGAGGTTTAGCATTCAGAAAGCCTCTGGCTTACCGATTTGGAAGATTTACAAAATCTAAAAACCTTCATACACCGGCTTCATCCCTTTCTCCAAGCATATCTAACTGAGGCGGTACAAAAGGCCCTTTTTTTTGCATTTCACCTGCAGATGTTGATGGCCTTCAAAACACTATCAAAGTGACCCTGGCTGCACAGAAGGGTCACGAATGTGACTGGTGACAAATTCTTCTTAGCCACTAGTATTAAGTATTTCTGAGTGCCATGAGTGGTTAAGAGTCTGTTGAAATGTGGATAGTACTCACTTGGAAAAAGAGTGCATTCCTACATAGCAAACTAGATGTCTTTGGCCAGGGATTCACTAGTTAAAGCATTTATGCAGATCCACAGAAGGTACAAGACTTTAATTGTCATCCCAGCTAAGGAAGTCACTGCCATCTGACATTTTCAATCATTGACCCCTACTGTGTTAGATACCAAACCTAACCAAACCCAGGGGAGAGGATGTAGTCTTACAGTCTAGAGCAGTCGACCTCGAAACTGGGGAACTGGGTTTGAGTCTCGGCAACGACATTAAACATCCTGTGATTCTGGGCAAATCACTTAATATCCCCGTGCCTAACAAAAATGATGTGTCCTTCTGTAACAAAACTGGTGCTATGTAAAGTGCTCTGATACCCGATGTCTTGGGTCTAGTTTGCGCTATATAAAACACTAAAAAAATAAAATAAAAAAACACACTCCCGGAGCCACAAGAGATCTCACAAAAAAATTACGTGGAGTGGTCCTGGATGGACATTCACAAGTAAGCATTCTAACCCACAAAGAATGCACTGTTGCAAGGCACCACCATGAGGTAACTCAATTCTACATTAGACCACAGCACCAGCGGTGGACGTTAGTCTCTGTACCATAGGGACTTCAGGGACAAGGTGAAACTTGTCAGCATCCATTGGCTTTGCACTGAAACTCGCTACTTGCAGATTGAGAAGGAGGCAATTACCATAAACATGGATTGTCGGCACTTTTGCCTGAACCTGTGAGGACAAAGTTTCAAGGTGATAACAGGCCACAATTCCGTGCTCTTTCATAGGCCAGGCGCCATCGACACCTGCTCATTGAAAAACAGGCATTGTTGCTTCAGAGATTTTTTGAAGTGAAATATTTATATGTAGTCAACATCCTGAGTATCTACCAGTCCGAACATATAAGGTCCTATAGGAATGTGGAGCAACGCAAGCAAAGCACAGAGGAGCATAGAAAGCACTTTGTACACGGGGCGTCCCTCGAACCACCCTCCATGGAAGACACAGGGAAGCACACGAGAACTGACAAACATTTACAGGGGGGCATTGTAGCTTTGCAGCAGAACAAACGAAGACATTCCTAAAAGGAAATTCACAAAGAAAATGAACAACTCATGGTAGAAGGTGGAAATTACTGAGGCGTGAACAGATGAACCTCCTAACTGCAGTAGCTGGAAGGACATTGGACCTATGGGTCATTAGGGAATAGTAAATGGGCACAGCTTTGAGAGAAAGAATCATTTTCCTACTACCTACACATATAGAACCTAGAAGACGTTGTAGCACAAACTAAGGGCCTTATTTATGAGGCCTTATGCTGCCGTTGTGTCACTTTTTTTGTGACGCTGCACCAGTGTAAAAAATGCACCACACTGCTTCCTTCACTCACACCTCTCCCACTACATCCATCTCTCTCTCTCTCTCTCTCTCTCTCTCTCTCTGTCTCTCTCTCTCTCTCTCTCTCTCTCTCTCTCTCCCCCCCAACATGTTTCTAGTTCTTCCCTCGTGCCTCGAGTCTTGTAGTCTGCCATTTCCTTTGCCTCCCCTGACAGCATCTTTCTGAGTCCACTCTCGTAATTGCCCAATGAATAGTTTTAATTAAACACAACCTTCTCGCTTCGTGTTCGATGAGAGTATTAATATATTCCCCCACCCTTTATAATATGTCCCCTTCATTATCTCTGACTCAGAGGAACGTCCGTGATTGGCATACATGGCGGGAAGGAGGAGAGCGCGAGGGGCTGGTTTAGAAAGAGACGGGTTAAGAGGCGGAGGGGAGAACAGGATGTTAGGAGAACGAGAGAAGTATGAAGTGCGGTGAAAAAATGGCGAAGGAAATGGGAGAAATGTGAAGACGGGAGGAACGGTGAAAGAACGTGTGCTAGAGAGAAAGACAGATAGGAAGGAAGTGATCAGAGAAGCGAAAGAAAGATGGGGAGGAAGAAAAGGGGGGAGAATGAAAGAAGACAATGGGAAAATGAAAAGGAGGAGTGTGGATGCAGACAGAGAAAGATGGGGAGGAAAAGGCAGGGAGAGAAAATGGATATATAAAACATACGAGATAGAGCGGAAGAGCAAAAATGCAAAGGTGGAGAGTGAGAGAAAGAAATGAGTAGGAAGGAAGCAGAAAAGAGAGAGGAGAGAGCGACACAGAGAGAAAGAAACAGAAGAAGAAGAAACAGAAGAAGAGACAGTGAGAGAGACAGCCAAGTGGTACTCTGGGAGACAAGTGCTGGTATGTTTTCTTTCTCTAGTACTTCCTTACCTGGAAGGGACAGCTATCTTCAACGGGCTGCTCCTTCTTAGCACTGGGGATCTGATTTGGGTGAGACCAGGGACACCCTTTGAGGCGCAGAGGGTGACAATTGACAGGGAGGGCAGGTACATGCTGTTACAAGGTAAACTTGTTGGTTGGCCATTGCAGGTGGGCAGTGTCTGTGCTTCCTGTTCTGGCTCCAGAGAGGAGAGATTAGGATTTTCTTTTTTTTACATCCCCCCCATAACTCCCCTTGGCTCACCCCACCGGGCAAATCAAACCTGCGGTCTTTTGTGGTACCTTAGCTTAAAACGTAATCAGTGAGTCCTAGAGCATTGCAGCGCCTAGTTTTTTGACTTCCTGGCTCTATGTCCTCTCCCATCCAAGCCTGTGACTCTATTGTGTTGCAAGGGCTCATTGCAGTAATGTCTATTGATGACCCTGAGCTCATTTAGGGGAAAAGTACACTTTTAGTAAGAGAAAGTCTCCACACTATGAATAATAAAGTTTTATAGTAGCTCTTCGTGCAGCAATTTTATTTTGAAACGCTATAAATAATAGGTATTTAATGTTGCTTAGCATGACTCAGGCGGTTACTACAATAACTATATTGAATTGAAAAGCAGAGTCTGACAGTTACCTTAATTTTTCTTTTTAAATCTCATGCATAGAAATTTGAAACAAAGACAAATGTGACAGCAAGTCTTTTCTAGCGTATTAAATTGGTCACAAAGAGGTTTAATTTTAAAATATCTTACAGGATTAAGACACATGCTGCAGAGATCATTGTGTGCCCAACAATGTTGAGGAAAGTATGGTAGAGGTGCAATAACTCTGGTGGTTAATGCAGTTCTGGAAGAGTTCTATGTTTTGTCCAATCACAGTTTTGAATTATAAAGTAGCATAGAGTGTTAACGTCCTGTAACATGCAGATCACAGATTTGTATTTTATGTAAATAGGGAAGTAAGTTGCTACCGATTTTGTCACAGAGAACATTTTGTTTCTTCTAGTTCATAAATTGCAAACCTTCTAATATAACACAGTGATCTATTTGCTAGCATCAATGAGCTGCATGCAAACTGTAAGTCATGAGTTTAGATCCTTATTGGTGTTTTTCTCAATGTGTT
Organism: Lissotriton vulgaris; assembly: GCF_964263255.1. Lineage (NCBI taxonomy): Eukaryota > Metazoa > Chordata > Amphibia > Caudata > Salamandridae > Lissotriton > Lissotriton vulgaris. Next base: position 611,191,792 of record NC_141693.1, on the reverse strand, counting down.
GTTATTCTAAGATTGCAAAGAAGGGCATCTCTGGGAATGAATAAAGTTTTGTTAGTTAAGACAACTCCAATCACAGCATTACATCTATGGATTTTTCCTGACCGTTCCCTCTTAACATATCACTTCTACAAGTATGGATAACATGTGATTACTAAACCCTGTAACCCTCATTTTCTCAAGTAACATTTCCTGCAAATTGATGTACACGCTTGTATGATTTACTGTGTGTCTGTGTGTGGTGTAAAGCACTCTGACACTCTACACTGGGACGAGTAGCACTGTAAAAGAATAAAAAAAAAAATGTAATTAGTAGATGCTCTTTCAATCATTAATCATGTAATTACTCAGCCACACAGATAAATCTTGCAATCTTACAATGCATGCACAACCTTTACATCCTGGGATTTAACAAAGTCAAAAAATTGACTCCAAGTCATAGTTTCTCTAAAGAACTTGTGAAGAGATAAGCTGTGTGCTTTTCTTTACTTGCACTGGCATCAAGGTGTTAGCTCCCAGCATAAGTGATATTTGATCAAAAGAAGACTGAGGGCCCTTTAAATCAGGCCTGTGCTTGTGCCCAGCTGGATGTCAAAATAAGAAAATCCATGTGTGCCTGCAGGTTGCTGAATCAAAAGAGAATGCAGACAACATGAAGATGCTGCGGAATTGTGACTCAGTGTTGGAAAATGACACCAAAACATGGACACATTATCCATACTTCCCTGGATTGGTCTGATTCCAAATCCAGCCCAGTAAAGCTGCCTGTAGAGTATCTGGTGTGTACACTTACTTAACAGAACTGATGCTATGTGAGAGGTTATTATCTATACTACTATTATAAAGAGATAACTGTGTCCTTTGAGCCAGGTAAACTCGAAAAGTACACCACCAATAGCAACACCCAATACCGCGTTGGAAAGGGGAGGTCCAGTAGATGGACATAGGCTATATAAAAAAAAAATATATACGTTATTTAAAAAATTTACAATAAAAAAAAGTAGTCCCTTCGAAGTAGTGCCAGCCGTGTGCGCTAACCACATACGTGCTGACATCATCATCGGAGGACGGGAGCGCGAGGAGGAGCGGCGGACAGGACCGCGGGGAGGAGCGGCGGACAACAGCGCGGGAAGAAGCAGAGAACTTAGCCACACTGGAGCGGCCTGAGGTACGTGAACCGCGGGGAGGAGTGGTGAAGTAAGGAGGACTGGACTGAAGCGGCGCCGGACAACAGCGCAGGGAGGAGCGGAGAACTTAGCCACACTGGAGCGGCCTGAGGTACGTGAACCGTGGGGAGGAGCGGTGAAGTAAGGCGGACCAAGTGTGTGTAAAGTCAGGGCACGTCTGGAGCAACCAGGGAAGCCCAAGAAAAGTTACAGTTGCCTTTTCAGAGACCCACAGGCCAACGGACCAGGGATCGCAAAGGTACCTCGAGAGAAATCACAAGAAGTCGACTCACGGAACACTTGTGGAGTGGAGGCCAACAATCTTCAGTGGAAATGCTGCTCAGAGTGTGGGCTACAAGTAACCCAAAGCACAGCCTCAAGGATCGGCAAGAAGCATAAGCACTTGCAAATGTGCATGTGTCCATCGGTTCCGGTTCCACAGTACCCACGAGGGCTACGGGTCTCAGCTTTGCTAGGGCCTTGGGTCGGCCTCTGGGAAGCGCGGAGACCCACCTCCTGTGTTGCAAATTATTTGGAGTCCAGTGGGAGCTTCAGAGATGCAAACAGGTCAGATTAGTCTTTGGTGCCCTCCACGCAGGAGAGTAACTACTTTACTCCAAGGGAGATTCTTCAGCCATCCAGCGTCGTGCAGATCGTTGAAGTTCCAGGATTTAGTATCAGAGTTTTGTCCAGGTGTGATCTAAAGTCCTGTTGCCAAGGGTTCCTATCTTATACCCAAGGAAGGCGTGGGACAAACTCTGAGGACCCACCTATGGGAGTGTTTGGAAGGAGGGGTGGCTATACCCATTTCCTTTGTCCAGTTTCACACCAGAGCAGATACTGGTAGCCCCTGCAACCGGTTCGAACTAGGCTATGCACAGGGACACCAAATGTGCCCCCGTGCAGACTTCAAAGCACTCTTGGAGTGCACCCACCCAGCCCCAATACACTAAGGCCAGTCTGGGAGGTGGTGACACCTCCCTGTGAAAGAAAACTAATTATCCAGGCCTCCTCTGCTGGAGTTTCGTCCAGCAGCAGGTGGCCAGACTCGTGTCTGTGGCATCCATTTTGTGATGCCAGGGTTCTTTTAAACTGGTATTGGGTATACTGGTGTGTACATGTCTCTCCCTCTAGAAGGGTGGAATCATACCCCCGCCACCAGGACTGGTGGGGGGGGGGGGGTGTATGATTTCAAAGTGTTTGACACCAAACACAACATGTTTCCTTGCAGCCATTCCAACATTAGCATTTACCGCGACGTTATAATGCACTTAAGAGTATATGGTCTGGCTGATCACAGAACAACCCCGGAGAATAGATTCCGAAGGCTGCAGAGGGGCCCTGCTCATGCATGGGCACCCTCTCACACAAATCCCAGCACCATGCCTTCAGGATTGATAAGTTTAAACCAAAGGGGTTTTGTCCGTTCTGGGAGCCTGGCAGGACGTCTAATACATTTTTTTCAAACAAGGGGTACCAGGCCACCAATTTCAGTACTGCTAATGAATACTGCAGATTCGAAATACAACGCAAAAAATCATTGTACTTTACTTTCATATTTGTATTGATTCAACTTCATTTCAAACAACTGTTCATTACTCTTGATGCATAGGAGGAATACACATTTCATTCAGTATATTGTGCGAATCAAAATTGTATGAAAAACATTTTACAAAAACATATTATAATCAAAAACAAAGACAAAACACTGTTGTATTTGCATCAATTAATTACACCAGTCCGAAATTTCAGCAATTGCCTGCCAAAATTCAAATTCTATGTGGCACTAGGACAGGCAGGCTGCGGGGAAAATTACTTTTTATAAAAGTTTGCTCTCGGGGTATGTTCCAATTATGACACCCTCACTAGAGTCCCGTTCAATGTTGGTCCCTCGCAGACGATAAAAGACGTGCCGACGCGTTTCCAATCCCCTTCTGCACTGGGGGATTATCATCAGGGCTTTAGACCACGGTGTAATCCTGGTAATTAACAAAATAACATATAATGAGTAGCGCCCTTCTTTGCCTCTCCTTATCAAGCTTTTAAATAAACCAACCCACTAAGTACATACCTAGAGTACCTTATAGCTTTTGATGGGGTTCTTTTAAAGGTCCATCTTCTGTCCCTAAACACAACCAAATTGATTTTATATAAGTTTGAGTCTGACGTTATGGGACAATCTTAACTACTATCTTTGTTTTTTATGACTTAGAGTTGGAAGCCATACTGGTTTCTTCGTACATCTATTTCGATGACTCCCCACTTGTGTTCGTGTTTCCAGACACGGTCAGATTAGGACGTTTTGAATTCACCCTGCAAACAATTAAATTGCCATTGTTTATACAGAACGAAGTTGCTTACTGTTTGTGTCTTAGGAAGAGCTTTCCATGGCATTTCTCTTACTTGTATGAAAGGTTCCTCTTCTACCAGATGAATTGTATCCTCATCTAAATTTGGGGCAGCATCATTTCCTGTCACAACCAAACAGAGGAAACTTTTTTTTTAAAAACGCAGTGTAAATGGAAAGCTATTTGTTTAAATGTGCGCTTTCATCGTCCTTATTAATCTATCTGCTGCAGCCCATTATGTTATTACATTGCACGTTGTCGCGATGGAGTACTTGAACCACTGTGACATTTTTGTTCTGTATGGCAGTTTCACCGCCCGTCTACTTCACATTTCATAAAGGTGTTTGCGGCGGGTTTCACTTACTTTGCAGCTGTGTTCTTCTGGCATAGATTCAGTCTTCTCTCACCAAACGTGTATCACTCGATGCTTGTGCTGTCTCTGCCTTCATGTGTGTCATCATCGTGTTCCTTGTCCCTTTGGATTCTGGGACTTGTGGCTCCAATGTTCAAGTTTGTGCTTGGTTCAACTCGCTCATTCAATCCTCTTGTTGTACAATGGAACTTTAGAATTAGATAGGCTTCTTTTTTAGCCAGCATATTTTCTAAATTGCCTCCGCATGGGGACAATTTAATACCGGATAGTACAGTCCAGTGAAAGTCTCTTTCTGAATGTTGTTGGTCAACAAAATGTTGCACCATTGGGGCGGTCAGTACTTGATTTTGGATGCGCAATCTATGTTGTACGATTCGCTGGTTTACCTGTTGGGTCGTTTTGCCAATGTATATTTGAGATCATGGGCATTTGATCGCATAAATGGTATTCCTAGTTTTACAGTAAGTGAACTCCTTGTGTGTCCATTTAATGCCGTCATGTATAAACTCATGGCCCTCAAATGTCATACCGCAGACGGAGAAGTTCCCACATTTTCTGTGACCTTGAACGGGGGGTAACTTCCACTGCGTGCGCAAATCACTGACTGGCGTTGGTGTTCGTCCCAAGTCGGCTCTGATTATTTTTCTCCCAATGTTTTTGTTTTTACGCATGGCAAATAGAGGTTTTTCCATCTGGAGGTCCAATCCGGTTAAAAGGTGCCAATTTGATAGGATGATCTTCTTATATTTATTGGTATGTGGACCAAACGTGGATACACACACCAGTTTCTCCATAGGAGGTTTCACTCTTTTGATTAGCAGGGTGTCTCGCGGTGTATACCAAGCTCTTTTGACAGCGTGTTTCAACAATTTTCGGGGATAACCTCGATCTCTTAATTGGTCGTTAAAGATGGATGCATTAACCATAAAATCTTCTATGTGCGCGCAATTGCGCCTTATTCTTAGTAGCTGTCCGTATGGTAAATCGTTTTTCAGATTTTTGGGATGGGAGCTCCGATACTGTAAGATGGTATTTCTGTCAGTGGATTTCCGATGTAGTGTTGTAGTTCTTTTCTGATTCTCTTCAAATACTTCCACGTCAAGAAATGTCAATACTGATCAACTTTTTGTCATGGTAAATTTGATATCTGGATGTCTTGCGTTTAACCATTCATGGAATTGTGTTAGTCGCTCTTCAGGGCCACTCCACACGCACCAGACGTTATCAATGTACCTGTACCACTGTGTGATACAGTCGCTAAATGGATTATCGTTGTTGATAAATTTTTGTTCCAACAGGGCCATGAACAATATGGCCATTTCAGGTGCGAAAGGACACCCCATTGCTGAGCCCTTTACCTGCAAATAGAACGTGTTCTCAAACCTGAAATAATTACGCTTCAATGCAATTCAAGCCAGATCTAAGATGAAAGCTGTCGGGACTCGGTGTGGTCTTGTACGTGTTTCAAGATAAAACTCTATGGCTTCTAGCGCTTCGTCCTGGGGGATTGATAAGGCCTGCCTAGGGGTGACTTATAGGTTTATATGTGTAGTGACATAAGGTAGATATAGGGAACCTATATCTAAGTAAGGGGTGCATACCCCACCTTACACGGGCTGCTGTAGCAAACCTGTGGTGTCATTTTGGAAGGCTGTCCAGTGGTGGCATAATGCAAGCTTCAGCCCCTGGTAGGCCTCTGCGGTACCTATGCCCTGGGTACATAGTATACCATATGCTAGAGACTTATAAGGGTACCCCAGTAACCAAACTGGAGTGTACCTAAAGTACATGGAATCATTTTAGAGAGGAAGCAGCTAGGCTGGGGTACTGGTTAGCAGGGCCCCAGCCAGACTAAAGTCGAAAAGCAGTGAAACATGCAATATGTGCACCACAGATTTACACAAGGTATGATAGCTTAGTGGGTTAATTCAGTTGTTGTGCAGATCTTGTGTAATTTATAGGTTACAAGTTACAAAGCGGCAAGGCAGCTCAAGACATTTTGCGCCCTCTGCAAAATGCTGCATACAACTGCATATAACCTGCAAGGAAACAATACATTTCATAATTCTGTGGCTGGTAAAGTATGCTCTCTTGGGTGGTATTAATACTTTTTATTAAGAACCATAATACATATGCAGGTCACAACTTCGAAGTTGCTTTGAGGTGAAACCCATTGTGCTATTAACACGTAAAAATGATAACAGTGACAGCTCTTATTTTCAATGCTTAGAAATGCAAAAAGTGAGCTATAAATAAAAAAACAGTTCAAAGTTGTTTGTCTTTTGGTAATCTATGACTCGACACATCTTGTCTTTGCTACCTTGATGGGCTGCTCAGCATGGATGAGGTGTGCGATTCCAGGTGTGCTTACACTCTGATCTCTTACACCTGCTACCTGCCCAGGAACACAACACAGAGAGGGATTGTGTGTGTCCATAATGTTGTGCTTTTGCAGCCAGGCCACGCCTGAGAGGAGAGCAATGGCCTTATCTCCCCCTGCAAGCTGCCCCTCCACACAACACACAGTGTATTCATGGGCACTGCTGCATGTGATCTTGTGTCTGTACTCCCCACTGGGCCATTGGTAGGAGGATTTGCTGGAGCTGGGCTGGATCCAGGTAAGAATAGCTGCACAGAGAAAATATACAAGGTACTGATGGAATGCCCCTCAGCCACTGGTAGTCACTCAGGTCCGCTATTAGTCCATCTTTCTCACCCATTATGTCACTCTACACTAAACATACCATATTTATATCACTCTTGGTAATTCAAATCACTCTTGACCCCACTGCAATATGAACAGTCTAGCCTGCTATGCCTGTTGCCTTCAGACAGCTAAAACGACAGACTGGAATGTAGACTGAGCGATTGCCTGTGACTGATATTTATTCAAGAATTCCTTCCATCACCTTGTTGTTTGTTGCAGTAGACACCCTCAGTGCATCGCATATGTCTAGCAATAGCTCCCACAATCACTGTGCCTTAGGACTGAAGATACAGGCCCAAATAAGGTGAAACCGGTCTGAGGTTGCTTGGGTTCCCATTGGACGGTGGTCCTGGACTGGCAGTTCAGATGGACTGCTATTTGAGCAGGACCAAGAGTGAATCACATGTCACAGGTCTCTGTCCAGGGGCTGAGATTGATTCAAACAATCCTTCCATCACCTTGCAGCCTGTTGCAATAATAATAATAATATTAATCAATAATAATCAATAATAATAATAATAATAATATTAATACTGATACTCTTTCCTAGCACTGGATCCTATCACATGCCCGCTCCTGTCCTTGAGTGGGGTACGCTATGATGTCTGCTGGGAATTCTTAGACATCCCCCTAACAATATTTACTAAGATACGCCCCTGGACATCGATACAGAGCTATAGGGAGTGGAATTGTGGTCCAGAAGGGGTGAGTTGAAATAGAGGACGAGGTTCCAAAACAGAGAAGATAGAGAAAAGAAGGTAGCAAAAAGGGGTAAAGCACTGAGAGAGGTGAGGTAGAGGGATCAGAAGTAGAAACTGAGACGAAAGATGGAGACGTGAGACAGGGAACAAAGGGTGAGGTAAACTGAAAATTCAGGTAGTGACAGAGTGGATAGGGTTAGGAGAGATGAGGGAGTGAGAGGGATGTGAAGTTGAGAGAGAAATGAGAGGTACAGGGATGAGGTAGAGAGTGGTGACATGGAGTGAGGGTGGATAGGTGGTTAGAGAGGTGAAATTGATGGAGAAGTGAAGTATATGAAGGAGATACAAACAGATGAAATGCAATCAGATTGGTGAGGTAGAGAGATATGCGTGAGGTAGAGAGCCAGTTGAGAGCTGTAGTAAAGGTTACCACAGAAAGCAGTACAAAGAGTAGCAAGGTTGTGAAAGAGTAGTGGAGTAGAGGCAGGTGTATTACAGAGGAGGTGAGGTAGAGAGAGCTTGGACAGAGAGAGAGAGGGAAAGGATATATAGAAGAATGGAATAAAGGAAAAGAGCCGAGGAAAAGTAGAGAGAAACATAAACATAATTGTATAATGTAATTGCTGCCTAAGACCATAAGGTTTAAGGTTGTCTATGTTGGCCTTGTACAGCTGTCAAATTCAAATAGAATCTCTTTTATATACATTATTACCTTTTTTTACCAGTGAAAGTGCGTTATTTGTTGATTAATTAAAATCATTACAAAAACAAAAATACATAACAAGCACAAAGTCTGATTGAACAAATATGACTACAAAGCCAAAATATAACATGCCTGACATCGGATTAACCGTTTTCCAGTTTTGGAGGTAAAGTGCATAAGTACATGTGATAGCAGCTTATAATTTCCAGTTAAAGTGCAATGAGCTCACATGATAAAAATAAAAAATAAAAATGCTAAATACAAGCAACCAATATGACTAGATTTCTAAAATGACTATAACTATTAGCAACAGCGATACAATAGTATCCCAACATCTATACTAAGGTGGCCTGTGCTTTCAGCAGTAGCTAAAAAATACAATACATTTTCCACTGACAAAACTAAAGTGCCGCGAGCTGACAATAACATAGTTACTAATACATTTTAAAACTGATCTGTACATTATAGCACCATACTCAAATCTTTAAAATCATTGGATCGATCATAGCAACAAAAGTTACCAAACAATATTAAAATATCGCAAGGTTTTAGAATGATTTAAAAGTACCTTACAATTGCCCACGTACTCCCTAAAAACAATAAAATCATTACTTTGCACCCAGCAAATTTATCAATTACTTTAGGAATCAGCCTTACATAATTTCTTTTCAGCTATAAAGATAAATTGTACAAATTGCTTTGTATTATAGACATTGACGCCACTTAAGCAGGATATTAATGCAGATCTACCAGTTCTAACTCCTAATTCTTTAAAGATAGGTTTTAAAATTAGCTTCCTTTCGTGACACATTTTTGAACATAGTGTAACAAAGTGCAGCAACATTTCCTCAAACAACCCGCACAGCCTACAGATGTTTGATGACCATTTATACTTCCACGTAGGGGTTCCATCTTTGGTTGGATAAATGCCGAACCTTAAGAGCATAAATTTCTTTTTAAACAAGGGTTTTAAATGAAAACGTAAATATGGTTGAGCATACAATTTCTCAAAAGAATTTGCTATAGTCCAGAAGTGGGTTCTTTTTCTTAGCTCATCTTTATCCATAATTTCTGACAGAAGAGCAACAGTTGTATTCAACATATTTTTATATACCACGATGCTCCTAACTTCATCGACTAGATTTGGGCATTCGAAACGTGAAAGGCACTCAGATAGGTAATCCTGCCAGCTTCTCGAACAATGGCCTTTCGAGATCTCGCACCAGCACAGACTTGCTAACGTGCCCTCCTCCGCTCGAGAAAAAACCAGTAAAGTTTTTTAAAATGCGGCTTGGCGGACCAAAATCTGGTTCCTTAAGCCATATTCCAGTCTTAAATTAGCACGCAGGATATGTCTGGGTATCCTAAAAACTGATTTATAAGTCCTTATAACTATGTCCTCTAACATTTTTGCGTCCTTACCCTTAAAAATTATTGATCCATAGTCCAGGGAGGGAATGAGCTTTGCTCTCATAACTTTAAGTAAATGATCATAATTAGGACATAATAACTTATCTCACAGTTTTCGAAAGGCAAAGGCAAGAGAAGTTCCTTTAGCCTCCAAATTATTAAAATGCTGTCTACATGACAGTCCATCGTCAAATCTAATTCCCAAATACTTGTAGGATTTTACACAGTCTATTGTTAGACCATTAATATTCAAATCCTTTACCCCTAATTTACCCTTTCCTATTAACATTATTTTTGTTTTTTTTTTCGTTAATTATTAAGCCATTTTGGGTAACATGTGTTAAATGAATTTATTAGTCTTTTCAAGCCTATTATAGTATGACTGAGTAAAATAGTATCATCTGCATACTGTAAATATTTAATTTCTTTACCCATCACAGTGGGCGAATGCAAAATTACATTATTAAAATGGGCTGGCAGATCGGCCATAAATAAGTTAAAAAGGCAAGGGGCGAGCACACACCCCTGTTTCAAGCAGACATTTGTATCAAGTCGACGGGTGGTGTGACTGCCGTCGCCAATTTTAATCTGGACCCAAGTTTAGGAGTACAATAAATTAATCATTTTTAGAAGAGTTTTTGATATTCCCCAATTAAGAAGCTTCTTCCAGAGAATATTCCTGGGAACGGAATCAAAGGCGGCTTTTAGGTCGATAAAACATATGTACAATTTTTGTTTCCTACATTTTGCTTTTTCGCCCAGCAATGTTAATAAAATTACATTTGTCAGAGTCGATTCACCCTTCCTAAAACCTGTTTGAAAAATGGGAATCAATTCTTCTCTTAGCGCCCAGGATTCCAACTCATCTAACAGACAACTTGCAAAAATGTTCGCCTCAACATCTGTGAGGGTTATTAGTCGATAATTTGCCGGGTGGTCCTGAGGGCCGTTTTTATAAATCGCTGTATAATGCTTCCCCGCCATGAGTCCGGATATGACTGGTTTTAAGAACCTCGTTAAAAAGGAACGTTATTAATTCTGGCCAATTTATAAGTTTAGCTTTAAAAATACAATTCAGCAGGCCATTGGGGGCAAGAGCTCCATTAGACCTAATCTTAAGTAAGACTTTTTTAACTGTGTCCACTGACCAAGGCTCAAAATCATTGAAAGTTAAAGGGTCACTGACACTTGGGGGGTCACACGCACCTACTGGACCCAAAGAGACATCATTGTCGGAACGTGCTTCGTCCACGAATGCTAGTCCAGTTTTTGATTTCTTAAAAAAACGTATCCAACTTGATTCATCTATATTGGCACTATTACTTCTAGAATGTCCATATTCTAAATTGTTAATAATACCCTAGAACAGTCGTAAATCCCTAGATTTGCAAGCAAAATGAAGTTTAGCCCAAGTTTCTTCATAATTAGCTCTCCAGATTTCCTTCTTATACCCCCTCTTTAGGTCTCTGATTTTAAGTGACAATAAGAAGTAGGTGGTCCCTTTTGCTTTTCTGTGCAAAGATCTTATTGTTTTATTAAGGAATTTTTTCAAATACAATAAACGAGGAGAAAACCAGCCCGGGTTCTTTGGATTCAACATAACACCCCCTGTGCGTTCCCGCCTAGGAAATTTCTCCACGAGGGAATCACACAGGGAGGGCCAAAGGGCAACAATCAAGTTTCCTTTATGGGCTGAAACCAAGGCTTCTGGAATTAAAAGAGAAAGAAACTCAATAATATCCTTCTCGGTTTTATCACTCCATATTAGCCTTTTGAGGTTATAAGCGACAGGGGCAGATCTTAATATTCTCGCTTCTGGCAAATTCTCAAAGGCAAAACTAAAAGTAATAATTTGGGGATTGTGGTCACTTTCGATCCTTGGGATCACCTCATAGTTTTGAAATAGATTAGAAAGTTTATCTGACAATATAGTGTAATCAATAATCGATGAACTATCAGTTCTATTAAATGTTGGATTATGATCTCTGTCAAACAGATCTTTAAATTATATTTAATCAACTCACAATTAGACCATTTAGTAAGAAGATCTGATTCAATGTTTCGCTTTTTAAAACATACAAGATGAGTATTAAAATCCCCAGAAAATATTAAGTGTGAGTCCATGTGTTCATAATAAAACACCTTTACCATTTCCCATAGCTGGATAAATTGTAGTGATCAAACCTTTTTTTTCGAACTTAAATACACATTTAAAAGGATTAACGAATGTCTAGCAATCAATTTAATGCACTGTATCCATTTAACTTGAAGGTCAATCTCATGGGCTAGATGTAGGTAATTTTATTTTACCACTTCTTAAATACCGAATTTTACCGATTCGGTATTTAAGAAGTGGTAAAATAGAGGAGGGGGGATGTAGGTATTACAGAATCGGTAAATACCGAATCGTTAAGATTCGGTATTTACCGATTCTGTAAATACCAATTCCGTAATGCCCATTGATTCCTATGGGCATTGAAGCCCATAGGAATCAATGGGCATTACCGAATCGGTATTTACCGATTTGGTAAATACCGATTCCAGCAAGGGTGCAGTGGGCGTCACTTTGACACCCTCTAGCACCCCAAATACAGGCATGTGTGCCATGTGTCTGTCACATGGCATAGGTGTGCATGCACACATGTGCATGCACACCTGGATTTGGTATTTTACCACCCAATTGGATTGGGTGGTAAAATACCGAATCTGAAAGGCCTTTGGGACTCAGAAGAGTCCCACCTAGATCTAGACGTTACAGAATCGGTAAAAATACCGATTCGGTATTTTACCGATTTAGTAAATTTACCGATTCGGTAAATTTACCGAATCGGCAAAATTGGCCCCCTACATCCCAAAAACCCATTTACCGGTCGGAAACGGCCAAAATCGGCCGTTACTGGCCGGTAAATGGCCACCTACATCTGGCCCCAAATGATTTTAAAAAGCCTATAACATTTACGTCCTCTATAAGCGAGTTAAAACCATCCGTATTCCAGGAACACAGTTTGAAAAAAGGAACATTAGTTAAGGTACCCCGACTTCAGACTGTCTTTTCTGTATTTTTTCTTGAAAGTGTGGATGGGAGCCAACTCCAATCGTCCACCGTCTCGATGACCCTCTTTAACTCCTCACACACACATGATCCAGGCTGATTACTTTTAATTTTAATGCCACATAATTTGTTGAAATCTGAAGTTGGCCCTGAAGCGCCTTTCAATACTCTAAACTGATCAACCTCAATTGGTTTTAGAACAACCTTCTTCATCACTGGACCCCACAATGCTTTAGTTGGAATTAATGGGATGGGGTATTGGAGACCTTGAGGTTTCCTTACCTTAATCCCCCAACTTTCAAAGTTTTTAACATTGTCTAATATTTTTATCACAATATCATTATTTAGCCAAGTCGTGATGGTTGATTCCCTATTACCACCATCATTTTTAACTCAACAGAGTCCAGGTCATCAGATACTACATCCTTTAAATCTGGGATTATTTTTAATAATTTCAGTATGTTACCCCTATTCAAAATATCATGAGTACCTCCCGTAGAGTAGAGCGGACAAAAAAACACTTTTCTCACTTCGGCCAATACTACTGGGTGAACTATGTCTCCGCTTACCGTTGAATCGCCTGGTACCATCACTCTATCATTCATTGGCAGGTTCAAAGCCTGCAAGTTTATATATTCACCCTGCTTTCTGGGTGGTTGGACCTGGATACTACGCCGATCCACCAGTTCATCTATTTCAGGTTTTAGTGATTTTCCATTAGGTGGGTTTTGATCTTGGCTACAAGGCTGTTCACTCAGACTGTACTGAATATTATGTAAACATATGGAATTAACACTTTTCACAGTACCCGTATGGTAGTCTCCCTGGGGGGTTATTCCATCGTCACTTGATCGGACTGGCTCAATTTCCCCTGCATTTTTTGGCGTATTGTTTTTGGGACCTACTATATCTTGAATGGTACCAGTCAGATTCTGCTTAGAAGAATTTTGCTTACCATACTCGGGGTCCGATTCATCGATTCGCTAACCTAGCCCACCTACTGAACCTGAGAATGCTTGGGCCTGGTTTTTGAGACCCACAATTGGCTCAGACTCTTCATTTATCAAACTACTGCCATCTTTAGAAGATTGATTTTCCTTTTTATTAAATCCAGAGATTTTTGTTGATCTAAAAATAGGAAAGAGTGCCACAGGTTTAGGAATAGTGGTTAAAAGGGTACTCATAATTACTTTCACACTATGTTTTTTTTTTATCTTTGCTGCTTTATTATGAGTCTTCCTTAACCTTTTTCTCGCCCTTTTTGATAAAACCACAGGCTCTACTTTAGGTTCTATAGTCCTACTTTCCTTAATGCAGCTTTTATTTGCCTCCACTTTTTCTATAAAATTAGAGGATTGGTCAGACTCAGCAGGTACACAAATATTACCAATTACCATCGGCGGAAATGTATTTTTGTCACTATTAATCGATGCGGGGGTAATTTTCCAGACTTGGGTATTATTAAGTTTATTTCCCGGAATCACTGTTTCATTGCACCCCTCAGATTTTCTGCCTGACAACAGCTTTACTTCGTGGACCATAGAGCCCACAATTGAAGGCAGGTCAGAAATGTTATCGATTAATTGAGCACATGCGCAGGATATTAGCTCATTCTCTTTATCCGCTTGAACATTAGATATCAGTTTAGTTAGCTGAAATAACTTTTCATCGATCCCTACAACATGTGATGCTAAAGTGTTTAAAATGTCCACCTGCATGCCCAGTTTGTCTGAGTGAAAATTAAGTGAGTTTGATATAGCATCCATAGTGTTTAGCATACAGTCCCATACACCACGCTCTGGCTTGTTGGAATTGTTTTCAACTACACTAGATCTTATTTGAAAATTTTCATCACATTTTGTTAACAAAGATAAGTCAGCTGCATAAGGGGATTGACATCGTTGTTACGCCTGCTAGCCGTACCTGGAATCAGAATAGACTTATTTAAAGGAAAACTATTCTCCAAAATGATACTGGACTGGTCGAAATTAAAAGGACGAGCATCACCAGTTGGCAAAGGTTGTTCAATAGGACTTGACACTAAATCTACCACACCACCTTTATTATTTGAATTGTCAGCATTAAGGTCCAGCACCACTGCTATAGCACTCACACACGAGATATCTATTACTGAGTCAGCAACAATTGCACTCTCAGTACTTTTTTTGCAAATCTCCTCTGATTTGTTAGTCTGTGGGTCCGCCACCGGGTTTAACCCTAAAGCATCTTCAACAGACTTTTGGCAGTGGATTTGGGCTTGCGTCAGTCTCTGCAGCCTACTAGGCTGCCTCAAAAAACATTCGAGCGGAAGGGGTACTAAATCCTGTTCAACATTGTCTGATTTTAGCCCCCTTTCCATAAGCCCACTTACATCATGCCGCTTACATAAACCAGGGGTAGTTTTATTTTTATTTTTATGATCTTTTACTAAACTGAGTTGATCAGACTTTAGGCTCCTTTCTGGGGAAATAGCCCCTTCACATGACTTAACACATTCCGTGCCATTTTTACACTTAGTTGATACACAAGACGGACCATTTTTTGGACATTGAGCCAAAGATGATGAGTCAAATCTTCCACATTCTGTAATAGAGTCAATGTTCATAGTTATGTTTGTTTTTTGTTTTTGAGTCTGACTATTATGATACTTAAAAAAGAAACTCTTAATCGACGGTTGAACATCGGTCTTGGAGATTTTTCGTATCTTCCCAAGGGGTATGGGAGACATGGGGGATAAAGGTGTGGAACACGACTCTGCTGACTCACTCAGGAGTTCCCTTGATGAAACGCAGTCACTACTTGTACACCTTGTCCCTCTAAACCCCTCATTTTCAGCTTGCTTTTCATGAGACCCCACATTAGTGGATACCACTGGCTTTAGGCTTTGTTTTAGTTCAGGCAAAGCCCTGCGCTAACGTCCAGATCTCATCATCATCCAACTCCCCAAAATAGGTACACACAGGGTACAGTGTTACCTTGTCTGATCACAGTAGCCTAAGGCTGCCACACCCTACTGTTGGCGGTCTATGGGTGCACCGCTCACACGCTATCACGCTGCTTGCTGCTCGTGCCTGAGAGCACAAAACCTCCCAGGCCTCCCAAGCCTGTCTTCTCCCTCTGTGTCCGGTGAACGCCTACTATCCACCACCACTGATGGCCTCAAGCTATGATGTGATACAAGGCAGAACAGGATGGGGCAGAGTGAGCAAGATTACAACAAACAAACGCTGGAGCAGCTGCCATCAGGGAGGGGCAGCTTTGCAGTGCAGCGGCAGTGTGACAGCCTGCACTGCCCGGTATTCAACAGCAGCAGCGCTATCGGCCACAGACAGTTTTAAAAAAAATTTAAATAGAGGTTAAAGTTAATAAAGTTGGAAAAATTAATATAGTCAATATGTTGCTAATGTTGCTAAAGTTTCTAAAATTGCTAAAGTTATTTAAAGGTCTTGTCCTTTCGCAAGAGTGACTCACAGCAGCAAAAATGTGCAAGACCAGCACCTTTAAGATTCTCACTTCTGTAGTAACTACCAAAGAGGTTCCCAAACGGCTACCAAACAGCTCACAACTGGCTCACCGCAGCAGCAACTGTAGCCTGTAGTCTGTAGACTGTAGTCTGTAGTCAGAACAGCCACTCCTTCACTGCTTCAATTCACTCGTGGACGGTTCTCTCTCCCACAGTAAAGTCTCTCTAGCCTAGCACCAAGAGCCCGGAACCGCAATGTCCGTGCTCTGCGCAACACCAGGTGCGAGCTCTGCAGCTCTTGTCTCCCGGCCACTCTCAAACACTCCCAGACTCAAAACCGCCGCACACGATACCACCAAGTTCGTTGCTCCTCATTGTTCGTTGCTCCTCAGGCAACTCGCAGTAATTCTCAGCCTCCCGTGACTCAATGGTTCCTGTCTCCCGCTGTAGCTGATTCACGCACTCACGCTCCGCCTCCTACGCGTCCAGCCGACCGCCTCACCTCACCCAACTGAACCAGAGCCTGGACCGTAGCCCCTGCTGCTGCTCTCACCTAATGGCAAGAACAGCTGACGGCAGGGACAACACGGAACCAAAACCGCAACTGCAACCGTAACCACAGAGGATCAGATGGGGTGCTGGGTTAGTCTCCCCGCAGACCCCTCTTCCTCTGATCTCCTCCTTAATCGGGTGGTGGCGTGCTTGGCTTGGCGTGGCCGCAGCTAACCGCTAGCTCACGACAGCAGGATTGGAGTATGGCCTCTGATCCAGCGTCTGGCGTTTCTGCTCTCTGCTGCTCTCAGCTGTTGTTCGTATCAGCAATGTGTTGCAGGACCGAGTATGCACCTTTGACCAGACTAATAATAATATTTTGAGACAGTAGATTATGGTGCTTACCACAAGGTGGTGGTGTTTCCACCTTCTTTGCTAATGGAGGGAAGCAGGACGAAAGTGTATGCGAGAAACAACTCATCCACCTTGAAGCAACCAGAAATCGGTGGAAGTAAAATATAACCAAAGGTTTAAGAACTTGATCAAACATGCAAAAAAATCATGAAATCTCCTCCTGAGAAGGAGGGGCAAGATTTTTTTTTTTTACCAGTGGGCCTCCTGGAAGGCGCCTTCTCTGAGCAATTGCCCACCTTTCCCATCCATTACCTTAAAATGGCTCTTGTGCATGTATGTGGGTGGGTCAAG
Organism: Lissotriton vulgaris; assembly: GCF_964263255.1. NCBI lineage: Eukaryota > Metazoa > Chordata > Amphibia > Caudata > Salamandridae > Lissotriton > Lissotriton vulgaris. The sequence goes on along the minus strand of NC_141693.1, from coordinate 611,174,675 downwards.
TTTCCTGACTTTGTGCAAGCTTTGATTTCACTTCTCGTGGTCCAGTCCATGCAGCTGGATGTACCACCATATATGGAGAAGACATCAGGCTGCAGTGAATTATACTTCCTTGCTGTGACTCAGGGATGCCCTAGCAATTAGCACCAGATAGGAATAGATGGTCTAGGCATTTGCGTCTTCTAACTGGTGTTGGAAGTCACACTCTGGGACATCTGCGAAAAAACGGTGATGAATCAAGCCCTGATCTTTGGACTGGGTAGGAGTGTTCTGCTTAATTCAGATACTCTGTCCATCACCACCCTCTTTTCTGAATCATTTTGTCCACCATAAGCGTGGAAGGGTATACTTAGATGTGAGTCCCTTGCTCACTGCACCATCAGGATTCAAGCAAGCCGGGCCGAAGACGGACGAAATGCCAGAAACCGGTCCCCGGAAGCTTGTTTCCTTCCCAGTATAAGAATTGGCTTGGTAGTTTGGTCTGCCCTGTTCCCATGATGCACTGGGCCAGGGACAGACTAATTTGCATGTAGCCAGGTTCTGAGCTGGGATGGTGCAGTGAGCTAAAAAACGGTGATGGATCAAGCCCTTATCTTTGGACTGGGTAGGAGTGTTCTGCTTAATTCAGATACTCTGTCCATCACCACCCCCTTTTCTGAATCATTTTGTCCACCATAAGCGTGGAAGGGTATACTCAGATGTGAGTCCCTTGCTCACTGCACCATCAGGATTCAAGCAAGCCGGGCCGAAGACGGCCGAAATGCCAGAAACCGGTCCCCGGAAGCTTGTTTCCTTCCCAGTATAAGAATTGGCTTGGTAGTTTGGTCTGCCCTGTTCCCATGATGCACTGGGCCAGGGACAGACTAATTTGCATGTAGCCAGGTTCTGAGCTGGGATGGTGCAGTGAGCTAAAAAACGGTGATGGATCAAGCCCTGATCTTTGGACTGGGTAGGAGTGTTCTGCTTAATTCAGATACTCTGTCCATCACCACCCCCTTTTCTGAATCTGGGACATCTGTCAGCGGGAAAATGAAAGGTAGACCGAGCTACTGGAAAGTAGACATTGGCAAATGGTGTGCATGAACCCCAGTGAATTATTATAAATGTTCCCACTGCAGCTGTCATCACAATGCAGAATCGCAGTCTCTAAGTGAGCTGCTATTTTCCTTCGTACCACAGGCACCACAGCTACACTTCCGTCCTTGAATTCATTGAAACCTCGGGGATTGGTTTTTGGGGGGAGGAGTTGCACTGTAGAGTGTGGGACTCCACCGCTTAAGGCAGTAATTTAATGTGCCTACAGCAGGGCCCCTGGAAGTATGTGGCAGAGAAGTCCCAAATTATACTACAGGCTTAAGTAAACTATGCGGGAAGAAAAGGCTAATTATGCAACATTATGCGGCACATTGTTTGATAGTATTATACCCTTATTGTTTAATTTGTACGCTTGTTACAACTGTTTGGCCATTGGTTGTACCTCATTTGTACCAGTTTAACACCCAAATGTAGCAATAAGCAACAGAAATTTGACCTGTCAACCTTGGCAAAGGACCTTTCCACTATGTGGCAACACATGTCACTGTGGTTTTAGTAACTTTTAAACTGGTTGAGCTAGAAACAAAACTTTTTTTTGTGGGTAAAATCACCAGATTATGAGCAGATCGGGCATTCTATGAAAAATGCAGCAAATCTATAATTATGCAAACGATGCTGTGGTTGCACAGTCGCATAATTTCAGTGGCCATGGTCAATAGGCACGTTTGTGCTATGAGATTTTATCTATGTGGATTTAAGCCTTCGGCTCACATTCCACTAGTAAAATTACAGTCACTTGCCCTGAAAGTGTCATGAACACACAGGGGATACATTTTTTTAAATCGAGATACAGGAAGATGTGGAGAGGCACTTTGTGTTTTGTGGTTGCACTGTTGGGGCTGAACTGATACACTTTATTTTCTTTTGGATTGCTGTTTTGGTGTGGTGCACTAGACACAAACAAAACTGTATTCCTATTTTATTTATTTATTTATTTATTAATTTTGTAATGCGCTCAGCTACCCAAAAAGGGTTTCCAGGCGCCAGGAGGAAGACTAAGAGTGACACATGACCTTCAGTAGAAGTTATTGATCAAACAACCATATTTTAAGGTCTTTCCGGAAGCGTATGTAATTGGTTTCTTTATGAATGGAGGTAGGGAGCGCATTCCAGATGGACGGGCCTAGGTAGGAAAAAGATCTCCCTCCCATTCTGGAAAGCTTAACCCTGGGTAAGCAGAAATTTCCTGAGGTTTCAGATCTTAGTTGACGGTTTGGTACGTACGAACGCACTAATGCGTGGAGATATTTAGGTGCAGTACCTGCTTTTATTTTAAACATGTAGCTCAGGGCTTTGAACCTAATACATTTCTCCACCCTGAGCCAATGGAGATCACGTAAGTGTCCAGAGATGCCAAAAAACTCACCAAATGCATGAAATGTTAGATGCCAAAGTCTTACTCTTTCCAAACAACCAGGGACTACAATATATAGAAACCAGAACGCATACATTACAGTAACTTACTCCACCATAAACACTTTATGACACCATATTATAAGAATTAACCAACCAATCCAATCAAAATACCTTTATAAATAAATAAATAAATATTCTTCAAAGTAATTAAAATTATAAATTATTTTACATCATTCCGAAAAAATGTAAACTTTAAAAATACAAGGCCAAATAAAGAATCATAAAGATATAACTTAAATTACTTTTTATATAAGTTGTACTATAATTATATTTCTTTACAATCCATAAAAATAAACATAAAAGCATAATTTTACATCATTCTACAATACGGAATACATAATGCAAATAACTCAGTTATCATACCATACCACAGCAACATATAAAATACAGATCAACAAAAATATTTTAAAGTAGAACTCTGTAACACCCAAAATATTGATGTTAAAAAAATAAGAAAATACTTACAGGTTAGAAGCTGAAGGTGATGTCACTGACCATGTCATGAATCATGTAATATGTGACATCATCAGCAGTGTATTGCCAGGGCACGAGTTATAGTTAGCTCATCTAATTATAAATGACGAATTTCTCATGTTTTGTACGAGCAAAATGTCCAACTTACTATAACGTCCCTGAAACCTATGTTTTTTCAGTTAATTTCTATAGTTGTTTAAATGCTAATTTCTAACATTAACGTCCCTGAAACCTATGGTTTTGTCAGTGAAATACTAAGGTTTTTTAAATGCTAATTTCGCACTATGCCTACAGAGGTAGGACATGTGAAGAAAGAGGAAGAAAGGTGCAGAAAGAAGCAAGAGATATGTAGGAGAAACCAACATAGGTGCAGAAAGAGGCCTTGTTTCAAAGTCATCCTGTGCCCTCAACTTTATACTGGCTGGTACTGCTGGTAACTGACTCTGACTAATTAGGTCCAGAGCCAATGCTATGCTAAAAGACACTTAGAATACAGTGAACACACCTACATACACTAGAGTACACTATGGTTTGGGGTATCCTTGTGATTTTCATGACCTCCCCTGTAAGGCCCTAGTATATAATAGGGCAGGGGGATTAAAACTACTTTTAACACAGAGGTGCAGAAAGAGGCAAGAGAGGTGCATAAACAGGCAGAAAAGGTACAGAAACAGGGAACAGGGGTATAGAAAGAGGGAAGTTAGGAGCAGAAATAAGTAAGAGCAGTGCAGAAAGAACCAACAGGTGCGAAAAGAGGCAAGAGTGGTGCAGCAGAAAAAGGTAGGAGGGGTGCACAAAGAGGCAAGAGTGTTGCAGAAAGAGGCAGGAGGGGCGCAGAAAAAAAGGAAGAGAAATGCAGAAAGAGGCAAGAGAATTGCTGAAAGAAGCAACAGAGGTGTAGAAAGAAGCAAAAGAAGTGCAGAAAGAGGCAAGTGAGTTACAGAAAAGAGCAAGAGCAGTGCAGAAAGAATAACAGAGATGCTGAAACAAGCGTGAAGGGTGCAGAAAGAGCAATAGAAGTACAGAAAGAAGCAACGGAGGTACAGAAAGAGGCAAGAGAGTACAGAAACAGGCAGGAAATATGCAGACAGGAAACAGGGGTGCAGGCAGAAAGAGGCAAGAGAGGTGCAGGAAAAAGCAACATAGGTGCCAAAAGAGGCAAGTGAGGTGCAGAAAGAGGCAAGAGATCTGCAGGAAAAAGCAACATAGGTGCTAAAAGAGGCAAGTGAGGTACAGAAAGAGGCAAGAGGTCTGCAGAAAAAAGCAACAGAGGTGCTGAAAGAGGCAAGTGAGGTACAGAAAGAAGCACGAGAAGTGCAGAAAGAAGCAAGAGCAGTGCAGAAAGAAGCAACGGAGGTGCAGAAGGAGGCACAAGGGGTGCAGAAAGAAGGAAGAGATTTGCAGAAAGAAGCAGCAGAGGTACAGAAAGAGACAAGAGTGGTGCAGAATAAGGGAAGAGAGGTGTAGAAAGAGGCAAGAGAGTTGAACAAATAGGGAACAGGGGTGCAGAAAGAGGCAAGTGAGGTGCAGAAAGAAGCAAGTGAAGAGCAGAAAGAGGCAACATAGGTACAGAAATACACAAGAGAAAGTACATAAAGAGGCAAGAGAATATCTGAAACAAGCAACAGAGGTTTATAAAGAAGCAAGAGAAGTGCAGAAAGAGGCAAGTGAGGTACAGAAAGAAGTAAGTGAAGAGCAGAAAGAAGCAACATAGGTACAGAAATACACAAGAGAAGTACAGAAAGAGGCAAGTGAGGTACAGAAAGAAGTAAGAGCAGTGCAGAAAGAACCAAAAGAGGTGCTGAAAGAGGTAACAGAGGTGCAGAAGGAGGCAAGAGGGGTGCAGAAAGAGGTAGGAGAGGTGCAGAAAGAGGCAAGAGAGGTACAAAAAGAGGCAGGAGGGGTGCAAATAGAAGGAAAAGTAGGGCAGAAAGAGTCAAGAGAATTGCAGAAAGAAGCAACAGAGGTGTAGAAAGAAGCAAGAGAAGTGCAGAAAGAGAAAGTGAGGTGCATAAAGAAGCAAGAGCAGTGCAGAAAGAACCAACAGAGGTGCTGAAAGAGGAAAGTGTGGTGCAGAAAGAGGCAAGAGATCTGCAGAAAAAAGCAACAGAGGTGCTGAAAGAGGCAAGTGAGGTGCAAAAAGAAGCAAGAGAGGTGCAGAAAGAAGGAAGAAACGTGCAGAAATAATTATTATAGGTGCAGAAAGAGGCAAAAAAGGTGCAGAAAGACGTAAGAGGGATACAGAAAAAGGCAGGAGAGGTACAGAAAGAGAGAAGATGGGTTCAGAAAGAGGCAAGGGGGTACAGAAAGAAGCAAGAGCAGTGCAGAAAGAACCAACAGATGTGCAAAAAGAGGCAACAAAAGTACAGAAAGAAGCAACAAAGGTACAGAAAGAGGCAAGAGTGGTGCAGAAAGAGGGAAGAGAGGTGTAGAAAGAGGGAAGAGAGTCGCACAAATAGGAAAGGGGTGCGGAAAGATGCAGGACGGGTGTAGAAAGAATTAATAAAGGTGCTGATAGAGGCAACAGAGGTACAGAAACAAGTAAGAGGAGTGCAGAAAGAGCTAAGTGAATTGCTGAAAGAAGCAACAGAGGTTTAGAAAGAAGAGAATTACAGAGAGAGGCAAGTGATGTGCAGAAAGAAGCAAGAGCAGTGCAGAAAGAATCAACAGAGGTGCAAAAAGAGTAAGAGGGGTGCAGAAACAGGTAGGAGGGATGTACAAAAAGGCAAGAAAGGTACAGAAAGAGGCTGGAGAGGTGCAGAAAGAAGGAAGAAAAGTGCAGAAAGAGGCAAGTGGGGAAGAGGGGTGCAGAAAGAGGCAGGACGGGTGTAGAAAGAATTAACAAAGGTGCTGAAATAGGCAAGAGAAGTAAAGAAACAAGTAAGAGAAGTGCAGAAAGAGGCAAGTGGGGTGCATAAAAAAGCAAGAGCATTGTAGAAAGAACCAACAGAGGTGCTGAAAGAGGTACAAAGGGTGTAGAAAGAGCAAGAAAAATGCAGAAAGAGGCAACCGAGGTACAGAAAGAGGCAAGAGTTGTGCAGCAACAGGCAGGAAAGATGCAGAAGCTGGGAACAGGGGTGCAAAAGGAGGCAGAGAGGAGGTGCAGAAAGAGAAAAGAGGGGTGAAGAAAGGGGCAAGAGATCTGCAGAAAAAAGCAACAAAAGTACTGAACGTTGCAAATGAGGTGCAGAAAGACACAAGAGAGGTTTGGAAAAAAGCAAGAGAATTGCTGAAAAAGGCAACTGAGGTGCAGAAAGAAGTAAGAGCAGTGTAGAAAAAAGCAACAGAGGTGCAAAAAGAGGCAAGAGGGGTGCGGAAAAAGGTAGGAGGGGTGCACAAAGAGGCAAGAGAGGTACAGAAAGAGGCTGGAGTGGTGCAGAAAGTAGGAATCAAAAAGTGCAGAAAGAGGCAAGAGAATTGCTGAAAGAAGCAACAGATCTATAGAAAGAAGCAAGAGAAGTGTAGAAAGAACCATTAGAGGTGCTGAAAGAGGCAACTGTGGTGCAAAAAGAGGCAAGTGATCTGCAGAACAAAAGAAAACAGAGGTGCTGAAAGAGGCAAGTGGGGTGCAAACAGAAGCAAGAGAGGTGCAGAAAGAAGGAAGAAATGTGCAGAAAGAATTATTAGAGGTGCAGAAAGAGGTAAAAAGGGTGCAGAAAGATGTAAGAGGGATACAGAAAAAGGCAGGAGAGGTGCAGAAAGAGAGAAGATGGGTCCAGAAAGAGGCAAGGGGGTACAGAAAGAAGCAAGAGCAGTGCAGAAAGAATCAACAGAGGTGCAAAAAGGTAAGAGGAGTGCAGAAAGAGGTAGGAGATGTACAGAAAGAGGCAAGAGAGGTACAGAAAGAGGCAGGAGGGGTGCAAAAAGAAGGAAAAGTAGTGCAGAAAGAGGCAAGAGAATTGCTGAAAGAAACAACAGAGGTGTAGAAAGAAGCAAGAGAAGTGCTGAAAGAGAATGTGAGGTACAGAAAGAAGCAAGAGCAGTACAGAAAGAACCAACAGATGTGCAAAAAGAGGCAAGAAAGGTACAGAAAGAAGCAACAAAGGTACAGAAAGAGGCACGAGTGGTCCAGAAAGAGGGAAGAGAGGTGTAGAAAGAGGGAAGAGAGTTGCACAAATAGGGAAGAGGGGTGCAGAAAGAGGCAGGACAGGTATAGAAAGAATTAACAAAGGGCTCACATGTGGCAATCTGCCACTCTGAACGGGACGAACTGCTGCCTGCCTGCCTGTCTATCTCCCTCCCGCCGCCGCACACGCAACCCAGAGCGGCCGCTGTGAGGAGGGGGACGCGGACCGGGTCAAACCACGATCCCCAGACTCCCCTGCGGCGGAAGACGCCGAAGCCTGCATTCCTTGCGCCAGGAGGCGCATAAGTAGCTCCATACCATCGGTGGAGCGGGGGGCTCACTTGTGGCAATCTGCCACTCTGAACGGGACGAACTGCTGCCTGCCTGCCTGTCTGTCTCCCTCCCCCCGCCGCACACGCAACCCAGAGCGGCCGCTGTGAGGAGGGGGACGCGGACCGGGTCAAACCACAATCCCCAGACTCCCCTGCGGCGGAAGACGTCGAAGCCCGCATTCCTCGCGCCAGGAGGCGCATAAGTAGCTCCATACCATCGGTGGAGCGGGGGGCTCACATGTGGCAATCTGCCACTCTGAACGGGACGAACTGCTGCCTGCTTGCCTGTCTGTCTCCCTCCCGCCGCCACACGCGACCCAGAGCGGCCGCTGTGAGGAGGGGGACGTGGACCGGGTCAAACCACAATCCCCAGACTCCCCTGTGGCGGAAGACTCCGAAGCCCGCATTCCTCGCGCCAGGAGGCGCATAAGTAGCTCCATACCATCGGTGGAGCGGGGGGCTCACATGTGGCAATCTGCCACTCTGAACGGGACGAACTGCTGCCTGCCTGCCTGTCTGTCTCCCTCCCGCCGCCGCACATGCAACCCAGAGCGGCCGCTGTGAGGAGGGGGACGCGGACCGGGTCAAACCACAATCCCCAGACTCCCCTGCGGCGGAAGACGCCGAAGCCCGCATTCCTCGCGCCAGGAGGCGCATAAGTAGCTCCATACCATCGGTGGAGCGGGGGGCTCACATGTGGCAATCTGCCACTCTGAACGGGACGAACTGCTGCCTGCCTGTCTCCCTCCCGCTGCCGCACACGCAACCCAGAGCGGCCGCTGTGAGGAGGGGGACGCGGACCGGGTCAAACCACAATCCCCAGACTCCCCTGCGGCGGAAGACGCCGAAGCCCGCATTCCTCGCGCCAGGAGGCGCATAAGTAGCTCCATATCATCCACGTTGCGGAATCGCGCGCGGATCGCGCCCGGGAGAAGCCCGGGACAAGGGCGGGGCCATCTAAGGCCATCATAGGACAGAAGAGGACAGGACGGGGCACCCCCCCTGGCCGTGATACTAAAGGAACATAAGGAGGTAAAGATCTTGGTTTATTTATTTTACCGGCACACACCTGCCCTCTCCAAGGGAAACCCCTTCGCGATACGAGACCTTTTGTTATCTTTCTCCAAATACTTTTAAGGTGCCTGTTGCCGTTTGTGTGCTAATCACATCATGACATGTAAGGGGGTGTGTAAAAATCCTACTCTCACGAGGGATGTAGCCAAGGGAACGCTGGACCATTACCTAAATAAGTCAACATTTCCCATTGCTCACCATATAGTGACAACAGAACGAAGACTGTCCACAGACCACACCCCCAGTGCTCAATCTCCCTCTCAGACAGTCGTAGGAGGAGAAAACTTGTCATTGCTGGAGGAACTTAATAGTCTATGTAAATCCAATTATGCTGCTGTCGAGTCGAGATTTGAGCAAGTCAGTGCCTCTATCCGTCCTATTGTCACTACAAGTCCCCAGTTTAGTGCATTATCTCAATCAAATAAAAGTCTCCTGGGTACCCCCTATGTCAACCCTCTAAAGGTAATTCTAATTCTTTAACGTCTCCTCAGGACCCTCCTGGCAAAAGAAAATGTAACGTGGACAAACACACAGGAAGCGAAGCTAAACAACAAAATCAACAAATACTGAACTTGAGTTCCCTGTTGCCTAACACCCTTACCCCCAAATCATGTATGGATCCCGCCACTCGCCTAATTTCTGCTCCCTCTACCTCACCAACTCTGCTGGCCCAGATAGAAATTATGATTAACTCCATGATATCTCCCTTGATAGAAAGTTTGAATAAGTTGGGGGACAGGATTGCGGGTATAGAGGAAATGACTAAGGCTAACACGCTACTCCTAAAAAGTACGGCAGGGTCAAACTACACACAGTCTCTATCCGCCACTGCAGTGCCCTTAATATCTTCACAAAGTGATAATGACCAAAATCAACCAGCAGCCTCACATATGTTACCCTCAAATACCTTGAAAGCATCCATAAAACCTATTATAGTACATAGCTCTTCCCCCAGAACAGGGCTGAATAAAGATCTCATACCGGTCAAAGAGTCACTTTCTAACATAGGGAACATGTTACGGAAACCTAATCATATACAATTGCCACCGGAGGCTGCCCCGTTTGTGTGCGTCCTCTCTGGAGTGCCAGCACTTTCTAGCGGAAAATCTGAAAGCCTACAGGAGCTAAAAAATAAGGTGGTCTTCTGGCTAACAAAAAATAGACCCCTGCCTCCTGACATTGATGGAAGAATACGAAGTGTCAGAAGGGTGGGTTGGCTAGGTCCACTCCGAAAAGATATATCTGGTGACCTGGTGTTAATAAACTTTAGAAATAACAATGTTGTCCCATATCTTCAAACCTGGCGGTCTCAAATAGGAGATGGACCTATACACACCTGGCAATTATCTGACTTTTACCCCAGAGCATCATCCCCCCCCCCAATTAAGAACAACGAGGCGAGTAACTTATCGACGGACAGAAATGGCCCCGGGGTGAGCGGCGATAATAATCAGACTCTGATTTGACATACCTTGTAATGAATTTAATGATTAGCTGACTTCTCCCATATGATTTAATGCTATATTAATATAATGTTATTTATTGTGAATTATGTAATGAATTGTGAATGAAATGTAATGGTGTATATATTTGAAATGCTGCTTTTATGATTTTTATATTTCAAAATCGAATAAAGCTAATCGAATCGAAAAACAAAGGTGCTGAAAGAGGCAAGAGAGGTACAGAAACAAGTAAGAGAAGTGCAGAAAGAGCTAAGTGAATTGCTGAAAGAAGCAACAGAGGTTTAGAAAGAAGTAAGAGAAGTGCAGAAAGAGACAATTGAGGTGCAGAGAGAAGCAAGAGCAGTGCAGAAAGAATCAACAGAGGTGCAAAAGAGTAAGAGGGGTGCAGAAAGAGGTAGGAGGGATGCACAAAAAGGCAAGAAAGGAACAGAAAGAGGCTGGAAAGGTGCAGAAAGAAGGAAGAAAAGTGCAGAAAGAGGCAAGAGAGTTGCTGAACGAAGCAACAGAGTTGTAGAAAGAAGCAAGAGAAGCGCAGAAAGAGGCAAGTGTGGTGCATGAAAAAGCAAGAGCAGTGCAGAAAAAAACAGCAGAGGTGCTGAAAGAGGTACAAAGGGTGTAGAAAGAGCAAGAAAAGTGCAGAAAGAGGCAACCGAGGTACAGAAAGAGGCAAGAGATGTGCAGAAACAGGTAGAAAAGATGCAGAAACAGGGAACAGAGGTGTAAAAGGAGGCGGAGAAGAGGTGCATAAAGAGAAAAGAGGGGTGCAGAAAGGGGCAAGAGATCTGCAGAAAAAAGCAACAAAGGTACTGAAAGTTGCAAATGAGGTGCAGAAAGAGGCATGAGATCTGAAGTAAAAAGCAACAGAGGTGCTGAAAGAGACAAGTAAGGTGCAGAAAGACACAAGAGAGTATTAGAAAAAAGCAGAAGAAGTGCAGAAAGAGGCAACTGAGGTTCAGAAAGAAGCAAGAGCAGTGTAGAAAAAGCAACAGAGGTGCAAAAGAGGCAAGAGGGGTGCGGAAAAAGGTTGGAGGGGTGCACAAAGAGGCAAGAGAGGTACAGAAAGAGGCTGGAGAGGTGCAGAAAGAAGGAAGCAAAAAGTATAGAAAGAGGCAAGAGATTTGCTGCAAGAAGCAGCAGAGTTGTAGAAAGTAGCAAGATAAATGCAGAAAGAACCAACAGAGGTCCTGACAGAGGTACAAAGGGTGTAGAAAGAGCAAGAGAAGTATAGAACGAGGTAACAGAGGTACAGAAAGAGGCAAGATATTTGCAGAAACAGGCTGGAAAGGTACAGAAACAGGGAACAGGGTTGCAAAAAGAGGCAGAGAGGAGGTGCAGAAAGAGAAAAGAGGGGTACAGAAAGGGGCCAGAGATCTGTAGGATAAAGCAAGATGGGTACTGAAAGATGCAAATCGAGTGCAGAAAGAGGCAAGAGATCTACAGAAAAAACCAACAGAGGTGCTGAAAGAGGCAAGTGAGGTGCTGAAAGAGGCAAGTGCAGTGCATAAAGAAGCAAGAGAGGTGCAAAAAGAGGCAATAGAAGTGCAAAAAGAAGCAACATGGGTGCAGAAAGAGGATGCAGAAAGAGTAAGAGAAGTGCAGAAAGAAGCAAAAGAGGTGCTCAATGAGGCAAGAGTGATGCATAAAGAGGCAAGAGCAGTGCAGAAAGAACCAAGAGAAGTGCAATAAGAAGCAACAGAGGTGCAAAATGAGGCATGAGGGGTGCAGAAAGAAGGGGAAGAGAAGTGCAAAAAGAAGCAACAGAGGTACAGAAAGAGGCAAGAGTGCTGCAGAAAAAGGAAAAAGAGGTGCCAGAAGAGGCAGGAGAGGTGCAGAATGAAGCAAGTGAAGTGCAGAAAGAGACAAAAGAGGTGCATGAAGACGGAAGAGAGGTTCAGAAGCAAGCAAGAGAAGTGCAGAAAGAGGCAAGAGAATTGTGGAAAGAAGCAACAGAGTTTTAGAAAGAAGCAAGAGGAGTGCAGAAAGAGGCAAGTGAGGTGCAGAAAGAAGCAAGAGCAGTGCAGAAAGAACCAACAGAGGTGCAAAAAGAAGAGGCACGAGGCGTGCAGAAAAAGGTAGGAGAGGTGCACAAAGAGGCAAGAGAGGTACAGAAAGAAGCAGGAGGGGTGCAAAAAGAAGGAAGAGAAGTGCAGAAAGAGGCAAGAGAATTGCTGAAAGAAGCAACAGAAGTGTAGAAAGAAGCAAGAGAAGTGCAGAAAGAGGCAAGTGAGGTGCAGAAAGAAGCAAGAGCAGTGCAGAAAGAACCATTAGAGGTGCTGAAAGAGGTAACTATGGTGCAGAAAGAGGCAAGAGATCTGCAGAAAAAAGCAACAGAGGTACTGAAAGAGGCAAGTGAGGTGCAAAAAGAAGCAAGAGAGGTGCAGAAAGAAGGAAGAAACGTGCAGAAAGAATTAATAGAGGTGCAGAAAGAGGCAAAAAGGGTGCAGAAAGATGTAAGAGGGATACAGAAAAAGGCAGGAGAGGTGCAGAAAGAGAGAAGATGGGTTCAGAAAGAGGCATGGGGGTACAGAAAGAAGTAAATGAGGTGTAGAATGAGGCAACATGCGTGTAGAAAGAAGGAAGAGAGGGGGAGAAAGGATAAGAGATTTGCAGAAAGAGGCAAGAGAAGTGCAGAAAAAGAAAGAAATGTGCAGAAAGGAGCAACAGAAATGCAGAAAGAGGCAAGAGAGGCGCAAACGGGAGAAAGAGTGGCTTGCACACCATCAGTACCAATTTAACACCCACATTTTGCAATATCAGTTGACCAATCTAGGTTTGCAAAGGGCTTTCAACCATGCTGTAACACTTGTTGCTGCATTTTTGTTAACATTTGAGCCATTTGAACTAGAAACAAGGCTTTTTTGTTCAAATCTGCAGATTAGGGAGCAGATGGTGAATTATGTGGCTAATGCAGAAAATGTATAATTTGTGAAAGTCGGTGCAGCCAAATATTCTCATAATTCCAGTGGCCCTGCTCATACCTTTGACTAGGTCCACACGTGCAACTCCAATAGATGATGGATAGAATGCTGAATGATTCAAACATTCTCCCCCAGTCAAGAGATCTTGGTTAAATCTATTGTTCTTTTGCCCACCACGCCACCACGCCACCCTGCCAATTGCAAATCAGTCATGACCCTGTGCCTCATGGGAACAGTCCAGACCGAACTGCCAAGCCAGATCCTCCCTGGACTGGAAACAAGCATCCTGCGACCGGTTTCAGGGTATGTCACGCTTCATCAGCCAGGCAGGCTTGATTCCAGTGGCAAAGTAAGCAAGGGACCCACGTCTGGGCATATCCATCCCACTTAGGGCGAAAAGTGTAACTGCAACAGATGATGGTCGGAATGCTGAATGATTCAAACATTCTCCCCCAGTCAAGTGATCAGGGTTTAATCCATCGTTCTTTTGCCCACTATGCCATCCCAGCTTGGACCCAGCCATATGCAAATCAGTCTTGACCCTGTGCCTCATGGGAACAGCCCAGACCGAACTGCCAAGCCAGGTCTTCCATGTACCAGAAACAAGCTTCCTGGGACCGGTTTCAGGGTTTGTCACCGTTCATCAGCCAGGCTAGCTTGATTCCAGTGGCAAAGTGAGCAAGGGACCCGCGTCTGGGCATTCCCCTCCCACTAAGGGCGAAAAGTGTAACTGCAACAGATGATGGATGGAATGCTGAATGATTCAAACACTCTCCCCCAGCCAGGTGATCTGGGCTAAGTCCATCGTTCTTTTGCCCACTACGCCACCTCAGTTTGGACCCAGCCATATGCAAACCAGTCTTGACCCTGTGTCTCATGGGAACAGTCCAGATGGAACTGCCAAGCAAGGTCCTCCCTGGACTGGAAACATGCATCCTGGGACCAGTTTCAAGGTATGTCACCCTTCATCAGCCAGGCCTGCTTTATTCCAGTGGCACAGTGAGCAAAAAGTGTAACTGCAACAGAAGATGGACGGAATGCCTCCTGGTGCACTGCTGCTCGAGGGATGACGTCTACTTGTGTCCTGAGGTCATCAGGACAAAATAGGACCTCATCACCCCACCAGCAGTGTGCCAAGAGGTGCATTTGCGGAGTGGTGTAAACAGGGGCATGTCCTCGGACCACCTCTCAGCAATTCAGCTGTGTGGCCCTTACTGGAGGTACCTGGTGGGCTAGTTGTCACCCAGGGAACCGCAGTATTCAAGGGGACTTAATTACCCAACTTACAACACGTTGGGGGGCATTTGCAGAGTTGTGCAGGGAGGGGACGAGGTGTCCAGGGAGGTGCCGGATTGTGACCCCATCCCCAGGGCCTGCCACATAAAATAAAAACAGAAAGGGGGCCATGCGGCCCCCTCGCGTGGGCAATTTCGGCCCGGGGACCCCATCCCCTGAGGCATGGGCGGCCTTTTTATTGTTTAATTATTTTTTTTTTAAGGGAGGCTGTGTAGCCTCCTAAGGCTACTACTGGCCCCAGGGACCCCCATCCCCCAGGGCCTGACCAGCTGGTATTTATTTTCAGGAGGGGGCACTGAGGCCAATTTTGGCCCCCGGGACTCCATCCTCCGGGACGAGCCTTGCTTTGTTTGTTTTTTTAATAATTTTCCCAGGAGAGGTGCGAGTGGCCCTCTTCCCTGGGCCACTTCTAGCCATGGGGACCCCATCCCTCAGGGCCGGCCCTCAAGTTGGGGATCATGGACCAATGCCCCCAGTCCCTCCCAGATCCCCGCCTCCTGCGGGAGCCGGCATTGCTTTCGGGCAAGGGGAGCAGCTCCCCATGCCCAAAAGCAATTCTGCTTTGCTTCGTTGAAGCAAGACCAGGTTTCCTGCTCTCGCTTCAATGAAGCAAAGCAGTGTTTGCTATGACAGGGTGGAAGCCGTGCTCCCGCCCTGCCATAGCTAACATCAATGTCCCAGTCGGCACCCCGGGACATTGCAGGAGCTGGCCCTGGGGGGTGGTGGTCCCCAGGGCCAAGGAGGGCTCCAGGAGGGGGCCCGTGCGGCCCGCCTCCCAACTCTTTACTGCCCTGGTGAGGTGGTGGTACACAATGGACCCCCGTATTTGCATAATTTGTGCCAGAGGAGGTGGTGGTCCCTGAGGCAGTTTGGGGGGCGTAAGCCCCCCCACACTTTGATTCTGAAGTCGCCCCCGGGAGGTGGTGGTCCCAGTGGAAGCGTGGGGGAAAGGACCCCCTCACACAGTTTAAAGTCCTGGGGAGTTGGTGGTCCCCGGGGCTGTGGGGGTCCGCCTGCCCCCGCATATCATCATCTAAGCCCCGGGGAGATGGTGGTCCCCAGGGCTGTGGGGGCCCCCGTAGGCCCCCGCTGATTATTTGCTCATTGCCCTGGGACCTGGTCCACCCAGGGGCTTATAGATAACGAAGCGCGGGAGCCCGCGCTTCATTTTTATTTTGTTAACGAGTCACAAGATGGCTGCCAACACTTCCTAGTTTGGAGTGTTGGCATCAGAATGAAGCTCATGCTTCGGAGGGTTCGCGAACCCTCTTCGCTGCTCGGATATTGATATTTTTATTTTTTTATTTTCTCAGGAACTACTGAACGGATTTGCACCATTTAAAAAAGGTTGCTTTCTGAACCAATGGCTACCTTTTTGCCAAATTTGGTGTAATTTCCTTCAGCAGTTCAAACTATATCCTGTTTCAAAATTCCTATGAAAATTAACATTGGGAAAATGTGTTTTGGGACCCCCTTTTTATATATATATATATATATATATATATATATATATATATATATATATATATATATATATATAAAAAGGCGTTTTTCCCATGTTAATTTCCATAGGGCGGTTGGCCTCACTTTTAGCTCGAATGGCTGAATGGATTTGCACGAAACTTGGCAAAATTGTAGGGACTGTTAGCCCGATGTGCCTTTGCTAGGTCTTAATATATGTGCTCCAGTGGATTTTGATAAATTAACGTTCAAAAAAATATATATATCTGTAACAGCGTCCCGGGTAGCGCTCCGGTTCGCGTACTTTTCGCGTAACGGAACTTCGCGAAGCGAAGCTGATTGGCTCTTCGGTGTCTGTCAACATTCTAAACAGTCCGGAGCGGCCGCCATCTTGTCTCTCGGTAGGATCGAGAGACAAGAGGAGGCCAAAACGAAGGGGGAAATGACCATAAGGGGGCATAGTAGATCCTCCCTGACCCCCTAGGTTTGATGTGGAGGCTTTAAAAGGGCCCCGCGGGGCAAAAAAACAAAAAGAAAAAAAATCGTTTTTTTGCGTTATTAATAGTGTTGTCCGTATTCCCAGTCAGTACCCTTCCCCGCCCGCCATGTGCACAAAGACGGCATACATTACCCATAACGTCAAGGCTAAGTAACTAGAACGTCATAAGGAGTTGCAAGTCGCTCCCATACTGGCACCATTTTGGTCGAGGCCAGGCAGGTTCAGAGTATAGTTCAATGTCTCCAATAAGTAGCGGCAGGACCAGAATCCCTTTCGCCAGTTCTGGCTTCGTCATTACGAGCACTAGAAAACAAAACATTCTGGGCAGTATCACCCTTGACGCAACCCTTTATTGTACAAGATGGTGTCTTTCAAAAGCCAGGGGTATAGGAGTATGTAACAAGCGAGCCATTTAATTGAAAAAACTAAACGTGACAAACAGTTGTAGGATCAGTGAAGGTTGATTTTTTAATTGAAAGTATAACAGGATCAGTTACAATAAAATCCTTCATACGCACACCATGGGCGAGTATCATGGGTAACATTACTTCGAAGCTTTATTAATACAATAATCAATAATGAAAAATCGACATCAATAGGGTTGTCCGTATTCCCAGTCAGTACCCTTCCCCGCCCGCCATGTGCACAAAGACCGCATACATCCCCCATAACATCAAGGCTAAGTA
The DNA here is from genome assembly GCF_964263255.1 of Lissotriton vulgaris. NCBI lineage: Eukaryota > Metazoa > Chordata > Amphibia > Caudata > Salamandridae > Lissotriton > Lissotriton vulgaris. The sequence continues at coordinate 611,157,898 of NC_141693.1, read as the reverse complement.
ACTAGAACGTCATAAGGAGTTGCAAGTCGCTCCCATACTGGCGCCATTTTGGTCGAGGCCAGGCAGGTTCAGAGTATAGTTCAATGTCTCCAGTAAGTAGCGGCAGGACCAGAATCCTTTTCTGCAGTTCTGGCTTCGTCATTACGAGCACTAGAAAACAAGACATTCTGGGCAATACCACCCTTGACGCAGCCCTTTATTGTACAAGATGGTGTCTTTCAAAAGCCAGGGGTATAGGAGTATGTAACAAGCGAGCCATTTAATTGAAAAAACTAAACGTGACAAACGGTTGTAGGATCAGTGAAGGTTGATTTTTTAATTGAAAGTGTAACAGGATCAGTTACAATAAAATCGTCTATACGCACACCATGGGCGAGTATCATGGGTAACATTACTTCGAAGCTTTATTGATACAATAATCAATAATGAAAAATCGACATCAATAGGGTTGTCCGTATTCCCAGTCAGTACCCTTCCCCGCCCGCCATGTGCACAAAGACCGCATACATCCCCCATAACGTCAAGGCTAAGTAACTAGAACGTCATAAGGAGTTGCAAGTCGCTCCCATACTGGCGCCATTTTGGTCGAGGCCAGGCAGGTCCAGAGTATAGTTCAATGTCTCCAGTAAGTAGCGGCAGGACCAGAATCCTTTTCGGCAGTTCTGGCTTCGTCATTACGAGCACTAGAAAACAAGACATTCTGGGCAATATCACCCTTGACGCAGCCTTTTATGCTACAAGATGGTGTCTTCCATTCAGAAAATATTGTTGCCAGCATTTTGAAAGGAAAGATAAACGGCCGTTCTCCTAGTGAGTCTCACATTGTTACATTTATGAAGAATGTTGAAGAGTAGTATGTTGAAAATCTGAAGCCATCGTTCTACAAACTCTCAACCAGCCTTGGATGGAAAAATCCTGAAGAATGTACAAACTGAAAACCAGTTTTTGTTTGCATAGCATCAGCAGCAACACTTGAGTCAGCTTTGTGTGAAGCCGCCATCTTGATCCAATCAATACCGTCCCCTTGCACACATTCAGGGACCAGGCCGCAGGACGTGTCTTCAGGTCAAACGGATTGTGGGACAAGGTCAAGAATGGAAGAGTCACCAAAAGGCAAAAAGTTCCGCCGGACCCCGGGAGCCGGCCGCCTATGTCGGGGGCGATCTCAGGCCACACCAGGGCAACAAGACTTGGGGAGGGGGCAGGAGCCAAGCGCCCCCTCCCAGTCCGCGCCACCACACCGCCTCTGGGGGGCCTCCGTCAAGCGGTTCAGGGAGGCACCGCAGGCAGCCGTTCTTCAGATCAGTGGCTCTCACCGGCAAGGCTTCTCTCCTTTAGCAGCGATCGTTGGCGCTGTGGTTGCAGCCGGAGGCTCCTGCTTAGTCAACGCCCCGGCCTCTCCATGTCGTAGGCCGCATCACATTGCTTTCAAATGCAGTCAGGTCCTCAAACAGCCCCCACTTACACTCACCTATGAAAATCTTACTATTGATGCTTGACTGAGACCAAGGAGATCAGAGTGCATGTCTGTGTAAGGTGATGTACCTCTGGGGAGACAAGGTCCAGAATGGAAGAGTCGCTGTATCGCAAGAGTGGGTGAAATTTAGCCGGATGGCGGGTGAGACGCTGTAATAGCAAGAGCAGGCGCAACTCAGCTGGCCGAGAGAGACTTGGGGAGGGGGCAGGAGCCAAGCGCCCCCTCCCAGTCCACGCCACCACACCGCCCCTGGGGGGCCTCCGTCAAGCGGTTCAGGGAGGCACCGCAGGCAGCCGTTCTTCAGATCAGTGGCTCTCACCGGCAAGGCTCCCCTCCTTTAGCAGCGATCGTTGGCGCTGTGGTTGCGGCCGGAGGCCCCGCCTAGTCAACGCCCCGGCCTCTCCATGTCGTAGGCCGCAAGAGTGGGCGCAACTCTGCTGGCCGAGCGAGAAATACCGTCCCCCTGCACACATTCAGGGACCAGGCCGCATTGCGAGGGCACCGCAGGACGTGTCTTCAGGTCAAACGGATTGTGGGACAAGGTCCAGAATGGAAGAGTCGCTGTATCGCAAGAGTGGGTGAAATTTAGCCGGATGGCGGGTGAGACGCTGTAATAGCAAGAGCAGGCGCAACTCAGCTGGCCGAGAGAGACTTGGGGAGGGGGCAGGAGCTAAGCGCCCCCTCCCAGTCCGAACAAATGAAAAGTGTTATTTTTAGGTCACATGACCTAGCCTTACATCCGCAGGAGCGGGCGCAACTCAGGTGGCCGAGTGAAGCGCTGGGGTGTAGCTGAGAAACCTCCACCTGGGGAGGTGGGGGAGGCTCGTTCGCGCCGCCTCTCCCTTTCAGTGCACCCCACGCCATGTCCTGGCGCAGGTATATGTGATGGTTGGACCAGGGCACCGCAGGACGTGTCTTCAGGTCAAACGGATTGTGGGACAAGGTCCAGAATGGAAGAGCCACCAAAAGGCAACAAGTTCCGCCTGACCCCGGGAGCCGACCGCCTATGTCGGGGGCGATCTCAGGCCACACCAGGGCAACAAGACTTGGGCAGGGGGCAGGAGTCAAGCGCCCCCTCCGAGTCCGCGCCACCACACCGCCCCTCGGGGGTCTCTGTCAAGCGGCTCAGGGAAGCATCGCAGGCAGCGGTTCTTCAGATCAGTGGCTGTTAGCAGCGATCGTTGGCGCTGTGGTTGCGGCCGGAGGCCCCGCTTAGTCAACGCCCCGGCCTCTCCATCTCGTAGGCCGCAGAGTAGTCGGGGAGAAATCCCGGGAACGGCGGCATGCATTTGGATCGATGTTGCAGCAGGCTGCCATGTAAATAGTTATTTAATAAAACGTTTTACCCTGTTACTTTGGTGGTGTGTTGTATATATTTATAATATTTGCATAGTGTTTGTCGTTGTTTTGGGCGGGGTGGGCGGCGGAGCCGAGCTGTCTTGCAGCCATCATGGCGTCGAGCTCAGTTCCTCTCACTAGTTTCATATTTCTCATGAGGGGTTGTTCCTAATATTTCTATTTTAGCGAGGTCAAAAAGAGATCCCATTAGTGGCCTACTGATTTTGCTTGATTCCTTTTGTTGTTTCTAACGATTTTTCACTATCTGCAAAGACTAAACAGAGTATTGCGACTCTGTGCTTGTTTGTAAATAGAGAATGAACCAAAGAGAACCAATTCTAAAACAGTAAATGCTTGGATAACAATAAATCAAATGGAGAGGGAAGCAGGCACGACGGATTACAACGGGGGCAAAGGCCTGCGTTACCTACCCTTCACTATCTGCAAAGAGAGAATACTCCTAAAAGAATAGAGGGGGGAGGGAGGGGGGGGGGCAGCGTTCAAAGCACATCAGCGTGCATAGACACGAAAATGTTTTTACCTACGACGTACTTGACATTTTAAAGCTTTTGATATTTGCTATTAAAAAACCATTGAAATTCACTGAAAAAACCATAGGTTATAGACCATATATAGTTAGGAATTAGCATTTACAAAACCTTGAAAATTCACTGAAAAAACCATAGGTTATAGACCATATATAGTTAGGAATTAGCATTTACAAAACCTTATTTTACTCACACAAAACCATTGAAATTCCATATATAGTTAGTTGCACTAACTATATATCGCGCACCCGCAATCCACTGCTGATGATGTCACATATTACATCATTCATGACATGGTCAGTGACATCACTGATGACATCACTGATGATAACTCAAATGACATCACTGATGACATTATCCAATGACTGTATGTTTCTGTAAAGTTAAAATATGTCTTACATATTGAAAAATGAGTGGATGTATAAGTGTCTGGATGAAGGATTTAGTAGGTGCATGACTGACTGTATGAGAGAGTGATTAAATGTGTCTCACTGAGTGCATGGGTTAGTGACTAAACTGTCTTAATTTGTGCATCATTATGTCTGTTGTTCTGTAAACTGCTGAATGTGTTAATCAGTAGCTATATGAGTAACTATATGGGATATTCATTGGTTGCCCAAGTATTTGTATGGGAGACTGAGTATGTGTGTGAGTGGCTGGGAGGTGTATGACTCTGTGCATAGATGTGTGAGCAGTTGATTCACTAGATGTATGGGTTCAAAAGTGCATGTGGAAACAGCTGCATGGACGGTTGACTGTGTGCATGAGTGTATTGGTGAGTGAATGGATATCTCAGTGCAACATGTCAAAGTAAGTACATATGTAAAACACAGTACATGTGAGAGTTGACATATATAACCGTGCATAAGAGCCAATGAATGTGTGAGTGGCTGTATGGATCATTGTGAACTTGTATCAGGGATCGTATAGGAGAGTAAATATGTGTTAGAATATGTTTGAATTAGTAAGGTGTGTATAACTGTATAGTTGAGGAAATGGAGGTGTGATTGATTCTTTGCATGACTGACTAGATGTATGAGTAACTCCATGGATGAGTGACAATCTGTGAGTGTCTGTTTACACTGATTGTATCTAAGGTTATATTAGAGTCTGAAGAGGTTCATCGTATTATCACATGAATGATATTATCAGTGATGTTGTCAGTGATGTCATTTGAGTTGTCATCAGTGATGTCATCAGTGATGTCACTGACCATGTCATGAATGATGTAATATGTGACATCATCAGCAGTGGATTGCGGGTGCACGATATATAGTTAGTGCAACTAACTATATATGGAATTTCAATGGTTTTGTGTGAGTAAAATAAGGTTTTGTAAATGCTAATTCCTAACTATATATGGTCTATAACCTATGGTTTTTTCAGTGAATTTTCAAGGTTTTGTAAATGCTAATTCCTAACTATATATGGTCTATAACCTATGGTTTTTTCAGTGAATATATATATATATATATATATTACCTACTGGCGGTCGCCAGTAGGTATATATAGTTAGGATTTTTTCTCTATGGGATTTTTGAAAATTCTATGTCTAATAACTTTGGCGTTTGTGGACGGAATTGGCTGAAAGTTACAGGAAAATGGAACATTTTGTTTCTGAGCAGCCCCTGAAAATTTGGGGGGGTTTCATCAAGGGGGGGCCGAGAAAAAAGGGGGTCCCAAAACGCATTTTTCCCATGTTAATTTCCATAGGGCGGTTGGCCTCACTTTTAGCTAGAACGGCTGAATGGATTTGCACGAAACTTGGCAAAATTGTAGGGACTGTTAGCCCGATGTGCCTTTGCTAGGTCTCAATATATGTGCTCCAGTAGATTTTGAGTAATTTAGGTTCAAAACAAGATATATATCTGGGCGGAGCCTAACCACACATCTGATCTGATTGGCTGTCAGCACTTCATCCAAGAAGTGTTGGCAGCCATCTTGGGACCAATATACATGATAGCACCTCATTAAAAAGCATTGTAGTTAATAGAGGGTTTTAGGACTTTAGTTACATTATAAATCATTTGTTGATGGTACCATACTCGTTTTAGGAATTGTGGTGGGTTCTAAGGTGATTTTACCATGTGAAAAAACCTTCTGCTGTGATATCATGAATATTGTTTGAAAGAAAACTAATATCTCATGATTTTCCCACAGTGGTTTGGAAGGGGATCTATAAGCTAAACTGAAAGCATATTTTCTGTAAATTCACATTATCTTTCTCAGTCATGTGAAAATGAAGTCTGACATTCTCAGTAAAACATGTACATCCAACAAGGACAGAGACTGTCAGTTGATTCCTTTGTGTTCTACTGCAGCCTCCTAGAGTGTTCTAAAGAACAACTAGAGCGCTAACAGTCCTACTTATTACAAAGGTATGGCACACCTGAAGCCATCTTGATTGGAATAAAGTGGTAACTCTTAAAACATTTAATTTAAAAAGAAACAACATGAGGGGGTATATTTTGCCATAGAAAGTATGATTAGTGCTGCAGAATGAAAAATTAGGGCACATTTTGAGTGACTTCTCAAATCCTTTTCTATTTCATTAAAACATTCTGACATGAAGTCTCCCAAAATGGCCACCAGAGACAAAAGAGCCCAAATGTAGCCCAAATATCACCCAGATGTAGCCCAAGTATAGCCCAATGACAGAATGTCCCAGAGTGTTCTAAAGAACAACTAGAGCGCTAACAGTCCTACTTATTACAAAGGTATGGCACACCTGAAGCCATCTTGATTGGAATAAAGTGGTAACTCTTAAAACATTTAATTTAAAAAGAAACAACATGAGGGGGTATATTTTGCCATAGAAAGTATGATTAGTGCTGCAGAATGAAAAATTAGGGCACATTTTGAGTGACTTCTCAAATCCTTTTCTATTTCATTAAAACATTCTGACATGCAGTCTCCCAAAATGGCCACCAGAGACAAAAGAGCCCAAATGTAGCCCAAATATCACCCAGATGTAGCCCAAGTATAGCCCAATGACAGAATGTCCCAGAGTGTTCTAAAGAACAACTAGAGCGCTAACAGTCCTACTTATTACAAAGGTATAGCACACCTGGAGCCATCGTGATGGGAATAAAGTGGTAACTCTTAAGACATTTAATTTAAAAAGGAACAAAATGAGGGGGTATATTATGCAATAGAAGGTATTATTAGTGCTGCAGAAAGAAAAATTAGGGCACATTTTGAGTGACTTTTCAAATCCTCTTCTATTTCATTAAAAAATTCTGACATGCAGTCTCCCAAAATGGCCACCAGAGACAAAAGAGCCCAAATGTAGCCCAAATATCACCCAGATGTAGCCCAAGTATAGCCCAATGACAGAATGTCCCAGAGTGTTCTAAAGAACAACTAGAGCGCTAACAGTCCTACTTATTACAAAGGTATGGCACACCTGAAGCCATCTTGATTGGAATAAAGAGGTAACTCTTAAAACATTTAATTTAAAAAGGAACAAAATGAGGGGGTATATTTTGCCATATGAATTATGATTAGTGCTGCAGAAAGAAAAATTAGGGCACATTTTGAGTGACTTCTCAAACCCTCTTCAATTTCATTAAAAAATTCTGACATAGTCTCCCAAGATGGCCACCAGAGACAAAAGAGCCTAAATGTAGCCCAAATATCACCCAGATGTACCCCAAGTATAGCCCAATGACAGAATGTCCCAGAGTGTTCTAAAGAACAACTAGAGCGCTAACAGTCTTACTTATGACAAAAGTATGGCACACCAGAAGCCATCTTGATTGGAATGAAGTGGTAAGTCTGAAAACACTCAATTTAAAAAGGAACAACATGAGGGGGTTAATTTTGCCATAGAAAGTATGATTAGTGCTTCAGAAAGAAAAATTAGGGATCATTTTGAGTGACTTCTCAAATCCTCTTCTATTTAATTAAAAAAATTCTGACATGCAGACTGAAACATGCACTCTGAATACCAGCAGCAGACGTCCCTGGTGAGCAGTAGCTTTACTACAGTGATCTAATGTGCAACTAGAGTGCTAACATTCAGAATTTATGGCAAATGTGTGACACATCTGAATGCCTTCTTGATGGAACCAAAGTAAACAAGCATTGAAAATGCAATAGATCTCGCCCTCGTTTAAGTTAAAGCCATTCTGTTTGTAATGAGGTGGCTTTTTAGCTTTGCTTTTATTAGTGTTTTTTCAACTTTCATGTAAATAACGCACCGTTTTCACCAAATCGACTTTGCCCAAGCACACCCTTCCCTTCAGCCAACAAATCCCAAAAATTTGGCACACCTGCCGATCCACTCTCCCTACAGCTCACCCAAGCCCCGTCCCTCTAGCGCAACTGGAACACCCCAAATTCACCTTCTCCATGCGCACCAAAAACTCCCATTGAATAACATGGCAATTCGCTACTCCGCACAAAAATTGCTCTTTAAAGCACTTCCACTGCTCCGATCCGCTTCAAACTTGGCTGGACACTAGTTCCAGCGATTCCCTAACATCTCTCCAAAAATCAGCCCAATCCATCCACTGGAACGGGGACGAATTTCAACCCGAATACGCGCCCCCGCAAACACAAAAAAAGCCATAAAACGGCCAAATCTCGACCAAAAACCGCCAAAATCCCTCAAAACCTTGCCAACACCAATACGCACGAAACTGAACCGGCCCCTCAGCCCTAGGCTCCGGGAACCCTACTTAATTGACCCAAAAGCCCTAAAAAAGCAACATAATACACACGAAAACGCCCTAACAACCCTAAAATGCATATAAGTATATGTATGCATGCATTTATGTTTGTATTTATATAGATATACAGATGATATATGTTTATATATGTATGTATATATATATATTCACTGAAAAAACCATAGGCTATAGACCATATATAGTTAGGAATTAGCATTTACAAAACCTTGAAAATTCACTGAAAAAACCATAGGTTATAGACCATATATAGTTAGGAATTAGCATTTACAAAACCTTGAAAATTCACTGAAAAAACCATAGGTTATAGACCATATATAGTTAGGAATTCGCATTTACAAAACCTTATTTTACTCACACAAAACCATTGAAATTCCATATATAGTTAGTTGCACTAACTATATATCGCGCACCCGCAATCCACTGCTGATGATGTCACATATTACATCATTCATGACATGGTCAGTGACATCACTGATGACATCACTGATGACATCTCAAATGACATCACTGATGACATCACTGATGACAACATTCAGTGACTGTATGTTTCTGTAAAGTTAAAATATGTCTTACATATTGAAGAATGAGTGGATGTATAAGTGTCTGGATGAAGGATTTAGTAGGTGCATGACTGACTGTATGAGTGAGTGATTAAATGTGTCTCACTGAGTGCATGGGTTAGTGACTAAACTGTCTTAATTTGTTGTTCTGTAAACTGTTGCGTGTGTTGATAAGTAGCTATATGAGTAACTATATGGGTTATTGATTGGTTGCCCAAGTATTTGTATGGGAGACTGAGTGTGTGTGTGGGTGGCTGGGAGGTGTATGACTCTGTGCATAGATGTGTGAGCAGTTGATTCACTAGATGTATGGTTTCAAAAGTGCATGTGGAAACAGCTGTATGGGCGGTTGACTGTGTGCATGAGTGTATTGGTGAGTGAATGGATATCTCAGTGCTACATGTCAAAGTAAGTACATATGTAAAACACAGTACATGTGAGAGTTGACATATATAAATAACTGTGCATAAGAGCCAGTGAATGTGTGAGTGGCTGTATGGATCATTGTGAACTTGTATCAGGGATTGTATAAGAGAGTAAATATGTGTTAGTATATGTTTGAATAAGTAAAGTTTGTATAACTGTATAGTTGAGGAAATGGAGGTGTGATTGATTCTTTGCATGACTGACTAGGTGTGTGAGTAACTCCATGGATGAGTGACAGTCTGTGAGTGTCTGTTTACACTGATTGTATCTAAGGTTATATTAGAGTCTGAAGAGGTTCATCGTATTATCACATGAATGATATCATCAGTGATGTGATCAGTAATGTCAAATGAGATGTCATCAGTGATGTCATCAGTGATGTCATTTGAGATGTCATCAGTGATGTCATCAGTGATGTCACTGACCATGTCATGAATGATGTAATATGTGACATCATCAGCAGTGGATTGCGGGTGCGCGATATATAGTTAGTGCAACTAACTATATATGGAATTTCAATGGTTTTGTGTGAGTAAAATAAGGTTTTGTAAATGCGAATTCCTAACTATATATGGTCTATAACCTATGGTTTTTTCAGTGAATTTTCAAGGTTTTGTAAATGCTAATTCCTAACTATATATGGTCTATAACCTATGGTTTTTTCAGTGAATATATATATATATATATATATATATATATATATATATATATATATATATATATATATATATATATATATATATATATATATATATATATATATGTGTTGTTTGTTGTTTTAAGGGACACATATGTCTATGTTGCTTTTTGGCATATGTCTGTACTGTTTTTTATTATCATTGTTTTGTTTGGTTCCCCTTGTTCATAGGAGACACTATGCACAGTAAAGAATATTGAATGATTTATATTCCTATTGAGAACAGTTTCATAATTTATGTTGTAAACATTATATACAGCCATTGCTGCATTGTGCATCCTTTAACTAACTTCATCTCTAATAAGAATCAATATTTCTTTAAAAATACTTTATGCCTTGGTTCTTGTAGAGTAAGGTCTTCACTTGTTTTTCTAAAGAACTTTCTAAAAGTGGCATTTTCAGAATTGTGACTTAAAATCTGACTTTACCATTAAAGAGGATTTTAAATTAAAATTCTTCTAAGAACAAACATTACATTTCGACCTGTTCACAATCAAAAGTTATCACTTATTAAATATAAAAAAATTAATAAGTTAACGCAATGTTATCACATGGGCGAGTCAGACTTCACTGTAGTGAAAAATGAGTTTGAAAGATTTCACTACCAACACATGTAGAACTTAAAAAAACAAATGCCCTAACTTTGAAAAACAATGCACCCTGTTCTATGGACTTTGTAGGGCCTGCCACAGGGGTAACATATATATGAAAAAGGGGGGTTTAGACCAGGTATAAGGTGTATTTTGCCAGGTCAAATTGGCAGTTTTAAACTACAGGCAGACTGCAATGGCAGGTCTGAGAAATGTTTTAAAGGGCTACTTAAGTGTATGGCAAAAAAGGGGTGCTGGCACACTATTAGGCCTAGATGTATCAAGCCTTTTGCGATTCGTTAAGGCCGAAATTCGCAGAATTTCGGCCTTAAGGAATCGCAAACGGACATTTAGCATCTTTTGGGATGTATCAGAAATTAGCGAAATAAGGAATCGCAAAAAATTGCGATTCCTTATTTTGCTTATGCATTTAAGGAATCGCAATTTTGCGATTCCTTAAATGGCATGTATGAAACTTTCTAAAATTGCTAATTCGGGTTAAGGAATCGCAAATTAACACCAATTTGAGGTTCGTGTTAATTTGCGAAATCCTTTTAAAAAACAAAATATGACTTTTGAAGGTGGCATGTGACACACATACATGCCCATAGGGCATGTATGTGTGCCATATGCACACACATGTAAGTTTCAGGGGTGCAGCAGGGTGTCCATGAGACACCCCTGCACCCTTGAAATAATTCTCAAATTGCGATTAGCAAATTGCGAATTCGCAATTTGAGAATTACTCCACAATCATTCCTATGGGCCTCCTGGCCCATAGGAATGCATGGGGAATTATTCCTTATTTGCGAATTCGCAAAATGCGAATTCGCAAATAAAGATAAATAAGGAATCGCAAAAAAAATGCAATTTTTTACATACATTCCATTTTGCGAATTCTAAATAGCGATTCGCAAACAATCGCTATTTAAGATTCGCAAAATGGAATCTTGATACATCTAGGCCTTAGCATTTTATTAACAGGCCCTGGGTACATGTTTTACCACTTTTCTTGAGACATAAATGTAAATGTGCCAATTGGATGTAAACCAATGTTACCAACTTTAAAGGAGTGAACACAAGTACTTCAGTCAGTAGTGGTATTTTGCACAGAGTCTCAAAGCCCCAAAAAACTAGCGGGGAAAAGGCAAACTTTTTGGGAGAAGACCACCCCATCAAAAGGCTGTCAGGTCTAAAACCACCCCATCTCTTCTTCAATAATTTCCTCTTCTAATTTCATTTTCAGTACATTTAAAATCTTTAGATGGTGTTGCAGGGATTCTGCACAAACACAGAACTATGCACAGGATTATGGGACCTTAGTGTATAGGGACTGGGTCTTCCTACCACCTTAGTACCCACAAACCCAGGACTGACTAGCTGTAGGGCCTCACTTGATCTCCTACTCATTCACAGAGAAGTACATGATTAGACACCCCAGAACACAACACTCCCAGATCTCTCAGGAATCGTGGTAACAAGACACACTCTTTCGCTCACTCTCTTGTACTTGTCCACAATAAGATCTAACAGAGACACAAAATAGTTTAAAATATTTATTTGAACTAATGTGCCCTAACATGCAGTGTAGGTGCCACCACAAGCAGGAAAATGTATAGTACAAATATTGTCAGCATAGCAGCTAGTCTATACATCATGAAGGGAGATGTCATCATAGAAAGACAATGTAGAAAGGACTATAGTGCCTAACCTCCCTCCCCTTGCTAAGAATTCATATTTTTATATAATAGAAGATCTCTGGGCTTTGTTTGTAGTCCCCATACCTCAGCCTATAGATGGTAGATCTATATAATAGGTGCTGTCTCGCTCTTCTCCCTGGAAAGGTCCCTCTCTAAGTGTGTGTCACCTATTGTGTACCCCACTAAAAATTCAAGTATGCTGTCCAAACAACAGCTTCATCTGTATGTTTTGTCTAATGGCTAAGGTCTCGCAAGAACAAAATAACAAGGGGCATTGTTGTTCGACCTTACACATAATGTTCAGTCAACATTCCAGGAACATGCAGAGAGTGAACACAGTGATGAGTTCTCATGTGAAAACAATCATTGAAAGTATTGCAAAAATAAAGACATTTATAATGTACGCAAAAGCAACAGACAAGCTGCAACGTGTTCATGCTAAGTTAGTGAAAAACAACAATGTGCCTATGGGCCACGTGACTATGGAGCAGTCGCTAATAAAGTCTGATAGTTCTGCAGGGCATTTTGTGGTTTGGGACTTGTAGAAGTATTGTAAAAATTCCACGAAAAATCTTTTCAGTTTTCAGGTCTCCTCTTATATTATGAGAATCTGGAGTCAGGACTTTCATAACGTGTCCTTGCTCCTCTTCACGACTATTCATGCAGGCTAAGAACGTCCCTGCTTTGTTGCCTGCCTCGTGTAGACATTTTTGATTGGCCAGTTGGGAAGCTCTTACCACATTGATTGCCAATGTTCAGTATTCCTCTTTTTTACTCAATATGTCTTATCTTTCCTTCTGTGGGTGGTAGAATATGTTCATTTTCTACTTTTATGGGTTCCTGTTCTATCTCTGTAATCTGCGGTTCCCCTTCTCTCCTACTTCCAACTACTGCGGAGATGATTTCCCATCTTATTGTGGCCTCATATACCGTCCATAACATTCCTGTAATTAGTATTGTTTAAATGTTCTTTAAAAATTATTTCTTTTTGCTCCTTCTAGTTGTTTAGTCACCTGTGTGTATGTTATGGACCAAATCATCAGTCTACATCCCCCTGTTTTTCGTTTTTTTCTGTGCACTTAATGTGATGAGGAGCAGGGGAGTATCAGATACCTGTGTCAACAGTTACTCTTCCTCTGTAAATGTATACATTGTTGTCTGTGGTGTAAAGACATGATTTACACGATACTGAGAGCCTGTGCACCAGAATAATAAAAGAAGGATTCATCCTTTGTGTGCACTGATCTCTGGACGCCCCCTTGCCAACCTTCCACTTTAAGCACTTAATGCATGTCCACTACTAAGTCTGTCTAAATGTAGATGGAGGATCGTATTGAAATCAGTTAATGATTGTGTACTTACAAGATGTCATTCTCAAGGGCCGGAGGAACATAAACATTCATCAATAACATAGTCTCTCCCCGCTAATCCAACAGCACAGCTGTGTATCTTCTATTCACATCTGTCCAGATGTGTGAGGAGTGGAAGGCTATTTATTTTGTAACTAATATAGCTATCCCCCTAAACAAACTCAGAAATCCTGAGTGATTCAGAAACAAGTATCATCCTCTGCCTATGAACAGACAGCCTGTACCTATCATAGGTATGTCTTTTAGGAACACCAAAGCTGACTTATGGTGTATCAATACCTTGTACACTAGTCCTCCTTTCATTTTTTTTCCCACCTATTGACATTCCATCTCAGTAATATTAGTCTACGTGTCATTGCGCTATGTTCGTATGCTGTCCTGTTTTCAGAGTTAATTTTATGTAGATTTCAGCAATGTTTTTTCAGGGTTTTCCAAATCTTTTGAAATGGATACTTATCAGTGTTTATTCAGCTGCCTAGCCCCAAAAATAGACAAAACTATGTTTTTTTGTGTTTACAAAAAGTGTTGTTTTTTCAGTGATTATCATAACGAATACATTTAATTTAAAGATGTAAGCAAGGATATCTCAGTATCTCCAAATTGACTTATGTTAGACTGTTTTAAGCATAACACGTCGGTGGCTTGCACTCTCACTCACACCTAAGTACCCTCTCTTACATCTCATTCCCTCTCACACTCACTCCGTTAGGACTCTGTCTGGTTTTCTACTAATGGATTAAAAAGAAAGAGAGAGCTATATTCAAACGTTTTAATAAACAGATACCTGGACACAGTTGTGGGTCATTCACATACTACTTACTGAATATTATGACATTGTATGGGTGGTCATCCCTGCTAACAGCAACGCTCCTTGTGACACCTTTACATTTGAAATTACACCAGGTTAATTTGTCATCTGGCTTTCTAAGGCATCTGAAAATTATGTAGATTGCTCACCCCCGTTTTTCTGCACTCTTTGCCTGATTACATTAAGGTAGCGTTGCTGTTGTTTGGACATTCACGGATACCAAGAGTACCCATGGCAAATACCTCACTGCAAGTTAGTGCTGATCCTTTAACAGACATCACTTTGTTTTCTGAGATTAGATTTTTTTGAACAGTGTTAGCATGTAATTATAGGCTCAAAAACTCAATCAGTAAATTGCAGTCCAGTAAAAAGCCAGGACTAGCTGATGGTATCACATATACCAAAGGAACATCTAGTAGCTATGGATTTTGTTGGTTTGTGGAAAGTCTTGAGTCATTTTTCCCTGTGACCCAGTGTGCATAGTGACAGCACTCTTTTCACAGGACCCATTCACTACACCGTGCTCTAAAATGTTAAAGCCTGGAGTGATTGCAGGTGACCTGCTCTTACTATTGACTTGTTAAAAAAGGGGGTCTGTTTTATCAAAGGATTTTACTTATTTTATATCGGTAAATCTCATAGTACATATTGGCAAAGATTCTTATGAGCCAGCTATTTCACCAATCTGTAAAAGAATTAAACACTGCCCAAAGAGCAAATCTGATTTTAATATTTCCAGATTCTCTGCAGTTTAAAAAATAATTCGATCAGACCTAAAACATGCCTCTAAATCCCTCACCTTCAATCCATGTACACAAAACTGGAGGAAACAAAAAGAAGAAGAAACAATATCTTAGTGACGTCCCTAAAGAACAAAACCCAAACTGAATAAACTTACACCACTCTTTCTTGCTGCTACCTTGTACAACAAAGTTCAAGTGTGTTGGCACCTTCAGAAAGAAATACAATTTTCATTTTTCTCTCACTTTCCTTTCTTTGAACATTATTTTAGTTTGTGGTTGTGCCGGTGATTATAAGTATCTATATATTTAGACTAATGTGGGTGAATTCCCATTCAGTGGGATTTTATCAGTTAATATAGGTTTAAACCACAAGCAGGGTAGCTATGGCCTGATTGCAAGTTGTGCAGTTAAATCCAACCCGGACGTAAACCCCTATTTATGCATGTATGGGAATTATGAGCTGTTTAATATTTAATGCATCTGATAATTCTTGGATGCATTATATAACCATCATTACTTTTTGAGTAAGTCAAACCTGCGGAAATTTAACGGGTGAAAACGATACGGTTTTCACCATATCATGCAAATTGTGGTGCTTTAAACATCAAAATCTACATTTTATTCGTGAAACTTGTAATAGGTGGTATTTATCGCACTTAATAAATAACGTACCCAGTGGTATCATTATTTCTCATGTGTGATAAGTATCACCTATACTCGTAATCAGGACATCTATGTTTCGTATATTCCACATGATCTTCTCTTTATCTATTGAGAAGTTTTCCTGTTGTGTGAGTTGCATCGTCGGGTCTACTGTCTGGTTAGAACAAAATAAAATTAACTAAATTCCCCTCCTACATTACCATGTGGATATTTTACATCTGGCCGCCTCTGAAGTGCATGGCACGCCCTTCCCCCAACACTATTGATTAACTCTTCAGTCTCTTCTTGTTCCACTCACTCGATTGTGATATAGGTCCCACTAGTGAGTAAAGGAAGAGCTGAGAGAACAGAGATAATAGACAATTAAATGAGTGTCACATCCATTACCTCAGTGGGCCCAACTGCCATTATATGTGTGTTTACAACAGAATTTGTCATTGATACCTTACAGTATGCATGACTGCTGCCTAATAGTTCTCTGCTGAACACATACCATATCCTATATGTCGTTTACACAGTACCACACCTAATTCAAGGTCTTTAATGTTTTTCATGGTAGGCAGTTTGTTAGCATGTTTGTGGTTCTCCTTATTAGTTTAGTTTCCATTGTTTCGATGTAGGACCTTTGATCCTTTATTACTCCTTGTGATTGGTGTGTCCTCCATGTTGGGCCCTCTATGCAGACCGTCATAGCCTTTTTTGCCTCTAATTCGGGACCTCTAGTTCATCTGTCTCTGATTTCCATTTAAGCTCACAGCTTACCATTTTAAAACCCCATGTCCGAGTGTCTGACTTCCAGACCCAGCCTCTGTTCAGTTCTTTCCTTTCTGCTGCCCCATTCCAAGCAGCCACAGGGATATCTAAGAAGTATGCTTTGCCCTGAAGAATGAACTTTAGTTTGGTAGGGTATCTCCGGTGATAATCAATGTTTTAGGCCTGCAAGTTTTGTTTCAAGCTCTCAAATATTTTTCATTGATGCGGACCAGTTTTAGCATAGTCCTCAAATATTAATATCCAAGAGGGTTTATATTTAAGCATACCCTTGGTTTGTGCAATTCCGAACACAGTGTCCTGTCCTTAAAATACAAAACCGTGGCGTTAAAAGGTCAGGGCAGAGCTCCTGGCGTTGGTTGCTAGGTTAGGGACCTGTGAGCTCTTTATATCACCATCACCAAGCAATTTGGCAATTAATTCTGTGGTAACCATGAGACACCCGCCACTCCTTTAGGAAAGCCAATTAGGCGGAGGCTGGTCTGACACACCCATCCATCTGCATCTTCCACTCTTGCTAGTAATGTTTTTCTTCTACCTAGAGCTTTATTAAACTACATTTTTGTGTTATCTATTTCACTTATCCATCCTTCCGCCTCCTCACCCTTTATACAGCATTTCCAGGTGTTGTTGGATAAGTGTTACATCAATGCCCACTTCACAAGTCTTATCTTATCTTGGATTATCTTCTACAATTGTGGAAATGTGTGCATTTTTGTTACCAATAGTTTGCTCAATCTGTACTTGCTTTGATATTTTTGCTACAAAAGTGTATACCCAACAAGGAGGTTTCCTCCACTCTCAGTACTTCCCTTATACCGTCTATGCACTCCGGAGTGACACTTTTATATTCTAATTTCCAGTTTGACTCACTAGGTACATCTGCAGCTCCTCTAGTGTCTTATTTGTCATACAAATCAATTCTGTTCATAAACACTGGCTGCAGCCCTACCTCATTACTTTATTGTGGTGATCACACTCATCCTATCCTTGTTCTAGGGTGGTGCCAAAATGTTGGGGGCATGAGCAGGTTGTGGTTCTTTGGCCTTCTGTCAGTTTCCTGTAGGTAGGTCTGCAACGGGTGTTTGCATTTACAGGTCTCCTCAGCAGCCCATTCAAATACCCATACTGGCAGAATTTGTTTGGAGTAGTATATGCACTTGGATTATGGGTCCTGGCAGGCCCTCTATCTCTCACATTGATCCAGCTCTCAGGAACCATCTGGGACCTTTTCCTGTCGGGGTGTTAAGGGGTCCCCGGTCCTGTTAGCGTGCGGTCCTCGTAATGTGTCCTACATGCCTAACTGGCAATGGTGCCTGGTGTGAGTGACTGCTTGTCGAGTAGCACCGAATCCTTTGGCCTTCTATTGAATAGCTAACCTGTGTCCCCCATGCACAAGATTTCCTTTCTCTTCACCTTTTTGCTGTTTGACTCATGCAGGATCCTAATGGGTCCTGGCTGACTCTGTAGTACAATGGCGTAAGTGCATGGGTAATAGAATGCATGATGTAGAATGTTCAGTTCACGGTTGTAGGCTGATGAATAAAGATGTGCAATCGCAAAACCTGTGTATGGCATGATCATTTACAAGTACCCGGGCTGGCATAAAACACTACAACTGGTGACGAGATAGGAGATTACATAAACCCTACAACCTGGAGAACCGAGAGCACTCTCCTGGAAAGTTTGCCATGGTCCAGCAAACTGCTCTTTTGTGCTACGTGTGCCTCAGTTGAATGAGAATTGACTGTTGGCGTATGTGGAGTCAAACTGACACTCCAGACAGTACCAGGCCTGTGAAGAAAGTGAAGACCTTACAGAAAATGTGTTTGGTGTTGTGAAGAAATTGGCTGATAAAACAGAGACAAGAGGTAATACGCCACAACGCGACATCGAATTGCTATTAATACAGTACAATATTGCTAAAGGCAGAAAAACCAGGTACAGAGAAGCACTATGGGCTGTGGTAGCTGAGTGTGAGAGAGTGCTAAAAGCAGAGACAGTTCTACCATCAACAAATGCTAAAGGCAGTGGCAACCAGGTACAGAAAGTGCAGCAAGTGGCCACAACCAGGTGCAGGAAAACACTGCGAGCTAAAGCAGGTGAATGCAGAGAAAGAGTTGAAACAGTGACAACCACACATAAAGACAGAATACGATCACACTTACCACAACCTCTGTAGGAGAGTCATCTGACCTCACCACAAGGTGCCGCCACCCAAACAGAAGCATGGGGGTTGTGCTTATGAGGCTGGTGAATTGAGGGTGGGCTGACTGAAAGGCTGTGAGTGGTAGTTGGAATAGTGACATCTTCCAATGGCTCAATGGCTGCTGAAAATTGCGCAAAGTATGGCACCACTGCCTTCTTGAAAACACTGCCTCCTTTTAATGCTGCTAAAGAGCAAAATATTCTCATAGATGGACTGCCTGGGGCGAAACCTTTGATGATTTCATTGATGCGCGGTAAGAAGCAAATTACAAAAAGATCATTAAATATCTAAAAAATGTGGCAGGTGACAGTGTGAAAGAAGTGACAAAGAAAAAAAACATTAAACACCAAGTTCAATCCAATGCCGAATGTCGATTATGAAAGGTGCATTTTTATTCAAGAAAGGCAGAGAGATGGCGAAATGATGGATGAAATCGTAGAATGACTTCATTTGCACATAAAGCATTGGAACTTCAATGAGTTTAATGATGAACAGGCCATGCGTCACAGAGTAATAGATGGTTGTCTCTCCAATTCCTTCAGACAATGAATGCTGAAAGAGAAACTCAGCTTGGAGTGAGTAATCATGGCTGCCAGAGCAGAGGAGAGAGCTGACAGACAGACAGCTAACATGGAGGTCAGAATAACCCCAACTGAATCAGTACTGAGTGTGAAAAGTAAGTCAAAACACAAGGCAGAAGGCCATAAAGTAATGTCTCCAACGAAAAAGTAGTTGTGTTTTCGATGTTGATTTTCTTTTCCACATGATGGTAGATGTCCCACAATTGGACAGGTATGCAAAGACTGCAGGAAAGAGAACCATTTTGTAACAGTCTGCAAAGTGAGGGAACGATCAAGGGCTTATTAACACCTTGGCTGCTAGAGGTTTTCCCCCCCGGTGCTGCATTCCCAGATTTACCATTGTTCATGACGAGCTGAGCTCGTCATGAGCATCGAAGGGGTTAATAAGATCTCTGCTTCACTTTTGCACCACATAAAGTGGTACAAGCTTGATGCAGGGCCCACATAAAGATTTATGCCTGCTGCAACCACAGCTGCCGCATATCGGGGTATTCTCTGAGTCTCTGACTGGGGGTGCCCGGGCCCCGGCGTGCCCTGCTGGGGGTAAGATGTGGGGCCTGAGGGTCGGCTGTGGAAGGGCGCCTGAGGGCACAGTGTACAATATAGGCTTGTGACCGGAGCGAGTTACCCCCTGACGAGACACTGTCTGGAGGCTGCAGCCTGCTGTGAACGTGGGGAGCACTGAAGCGGAGGCCCTCCATGAGGGACATCACCCTCCTAATGACAGGTGAGAGGAGGGGGGCTTTACATCGGTCCATGAGGATTCTTATAGATGTGAGGGGGCGCCCCTGCAGAGAGTTAATGGCAGATGGTTACCGGATGTTTCCAACTCTGGATCTAACTACAAGGTCAGAATCCCTTGCCTGACCCCAAGATGGCTCCCACAATTTCCCCTACCACCGGACTCTGACCAGACCTTGATCATATCGGCCTATATGGTAGCCCCAGCTCCCTCTCTGTCTTGTTTTTAACTCCCTCCCTCACCCCCACCTCCTTCTTCTACCTCTATCATTGTAGCCTATGTATTGATTCAAAACTGTTTTTCCCAAACTTTGAGACCTAAGCAACATGGCTGATGCCCGATGGAGTTGCTAGACAAATAATGAGGAGATGGTTCCTGGTTTCCAGCTCGACCGTCACCTACCCAGCTGGACATTGGACCCAGTTCTTCCACGTCTCCTTGCTATGGCTCCCTCCTCCCCTCCTTTCCCAACAAATTGTCTCAACCTCGTTGTTTGGTTACTGTAACTTACTACGCTATTGTAATTGATGTAATTGGTAATGCAATGTCCCTTTGTTATAGCGCTCTGATACCTCCGGGTCTAGCTAGCACTAATCCTTTTGATTTACCGTTTAATGCAACAATACTCTGGTTAAACACTCTGATACCTCCGGGTATAGACAGCGCTATATAACCTTTGCAATTCAATTAACTGAAACTGGTTTCCTGAACGCTGAGACCTGAACATTATGGCTGATGACCTGTGGAGCTGCTAGACAGCTAATGAGGAGATTGGCCCTTGTTTCACCCTTGACCGTCACCTACCCAGTCGGACATTAAGCACAGTTCCTAGTCTCCCCGCTATTACTCCTCCCCCTCCACAAATTCCTGAAACTTTGTTTTTGTGTACTGTACCTTACTATGCTCTTGTTTCTGATGTGACTTTAACGCAACGTTCCTAATGTAAAGCGCTCTGATACCCTCGTGGGTCAAGTTCGCGCTATATAAATCTTTATAAATAAATAAATAAATGCTAAGCCATCCTGCGTGAATTTGAGTGGCATCATAAATCATGAAAACGGTGACACAGCGTAAATCGATGCGCCACCTTACTCTGTGCCCAGGAGTGATTCAACAGACGTTACATGGGTTTTCCCACACAACACCCATGAAATTGGATGCTGCCCCAGATTTACAAAGTGATATAAACCTCGCGAAGGGCCAAATCCCTATGCCCCGAGGTGAGGCATAATGAGGATAAATATTTTTCCTTCTCCTTGTTTATTCCTCTTTCCATTTGTGCTGCAGAATGCAGCACACATAAAGAGGAAAAAGGCTCGTAAGATTGGTTTTGAGCAGGAAGGTGCCCCTTCCTTCACAAAAACAATCCTGCCTGCAACAGAGGCACCATTGCACCATGGTGCAAGAGTGCCTACTTTGGAGCTAGGCTGCCAAAATGGCACCAGCGCAGGCAGAAAGGACGGGAATGCACCGTATTTCTTGAATGCAGTGCATTCGTGCCCTTTCACTTTGGTATACTGCAGCAAGGTGCCTTGCTGTGCTGCCCAATGCCAAAATGGCGTAAATGAGGCCCCAAATGCATCACTTCAAGAAAAAAATAATGGAGGCAAGATCAATTGCGTCACGTCAGGAAAACAAATTGGAGGACAGAAAATTCCAGATGTGACGTTCTATGCAGGCCCATAAGGCCAGGTGGCAACATCAGTTGAGGGAAGGAGAAATCGAACAGTGTCATAAAATTCTTGATCTAAAAGTTAATCTCTATCATTGTCGAGCGACGGTGAGGAAGATGGGTGTGCGATGTCAATGTTGACTTCCAGATGGCGTGCACATGTAGGGTTAGCTTCTTGCAGGGAAGAATGCTGGTCTAAACTAGGCCAACAAGTGAAAGTGTGAAATGCATTTGGACACTGTCCCAAGATGACAGTGAAAGTGAATGGGTGCTCCATACATTTTATCACAGACAGTTACGCATCTATCTAGAATATGCAGGTGTAAAAGTACAATGAATTGTCTCCAGTGCCCCCTTTAACTCAGTCTAAAACCAAAGTGTATACTTGGGCTGCTTCGACATCACTGCAAAGTCAAGGCTCATTAATAGGCACTGTGAAGCATAAAAATACGAAAGTACAAGAGCCAATTTATGTGTTGCCAGGCACTTTGTCAAGAGCAGGTCTGCTCAGTTTCAGTACTGCTGCTGACATGGCACTGATTTCTGTAAACTACAATGTCAATGCCTATCATGAGATAGTAAATCAGTTTCCGTCTTTGTTTCATGGATTAGGAAGGCTCAAGACTATGAAAGTGCAACTTCACATAAATGAGCAAATAATTTCTGCTGCCCAATGACACTGTTGAATTGCATTCCATTTATAAGAGACTGTTGAGAAAAAAATTGATACCTTATCAAGGCATATCAAAAACAATGGTTCCAGTGGTGTAATCAGAATGATATGAATTAATTAAATAGCTCAATGGCATTAAACATTCATACTGAGGATTGATAAGGATGGCAAAAAGAAATGTACGTACAATTATATATATTTATCTCGTTTTTTACTTCGTAATGAGAATTTTGTTGAAATATGTCATACAGTACATTACATACAAAAACAAAAACAAAGGCAGTACAAAGACGTGCAGTGTGTCCCAAGTGTAACAATAAAACCAAACTCACAATACATAAAGCATAAATTCTCTCAAGGCACAGTGGTTTTAAATGGATATATGAGAAGGAAAAGACCAACATGAGATAATATAATTATAAAAAGTGATTCTACACAGTCGTAGACACTTTATTTAGGGTTCTATTCCTTATGGCGTCGACGGCGTTTCGACCCTTAAAGATGTGGGTCTTGTCAGGACAGGACAATGAAGGACATCTAAAAATTAAAAAGTACGAAGGGGCTGTGAGTAGACTGTACGACAACTAATTGTATCAAATATAAATTTATGTGTGTGGAGGAGGGACCAAATTACCTGAATTTTATCATATATTCACCCATGCACAGTGAAAAAATGGAAAGGTTTACTCACTAACAATCAACTTATCAAGGCATGGCATCATTGAGTGATCCACTGATCCAACGCCATCAATGTCACTGATAGTGGTAGTGCCGAAAAAGGATAGAGGAGGAACTTTGCGCATTGGCTTTGATATGTGCTAGACAAACAAGGCAATTGAAAGAGAACAACATCTAGGTTCACACATTGCTGACATGATTACACAGCTGAATGGAGCAAAAGTCTTTCCCGCCTTGATTTGAACAAAGGGTATCACCAGCTTGAACTGAAAGAAAACTGCAGGCACATTACTACATGTTCGGCCAATGTTGGTTTGTTTCAATACAAAAGGCTACGTTTCGAGTGTCATCAGGATGTCATTTGTAACATAACACAGCCAGTCACAAATACTTTCAATTTCAGTGATGACATACTAGTTCTTGGGCCACACAAAATGAACATGATAAAGCACAGAAATAAGTGTGCTGTATACTTGCTGATGCAGGTCTCATGTTAAATGAGGCAACATGTTAGTTTTATCAAACCAAACTCAAGCTCTTTGGCAATGTATTTTCTGATGGGGGAATGACTCTAGACCCGAACAAAGTGAATGCCTTCTCACTCCCTCCTCCCCCACAGATTGCACCTATGCTGAGATCCTTCTTTGAAATGGGCAGTTACTGTTCAAGATATATATGTGACCTTGCCACTGTAAGTGCCCCACTGAAAAACTTAACAAAATTAAATGTCCCATTTAAGTGGTCAGTGACTGTGAACAAAGCTTCAAGAAAATCAAGCATGGAATTGAGAACACACTGAAGTGGCATACTATGATCCACAATTGCAGATGGAGGTTGTTGTTGATGCAAGCCCAGTGGGGTTAGGTGCCATCCTTGGCCAGCACACCGGACATCCTAATGCCACAATACACCTTGTGGCTAATGCTAACTGAAGTTTGTCAATGACAGAACGTGCTTATTCACAGCCCAAAAAAGAAAGCCTAGCTGTAGTGTGAGCTTGTGAACATTTGTATGTGTTCTTGTATGGAAAACATTTCACAGTGATACCTGACCAACAATCATTACTCCTCCATGTTTGGCAATCCGAAAGTCAAGATGCCCCCTTGCAGTGAGAGGTAGGGGTTGCCATTGCAGGAGTATGATGATACGATTGTGCATCATTCACGAAAAGATCAAAACCTTGCTGACTACCTCTCATGTGTGCCACTACAGTGTCATGGCACTACTTACAAAGAAGCTGATGCCTATGTTAATTTAAATTGTGAAGTCCAGTACCCCTGCTGCCATGTCCTTAAAACAAATCATTCCTGCCACAAGTACAGGGATTTGCTAATACTCAAAGACATTATTACACACCAGTTGTGGTGGAAACATATTCAATTTCTTCATGATGACCTTGAATGCCAGAAATTAAAAAATGTGCAAGAACTTTTAGTTACTCCAGAAGGCATCATCTTACAACGGCCAAGAAATGTCATACCTGAGAGTTAGAGACAACAAGTTGTTGAACTGGCCCGTGAGGGTCACATTGGGGTTGTTGCTATGAATCCAGCTTTATGGGACCGAGTGTGGTGCCCCGTCTTGTTGAAAGAGATGAAAAAGAGCTTAAGGCAACTGTTTGTCATCTAAGACAACCCCACATTCTTTAAACATGTCTGATCAAAGCATGCATAGGAGAAGATTGCAATTGATTTATTTGGAGCCTTTGACAATGGACATCATCTACTAGGAATGGTTGACGAATATTCCCATTTTCCTGGAAGATCTGGTGGAAGATCTGGTGGAAGATCAGTCATCAACTACTCATGACAGAGTCATTGAGAGACTATACAGTATTTTGCAACTTGGGGAGTTCCATTGATTTTGAAATCTGACAATGGCCCTGCTTTCAATAGTCAATATTTCAAAGACTTTCTCCCTCATTTAAATATCAAACATCAGAAAAGAACACCTCTCTGGCCACAGGCAAATGGTGTGGTTAAGAGAGTTATGAGTTTCCTGAAGAAGATCATTCAACTCACTCAGCCTCCCAAGCCATTCTTATAGATGTGACAGCCTTGCAAAGCCTTAATTGTCATACTGGGAGCAAGGAGTGATTAGTAGTTGCGTAGGTACTATCACTGGCAGCACTGGCAGTGGCAATGGTTGGTGCAAACTGCAGTGGCCTCCTGATGAGGGCCAAGGTACTTAGTGTTTTACAAATTAAGCACTGCGTCCTGGAAAGTACTTTATGCAGAATTCGTCGCATTTAAAGCACCTGCCTCGACCTTTGCCAACTCCAGATGTCAAGAGTGAGCCGTATCCACCCGACAGTCCGGAGAGTCTAATAACAGTTCCAATGTCTCTGCCACCGATGCCAGTCATGGACCCTTCTCATGTAAATCTGCAACCTCACAGACCAGATTTGGGCAATTAGTTCAAGCATCAAAATTACTTTTTGAAGAGTTGTATTGTATATAGGTATTATTGGTACTTTGTATTTAACAAAGGGAGAGATGTAGTGTCTTGTGAGTTAGAGATTACGACCCTTTTTGTTCCTGATGGACTCCATAGAACAGTGATGCAAGTGCGTGGGTGTGGGTAATAGAATTTATGATATAGAATGTTCAGTTCACGTTTATATGCTGTTGAATAAAGACGTGTAATATCCAGCTCAGGGTGTGGAGTGACTATTTACAAGTACCTGGGCTGAGGTAAGATGCTACAGCCATCTTTCCCAGAGAAAAATACCAGACATTTTTTGTTGTTTTAAGAGTCTTCAAAGGCCCAGACATGATACTAAATAGGATTTTAAACAAAACCGTATGTATTTATTTGTAACATGACTTTTCAGCCTTTGTTTACTTTCATTATTAGTCCAGGATCGTTACCCCAACTTTAAAACACATATAAAAATGCATCCTATTTATATTTGCGGTTTGAAGTAGGTATTAATGAGGGCGAAAAATTCCGGCTTAAGGTGATTTCGCTTATTTTTGTACCGGCTGTGACATTGAAATTCCAGTGGTGCCGGTAGAAAACTGGCCGGGTGGCAACAATAGTGCTAATGCCGTCGCCAGTTCCAGCCGACAGCTTTCTCCTTGGTTCTTCTGTCACCCCCTCCCATGAGAGGGTGACCACTCACCAACCTGCCGAGCCGGGTCTCGTGCTCCATTTCCCACTGCCTGCAATCACCGCTAGTGTGCCTCTCAACCTGTGACGTCCCCATAGGCCTCAGCCACTTGGTTCCAGATTCAATGCAATTCCGATCAGTCAGTGAAACAGGAGCACCTCGACATCGCACGTTTGTTTTGCTGCGGTAGTTTGCAATTAGGGCCGCCGGATTGTATGGAAAATGAGGATATGTACGTAACATCTCAGACTGACCGCTTGGTACCCATCATGGCCGCTTGGCTCAGCCCTTTCATTTAACATTCGACCAAATGGAGGCTAGTTTGAGATGAGAATATCTCATGGAAACTGTGACACTGTATGTTTTGTGGTCACGAGACATCTTCTGCTCGACTCATGCTAGTATCTTGCATCATTTTTGTATGTAAGGCATGCTCTCAGGTACAATTGGCACACAAAAAACTAGTAAGATGTATTTAGCAATTAGACACACAATGTTCACTTTCAAGTGTCGGAGTCAATAGGTCTCTATGTGAAACCTCAAAATTATAACAGCTACACACTTCGGGTTTCCCTCTGTTTGTCATATTTTTCTATGTATTATTATGTGATGGATTAAAAAAAAAAATTCTACAGAGTATGTACCTCTGCCTGTTCATTCATATTTATTAACTTTGGTAATGAGGGATCTACTTTTTATTTGGTACCGATTCCCAACCAAATCCTGTAGAGCTTTGTCCTTGATTGCTCGACATAGCTACCAGTTGTGAGTTAAGATGCTAGCATGTATTTGCTTAACCCATCCATTCATAGTCCCTAGTATTCAAGTTATCAACCATCCAAAGCAGCACCATCTCTGGAACTGTTAGACTCTTCCCATTAACACACAACAACTGTGATAGGGTCAGCTCACCCTCCACCACCATACCTGAATCAGTCATCCACCATAGGACTTCAGCAGCAAAACATCCAAGAGCTCCCCTGTTGTACAGGCTTGTAGCTCATGCCGCCTGTCGTGAGAAGCCCTATGATGAAGCATGCCACTAGACTGGTGAGGGAAGGCTGCCATCATGATAAGAATCACTTCCCTGACATATAGGCATTATTAGAGCAACCCATTTTTTCACCATTTTGCTCTTTGTGGGGTACCTGAATTGTGATGTATTGAATGGGGGCTGTACCCTCTTGTGTTTGAGTCCTTCCCCAGCTCCCCCGC
Source organism: Lissotriton vulgaris (assembly GCF_964263255.1). NCBI lineage: Eukaryota > Metazoa > Chordata > Amphibia > Caudata > Salamandridae > Lissotriton > Lissotriton vulgaris. The sequence continues at coordinate 611,130,631 of NC_141693.1, read as the reverse complement.
CTATTGGTTGTATGTACACTTCCCATTTACGGTGGGACAACATCTCTTCAATGTTTTCGAAACAGTTTCTCCTATGGCGACTGTGAACACAGTACTCTAGTCTGTAGTGAGATAGAGCCTGGTTTGCATACAATACTCGTTTCACCTCAATCAAGCATATCAATGTGTAGAACGCATGGGGTAGAATGAACCCAGTAGCGCATTCAGGGGCATATGTACATGCCCCATCGACAGGAGAACGTCACTTTTTGTGACGTTCTCGTGGCGATAGGGGCCTTGCCTTGTGTACAAGGCAGCATTAAGCCACTTAACGTGGCTTAACGCTGCCTTGGGTATACAGTCAAAATATCGAGTTTTTATTATCGATTTGCATTAATATCGATTACAAAATATAGAATGGACACAATATCGACTGGACAGAATAGAGACTACAAAAATATCGAATAGGATAGCATTAATATCGAATTAAAAAATATAGAATGGACATAATATCGAATGGACAGAATATAGACTACAAAAATATAGAATGGACAGAATATAGACTACAAAAATATGAATGGACAGAATATAGACTACAAAAATATCGAATTTGAGGTAAGTAAGTTAATATCAATTTTTAAAGTGTTTTTTATGTTAGTATATGTTTGAAAAGTGTATATTTATTTTTTTACTTATATTAATTAATTATTTTTATGGTATTTAATGTTTGCGTAATATAATTCTGTAGCGGGTTGTGGGTTTATAGGGGAATAGGGTGGGAAGTAATTTAATTATAATTAATTAAATATGTTAATTTAGTTATTGGTATTTATTTTGAAATAATTGTTAATTAATTATTAATTGGTAATTAATTAAATATAATTGTATTATTTTTAATTAATTAATAATTATGTTAATTTTAGTAATTTATTTTCTGTAGCGGGTTGTGGGTTTATAGGGGAATAGGCTGGGAAGTAATTTAATTGTAATTAATTAAATATGTTAATTTATTTATTGGTATTTATTTTGAATTAATTATTAATTAATTATTAATTGGTAATTACTTAAAATTTAATTGGTAATTAATTAAAATTAATAGATAATTTGATAAATATGTACATTTTAGTAATTTATTTTCAGTAGCGGGTTGTGGGTTTATAGTGGAATGGGGTGGGAAGTTATTTAATTATAAATAATTAAATATGTTAATTTATTTATTTGTATTTATTGTGAAATAATTGTTAATTAATTATTAATTGGTAATTATTTAAAATATAATGGTGATTAATTTTAATTAAATTATTAATTGATAATTATGTTAATTTTATTAATTTAGTTTCTGTAGTGGGTTGTGGGTTTATAGGGGAATAGGGTGGGGAGTAATTTAATTGTAAGTAATTCTATTTTTAAATTATTTGTTTTATTTTATCAAATTTTTTATTATTTTCTAATTGTTAATTAATGTATTGTTAATTGGTAAATAGTTTGTATTAGTAGGTAATTCTTTTCATTAATTAATTTTTATTTGCATTTTTAATTGATTAATTAATATATTATATAAAAGTGTTAAGTTTTTTAATTAATTTGTAATTGGTATTATTATTTATTTTATTTTTATTTATATATGAAGTATTTACTTTCCCTACTGTTGCACTCACTGGAGTGGGAATAGTAATTTTTACCCCTACGCTATCTAACGCTTTTTCTACTGTTGCATTCTCTGGAGTGGGAATAGTAATTTTTATCCCTACGCTATCCAACGCTTTCCCTACTGTTGCACTCTCTGGAGTGGGAATAGTAATTTTCACCCCTACGCTATCCAACGCTTTCCCTACTGTTGCACTCTCTGGAGTGGGAATAGTAATTTTCACCCCTACGCTATCCAACGCTTTCCCTACTGTTGCACTCTGTGCAGTGGGAATAATAATTTTACCCCTACGCTATCCAGCGCTTTCCCTACTGTTGCACTCTCTGGAGTTGGCATAGTAATTTTTACCACTAAGCTATCCAACGCTTTCCCTACTGTTGCACTCCCTGGAGTGGGAATAGTAATTTTTACCTCTACGCTATCCAACGCTTTCCCTACTGTTGCACTCTCTGGAGTGGGAATAGTAATTTTTACCCCCACGCTATTCAGCGCTTTCCCTACTGTTTCACTCTCTGGAGTTGGAATAGTAATTTTTACCCCTACGCTATCCAACGCTTTCCCTACTGTTGCACTCTCTGGAGTTGGATTAGTAATTTTTACCCCTACGCTATCTAACGCTTTCCCTACTGTTGCACTCTCTGGAGTGGGAATAGAAATGTTGAACTCTATGCTATCCAACGCTTTCCCTACTGTTGCACTCTCTGGAGTGGGAATAGTAATTTTTACCCCTACGCTATCCAACGCTTTCCCTACTGTTGCACTCTCTGGAGTGGGAATAGTAATTTTTACCCCTACGCTATCCAATGCTTTCCCTAATGTTGCACTCTCTGGAGTGGGAATAGTAATTTTTACCCCTACGCTATCCAACGCTTTCCCTACTGTTGCACTCTGTGGAGTGGGAATAGTAATTTTACCCCTACGCTATCCAGCGCTTCCCTACTGTTGCACTCTCTGGAGTTGGAATAGTAATTTTTACACCTACGCTATCCAAAGCTTTCCCTACTCTTGCACTCTCTGGAGTGGGAATAGTAATTTTTACCTCTACGCTATTCAACGCTTTCCCTACTGTTGCACTCTCTGGAGTGGGAATAGTAGTTTTTACCCCTACGCTATCCAGCGCTTTCCCTACTTTTGCACTCTCTGGAACTGGAATAGTAATTCTTACCCCTACGCTATCCAACGCTTTCCCTACTATTCCAACTCTCTGGAGTTGGAATAGTAATCTTTACCCCTACGCTATCCAATGATTTCCCTACTGTTGCACTCTCTGGAGTGGGAATAGTAATTTTTACTTCTACGCTATCCAATGCTTTCCCTACTGTTGCACTCTCTGGAGTGGGAATAGTAATTTTTACCACTAAGCTATCCAACGCTTTCCCTACTGTTGCACTCTCTGGAGTGGGAATAGTAATTTTTACCCCTACCCTATCCAGTGCTTTCCCTACTGTTGCACTCTCTGGAGTTGGAATAGTATTTTTTACCCCTACGCTATCCAACGTATTCCCTACTGTTGCATTCTCTAGAGTGGGAATAGTAATTTTTACCCCTACGCTTTCCAACGCTTTCCCTACTGTTGCACTCACTGGAGTGGTAATAGTAAATTTTACCCTTTCCGCTATCCTACGGTAAAAATATTGTAATTTTATATATATATATATATATATATATATATATATATATATATATATATATATATATATATATATATATATATATATATATATATATGTATATTAACAAATCAATTTGTATGTTTTTTTACTTACATTAATTATTTATTAATTTTAAGGGTATTTAAGTATTTTAAGTATGTTTAAGTTCATTATATTCATTATTTCATTAATTGTTAATGAATTTAAAGCATTTAAAAAAAATCGATATTTTGACTAACTATATTTTTTACATCGATATTTTTGATTCGATATTTTTGTACTTACCTGTTTGGAGATAGGAGGTCGATATTTTGGCATTCTATATTTTTACCTCGATATTTTGGTAGGTCGATATTTTGACATTCTATATTATGTCAGCGATCCGCTGCCTTGTACATAAGGCACCCATTCACGCTATGTTTAACGTGAAAGGGGGGTGCAGTGGGTGTTGTGGTGGGCGTTCCACTGCTACACCCATTGTATTTGATGCTGCCCCATATGTACAAAGCTGGCGTGCATAGGAGGCAGCGGCAAAATTAAGACCAGGAAAATCCTGGTCTTAAGTTGGCGAAACGAGGAGAAATGCATTATTTATCCCCATTTTTGCTTTTTCTATGTGTGTTGCCTTGTGCAGCACACATGGAAATCCACTCAAAAGTAATGAGAAAAACTTTCGGAGATCTGCTCGAAAGTAATGAGATCCTACGGAAGCTAGAGTGTTTCGAAGAAATGTGGCACCGACTTACAAAGAAGGAATAAGCAGTGATATGAAGTGCAAAAAGACAAGAGCCTTTGGGATTATATTTGATTGTCTGCCAGGTGTATTTGAAAATTACGGACTGGTTATCTGTACCTGTATTGTCCATTTAATGTTATGTGTGCTGCACTGCTAATTTTGATTTGCATTCTGTGATGTTATAGCACTATATATAGTTTTGAAAGTGTAAATATGTCTTTGAAAAATATGTGTGGCCTGACAAGAGACATGATAATGCATGTTCGCGCTATAGAAAACTCTATAAATAAATAAATAAATGGTTTAATCTTGTTTGAAAAAAAACTAAAATAAGTGAAATAAAAAAACACACGGGCTTTAGAACAAAGTACTGAAGTCTCGTATGAGTAATTGAAAAACGACCTATCTGGACGTTGTGTTTGTTAGTAAAATTTAGGAGTGGTCTAGTCCAGATAGTATACAGACCCAGGCCTTCCGTGTTCATAAAGATACTGTAATTGACAGCAGCAATGGGCAGTGCAATTGGAAGGGGCCTGCTGACTAGAGCCCTGGCACTAAATTAAGCACTGACACACTGGCACAGTTCTCAGTGTCGGTTGCAAAATCCGTTTACCCGCTTTCCTGCTTGTAGTCCTCATGTCAGGAGCGTAACACAGGCCCCCGCTGCCCCCGCATTGCGGGGGCCTCGCTCTCCAGGGGGCCTCGCTCTCCAGGGGGCCCGCTCTCCAGGGGCCCCTCACTCAGCCAGAGCCAGGAAGCGTGAAGCGGCCGAAGCCTCTTCATTGTGATGATGAGCTGCACACGCCCGTAATAAATTAAATTGTGCGCAGCCGCACACCCGGGCCGGGGCCCAGGCCTCAGAGGCTCTTCTTCATTAATTGAATGGTGTGCTGAGCATGCCCGGGCCTTAGCAGGGCCTCTGAGGCAGACAGAGCTCTTTATTAATGTACCGCCACTCTGATGAACTACTTGGACCATGAGAGTCCCACTGAAGCTTGGAGGGAAGGGGGGGGAGGAAGGTACGGACGGTTTCGAGGCTTGGCATCTCAGTTTCAGTTAACGACCCCTTCCTGGTTCACACGCCGTCCCGAGTGGATTTTGCAGAGCCCTTTCTCTTGTTACACAAGTGGCAAGTGACCTTCCCATACATAATTTGACCCTACAGATGCCGGCATCGGGCTCACAGCTCGAGGTGAAGTATGGTGAAACTTTTGGAGGGAGGGGTGGGGGGGTGAGCAGACCAAGACAACTGTTATGTGTGAAAAAGGCTGCTTTATTGAAACAGGTGCACATTAACAAATTAAAAACCTCGGCCAAGCCTTACAAAACTAGTCCTCACTAAATATGATAATCCTCCACCCCCAATCACCAACCCCACCCCTAACACGTCATCAAAAACCCGACCAACCCGTACATTACATAATTACAAAATTCAAACAATGCAAGCCCCTGCATAATCATTTCAAATTATCAAAATCCCCCAAACCATAACACAACTCCCCAATTTGCCCCCCAACCAATCTAGGTCCCCCAACCTATGGAACCTACCCAAGAATTCATCCTGCCCAAATCCCCCTGACAATGCCACAACTTAAACACATGCCAACAAAATCTTGCCAATCCTGACAAAAACACCAAAAACCCCGCACTGCACCTGTTCCAAGCGACAAGTATAACAATACAAAAACACCCCATGTCCACCTGTTCCAAAAACGCCCAGAAAAAATTCCTATAAATAAATAACTATAGCAAAGTAAAGAGGGAAAAAAGAAAAAGAGGGGAAAAACTGAGAAAAAGAAAAAAGAAAAGAAGAATAGAAAGAAAATAGATGGGAGGGAGGGGGGGAAAACTTTTTCTAACTGGACAAAACCTCCCGGCCACCAGGTCACCGAACCTAAAATGGTGGCCGGGAGGAGGAGCCCGAGGCATTTATGCCTGGGCTTCATTTGGGAGGAAAAGAAAGTCCAAAAGATAAAACCAGCCCAATTGGGCTGCCAAGACCCACCCCACAGCCCTCCCAAACGGCCCGGGGGGGGACCTCCCTGCGGTCGGCTGCCCCCCCAAGCCCACCTTGGGAGGGAGGGGTGGGGGGGTGAGCAGACCAAGACAACTGTTATGTGTGAAAAAGGCTGCTTTATTGAAACAGGTGCACATTAACAAATTAAAAACCTCGGCCAAGCCTTACAAAACTAGTCCTCACTAAATATGATAATCCTCATCCCCAATCACCAACCCCACCCCTAACACGTCATCAAAAACCCGCCCCCACCCGTACATTACATAATTACAACATTCAAACAATGCAAGCCCCTGCATAATCATTTCAAATTATCAAAATCCCCCAAACCATAACACAACTCCCCAATTTGCCCCCCAACCAATCTAGGTCCCCCAACCTATGGAACCTACCCAAGAGCTCATCCTGCCCAAATCCCCCTGACAATGCCATAACATAAACACATGCCAACCAAAATCTTGCCAATCCTGACAAAAACACCAAAAGCCCCGCCACCCAGAAAGCGGGGGGGGGGAGAACTACACCCCCCCCTTTCTGCCCCCCAAACGGTAGAACGAACTCAAAAAAGGAGCATAAACCTATGTCGCAAACTGCTGAATCTTCAAGCAACGGGACAACACTTCTCTCAACTCAAGAAGATACAAGTCCATACCAATCCTGGAAAGATGAACGCCATCACCACGAAAAAACTCCACCGTGTCATACCTAATGTCCCCATGCGTCACTCGACCAAAACCCAAACCTCTACAAAATCTGGAAACCTCAAGATTGATCTCCTTACGAGCCCTATCAATTGCCTTGGGCTTGATTGCACCTCTCCAAGACCTCCGCGGAACCAATTCCGTCCAAAACACATGGAACCCCGACCACTGCTGCTTCAACAAGGAAAGATCTTTTTTCATCGCTCGTAACAGGACAACACCTTTTACAGTGCACAAGTCATTTTCCCCCAAGTGAATGACCAGAACATCTGGGCAAGGGCCCCCAACCAACCAAGAATTAAGAGCAGGAATTAAATCCTTCCAACGCATACCTCCCCTGCCTTTCCAGATTACAGAGAAAAAACGCTCATTGAAACCCAACATAGAACCAAAATATCTATCACAAGCTTGTACAGATGATCGCTTCACAAAGGAATGTCCCACAATCCAAATGGTCATAACTGCTGAGCGGGGCCCAGCCACGGAACCTGAAACGAAAAAGGCAGTATCAAATTTACGAAAAAGATGGTGATGCCAGCGCCTTTCCTGATTCATTTCGCACATAGCGCTTAAAACATTTAGAAGGCCAACGCCCCAAGCGCATGATATCCTGGCAAGACTAACCCCTGTTGTGCGCTTCAGTAGCCACCCCATTCCTAAAGGAGTGAGCACTAAACTTCTTATCATCGAAACCAATGTCCCGTAAAGCCCTACGGAGCACCATGCGCAATTGAAAATCCGTAACCCTTTAATTTCTCGAAACTAAGAAGGAGCTGGCCCGATTGGATAATTTACATCTGACTATGGGGGGCCACTGTAATCTGATTAAGACGCTTTTTTTCCCCCGATTTTTAAATTTCTTTAGGACCATTTGCCTTGAGTTCTTCCCCAAAATCTTTAGGAATATTGACTCTATGCTCTCAAGCTTTATTTGGGGATATAAGAAGCCCCGACGGGCCCTTAAACGGTTAGTACTACCGAAGGAAAAGGGAGGTTTATCTCTACCTAACTTCAAAGTGTATTATTGGGCCACCGTCCTAAAATATTGCGCCAAATTGATTTCGCATGATAGTATTAACCAAGAGATTCCGTCCCCTCAAGAAATTATACTAGGAGAAGATTGTGCTGGTTGCTTTTGGCGACATACCAACGATAGCTACTTTAAGAAAGTTAAGTTTAAAACTATTGTAGGGGCTTATAAAGTGTCGAGCAGTGTTCGTAAGATTTTGGGGTTTGGGCGATTTTCATTTTATACGCCAGTGAGCAGTAATAATGATCTACCACCAATATTTCATGATAGCTGTATAAACAGATGGGTCTCGGCAGGAATTGGGCTGCTTTTATAAACAAGGCTGTCTTAAGATGTTTGAAGATCTCCATGAGGAATATAATATTAGCCATAGGGACTTCTTTAAGTTTTTGCAGGTCAGAGAATTTTTAACAAAGAAAACTGGTGTGCGGGAGAATTTCCAGAATAATCAATTGATTGATAATTTGTGTAAAAAAACGACTCCCAGGATTGGGGAAATTTATGAAATACTGAATCTAGCCTCTCCAGATGATATGGATAAACAATGCGCTGTTTGACAGGTCCAACTGGGAGTACATACTACAATCCCCCCCATGGCATATGATTTAGCTCTAAATTCGCTAATGTCGATAAAGCTACAGGCACAATTTTATAAAACTTTTTTCTCCCTTTTTTCTCCCTGTATTACACACCTAAGAAAATCGCCAAATGGGGAACAGGGAAGGGAACGACATGTCCTCGTTGTGCTTTTTATGGGGCTGATATTATACATATGTTTGCTACATGTAACACACTTACCAGCCTGATTAAAGATATCTCGGAATTTTTATCAGAAGTATGCCAAATAAGAATAGAAATTTCAATGGAGGAAATCATGCTGGGGGTAGCGAATGGTGAACTGCAGACAAACACACAGGGGTTGATATTTGTGGACATGGCAATACTTCGACTTAGTATTGCCTCAGCCAGGCTAGATCCTAACCCACCTGTATTCCAACAATGGAGGGCTAGGCTATTAGCGACTTTTAGTCTGGAAGTGGCAATTTATAGAAACATAGGTGCTAAAAAAAGATTGAGGGGCATGCGGATCTGGACACCACTCTTGCTGTGGATTCAGAGTCGTACATGAACGTATTTTGTCTGTTTATTTCTTTTTCTATTTTCAGGAAATGCAAACTATATTGGATTAATTTCGGATTTATGAATGTAATAAGTTGTTTCTTTTTGACATGCTCTTGGTCGGGGAGATGGGGGGAGGGGTGGGTGGGAATGCATTTTATTATGTAAAAATTTTCAATAAAAAGATTTTTTTTTAAAAATGAAAATCCGTAACCCTGGATCCATCAGCATGCTGAAAAACAAAAGCATCCAGGTGTCCCCCAGAAACAGACCACCATCGCATCTAACCAGACACCTTTACCTTTCGCTTTCTGGTCCGTCTTTGATCGAGATAACCACAAGTGAACACCCCTCTCTGACAAATGAACGTCCCCCCAGACAACCCCCCCTGTAACTTGGAACCTAACAACTCCGAAACTCTGAAAGCACCAAAAAACATCCACACCATAAGAGTGGAAAAAAGGCACGCCTCAAACTCATCTCTGCAAATCCGGGGCAAAACCTCCACAACTCTAGCTACATTTTGCCAAGACAAAGGGCTCCGAACCAAGTGCTCACCTCCCCGCTCCCGGGACCAACCTTCCAACATTCTTTTCCCTACCTCACCAGCTGAAGGAGAGTAGCCCCACAGAAGCTTGCCCATAAAAGAAATGCCAGCCAACTTGCCTGCAATGGTAACCTTGGATAACTGTCTGTCCATCAAATCCAGAATAAACTGCACAACGTCTTCTACTCGTCTCAAATCAGGATCACGCCTGCAAGCCCCTGAATTCAAAAATTCTCTCCAAGCCAATGAGTATGCAGACGAGTAGATGAAGACAAAGAACCTACCACCAGCTGTATGACCCTGTGTCGCCTACATCCCAGAGGTGTTCCGGCATGGGGGTTGGTGTCCTGTCCGCCTCCGAGGCCAGCCCATGGAATCTCTCCCACTGCGAACGAGACAAAGCATTCGCAATGTCATTGTCCACACCAGGAATGTGTAAGGCCCTGAAGCTAATGTCATGCCTAAGACAGCCCAACGCAAAAACTCGGAGCAATTTCAAAATCTGCGTATCCCTGGCTGATTGTCTATCACTACCACAGGAAACAGTTCTAGAAAGGCAATACTCCTACCACCATTCTTCCACCTGTCAGGCCACTGTTCCGCACACCATTTCCCTTGCCAGTACAGCCCAGAACCTTCACTGCCTGTTGCGTCTGAGAAAATCTGAACATCCCAAACCCAATCGTCCTCCCTGAGTAAAGGAACACCATTGAAGGAATGTAAAAAGGCCTCCCACATGCGCAGATCTTCCTTGACCCCTGTAGACAAGCGAACATGGTGATGGGGCAAGTGAAAACCATACAAAGACCTGCCTAAGCGCCTGCAAAAAGTTCTTCCCGCTCTGACAACCCTACAAGCAAAATTCAGACGGCCCAACAGCACTTGTACTTCCTTGACTGAAACCTTTGTTTTTGCCAACATTGCTTGCAATAATTCCAGCATTTTCTTCTTCTTATCCGCTGGCAAGCGAGCCTCCATTGCCTGAGAATCAATCTCAATACCCAAAAAGGACATGGTCGCACAAGGACCCATTGTCTTCTCTGGTGCCAAAGGTACTCCTAAAAGGTCCATGAGCTTCTGAAATGTGTCCAAAGCTGCCTGACATTCTGAGGAGCCCTGGGGTCCGACAAAAAAGAAGTCATTTAAATAGTGTGTCACTAACTGATGTCCAGACTTGTGTGTAAAAAACAATTGAAGAAAAGTACTAAAGGTTTCAAAAAGAGAGCAGGATATAGAGCAACCCATCGGCAGTGCCTTGTCCACGTACCATTTACCATTGAAATGGATACCCAGAAGATTCCACTCTTCAGGATGGACTGGAAGCAATCGAAATGCAGACTTTATATCACAGTTTGCCATTTCAGCCGAATTGCCAGCGGTCACTACCAATGACATAGCAACATCAACAGAAGAATAAGACACAGAAGCTGCTTCCTCATCAATAAAGTCATTAACTGAGGACCCTTCTGGCCATGACAAGTGTTGGATTAACCTGTACTGACCTGCTTCCTTTTTGGGAACAACACCAATTGGGAAGGGGTTAAAATTATCCAGAGGCCAGTCACCAAAAGGACCGGCCATCCTACCCTCCCGTACCTCCTTGTCCAATTTCTCTTGCACTATAGCCTTATGTTCATCAGCCGATTTTAGATTCTTGGACCAGCGCCGCAGCCGCGGCCCTGAATAACCAAGACAGAAACCTTCTTGAAAACCAGTCATCAAAATTTGTTGTGCTTTAATATCATCATAATCCAATAGACCTTCAATCAATTGAACCAATTTAACCAGAGTATGAGCCTTTGGGCCCAACTCCTGCATTGTGTTTCCCTCCCCTAGTAGCCTGAGACTCCTGCGGTGTGCTTGCAACGGCAGTATTCTGCTGTGACCACTGTGGACCTCCTGAAGGTCGCGGCCCCCAACACTTAGCAAAGGGGTGCCTTCTGCCACATTGTGAGCACTTGTGACGATATTTACAAAATTCCCTGGTACACAAACCTTTGTTAAAGTCCCAGCAGGCACCCACCCCAGTCTGTGTCGCTGATGCATTGCCCACCCCTCCCCTGGTGGGCTTTCCTTGAAAGGGCCGGTAAACTAACGGTAATCCACTAGCAGTAAAGATTGTCTTACCCCCAGCAGATGCCCCCATTGTGTGTTGCCATAAATCCATGTCCCCTTCCCCCCACTTTGCCTCAGGATCCCAAGCCATCCTAGCCCTAAACTCTTCGTCATATTAGGCCCACGCGAAACCGCTACCTGTTATCTGCGCCTTTCTGATAACATCCATATACTTAAATATAGGAACGCAGCGCTCTAGAAACTTTTCACAATATACGCTAGCGTATATTAAAAAGGCTGCCGTCCAATTCTCAATTGTGAGTGGAACTTTTGGGCGCTTAGCCAATTCATACTCTTCCTCCTTCGAACCCTCCTTAGAACGCACCTCCCTGTGCAGCAATTTTAAAATTTCAACATACTCACCTTTCCAAATTCTCTCTTTTGTGGACAGCATCAAATGAGCACCTAAAGGCTTTGTGACACCCATGGTGGGGCAATTTCTTAATCTTCAGCTCCTTGCTATGCAATGTACCTGTCCCTAATTCAACTGCATCAGTGTTCATGCCACTCTCAACCTTGGTGCCCAACGTGACATCCCCATCTCCTGTGCCTACCCCTTGGTCTTTAACATAGTGTCCTTTCTATAGTTTGCCCTCAGCTCCCTCAACCAGCACCTCTCCTCCCGTCCCCACAGACACCATTTTTGGTTTGGCCTGTGGGTCAGAAAGCTCACCTGGTTGTAACAAAGGGGGTTGCTGAGGCCTCGATCTCCAGGCCATTGGTTCAACATTATCGACCGTCCGAGGAACCCTTCTTGAGGGGTCGCGCTCTCGACCCGGTCCGGACACCACCACCTTCTTTGGGAGCACCACCACTGGTGCCTGCAAAAGACTAGAAAAAGCATGAAATTGCCCCCCCCCCCCACTCTCAGTGTCACGTAGCTCCCCTTCCTCGGGGCTATCATCATCATAATCCAAAATCAAAGACTCTTCAAACCGGGGAGGGCTAGCCACCGGCATCCTCTCATGAGCCTTTATAGAACCATCACGACCTACATGGGCCTTACCAACCCTTTTTGTACCACTTGACTGTACCCGCCGGTACTCTTCACTGCTGACCACTCAATTGTAGATGCTAAGATGATCAATCCTGCCGTTGATGTTTGAAAATGCGTTGGGGCCAGCGAGGTCGCGCCAGACCTCCATCTGCTGACCGCGCCGGGATCCCCCGACGGTACGGATTGTGCCGCGCTAGGCTCCACCCTCCCTTCACCTCGGCGCCAATAGGCCGCAATTCACCCTATCGAGTCAGCTGCTCCCGGGCGACCCTGAACCTGAAAAGAAAAAGGCTGGACTGATGTGCCGGGTCCCTTACTACCAATAACCTCCAAATCCCCACCTTTGCCGGAGACTCTATCACCAGACCAAACACCCCTACCTTGCAAGCCCTTTTGAAAACCTGAAACATTTGCCTTAAAAGACACACTGCGAGGAGGGGGGGAGGGCTCAACCAACTCCTCCCCACTACTCCAATCCAACATTGCTTGAACCATAGCCGACGCCGGACCAGAAGCCTGTCCCTCTCCTTCCCCACCCTCTGTAGGAGGCACTTCTTGCACCCCCAAACCTTTATGGAAACTCCCATATTTCAAACCTGGAAAACCCAAAGTACCCTGAAAGCCGCTCTGAGAACCAAATGCCACAGCACACCTATTAGACACTGCCTCACAAATCCCCTCAGACCAAGAAGGAAATACATCCAACCCCTCCCAAGACCTAGCAGGCACCCCCTGTTTCAACATGCCCTCCTTTGAAGAAGAACCCGAAAAATCCCTAACAGCATCCCCCTGTACCACCCGACCAGGTGCCATGGAATGAGAAGGGGGGGCAGGAAAACTGCTTCACGATCTTGAACTTCGAAAGATAAACACCCCCACCCCCCTAACTGAGCCCACTCCCCCTCACCCACAGAACCACTATGCACCAACACCATGCTTGTCTCCGCCGCTGACTCGGTGGCACCTCTAAAACCTGTTAAGACGCGGCGCAGTCACGACGCCCATAGGTGGTTCACCGAGGAACTCAAGGCACTGAAACTTAGTCTCCGCCAGGCCGAAAGACGCTGGCGTCGAGGATATACTCCCGAGACAAAAGCTGTCTTCTCTTCTCAGCTGAGGGAATACAAGTCTGCTATAGCCCGGGCTAAATCCAGCTATTTCTCCAATAAGATTTTAAACTCTACTAACAAATCTAAAGACATTTTTTCTATTGTTGAGGAATTATCTAACCCGGCGAGAGTCACCATTGCCCCGCTTCCCTCCCAGCCTCTGTGTGACTCCCTGAATCAGTTCTTCGTGGACAAAATTGTTAAAATCAAAACCAGCATTTCTGCTCACGTTTCATCCACTTCTTTCCCCCCCAGCACTTCCTTTCACCCCATCACCCACACCCTATCCCAGCTCCCCCTCATTCCAGAAGAGATGTTTCTCTCCCTTTTGCTCAAAGTTTCTTCTGGCTCCCCTAGCGACTGTTGCCCCCCCTCTGCCCTGCGAGAAGCTTTTACTTCCTGCCCGGACCCCCCTTTAGCCCTCTTAAACAACTCTTTAACCTCGGGGGTGGTCCCGGGTTCCTTCAAACGGGCAGAGGTGGTCGCCATCCTGAAAAAACCCACGGCTGACCCGTCCACCATGAGCAACTATCGCCCTATCTCCCTCCTTCCCTTCCTTAGCAAAGTCCTGGAGTCCCATGTCACTCAAACCCTTACTTCTTTTATTGAGGACTCTTGTGTTTTGGACCCCCAGCAGGCTGGGTTCAGACCTGCGTATTCCACAGAAGCAGTCATCCTCTCTGTGATGGACGAACTACGCAGGGGCGCCGACTCTAACACCTGTCAGGCCCTGGTTCTTCTAGACCTGTCAGCCGCCTTTGACACGGTCGACCACGATATTTTGGTCGACCGTGTCAGAGACGCTGGCATCCAGGGCACTGCCCTGAATTGGGTGCGCTCTTTTCTGACTCACCGCCATCAAGCTGTCAGACTGTCCCAGCTTTCTGCCTCTCAAGTCGAGCTGACCTGTGGTGTCCCGCAGGGATCCTCCTTATCCCCTCTCCTTTTTAATTTATACCTAGCCCCGCTTATCCGTTCCCTCCGCCAATTCAATGTCTCCGCGTTCAACTACGCGGATGACATTCAACTGGTCTTCACTATCGACTCCAGTGACCAATCCATCTCCACTTTCCAAAACACCCTCTGCTTCATCAGCGATTGGATGGGCACAAACCATCTGAAACTTAACCCCGACAAGACTGAGCTGGTGCTTGTCGGGGGGCCCTCTAATCCCTGGCACTCTTCCTTTTGGCCTGCCAGTCTGGGCAGCCCCCCTTGCCCTGTCAACTCAGCAAAAAGTCTGGGAGTTGTCATAAGCAACGACCTTTCTATGACACCCCAGATCAGCGCTGTAGTCTCCTCCAGCCATTTCCAGCTCAGGAAAATACGCAAAATCTCCCGCCTACTTACCACCGATGCCCTCACTTTGGCCCTGCTTGCGTTAGTCATGTCTAGGCTTGACTACGCAAATGCACTTTACGTAGGCATTCCTGCATACCAACTTAGGAGACTCCAGCTGATCCAAAATCAAGCTGCCCGCTTGATCTATCATCAACCTAGAGATCAGCACGTCCAACCTCTCCTAAAAAGTCTCCACTGGCTTCCGGTTTCTGCCCGCTGCAACTTTAAGCTTGGTTGCATCATTTTTAAATCCCTCACTGGTCATGGTCCCTCCTTCATTTCTTCTTTGCTTCATCCTTATGTTCCCTCCCGCACTCTTCGGTCATCTCAATTGGCCTTACTTTCTGTCCCCAGATTCAAGCGGAAGAAACACGGTGGCCTCAGGTTTTCTTTCTTAGCCCCGTCTTTTTGGAACACCTTACCTCTTTCTCTTAGGTTGCCCTCCCCCTACACCACATTCAGATCCTCCCTCAAAGCTCACCTTTTCACTGTAGCTTATTACTAGCCGTCATTCTGTGTTATGTTATCTTCTGTCTCTCCTCCCTGCTCCCTCTGTATAGCGCCAAGAAACCTAATGGTGTTAGCGCGCTCAATAAGTCAATTTAACATAACATAACATAACACATCACCCCCATGGGAGCTACGAGGAGAGAATAAAAGCGGGCTACCAGGAAAAAGTGCCATTCGACCGACAGCCTCCTCCTCCCCCTGCAATTTCAAAGCCGACCTGGTGCCTACTGGGAACAAGGGAGAAGGGCGAGCTGGCGAGAGAAAACCAGCCCCCTCCTCTTCCCTCAACGTGACACTACATGAAGAGTTCACCGGCCTATCCCTTTGAAAAAGAACTGCCTCAGACCAGGAAGGGGCCTGGGAGCGCAACACACGCTGAACCTCTAGCCCCTCCCCGAGCCACGACTCAACCCATCCCAGCTCAGAGGCCGAAGCAGAGCGCTTCTTGCCACCGCGTTTGCCTCCATGCTTTCCCTACTGTGCGGGGGCCGAAATAGCACGTGCAGCGGGCAACGGAACCGCCAAGGACTCCGGCGGTTCTATCACGGCATCCGCCATAACCACGACTGCCTGGATACCTCAGAAACTGCGGAGTCTCGCGCACCTTCAACCACTTCCAACCTCCCCGCTTTCACACTCACAGCCGCCTTTTGAATCCGCGAGCGGCCCCGCTCACTTACCAGGTCCGCATGAGTCCGTTTAGGGGTCAGACACGCCGCCACCACCGCCGCCACTCCTGCCGAGGCCTGACGTTGAAGCCGCGACGGGCCCACAACATCCCCCAAGATGAGGTCTAACCTACCAGCCTGACTGAGAAGCCTTATCGCTTCCAAAACTCGATAATCTTCAACTGCCATAACTATGAAATACCACAATGAAAGTTTATTATCACTGAAAAACTTTTTCTAACTGGACAAAACCTCCCGGCCACCAGGTCACCGAACCTAAAATGGTGGCCGGGAGGAGGAGCCTGAGGCATTTATGCCTGGGCTTCATTTGGGAGGAAAAGAAAGCCCAAAAGATAAAACCAGCCCAATTGAGCTGCCAAGACCCACCCCACAGCCCTCCCAAACTGCCGGGGGGGACCTCCCTGCGGTCGGCTGCCCCCCCCAAGCCCCCCATCGACGCCACTGAAGTAAGGAAGTCCAAGAAGCGCGCGCTAATTTTTTTTTGTTGCATATTTATATAGTGAAAACTCGAACCCAAGGTATTGGAGCACTTTGCATGAGCACCGGTTACTTACACATTCAGGCACTGCAGGGAGATTAACGGATTTCATAGCTGCCAAGGTTTCAGATTGCTATCTGTGACTTTCAGAATTTCAGTGTGATTAGGAGTGACATTTCAATGACCATGAGCGACACTATCTCGAGAGCAAAATAAAGCAATGAATAAAAGGGAAACATATAAATATCAGAATGTACAGCCATTTGAACAAGGAGAAAAAGATGTTAAAACTGCTGCAAAGCATCACAAGAGATTAGAGGGCACAAGTGCCCTTGTAATCTGATCGCAATGTAAAGCTGGGCAGGATAGCCCCCCCCCCCCCCCCCCCCCCCCCCCACCCTGCTGGAGAGATCCATGTTTTATGGCACAGGGCACCGCACATGGCACTATAATGAGGCAAACTGCATGCAGAGCTAGTCAATTAGCACAGCACCCCCTCCATTCCGAGCCTATTACACTCTAGTATGTGCACTAACATGTCACTGCTGAAGAAGAAAGAAGAGAAAGGCTCCTTAATTCCTAGAGTACAGGAGATCGTAGGCAGCTCAGAATTAACCCAATTTTATAGCAACCACATACCTGGCAGGCACGGGACCTGAGAGCCGTCCATCCGTGGTGAAATAAGTGTAAAGTCGTGTAGTGGTAAAAATCAAGTAATTTAAGGGGCTTTTCCAGCAACTCCTGCTACTTTTGACAGTGCTCGGCTCAGTGGGACAGTTTAGCATTGATAGGAGATAACCTAAGTGACCCTGAGTTTGTGTGGGGCTCTCACCAAACAAGCTCATTCTGGCACCCATACCTTTGAAATTCTTGTATGTCAGGATCTGCAACGCGGCTGCATAGAAATGCTTATACATAATTGGACTCAGCAAGGATTGAATAAGTAATTACTTACTGCGGACCCCGCGGAAAGGATTATTCTAAAGGAACTCACCAGCTGCTCCATGGTCTCGTGAGTCGAGAGCCCAGTCGTCGAGAATCGCAATGTTGATTCATTTAATTTAAATTTGACCGTGACGGTGCGAGCCTTTGCCATACAGAAACATTGCTGCCTGACCCGTGGTGCGCCACAGGCGCCAACAGGATGCGACGTATCACAGTTATCAAATGTCGGCTGCTGACGCGCTGGGCGCAAACTATTACATTGTAGCGCAAATCACTGCTCAGACAGCCAGCCCAGCATGCCTGAGCAGTGTTCTGCCACTCTCCAGCTTTACGTTTCAGACAAGCATTGGAATTAGCAATGCTATGGCTTGACATTCCGGGGGCAGGCGCAAATGCCAATAATGCGTGACAATGCATTTCAGTGCGGTGATGCGGACCACCACACTGAAATGCGTTAGTCTCCGTGTGATACTTGGCAGAGCTGGGATTTGCCCAGAATCACAGAATGTGTATGGGACCCAGAGGCTCAGAACCCTGGTTTCCAGCCCCAAAGTCGGCAGCTCCAGCCGACGCACCACATCCTCACCTCATCAGAGGACGAAGAGCGCCTTGTGGAGCAGACACACACAAGGAACTAAAATGATTCCGGATTTAGAAGACTTTGACAGAAGCAAATTTGGCTTTGAATCCCGGCTCTCCACTGACCCGTATGTGTGCTCTCAGGAAGATCTATTTTCCTTCTATACCAGTCCCCTTAAATGGCAAAATATTAAAATGTGCACAGAAGCACCTTAGTTTTCAGTCACGTATTCATAGTGTGGCGCAGTGTCATGCCACACAATCTGGAGGAGGGTGTGCGAGAGTTTGCTACAGCTAAGATTACATGCCAGTCTGGGCCGGATTTCCCCTAAATCTCGATTTCTCCTAACACGTTTTTTTTGTTGGCATGTAAAATTTACATATATGGATTTTCCCTGCATTGTGGAAAAGAAGGGTAATTCTAACGCAGTTTACGACAGTTACTACTAGGCCAGGCGGTAGTGTTGCCTCCCACAGACACTGAGGAGTTCCACCAGAAGTAGGGACTGCAGAACAATTCTCGGCTGACAGAGGCACCTAAAGCCTCATGTGGGCTTGTGACCAGAGAGCCCTGGTCTCTGTCAGCCCCCCCTACTTCTGCCTGGGAGATGCTACCTGGACCCTACTCCTGCCTGAGTCTGGATACATCATTTCAGCCGCCCCTCCCTATCCACCCTCTACCTCTTTAAAGTTGTTTCTCATTCTTTGACCTCCATTTTGTTCTAAAAGATCACTGCGTGCCAGACCCTGCATGCTAGGAGCCATGAAGGTACAACCTGCCAGCAGCTGCTCACTGCCACCCCGGCCGGTAAGAAATTGTCGATAAGTTGTAAATAATGCGGAAAATCGATCCCAGGCCCACCAGCGCCGGCTGAGAGTGACTCAGTATGAGGCAGGCCATTATTACTACAGGCAGTAAGTGAAGTAAGTGCAGCAAATATAGGTCTCATCAGACAGTGTAACTGCACATTCGAGCTGAAATGTCACCTGACCCCATCCCACTGCCAGCGGCGCCGCCTAGGCAGCTGCCATGAGGAGTCTGCATGCTGCATTACAAGTGCCTGAGAGAGTGAGCGCAGGTAAAGTGTATATTGTATTTATCCTGATTAAACTAAGTTAACATTGTCTGTGCCACAAATTATGTGATAATTGCTTATAGGACTATTAAGGTTGTGCAACTTACTCTTTTATTTGTGTGTTTTTTTTGTAAAATAAATTACAGCCTGCGGCCAGGCTGTAACCCCAAGGCTGTGACTGTGCCTTTCCTGCCTTTACATTTCAAGTGTGTTGTAGAAGTTCTAAGTTCTTCTTAGTGTTTCTTGTTACTCAATTGGGTGTATTTTCTGATATTTATGTGTTTTCCTGGTCTTCATTGTTTAATTTTGCTTGTGACAAAGTGTCACTCATTGTCGTTGTAATGTCAATCATAATGACAATGAAATTATGAACATGTCAATCATAGCAATTTGAAACCTTGGCAGCTATGATGGTGGGTGGGTGCATGGTGGGCAATTGTCTCCGCGCCTGAAAAAGTCCAGGGTGGGGCTAGTGACCAATTCCATTGGATTTGTCATGCAATTAAAGAGCGCGTGACTTGTGAGGTGGGGCATGTTGGACCTGGACCTCTTGGCAGGGTCATCCCTAAACTTTTTGCCTTCCTCCAATACTCTCTCTGACCTATTTTGTTTGGTTTAATGACTCTGGGCACTTTACCACTGCTGACCAGTGCTAAAGTGCATATGCTCTCCCTTCTGAAAATTGTACATGTGATTGATGTCCATGATTGGTTCATTGGATTTACTGTTAGTCCCTAGTAAAGTGCACTAGGAGTGCTGGGGCTTGTAGATGCCAATACTGCTAGTGGGCCTGCAGCGCTGGTTGCGCCACCCACAGAAGCAGCCGTAAGATGTGTCTAGGGTCTGCCATTGCAGAACCCGCGTGCAGTCTCGTACTGTCATGCTGGCTGGGCAAGTGCACCCACTTGCCAGCCTCTAAACCTTCCCTTAACTTCATATCAGTCACCCCTATGGTAGGCCTGAGGGCAGGGTGCATTGTGAGTGTAAGGTAGGACCAGCCCTGATGTGTGTGGCATGTCCTAGTAGTGAATTACAACTAAATTCGTATTTCACTATTGTAAGGCTACCTGCTTCCTTTAGGCCAGAATGGGCTGCTGGAATTATTACACTCTATAATCCCAGCAGGCTCAGGGAGCATGGTAGAGAGTCATGTTTAGTATGCCTGAACTCAGGATGATGAAATATTTCTTTTAGTAAAGTTTATTTTAATATCCTGTGTTTGCAAATGCTACTTTTAGAAAGTTAGCATTTGCTTGCCCAACCATTTCAGCCCGCCTCTGCTGGTATGTGTATCTGACTGTCTGGGATGTGTGAGTGACAGGGCTGGGGGATGACAGGGGGTGAATGCGCAGATTACACCTTAGTGGGAGGTAGGAGTGGCTCTTGACTCTGAATCTAGCTGCGCTCTGCCACCACAATGCTGGCTCCACCCTCCTGGGGAGCGACTGATGACTCAGCCGGCACCTGGCCCAGGAAGGGCGAAGCCCCATCAACAAGGTACTTCTGGCTGCCCCTGTCCACACAATGCTGGCTCCACCTCCTGTGGAGCGTCTGATGTGCCTGCCCCTCACACTGAAAGCAGAAGCCGGATTGCACCCAACAAAGTACTCAAGGACTTAAAGTGGCTATGCAAAGGCCCCCCTGGCCTGTGAGAACAAAAGAAATGCAGTATAAAAGAAGGAGCCTTGCTCCTTGTAAATTAGATCCTGTTTGGGCTACAGAAGGAACTCTGCCCGACGAGAAGGACCGTGGAGGACAAGGAAGAGTGCTGTCTCTTGCCTGTGTCTGGTGCCTTGCTGCCGAAGGAGAGGAAAAAGGAAAGACTGCGAGAAGACTTTTGCTTGACAAGACTTTGTGCCAAACTCTGCTGAAACGATCTCCAAGGGCTTGCTGCTGAACTTGCCCCCTGACCAGCGCCCCAGGACTAGTGGGCGCTACACCCTGAAGAAAGCGACTGTGTGTGCTGCTTATCGCTGCAATACTGACAGAGGGGTCTGGGAGCGCTGGGCAAGCCTGCCACGCTCCCCGTAATCCAAGGCATCGATATCCTCCCGAACACCGTGACCGGGACCCAAGGCAACAGCGAGAGCAAAGTGAGGTCCAGCCGCCGCTGGCCTGAACACCGTGACCGCACCTGCACCGGGAACCGAGAGCAAAGCGAAGGAGGACCCGTCCGGTCCAAGCTCCCGAGCTGACTGTGCTTCGAGCCGTCAGCCCATCTGCAAAGACGGACAACCGCCCTGTGAGAACCCCCCTCTGGTCGGTATCCTGCCCGACAGCCCAGCTGTGAGCGCGCAGCTGCAACCGGCCCTTAGCTGGGTACGTCCTGCACTTGGGGACCGTACTGCCACTGGCCGCCACCACAACAGACGCCGCCTCCCGGGTTGGAGAGAACGCCGAAGGAAGGACCCTGCCGCCACCGAACACCGCTGCCCCGGATGACCCGTGAACTGCTCGGCTGAGAGCCGCAACGAACAGCGACCCCGGGAAGGCAACGCGACGTGGGACAGCTCCCCTGAAAGCCGCCTGCTCCACAAGAACTTTGTTGAATTGGGCAGAAGGCCCTAAAGAACGCTTATTGCTGGAAAGAACTGTGGCAACCAAAACTTAAGTAACCTGGAACCGCTATCGAAAATTTGACAACTGTATTTAAAAGCCTGCTTGAAATCTATATAAAGATATATATTTTTACAGAATACAGTTTGGTGTCATTGTGTGGTGGGTTGGTTGTGATGGTGTAATATTGCAAGTGTTTAACCCTATGTGCCCCAAAGATTAGCCTAAGACTGCTTAAGCCACACTACCTAGAGGGTAAGCAGAGGTTGTCTGGAAGGTAACCCTCAGCCCTGACGAGGAAGAGAGAGTCCCTGCTTGTCGCTAGTGCTACACTGCGCCAACTAGAGACTCCCCCTTCCTACATTGGACGCAGCGGTGAGGATTTTCGAATTTACATTTGCAGTGTTTATACCTGAGCTTCTGACCATTGCACAGTGATTGCAGTCCAGTAACTTAGCCACAGACTTTTTTTGATTTATGTGTTGCTAGAAGAGATCTCCATGTGCTTTTGAAGTCATGCCTGTGTCAGTGAAAATGGAAAAGGCACCATCCATTTCTTCTATTGACTGTGATTGGGAGAAACTAGAAAACTATACCGGGAAACAGCTCAAGAGCTTCTGCAAAAATTTGAACATTTCCATGACCGGACTCTCCAGAAGGGAGCAGTTCCAAAAGGCGCTGAGGGCCTGGGTCAAGGCAAGGAATGCCCCTGGGAAGGATTTTGAATTTGAGGATGCAGAACAGCAGCTGGAGGGACCCCTAACTCCAGAGTGGAGGGGTGCAGCCTCCCCATTGGGTAGCAGTGTTTCTGGCCGAGGTCTGTCACCAGAGGAGCTGGCGGACAGACAGGCCGCCCGAGATCATGAAAGGAAGCTGGCAGAATTAAAAATCCAACTGGAACTTGAAACCAAGAAGTTGGCCCTGGAAGAAGTGAAAATGGAGCTTGCGCATGACTTAAGAATGAGGAAACTTGACATGAAGCTCGAGGGGCTTGAGGCCAGGAGGGCTTCAGCCCAGCAACAAGAAATGTGTGTAGCTCAGAGATTGAGCTTTGCTGAGTTGGAGGTGGAGTCCAGCTCAGATGGTGGCAGCAACATTCAGGTATCTAGTGCTGACAGCATAGTGCGCGCACCTAGAGATATGGCACCTGACTTGGAGGGGGTTAACTTACACCAGGAGGTTCAAGGGCATGAGGTAGCTCCAGTAGTGCGCAGCAACCCTGAAGGGAATGGGGTGGCTGGCGTAGGAGTTCAGGGTCCTAGTGGTGGGAGGGATTCCCCCATGGTTGAGGTCCTGGTGGGTGAGTGTAAGGACCGCCCAGAAGAGTGTGGGTTGTGTGACAGAGACAGTCCGCTACTGTCTGGCCAGTCTCAGAAGGATGGTGTGCAGTATGTGTGTGAGGCGCTGGATGGTGAGGTGAAGGATAGTTTTGTTAACCCTACTAGGGGGCTGTGTAATCCAATTGTGGGAGAGCATACTTTAAGTCCCAGTTTTCCAGAGCTATGCCAACACCTGTTTGAGAGTGAGTTCTCTGACCCCAGGGAGCTCACATCGGAGGCAGACCTTGTGGTGGATTCCAGTGGGTCTGGAAAGGCATTGGGGTGTGATCCTGTGGGGAGTGGCTCAGGTATCTTCCAGCCCAGAGTGGTGGAAGTGGCGCAGAGTAGCCCAGCTAGGTCCTGTAGTAGTGAGAGGGGTGTAGGGCCTCATGTCCTGTCCTTGAGGGGAAGGAGTGAGAATGGGTTTTGTCCTGGTAGTGCCCAACCTCAGTCTCAGAGCCTGGATGGTTCTTTAAGGGAACACCAGGTGAGGAGCCTAGGCTGTCCGGATGAGTCACCCGCTGAGGGGGATCCCCCAGTGGCTAGAGAACGTGGAGGCTCTGTAAACAGAGCTCCAGTAGTTCTGGTGTCTGGCAGTACCACTCCAGTTGGGAGAGTGCAGAAGTCCAGAAGGATGGGCGAGAGGGGGAAGGAGTCCCCAGTGGAAGAACCAGTGGGTCAGGGGCCAGCCAGCAGGGCTGCGTCCCCAGTGAATGACCATGGGGACACCACTTCTGTCCTGGGGGATCTTCCCGCACTGTCAGATGGACAGGGGTTGGGGGATCTGCGCCAGGCAGACTGTCGCACGGCACATGAGCTATGTGCCACCCTCAGGGGGGGCATGCGTGCTCCCCGGGAAGTCCTGGTGCGCCAGGCAAGAGTTCAACTGCAGGGTTGGGTCCCTGAGTTGGAGAGCCAGGTTCAGGTGTTGTCTGACCTGGAGGGCAGGACCACTGTAATCAGTGTCCTGGCCCATTTCACTTCTAGGGGTACCACTCCAGTTGGGAGTGGGCAGTACTCTAGAAGGGGGTGCAGAGGGAGGAAGTCCTCGCCTCTGACCCCGGTTCAACTAGAGGGTCTAGACCCTAGGTTTAAGGGCCAGGTGCAGGGTGTCCCCCCTGACCTGGTGCCCCAGTTGCAGGATAGCACCCCTGAACTGGTGGGCGAATTGTGCAGATCACCTGCCACAGGTGCCCTGACAATTCTGGAAGGGGATACCACTCCAGGTGGGAGGGTACAGAGCCCCAAGGAGGAGGACCGGGTGTGGGAGAGCCCACCCCAGCTTTTGGTCCAGCTGCCAGGTACAGGCCTGGAGCTGGTGGGTCAGTGCCAGGATGACATACCTGACCTGACAGGAGGGAGAGTGGACAAAGGGTGCCAAGCACCTGGGGCTACTGCCCCCCGCTCTCTGAGGCCACCGAGGTTTGGGAGCCCTGAGAGGCATGAGGCCTGGGTCTCAGCCCTGACTACTGTCAGTGGCCACTGTGATTTGATGACTGTCTGTTGGGACACACCTGTGAGCAAGTTAAGGTTAGAGGCTGCACAGGTGGTGCCCACAGAGGAAGAGAAGGGTGCCCCATGGAGTAGCTGGGTGGACCCTGAGAGTATGTACAGAGGAGTTAAAATAGGTTCTGATTGGCGTAGAACTGGAATGTGCCCCTGCTGTTGCGGGCCAGGTCCATGTTCTATCGCCCCAAGCAGGGAAGCCCATCACAGTGGTGATTGGTCTACCCTGCGTTTTGGCTGGAAGGGGGTTGTGTTGGACCTGGACCTCTTGGCAGGGTCATCCCTAAACTTTTTGCCTTCCTCCAATACTCTCTCTGACCTATTTTGTTTGGTTTAATGACTCTGACAGGGGGTGAATGCGCAGATTACACCTTAGTGGGAGGTAGGAGTGGCTCTTGCCTCTGAATCTAGCTGCGCTCTGCCACCACAATGCTGGCTCCACCCTCCTGGGGAGCGACTGATGACTCAGCCGGCACCTGGCCCAGGAAGGGCGAAGCCCCATCAACAAGGTACTTCTGGCTGCCCCTGTCCACACAATGCTGGCTCCACCTCCTGTGGAGCGTCTGCTGTGCCTGCCCCTCACACTGAAAGCAGAAGCCGGATTGCACCCAACAAAGTACTCAAGGACTGAAAGTGGCTATGCAAAGGCCCCCCTGGCCTGTGAGAACAAAAGAAATGCAGTATAAAAGAAGGAGCCTTGCTCCTTGTAAATTAGATCCTGTTTGGGCTACAGAAGGAACTCTGCCCGACGAGAAGGACCGTGGAGGACAAGGAAGAGTGCTGTCTCTTGCCTGTGTCTGGTGCCTTGCTGCCGAAGGAGAGGAAAAAGGAAAGACTGCGAGAAGACTTTTGCTTGACAAGACTTTGTGCCAAACTCTGCTGAAATGATCTCCAAGGGCTTGCTGCTGAACTTGCCCCCTGACCAGCGCCCCAGGACTAGTGGGCGCTACACCCTGAAGAAAGCGACTGTGTGTGCTGCTTATCGCTGCAATACTGACAGAGGGGTCTGGGAGCGCTGGGCAAGCCTGCCACGCTCCCCGTAATCCAAGGCATCGATATCCTCCCGAACACCGTGACCGGGACCCAAGGCAACAGCGAGAGCAAAGTGAGGTCCAGCCGCCGCTGGCCTGAACACCGTGACCGCACCTGCACCGGGAACCGAGAGCAAAGCGAAGGAGGACCCGTCCGGTCCAAGCTCCTGAGCTGACTGTGCTTCGAGCCGTCAGCCCATCTGCAAAGACGGACAACCGCCCTGTGAGAACCCCCCTCTGGTCGGTATCCTGCCCGACAGCCCAGCTGTGAGCGCGCAGCTGCAACCGGCCCTTGGCTGGGTACGTCCTGCACTTGGGGACCGTACTGCCACTGGCCGCCACCACAACAGCCGCCGCCTCCCGGGTTGGAGAGAACGCCGAAGGAAGGACCCTGCCGCCACCGAACACCGCTGCCCCAGATGACCCGTGAACTGCTCGGCTGAGAGCCGCAATGAACAGCGACCCCGGGAAGGCAACGCGACGTGGGACAGCTCCCCTGAAAGCCGCCTGCTCCACAAGAACTTTGTTGAATTGGGCAGAAGGCCCTAAAGAACGCTTATTGCTGGAAAGAACTGTGGCAACCCAAAACTTAAGTAACCTGGAACCGCTATCGAAAGTTTGACAACTGTATTTACAAGCCTGCTTGAAATCTATATAAAGATATATATTTTTACAGAATACAGTTTGGTGTCATTGTGTGGTGGGTTGGTTGTGATGGTGTAATATTGCAAGTGTTTAACCCTATGTGCCCCAAAGATTAGCCTAAGACTGCTTAAGCCACACTACCTAGAGGGTAAGCAGAGGTTGTCTGGAAGGTAACCCTCAGCCCTGACGAGGAAGAGAGAGTCCCTGCTTGTCGCTAGTGCTACACTGCGCCAACTAGAGACTCCCCCTTCCTACATTGGACGCAGCGGTGAGGATTTTCGAATTTACATTTGCAGTGTTTATACCTGAGCTTCTGACCATTGCACAGTGATTGCAGTCCAGTAACTTAGCCACAGACTTTTTTTGATTTATGTGTTGCTAGAAGAGATCTCCATGTGCTTTTGAAGTCATGCCTGTGTCAGTGAAAATGGAAAAGGCACCATCCATTTCTTCTATTGACTGTGATTGGGAGAAACTAGAAAACTATACCGGGAAACAGCTCAAGAGCTTCTGCAAAAATTTGAACATTTCCATGACCGGACTCTCCAGAAGGGAGCAGTTCCAAAAGGCGCTGAGGGCCTGGGTCAAGGCAAGGAATGCCCCTGGGAAGGATTTTGAATTTGAGGATGCAGAACAGCAGCTGGAGGGACCCCTAACTCCAGAGTGGAGGGGTGCAACCTCTCCATTGGGTAGCAGTGTTTCTGGCCGAGGTCTGTCACCAGAGGAGCTGGCGGACAGACAGGCCGCCCGAGATCATGAAAGGAAGCTGGCAGAATTAAAAATCCAACTGGAACTTGAAACCAAGAAGTTGGCCCTGGAAGAAGTGAAAATGGAGCTTGCGCATGACTTAAGAATGAGGAAACGTTTTTTTTTTTTTTTTTTAAACCTTTTTTATTTAGTAGTGGCATTCAACATAGAGGCATGAAAGTCAAAGCAGTAATAATACAATACAGTACTGTTCATGGTACATACAATGTAAATAGCTCTTACACTCAAGGGCTGGCACAGTGCATACATCGCGTATATCATTTTAGTCTGAGGGGTCTCATCCCGCAAGGGCCCCCCCTCTGCCCAGTCAGGGGCGGGAGCATCGAGGACAGTGGTTCATACCATTACAGAAAGGCAACTTGGTAGATAGCATGGGCTGTAATCCCGGCAGCCATATCCGTGCACGTGTAGGCACCAATTAGCAACCATCCAACCCCACCCTGTTTAAAACTGTGCGGCACGCACAGTGAGTGCGGGCCACACCGTCCCACAGGGTGATGGCAGTCAGCGGGAGAGTATCCCGAATAGGGCGCATCCCAGAGCAGGGACCTACACTCCTAAGTACAGCAGCCATCCATAAGGACCGGCATCCGCAGGGTGAATGCGCCCAGTCGCCTCCATTGGCCCACGTGCCAAAGCAGCAGGAGATGAGGAGAGACCAACCATGTGAGCAATGCTATGTGTATCTTGTTCCCTCCGGATTTCCCAGTGTCGCCCCTACTGTATTCACCCCATCCCTCCCCGGGCTGGGCAGATCGTGCACATTTCTACGTGTGAAAAGTAATGCAGTGAGTGTGGTGTAGGGCTGCAGCACCCGCTCATGGGCCCGGCTCTGACCCGTCGTCTCCAGAGGGGTCACTGTGATTCGTCTGAGACAGCCAGTACACCTGTAAGGGGGACCAGAAGTCACAGGGTTTGCTACTGGCCGGCATCAGCTCTGCATAAACGCCATGCTGATCCTGGCAGTACTTGAGGTCGTCCAACCACTCCTTAAATTTCGGCGCCCTTCCCCTCCCCCATCTGCAGGCAATCCTCCTCTTAGCGAGTAGCAAAGCAACATCCACATATCGGCGGTCGGTCTTGGGCACATTCCTGGTGTAGCCCAACAGCATTACCACTGGGTCCATGGGGAGAGGGCCAGCTATCATTACCTGGAGCGCAGCGTGTACCTGTCCCCAGTATGCCTGAACCGCTCCACACCCCCAGGCCAAGTGGAGGAAATCCGCACCCTCCGCCCGGCATCGCGCACATCTATCATCCTCCGATAGTCGAAAACGCAGCTTGCGAACTGGAGTATAATAGTATCTCTGCACGAACTTATAATGAATAATTTTCAGTCGACAGCTGGGGGAGATTTTGGCAGTGACCGAGCAGCAATATGTCCATTGCTCATCAGTGAGGGCAGTAGGGAGCTCAGAGTCCCAGGCAGCTCGCGCCTTAACCTGAACAGGGGGACGCTGCTCCCGAATGGCAGCGTATAGTTTTGATACCAAGTGTCTGCCGTCTGACACCAGCATTACGTGCAGAGGCAGGACTGTGCCCGGTTCCTCCGGGAAGCTCGGGAGTATGTCCCTCATACCCTGGCGAAGCCGGATATAATAGAACACCTCCATCGGCGTTGGCTGGGTGCCCTGAAATAACTGGTCCTTGGTACGAAACTGACCATCCTGGAAGAGATCGCCCCAGACATTAACATGTAAGCGGGTGCACATGGACCGGAATCCGCGTTCCGTCAAAAGCGACAGTTTCGGATGGTATGCAAGGGGCATGGCCGGCGAGTAGAGCATAGGAGCGTCCAACAGTTTCGTCACCCTCCGCCATGTGTCTATAGTGCAGGTGACAGTGGTAGCCGGCGTTTCGATATCTCCCACCGATCCCATCAGCATGCCCCTGAGCGGCAGCGGGTGAACAACCCAGTCCTCCGCGGCGACCTGTGGCATGAAGGGAGCGGGGTTCACCCAATAGTAGGCATGTTGAGCCTGAGCGCTGAGGTAGTACACCTCCAGGTCAGGCACGTCGAAACCCCCCCTACTGTACGGCTGTGTGAGGAGCTTCCAACTAAGGCGCGATTGCTTGCCTCCCCAAAAAAGGCGCAGCAATTCGGATCGAAGTCTTTTAAAGAAGTAGGCCCCTGGGTAGTAAGGTATATTCTGGAAGAGGTATAGAAACCGCGGGAGGACAACCATTTTGATCAGGGAGGCTCTGCCTGCCATCGACAGTGGCAGGGCCATCCAGCGAGTCACATTATCGGACAATTGCGAGATGGCCACCCCATAGTTCATACGAATCGTGTCTTCTTTGTTGAGGGATACTCCAATGCCCAAGTATTTTAGGTCAGAATCGCACCATTCCAAGGGGTAATCCAGCAGAAAGCGGGTCACTGAAGCCGTGAGGGGATAGAATTGCGATTTTTTCCAATTGATGTGCACCCCAGAGATGCCACCAAATAAAACAAATTCTCTCAGCAGTGTATTGAGATGGAGCTGCGGGTGCCGCACATACAAGGTGACATCGTCCGCGTAGAGGGATATGCCAATCTGGCGCTGATTGCAATTAAAGGCGCTAGCCTTATGTAATTGCCGGATTCTACAGGCCAGTGGTTCGATGGACAGGGCGAAAAGCAGAGGCGACAGGGGGCATCCCTGCCTAGTTCCCCTCGTGATCGGCATCTGTGCCGATAGCACGCCATTAACGATGACTCTGGCAACTGGAGAAGTGTACAGTAGTGTCACCCAGGCTATGAATATCCGGGGGAATCCCATCCTGCCCAATATGGCCAAAAGATACCCCCACTCTACCGAATCGAAAGCCTTGGTGGCGTCCAGAAACACTGCCGCAACCGGGAGCTCGGGCGATATGGTGGGCACGAGGGAGAATAGCGTACGGAGGTTATGGGAAGTAGCCCTCCCCGGGATAAATCCCGACTGATCAGGCAGCACCAAAGTGTTCATGAGGAGGGACAGCCTAGTCGCAAGCACTTTCGCTAATATCTTCGCATCGCAGTTTAAAAGTGATAGGGGCCTATAAGCATCAGTATCCACTGGATCCTTCCCTGGTTTTAGTAACGAGGTGATCGCCACTTCCCTCATGGAGCCCGGTAGTATTCCTTCCTCTAATGACTCTTCGAATACCTCCTTCAGTACTGGTGCCATGATGTCTATATAGCACTTATAAAATTCAGCCGGTAGGCCGTCAAGCCCAGCAGCTTTACCATTACTGAGCGACATGATCGCCTCACGTACTTCATCCAGCTCAAAGGGACACCCTAAGAATGCTCGGTCACTGTCGCTTAGCCAACAGAGTGCTATATCATCCAGGAATGAGCCCAAATCCACCTCCCCAGTCTGTTGGGTAGTGTATAAACGTTGATAATGCCGAAGGAAGGTATCCTGTATCCCTTTAGTGTCCCTGTGGCACCCGCCCTCTCCATCAGAGATTTCCAAAATATGTGTGGCAAATCGTTGACGTCTGGTAAGGGCTGCCAGGACTTTCCCCGGCCTATCCCCCTCGCAATACCGTCTGGCTGTCCAGTATTTGCCCCGAAACTTCACTTCTCTGGCTGCTTCGTCCTCGTAGGCCGACAGTTTGGTTCTAAATGCCTTCTCCAGGTCAGGGCAGGGGTCGCGGACCATCTCCGCCTCTAGAGCCTTAAGTTCAGTTTCAAGGGTAGTCAAGGTACGCACAATCTCCCGCAGAATGCCACAGCTCTTGGATATCGTGACGCCTCTCACTGTGACCTTAAAGGCCTCCCATATCGTCTCGACCTTGTCTACAGACCCCTTGTTCCTAGGGAAGAAGGCCTCAATCTCCTCGCCGAGTTCCTGCTTAAAGACAGGATCAAGTAGGGCCGACGGGAAGAGCCTCCACGGAGGACGCATCCTCGCATAGCCAGGCATCGCAATGACGGCCAGCACAGGGCAATGGTCCGAGTATGTGCGAGGCAGGTGTTTCACCTGGACGAGTCCTCCAGCTAGGCCTCGAGAGATAAGACAGTAGTCGATCCTTGCCCAGGAGCGCGCGTATGTGGTAAAGTGTGTACCCTCTCTAGTGCCCGGGTGTAAGTGCCTCCAGCTGTCTAGTAGACCCGCCTCCGTGAGTATTCCCTGCAAAGCGTCCCTGGCTTTCGTGTTATATTGTCCACTCCCGTCCGACCTGTCCATCCCCGGATGCAGTGAGAGATTGAAATCCCCCCCCCAGACTATGTGTGTGGCCTCGACCTCTAGCATGTGACCCCAGAGTGTTAAGAAAAATCCCGGTGTGTCGATGTTAGGTGCGTAACAGTTCACAAGCATTATCACATCGGTACCTAGCCGTCCCCACAGAATCACATACCTCCCCTCTCCATCCATCCGAACTCCCATCTTTTGGAACATCAACCGTTTATTTATAAGGATAGCAACCCCCCTAGAATAGGTGGAATAGGAAGAAAATTCTCTCACGGCTGCCCACCTGCTCGCGAGGCGGGGAGCACAACTCGGGCTCAGATGTGTTTCCTGGAGCATCGCTATCTGCACCTGATGCCTATCCAAATATGCAGTTACATTCCTACATTTCCGGGGGTTATTAAGTCCTCGTACATTCCAGGACAACATGGAAATAGTAGCTAATGCATTATCACCCGCCAGTATAATCACAATCTAAAAGCATGTAAGATGCCAGCGCCTCAGCCCTTTGCAGATGCGTAAGCAGTACCAGTCTCAACATATGTAGGGACCGACTTCGCAATAGATCATCCATTCTTACACCCCACACATCCCTTGCAACAGCCCTCACGCCATGCGTTTCAACCTCAACAGTTCTACCACTTTCAACAGCCCCCAACCCAACAATCAGACTCCCCCCCTCCCTCCACGCCCAGCATCCCAACTCCCTTAGTACCATCCCACCCCCCACCCACTGAAGCAACCCAATCTTGCCAGTAACCGATTCCCACCCCCCACCCCAATCCCCAAACTCAAGAACCGTATCCAGATCATGTGGGGCATTCCCTCCTGGGGGCAAAAGAGGTACGCACCCATACACCCCTACACTCCCCTCCAATCCCACACATGACATACGGGGAACACAGAGAAGAAGGGGTGGTGCCTGGCATATAGAACTCCTGTGGGCCGAAGCCGAGACACCGCACCATCATAACACCTACTCGCCTGTCCCCAAGCTTGGTCAATAATGAGAGCAGGGGGGTCAGTCACGGTCCCAACTGCGTCCCCCCTCCCTTCTGCACCCCCCACAACTTGCGCAGTTTTCTGTCTGATCCCAGCAATAGCGCACAGCGTGCAGCACAGCCATCCCGCAGCAAAAAGTCTATACAGCTCCCAAATGTCTACTCGCGGCACCGCTGGCAGGCGAGGCCGATCTATTGGGAGTAGGGCAAACGTTCCAATGCGAGTCTCCACAGTTCTCCAGTGGGCCAGTGACCAAGTGTTCGTGAGGGCCCCTTCCCTCCAATGCCCCTCACGTCAGACAGTGTGCAGTGTAAGAAAGTCCGCACCATACACACCTCCCACCTCCCACTTGTCTTTCCGCTGCACCATACCTCTGTTCAAGTCCAGCACCATGCCAGCAGCGGGTCCAAACGCTCAGGAGCCAACAATCGCTCAGCAGCACACCAAGGATGTAAGGTAGCCCTCATCAGTGTCTCCGCAGGTAGGGCAAGGTGGTCCTAGCCTCCAGGGCGTACAAGCTCCTAAACAAGCAGCAGTAGGTCAACAAGGAGTCGACGACCAGCCGCGGATCAACCCCCCATCATTATTCGTCCTGCTCGGCTTGATTGCCGCCTGCCTCATCTTCCTCATCGTTGCGCCTGTCCCTCCTGGCGGCGCGGATCCTTTTCACGTAGTCTTCAGCTTGCTGCGGGTTCGTAAAGAAGTGCTGTTTGCCCTGATGGGTCACCCTGAGGCGTGCCGGGTATAGAAGAGCGTAGTCCACCTGCATGTCTCTTAGTTTCTTTTTCACATCTAGAAACTTTCTCCGCTGCTCCTGTACCATGGGCGTGAAGTCCGGGTAAAGGGAAAACTGTACTCCATCGCAGGCTAGGTTCCGGCTCGTGCGAGCTGCTCTAAGTGCTACGTCCCTGTCGCGGTAGTTGAGCAGCCGGGCGATAATGGGACGCGGCTGCGCCCCCGGCTTAGGCACTGGGCCCAGAGAGCGGTGCGCCCGCTCAACAATGAATTGATTAGAGAAGGCCTCCTTGCCCACCGCAGTGAGTAGTATGCGTTCCACATAGTCCTCCATTCGGCCGGTGTTGGTGGATTCCGGAACCCCCGTGACGCGGATGTTATTGCGTCTACTCCTCGCCTCCAACTCCTCGTTCTTAGCTGCGATCACCCTAAGGATATTGTCCATACGGGTCAGGCGCGTTTCGTGAGTGTTGGAGGTGTCTTCAGCAGTGGAGATACGCCGCTCCGCCTCCGTGAGGCGCTCCTCGTGGACCTCGATCTTCTGCGCAACTCCGTCCATCCTGGAAGACAAGCGGTCCACCTTGTCTACGATTGTTGCGAAGACCTGTCGCATCTCATCGATGAGCAGCCTCAGCTCCGGAGCTACCGGGGCAGGGGACGTCTCAGCGCTCGACGGTCCTGGGGCGCCACTGGGCCCTGTGGTACCCCGCAGCGGTTTTCTGGTGGCGGGGGGTTCGAAGGATAGCTTGGGCTGCTTGCCGTCGTTTTTGCCCATGGCGCCCAATCAGTTGATTCCAAGCGGGGCTGACCCCTGGCGAGCAGCAGAGTATGGGTCCCCCCGCAGGCCAAGGCTTCCGAGCCGACAGCCCTCCACGTGGCAAGCACACCGTAGTCTGAGTTGGCAGGGGCACGGGGCAACAGATCACAGGGGCCCCCCTGCACCTCCCCGCGCCGTAATCGTAATGTCCAGGGCGCTGTTAGTGCACGCGTCCCTGCAGGTGGGACTCAGCGTGCTCGGATATGCACAAGCAGTGTTCAGGGGCAGGAGTGTTCAGGAGGCGGCGGTCAGCATGGCGAGGTGAGGCCCCATCCGCTCCCGCAGCGCCCGTAGCTCTGGCACCAAAACCGGCTCACCGTCACAAACGCCGCAGCAGTGTCCAGCCGCGTCCCGTCGGAGGTCCAGGGGAGCCAGCGGGTGCGTGTGCAGCGGGGGCGGGAGCACCGCAGAGTCCGTCAGCCGGCCCAGGCGGGTCGCGCTGATGATACCGAGAGCACCAGCTGAGCACAGGTGCTGCGAGCCTGTCCGCCTCACTCCGCGGCACTGCAGCAGGTGTCCAGACTCACCGCAGTACGCCCCCGAGGTGTTGTCCGCCGGGCTCCCGCCTTCCAGGCCGTAGACGGTGATTCCGAGGCCCAGCTGCCTCGTGTGGAGCCGCGGCCTCGCGTAGGTCAGCGACCCGCGCACCGCAGCAGCCCTTCGCGATGCCTCCTCCCGGCGGTCACTTCCAGCTCCGTAACTCGGGAGGCGGACCACGAATCGTCTCCAAACTTGGGTGGGCGCTGCAGGATGGGTAGTCCCACACTCGGTGCGAGTCTCAGGCCTCTACCCCCAGGTCAAGCGGATTATTGCAGGATAATACTGGCCAGGCTGCCAGAGCCTCACAGAAGTGCGGCCATTAGCTCATCCGCCCTCTAGCGCCCCAAGAAGAATGAGGAAACTTGACATGAAGTTCGAGGGGCTTGAGGCCAGGAGGGCTTCAGCCCAGCAACAAGAAATGTGTGTAGCTCAGAGATTGAGCTTTGCTGAGTTGGAGGTGGAGTCCAGCTCAGATGGTGGCAGCAACATTCAGGTATCTAGTGCTGACAGCATAGTGCGCGCACCTAGAGATATGGCACCTGACTTGGAGGGGGTTAACTTACACCAGGAGGTTCAAGGGCATGAGGTAGCTCCAGTAGTGCGCAGCGACCCTGAAGGGAATGGGGTGGCTGGCGTAGGAGTTCAGGGTCCTAGTGGTGGGAGGGATTCCCCCATGGTTGAGGTCCTGGTGGGTGAGTGTAAGGACCGCCCAGAAGAGTGTGGGTTGTGTGACAGAGACAGTCCGCTACTGTCTGGCCAGTCTCAGAAGGATGGTGTGCAGTATGTGTGTGAGGCGCTGGATGGTGAGGTGAAGGATAGTTTTGTTAACCCTACTAGGGGGCTGTGTAATCCAATTGTGGGAGAGCATACTTTAAGTCCCAGTTTTCCAGAGCTATGCCAACACCTGTTTGAGAGTGAGTTCTCTGACCCCAGGGAGCTCACATTGGAGGCAGACCTTGTGGTGGATTCCAGTGGGTCTGGAAAGGCATTGGGGTGTGATCCTGTGGGGAGTGGCTCAGGTATCTTCCAGCCCAGAGTGGTGGAAGTGGCGCAGAGTAGCCCAGCTAGGTCCTGTAGTAGTGAGAGGGGTGTAGGGCCTCACGTCCTGTCCTTGAGGGGAAGGAGTGAGAATGGGTTTTGTCCTGGTAGTGCCCAACCTCATTCTCCTTGCCTGGATGGTTCTTTAAGGGAACACCAGGTGAGGAGCCTAGGCTGTCCGGATGAGTCACCCGCTGAGGGGGATCCCCCAGTGGCTAGAGAACGTGGAGGCTCTGTAAACAGAGCTCCAGTAGTTCTGGTGTCTGGCAGTACCACTCCAGTTGGGAGAGTGCAGAAGTCCAGAAGGAGGGGCAAGAGGGGGAAGGAGTCCCCAGTGGAAGAACCAGTGGGTCAGGGGCCAGCCAGCAGGGCTGCGTCCCCAGTGAATGACCATGGGGACACCACTTCTGTCCTGGGGGATATTCCCGCACTGTCAGATGGACAGGGGTTGGGGGATCTGCGCCAGGCAGACTGTCGCACGGCACATGAGCTATGTGCCACCCTCAGGGAGGGCATGCGTGCTCCCCGGGAAGTCCTGGTGCGCCAGGCAAGAGTTCAACTGCAGGGTTGGGTCCCTGAGTTGGAGAGCCAGGTTCAGGTGTTGTCTGACCTGGAGGGCAGGACCACTGTAATCAGTGTCCTGGCCCATTTCACTTCTAGGGGTACCACTCCAGTTGGGAGTGGGCAGTACTCTGCAAGGGGGTGCAGAGGGAGGAAGTCCTCGCCTCTGACCCCGGTTCAACTAGAGGGTCTAGACCCTAGGTTTAAGGGCCAGGTGCAGGGTGTCCCCCCTGACCTGGTGCCCCAGTTGCAGGATAGCACCCCTGAACTGGTGGGCGAATTGTGCAGATCACCTGCCACAGGTGCCCTGACAATTCTGGAAGGGGATACCACTCCAGGTGGGAGGGTACAGAGCCCCAAGGAGGAGGACCGGGTGTGGGAGAGCCCACCCCAGCTTTTGGTCCAGCTGCCAGGTACAGGCCTGGAGCTGGTGGGTCAGTGCCAGGATGACATACCTGACCTGACAGGAGGGAGAGTGGACAAAGGGTGCCAAGCACCTGGGGCTACTGCCCCCCGCTCTCTGAGGCCACCGAGGTTTGGGAGCCCTGAGAGGCATGAGGCCTGGGTCTCAGCCCTGACTACTGTCAGTGGCCACTGTGATTTGATGACTGTCTGTTGGGACACACCTGTGAGCAAGTTAAGGTTAGAGGCTGCACAGGTGGTGCCCACAGAGGAAGAGAAGGGTGCCCCATGGAGTAGCTGGGTGGACCCTGAGAGTATGTACAGAGGAGTTAAAATAGGTTCTGATTGGCGTAGAACTGGAATGTGCCCCTGCTGTTGCGGGCCAGGTCCATGTTCTATCGCCCCAAGCAGGGAAGCCCATCACAGTGGTGATTGGTCTACCCTGCGTTTTGGCTGGAAGGGGGTTGTGTTGGACCTGGACCTCTTGGCAGGGTCATCCCTAAACTTTTTGCCTTCCTCCAATACTCTCTCTGACCTATTTTGTTTGGTTTAATGACTCTGGGCACTTTACCACTGCTGACCAGTGCTAAAGTGCATATGCTCTCCCTTCTGAAAATTGTACATGTGATTGATGTCCATGATTGGTTCATTGGATTTACTGTTAGTCCCTAGTAAAGTGCACTAGGAGTGCCGGGGCTTGTAGATGCCAATACTGCTAGTGGGCCTGCAGCGCTGGTTGCGCCACCCACAGAAGCAGCCGTAAGATGTGTCTAGGGTCTGCCATTGCAGAACCCGCGTGCAGTCTCGTACTGTCATGCTGGCTGGGCAAGTGCACCCACTTGCCAGCCTCTAAACCTTCCCTTAACTTCATATCAGTCACCCCTATGGTAGGCCTGAGGGCAGGGTGCATTGTGAGTGTAAGGTAGGACCAGCCCTGATGTGTGTGGCATGTCCTAGTAGTGAATTACAACTAAATTCGTATTTCACTATTGTAAGGCTACCTGCTTCCTTTAGGCCAGAATGGGCTGCTGGAATTATTACACTCTATAATCCCAGCAGGCTCAGGGAGCATGGTAGAGAGTCATGTTTAGTATGCCTGAACTCAGGATGATAAAATATTTCTTTTAGTAAAGTTTATTTTAATATCCTGTGTTTGCAAATGCTACTTTTAGAAAGTTAGCATTTGCTTGCCCAACCATTTCAGCCCGCCTCTGCTGGTATGTGTATCTGACTGTCTGGGATGTGTGAGTGACAGGGCTGGGGGATGACAGGGGGTGAATGCGCAGATTACACCTTAGTGGGAGGTAGGAGTGGCTCTTGACTCTGAATCTAGCTGCGCTCTGCCACCACAATGCTGGCTCCACCCTCCTGGGGAGCGACTGATGACTCAGCCGGCACCTGGCCCAGGAAGGGCGAAGCCCCATCAACAAGGTACTTCTGGCTGCCCCTGTCCACACAATGCTGGCTCCACCTCCTGTGGAGCGTCTGATGTGCCTGCCCCTCACACTGAAAGCAGAAGCCGGATTGCACCCAACAAAGTACTCAAGGACTGAAAGTGGCTATGCAAAGGCCCCCCTGGCCTGTGAGAACAAAAGAAATGCAGTATAAAAGAAGGAGCCTTGCTCCTTGTAAATTAGATCCTGTTTGGGCTACAGAAGGAACTCTGCCCGACGAGAAGGACCGTGGAGGACAAGGAAGAGTGCTGTCTCTTGCCTGTGTCTGGTGCCTTGCTGCCGAAGGAGAGGAAAAAGGAAAAACTGCGAGAAGACTTTTGCTTGACAAGACTTTGTGCCAAACTCTGCTGAAACGATCTCCAAGGGCTTGCTGCTGAACTTGCCCCCTGACCAGCGCCCCAGGACTAGTGGGCGCTACACCCTGAAGAAAGCGACTGTGTGTGCTGCTTATCGCTGCAATACTGACAGAGGGGTCTGGGAGCGCTGGGCAAGCCTGCCACGCTCCCCGTAATCCAAGGCATCGATATCCTCCCGAACACCGTGACCGGGACCCAAGGCAACAGCGAGAGCAAAGTGAGGTCCAGCCGCCGCCTCCCGGGTTGGAGAGAACGCCGAAGGAAGGACCCTGCCGCCACCGAACACCGCTGCCCCGGATGACCCGTGAACTGCTCGGCTGAGAGCCGCAACGAACAGCGACCCCGGGAAGGCAACGCGACGTGGGACAGCTCCCCTGAAAGCCGCCTGCTCCACAAGAACTTTGTTGAATTGGGCAGAAGGCCCTAAAGAACGCTTATTGCTGGAAAGAACTGTGGCAACCCAAAACTTAAGTAACCTGGAACCGCTATCGAAAGTTTGACAACTGTATTTACAAGCCTGCTTGAAATCTATATAAAGATATATATTTTTACAGAATACAGTTTGGTGTCATTGTGTGGTGGGTTGGTTGTGATGGTGTAATATTGCAAGTGTTTAACCCTATGTGCCCCAAAGATTAGCCTAAGACTGCTTAAGCCACACTACCTAGAGGGTAAGCAGAGGTTGTCTGGAAGGTAACCCTCAGCCCTGACGAGGAAGAGAGAGTCCCTGCTTGTCGCTAGTGCTACACTGCGCCAACTAGAGACTCCCCCTTCCCACAGGGCATCCCAGGAGCAAGCCAAGACAGAGACTGAGAAGGACAGTCCCTCACTCACGGGCCATAATTTAAATTATTACTAGAGCCCCTGCCTGCCTGGCTAGCCTTGCCATGCCCCTGCCCTGTCTTGCGCCTGCCTCTGAAGCTGAAGGCCAGGCATCAGCCCTTCAGGTGAGTCCGAGTCTGTCCGAGTCCTAGGTGCTTCCATTATCTTTGTGTTGCACTATTCACTTTGGTCTTGTAGATTTAATAATGTTTCTTACCTCACTGTGTTTTTCCCCTTCTCGTGCAGCTTTATATTTCTTGTTTCCCTCAGTGTTGGGTTTTTGGTCCTGTTCTCCGAGCAGTAGAGGGCCTTTGCAGCAGATTACTTTCTGCCAACTTAGATTGATTTCCAGAATTGCCCGTAGAGAAATTTTGATCTGGGATTTAGGAAGAGTGGATTAACAAACTAGGCCTTGTTGAATTGACTGCCTTATTTTTTTTACTCTAAAGTTCTTCTGTTGGGTTAATTGTAAAAGCGACAGTCAAGCATGTTTGTTTCTGTTCTAACCTCCCCCCCAATTTTCTATGTTATTTTGTTCGCATTACCACCAGAGATCTCCTGGTTATCTGCAGTGAATTAATGGAGTTCTGATAGGCATAGCTCTTGATGGTGTGCCTGAAAAGCATCTGAATAGTCAATTCATTTCATCTCCATTGAATAACCTACCGATTGTGACAAGCAGATGATTGCTGCATTAGTAGTGTCTACCTGTTGGATCTACTAGCTACACCGACTGTTAGAATAAATAAATCTTATTTTAAAAGTGAGAGACAAAGTTCAACATTTGCTTTATGTGTTATCTTAAATTACCCTTGAGCGTTGCTAAAAGCCTTCACCAATGTTGTAATAGTTAACATTGACCACTACTGTTACTATGTATTTGCGTGGTGGTGTTTAGGTGTCCTGCTCTCTGATCACCTGACGAGCATAAAAAAAAGAAATCTGTGCCATTATATGGTGGATCATTTAAAGTAAAACGTCTTCCAGTAGTCAAATTAATGTTTGCGATGTATCTGTAGTTTAGCTCATAAAATTCCTCTTCTACCTCTGAGCAACGAGTGGGGAGCCAGGTGTATTCACTACAAAGCACCTTTCCAGACAGTTCTCATCTGGTTGTCTCTGTGAGTGAATCAAATATTCGGGGAGCTTATTGATATGAACAGTAAGCAGGATCTATGTCATTCCTGTCTGTAATACATTGCAGCTTATGTTTTTTAGGGCATCAGTCTAAACTCCATTTGAATAGAACCTGAAAGTATACTTATAATAACACTAATATTAAAAGATGTTTGGCCACTTGTTAAAATCAGTTAATCAAGCCGAAATATTAATAGTTCTTGAAGCACCTTACTTGAACAAAGTGCGGAGGGTAATGGAACCCTATTTGGATTGGCTCACAGAGCATTAGCATCTTGTTTATACTTGGTCTTGGTATTCCCCCTTTGCAAAGGTTCATGGTAGAATTCGACCTGATAAAATAAGCAGTTGGAAATAAAAGTGTGTTCAGTTTTTCTCTTCACCCTCCACACGCTTTCAGAACTTACGAGATTTGTTGGTACAGATGTTTTTTTTCTTTTTTAAGGATTATGGAATAAGATCAAAGAAACGGTTTGTGGCTTTGTACAGAACACGATAATATGCACTTTGGCATTTTAAATCTGTGGGAGATCTGGAGGTTAAGCAGTAAAGAATTTCTGGGGTTAAAGAAGGTAGATATTTCATTAACTTAGAACCATATTTTGCAGCACGTAACCTGTGCATACTTTCTCTTCTGGCTGGAGTGGACTGTGATATTGCCCTCCTGTGAGGTGGTTCTTACAGATTTATCTGCTTAGGGATGTAACTGCGCTTTTATAATTATACTGTATACAGTTTTGCTCTTTATCCTGTGCTCCACAGCATTCTCACTTTAACTTCCTGCAAGTGATTTTTTTAAATCCCTGTATCTCAGAGGGAACTGTGCCTGGGGGGCTCTTCAGTCCGGATGGCAGTGTGCAACTGAAATTACAGCTGCTTGACTTAACTGTTATAACTTATGCACATACCTGTAAGGGTGTCTTTGTGGTTGTTTTTGAACAAGAGACTTTTATTTTTAAGAGTTGAATGTTTTCGCACTGTTGTGAAACTTATTTATGGGATTATACTGGTTGGATTGATTTGATTTCTGAAATAAATTCAAGACTACAAGAATGACTAAGGTTCTTCTATAGTGCCACCCTTTATTATCCAGGTTTGTGGGATAAAGCTGCGAGTTTATGTGTCTGTCCCTTACTAGAAGAAGCAGTGCTGTCAATGTTTACTGCATCTTTTGAGCCAGATGTTGTCGAATGGATTTTCTTTAATAGATGTTTGACTTGAAGATCATATGAACTCCCTCTGACATCAGGTCCACCTGTTTGCATGCTTGAATTTTTGCAAAACGCCCTTTGCTGGTTGACTTGCCACTTGAATTTTGAAGGAAAGTTTTTTGTTGATTGTAGCTGGGTCTGTGAGCAGCTACTTAAATGAATTCTCGTCCCTTTAGTCCACTCTCATGTAGTGCAATTCACTTCACATGAATGTAGAGTGGCATGATGTCCGTTTCCTGCCACATAAAACAGTTGGGCTTCGACCTGATTTCAGTGCCTGCTGTTTGGCTGGTCATGGCACCACAAGTTGCCTGAGCACTTAGAGAATGTTGGCATCATCCCACAGATCATTGTCCTGACCAAGAGACTTGTGATGCCTTTGTAAGGGAAGACCATTCTATCCACGATGGAGAAGCTGGTCCGGTGGACGAGAAAAATCAAAAATCATACCGATAACACAGAATAGCAAGTGTCTGGTCTGTGCTTCTCATCCCTCAATAGCCTTGAGGAAGAGTAGCCTGTGTATTACACTTGGAACACTATTCCCTAGGAATGATCCCTCCTTCCTCTTTTGTCCCGAGTAGGGAACCACCAGCTAAAGTTTACAGCTAGGATATATAGCTCTTTAAATTTAGCTTGTTGGCCATAATTCTGAACAAGGCTCACAGCTCCCAAAATCCTAAGCCCAAATGTCCAGTTCTGAGCTGTCTGCCTGTTTAAAGGTAGTTCCAAATGATTGGGATACCGGTACCTGGAATACAAAATAAACCCTGGCACTTAAGTAGTCTGTTTAGAGCGATTGGCTACCCCATTTGCTCATGTAGTCCTAAACAAAGGGAGCCTATGTCTCAAGTGTACTGGCACTTTGACTGCAAGATACAGTAATCAACCTCTTTCAAAATCTTATTGTGTTTTAATTATGTTGAATGTGTTTCCTAATTTACCACGTCACAACAAAGCCTGCAACTTTTTGATACAAAGAATGGTTGTGCTAGACTTGTCTGGCATCTGTCTTCGGACTCTTTGTATCTGTCCTAAAGGATTGGGTGCTTTGATGCTCTGCATGTAGCAGTGGTGTAACAAAGGAATCCGCAGGCCCCGCAGTGCGTGGAGGCACCTGAGCTCCAGGGGGGTCCTCCCAGCACAGACCCCTGGCATGTCCGCCCCTGAGTGGGTCCAGAGAAGGCCCCCTCAATATGCTTTGCAGGGGGGCCCCCTAAACTTTCGTTACGCCACTGCCTCATGTAATACCATAATCCCTGAGCTTATTCGTATGGTTAGTTGTGGGCAAACATGTCACTCTTTTTTAGCAGGTAAGACAATAGAACAAAAGTGGTGCTTCTTGTAAGCCTTGTATATCCATGCAAGCAAGTGCAACCCTTCACATAGCGGTACCACCTTTATATGCGTTGTAAACCCTAAGCTATACACCTTGTTAAAAGCATCTGCCAGTGTAGTGTCTGTGCATAGAATAACCTAACTTGCAGTAAGTTATTCTCTTGCTAGCTTGTGTAATGGCTGTCTCCTTTTTATATTAACGTTTATATTTTATTTGACATAAGGGATTTATGTGTTTCGCTTATAACAAGTTTTGATGCAGACTATATAAACATATGCAGATTTGCAAGGTGGTTATCTTGTATATGCCAATTTTAAATTTGTAGTTTGTCTTTTATAAGGAAAGGGTGAAAGAAGGGCGGGAACAGAAGCAACGGGAAAGAAAAGGCGTGGGGGGGGGGGCAGTACAGATAAAAAATGGCTGATGCAAAATATTCTAAAGCTCTATTGGTGTGAGCGGCGGAATTAGATGCCTGGAGGAAGGCATTATCAGAGAAGGGCGCTGATTCTATCAGTGATATATAGGATGGCTGTCAGTCAAAGGACTTCTGGGTAGACCAGACCAGGAGTACACCAGACAATGAAGGTAGGGCTAATTCTTTAAACAATTGGAGGCAGGGATATCCTCAGATCCAATACAAGAAAATAGAGTGACAAGTGGTGCATTTTAAACATATTGGACAAACCTAGTGCTATTATAACAAACATGTTTTTGTGGATTTGACAATGGTAATAAATCTAAATCTAAAACCTAAATCCCATATTTGTACAGCGAGACTTATCTATCACGCCTAAGGGTACCCAGGTGCTATGGGGCCATCGGGGCGATTAAGTGAGCTATTGCCCACTGTCACATGATGCTGAGCTACCACCGGCGCTGGGGATAGAGCCGCGAGCCATGCTCTCTGGAGTCAGCCACTCTGGCTGCTGCGCCACACCTCTACTCTTTATAGGCCACTGACAGAGATCTTTATTGGAATTGAAAGAAATTAGTTAACAGCAGTTTGCAGAGATTTCAGTACAAAGCACATTTCACCAGGTTTCACAATTATTTCAAGACGATGGCCATTTTTGTAAATTCTCTGACAAAGCCTTATGTGGTAGGACAATGTGCCTATTAAATATTCATATATATAAGTTTGATTGTTGATCAGGCAGGCTGTTTATTAGAACATTGAAATGTTTGCTTATTGAAACCTGCACTCATTCACAGGTTGCGAAAAGCTAAGCTTTGTGGGTTAACACACCTGGATGGAGTGTGCGAGTGGCAAGTGACAGGTTTGAATCACTTTCCAACTTTCCTTACTCTGAGGTAGAATGAGTATCACTCGAATGGCAATATTACAGCTTGTTAATTGCTCTCCCATGAATCTGCACTATCTTAAAAATTACATAGTTGTTGTTAGCACCCCTCGTCGTTGAACAGCTCTCATATTCAATGCATAATTTAGCCATATCCATGCATGAAGTCAGCAAACCTTATGGGATGTTACTCCAACAGGACAGAAATAGTGTGTCTAAATACCATACTTAAAAAAAGCAGCTTTTATTTATCTTCTAAGACCCACAGTACAAAAGGGTGTCAAATCCACTGCAGATCAATGTTGTCTTTAAATCTTGGATAGGCAATGTGCTTATAAAATGCATAATTTGTTGACAATTTCTTCATAACAGCTTCTGGGAGAATTACCTAATTCGCTGCAGTGATTGTTCCTAAATGTACATACTTTTATAGGAAAATGTGTGATGCACATACTTGTTGTTGATACATTCGAAAATGTTCACGAAGAGGTGTATTTTCCTTGTGTATTGCTTTTGTTTTGGCCGCTTATTATGCTCAGCATTATGCTGCCTTTGACAGGCCCTGGTTTAATTTCACAGCAGAGTAGCAGATTAGGGGTTCACAAGTATTGTGCTGCTAAACTACACGAGTTTGAAGAGACATAACAAAGTGAGGCAATCTTTATACAAGGGGAGTGGTGCTGTTCTGCTGTACTGCTTCTGTATCGAAACCATTCCAGCGAATTCTACTTCCATTTGAGCTATGAGGTTCTGATCATAGAGGTTCTTGCTTTAGGCACTAGA
Organism: Lissotriton vulgaris; assembly: GCF_964263255.1. Classification (NCBI taxonomy): domain Eukaryota; kingdom Metazoa; phylum Chordata; class Amphibia; order Caudata; family Salamandridae; genus Lissotriton; species Lissotriton vulgaris. Next base: position 611,085,877 of record NC_141693.1, on the reverse strand, counting down.
GTTGTGCTTTGGGTAACACATAAGTTATATATACCGCATTCACATCACCGAGCTATGTCTCAATCTACCCAGAGGTCAGTTTTTCGACAACTGAGCTATCCTTCAGATAACGATGCTCATCCACCAAACGACAAGAGTCACAACCCACTGTTTATTTTTGCTTTCTTCTAAAATGCAACCACCCCTTATATTGCACCTAGAGGCAATCACTGATCCCAATGAAAACCTATACATACCAGCTATCATCGAAAAAGAGATACAGGTATTTTGATACATGTATGTTGAATTTTGCTACACATATCCTCCAGCATGAGGGGGCTAGAGGGCAGTATCAACATTTCAACAATTTGCAAAACTGCAATTTCTATGCAATAAGACAATACACCAGGGCTGGAGAGATCAGTTGCTTTCCATTACATTTTGCACGGTTTGCCAAATATAGGACTTTATAAATTCATAACCTTATCTTAGAGTCTAGGGAGTCCAGTATTAAGCTGGGTGTCGATGGGCACCGTAAAGCCAGTGAAAACCAATAAATGTGAAGTATTGTCCAAATTTCGAGGTTTTCAGATGTCAACCTTGTCAACTGACACGTTCTTTTCTGAGATATCTAGAAGATACATTACCCCTATTTCCAAATTAACATTTTATAGAGCTTGAGTATGGCAATTACATCAACAGAAAGGTGAAATTCCCCCAGCCACACTTCCTGCCCAGTGATATGTTCAAATGAAATTACAACGTGGTGTGTGAACTACTGTAGGTCTAGATTATTATCCCTACCTTCACCTCCCTGGGTGCACTCTAATGTTAGGGTCCATTTATATCGTCCATAAAGTAACTGTCTCCTTCTCTCCAACACATGATGCTCAATCCAGCAATAGCAATATGCCCTTTCTTCAAACAAATAAATACAGTGCTCTGTGATGGTGCTGATAAAGCCTCAAGTGCTACATTCCAGAGGGGTAATGAAACTAAAGTTTCCAAATCTTACAAAATTACCTATCCATCTACACCAAATTGTGTGCAACTGCCATATGTTGTGAAAATAGTGTATAAAGTTTACATGTCTGTTAAAAAAAGATAATTAACCAAAACCAGGATGCAAGGGGTTACATTTGTGAAGTAATGTAAAATCAGATTGTAGAGGTCTCATACATTTGGTGAGGATCCTTTGTTGGATTTGATGAAACGAAGTTCAGACATTTCAGACTTATAAGGCACTCAGGCCCACATGCATCAATATGGGCTTTTGCGATTTCTAATTTGCGAAAAATAGCGATTCGCAAATTAGAAATCGCAAAAGCCTATGCATGAATATTTTTGCATTTTTTATGCAATTCGGTAAAAATCGCCATTTTTACCGAATCGCATAAAAAATGCGATTTTCAAATTGCGAATTCGCAATTCCCATTCATTCCTATGGGCTGAAATGCCCATAGGAATGAATGGGAATTGCGAATTCGCAATTTGAAATCGCAATTCAGCAATGCATTTCAAGGGTGGAGAGGGGGGTCCAAATGACCCCCCCTTCACCCATGAAATGTACTTTTGAGTATAAGTTACATACACACATGTCCTAAGGACATGTGTGTCTGTAACTTTACAGTTTAAAAAATGCATGTTTGTGCTTTTTTAAACAATTTCGCAAATTACCACGAGGTTCAACTTCGTGGTAATTTGCACTTGCAATTTAAAATTTCGCAATTTGAAATCAAATGATGCATAGCATTTTAGAAATCGCAAAATTGCGATTTCTGAAATGCTACCGCAATTTTAGAAATCGCAAAAAAGTTGCGATTTCTAAAAAAGCATGATGCATCTCAAAAAGCATTTTTGGAATCGCAAACGGCCGATTTTAAGGAATCGCACCGTTTGCGACTCCAAAAATGCTTGATGCATGTGGGCTTAAAAATGTGTAATATCTCAGGCTGCAGTATACCCCAGTAGTATCACAAACTTTTGCGGAACATGGCAATGACAAGGCATTAGGGGCCAAATGTACGCCAATGACAATTTGTGACTCGCAAATTGCCCTCGATTGCTAGTCGCAATTTGCAAGTCTCAAAATGCAATGTACAATAGTGTCTGAGACACTGTTTGCGATTCCCAATTGGGGTGCAAATTCCATGCCTCATGAATATTCATGAGGCACTCACAATTTGCGACCACATTGGGAATGGCTGGCCCTCAAAGGGATGGGGCCTGCTGGGCTCAGCAGTCCTTCATGTCTTGGTGTCTGCTATATATGTTTTTTTAAATACATGCAGCCCGTTTTCCTTAAAGGAAAACGGGATGCATTTAAAAAAAGAAAATTAAACGATTTCATTTTATTTTTAAGGGCAGGTAGTGGTCCCTGGGGCCACTGCCTTCCCCTAAAAAACATTTTCCTCTGCATTTGCAAGTGCATTACTACCCTCTTGAACAGGGCTGTAAATTAAGAGTGTTTTGCAAATGCAATTGCGGTTGCAAAACATTCATACATGGGGTAGAGAGTCACTATTAGGAAGGGACGCCCTTGAAACGCCCCTTCCTAATAGTGGGCCGCAATTCCTATTTAGCGAGTCGCAAATAAATTGCGACTCGCTAATGAGAAATTGTACATGCCCCTATTTGTTTTTGCATGTGCAAACAGGTCGCTAGCCCATTTGCACATGCAATTTAGGGTCGTACATCTGGCCCTAAGTGCTTGGCTAATGAATTTCCTTACAAAAGTTAAAGGCATCCATGTTGTTTTAAACAAACTTTGACTGTGTTCTGGGTCAAAGACACAGATCTAGGTAAGTAGTATGTTATATCATTTTTCCTACTTATTACTAGGGGTGGGCAGAGCTTGTGGAATTTCGTAGAGTTAGGTAAAAACTCTGCGAGATTCCATGGATTATCACCAGTGGTAGGAAAATATGCACCTTGCACTGCTCACACTACAATTGAGCGCAAGCAGTGCTGAAAAATCAGCGCGAACACCACTATGTGGTGCGCACGAGTTATTATATTGCTGCTGCTCAAGCAGAAAATCTACTCGAGTGGTAGCAAATCTACTTAAGGAGTAGCCCTCTTATTGCGACCACTCGCGTCCACCAGCATTAGAAAATTGACATAGGGGAGGCCAAATTTCACTTGTGCTCACATTTCTGGAGCCTTGTGGGAAAAACGTCTGCCTTGTGGCAATTGGCAGAATTTGGCTGTACCCCTCGTTACAAGAGAGTCTCTGAATTCTTCCAACTTCGCTGCGGGCACCCCTTCCTATTACCACTTTACTAAAGTGGTAAAAGGTAAGAAAAAATTATTATATTTTCATATATGTTTTGTAAAAAGTTATCAAATACTGTGGTACTACGTAGGAATTAAATATGATTTTTTTAATACACTGTACTGCTCTAGATTTCTTAAATATAGTGTACTACATCATATTATTGATTTTTAACATAATTGGTTCTTTGCAAAAATGTTTATGGAGTACTGCGGTAATAAATACATATTACAATTATTTTTTTTTTTTTATATATTTTTCTTTATTTCTATAACTACCACAGTACTTTCTAGGTACTAGCGCAGTAGTTCATAAACATTTTGAAAATAATATATATAATAGGAATAAATGTTCCTATCATTAATACTTTAATAAAGTGATACTAGGTAGGGAACAACAATAAATTCTACTACTTACTTGCATTTGAGGCCCTTACCAAGAAAAAGTGTGGTAAAAACAACATGGCTGCCTTTTAGTTTTGTATGGGCACACACCTACTACTACACTCTATTCTACTCTACTTTACAACATGCTACTCTACTATATGCCACTACAGTCTATGCCACTCCACTATACGGTATTCCGCTGTATGCCACTCTACTCTATGCCACTCTACTCTACTCTACTCAACTTCACTCTATGGTATTCCACTGTATGCCTCTCCACTGTATGCAACTACTCTCTATGACCCTCTACCGTACCCTATTTCACTCTATGCTATTCAAATTTACACCACTCCATTCTCTGTCAATCCACCGCATTCCACCCCACTGTATGCTATTCCATTGTACGCCACTGCTCTCTAATCTATGTCACTATGTTCTATGCCATTCCACTGCATGTTATTCCACTGTGACCCACTACACTCTACACCACTACAGTCTGTGTCACTCCACTCTACGGTATTCCACTAAGTGTCACTGCACTCTAGGCCCCTGCACTCTACAGTATTCCACTCAGCTCTATGACACTATAGTCTACGGCACTATAGTCTATGCCACTACACTGTATGCGACGCCACTCTACTAAAAGGCATGCCACTGCACTCTATGCACTCCACTCCATGGTATTGAACTCTATGCCACTTCACTCTATGCCACTGTACTTTACAGTATTCCACTCGTTGGCACTCCACGCTACTGTACCACATGCTAATGAACTATACAGCACTAGAGTCTACACCACTCCACTGTACGCCACTCCACTCTACTCTATGACATGCTACTCCACTGTACGCCAATCAACTCAATGCCTCTCCACTGCACTTCACTAAGTTACTGCACTCTATGTTACTCCACTCTACACCACTCCACTCAATGCTAATGCATTTTATGCCCCCCCCACCAGTGGCTGCTGGCAACTACAGAGAGTGGTGGGACGGGCAAATGGGTGGTGGTTGGGTGCATGTATGCGTGTTACATGTAAGGCTTCCATATTATAAAAAATAATTACTCACTTACCTTGCATGCTCCAGTCCCGGTGTTCTTCTTCTCCATGTTCCAGAACGGGCCTCAGACAGCTAACCAAACCAACCAATCAATCAATCAATCAATCAATCAATCCTGGCACTGCTCTCAGAGAAACACCAGGACTGGAAGGAGCGGCCTCTTTCACTGCTCCCAAGGCCACTGTGTTGGGAATTAGTCGGGTTTCCTACCTCTTTTCTTCATCCTGTCCTCTCTCTATGAACATGCATAGGCTTACACCCGTGTCAGCTGGTATAGCCCCTCCCCCTTTGGTTGCTTTAAATTGGGGCTAGAACTGGGTTTTCTCGCTTGGTTTCTATTCCGGTCATTTTGTCATCAAGCGTGGATTCCCTTCATGGTTTTTTGGATATCCTTTGATTTCGTACCTGCTTTATACTTGAACTAGGCTTCGTTCTGTTTTCGGGACCGTGAATATTGTTGAGCTCTGTTCGGGCGGATTCCCGAGTCCTGGATGATCTTGGTGAGGAGCGCTCTTTGTAATCCTGTGTTCCTCCTTTGTGACCACCTTCGGCAGCCTTCTGTGCGCGGCTGTGTGCAGAGGTGGTAGCGGTGCTCAGTGGTGCTGCATTTCCAGGTCTCTTGTTGCCGATCACCCTCATTGTATGAAAACAAGACGCTTTCACGAAGCAGCGTCTTTTAGCATTTTTTTCTAGTTCATTTAGTTTCTTGTGGCCACATTATATCGGGTTTTTTGTATTTGACCGTTCTCAGGGTTTTTTTTATGTCTGTTGACTTTTTCCCCTAACCTGAACGTTGTGGGAGTTCCTATAATTTATGGACATAAATTCTAGTGACTTGATTGCCTGCTACTCACAGAACAAGGATAAAGATGATTATTCGAACACTACCGGTAAGCTGAATACGGTGTGGATTATGTAATGCCTATTTTTGATGCATGTTACATGAGAGATTGACTAATTGGAGATTTATGTGTTTCTCTTTCTTTTGTCTCTTTCTCCCCTTCTACAGATCATAGAAGTCAGTTTCTTTACCGTTGTGAGATTCGATCAGGCAGTTACAGGACGAGGTCCATTGGGTCTTCCAACCCTTTTGTTTTCTCCCACCCTCTCCCGATGCTCAGACGGTTAGGTTTGAGTTACAGGCTTTGCGAGCCACGGTCGGAGTAGGGGTAGCGGATTGGGTTTATCCTCGCTTCCGCAGTGTTGGGCCAGTGGGTGATAATCTGACACACTGGAGGCCTATGCTTGAGAGGTTTAAAGTGTGCATGTCTGGCTAGCCATTGCAGGACGGACAGCCAAAATGACATGCGCACTTTCAACTTAAGTGCCAGCCCACCACTCCTCTCTCTTGCTGCCACTCAGGAGAAATGGTACGCTCCTTTCTGACACTCAGTATGGGACGCAGTAAAAAAAAGTGAAAAATAAAATGGTAATAAATTAACTTTATTACTATTTTATTTTCATCACTAGGGCTTTTCTGTGGCCATTTCAGTTAGTGGGGTGACACATCTCCACCCTAATGGAGGAGCCGTTACTGCCCTCCATCCTACACTACTGCACTCTACACTACTTCACTATATGCCACTCCACTCTATAAACGTCTCTATACATGGCTAATAAACAAAGTTTTCAAAACTATGAATAAGCTTTCAACTTGGTTTTTGTCATTGATTATGCATTATACGCAAGGGGACGCAAAAGCGATGCAACACCTAGGAGGACATTTACCAAGCTATGGAAGGCTACCTTGCAAAGTCCTGCGTGCTTGGAAAATGTGGAGTAATGCCAGGCTGTGTCTGTCTACTGAGGGCAAAAGCAATGGGGTGTCAAAAAGTAACCAAAAGTGACATTTCCCATTATAATTCCAACAGGAAGCGGTTTATGGAGAGACAAAAAGTTGATTGGAATTATGCCACATTTGGCATGCAATAACTCTACTCAATGAAGCACCTTTGCTTAGTTTGGTGTAAATCTGTTCAGCAGTTCTGGAGAAATTTCCATTTGAAAAATGATTTTTGTGGAACACTAAATGAGCTAACCTAATTTTAACACCATCAACGCTTATGGTTTTCCCCCCCTGTGCTGAAAATCTGTAATTCCTACTAATCATGACGAGCTCAGCTCGGCATGAGTGTACGAGAGGTGTACCTCATGACGAGCTGAGCTCGTCATGAGCGTCGAAGGTGTTAAGTCCAGGGACATTGGGAAAGCCTCATTGGACGTATATATAAAAACCTGCATCATAATTTTCTCTTAACCAGGTTTAGGTTTAATTTTATTCACTGGTATTTATCCGTACCCATGGGGCTTTTCTAAGCCAGGAGCCTTAAAGCCTTGCTCTTGTGAGCATTTCTTGGAACAAGATTTTCTACATTTTACCTTTTTAAAAAAAAAATTATTGTAACTTAAAGGAAAAATATATTTTCCCACTTTTAAGGCACTGTAATTTTGCTCAAGTGAAGCCAGCCCTAACATTCTTGCAAATGTTGTATTTGTCTCTGATTTGCTTTAATGTTGCCAGTTTATTACTAGGTACTTTAAAACGCAGGAAAAAAAATCAAATGCATAAGTGTGCTAGTCTTTGTTTCTGTTTCAAGTTGGTATACATTGGCCTTTAGCACCGAGTGGATTTTTTTTTTAGAAATGTTATTGTATTAGTCTAGTGGTTATTATATATACATGTAATGTATTAACTTGTACCCATTAGGTCTGCTCAAAATCTAGCCTTTGTGCCTCCTGAGTAATATAATTCCCGATTGTCTGACATAGCTTCATGAAATATTGGTCTGTTCTTTTAATACTATGGAACAATCAATTTTAGTGTCTATTTATTGTGTGTTTTATCTACTTTTATGGCCTATGTTGGCTGAATAAAGTTTCCTCTGACTTTGACTTTGGAGCTAACCTGTCTAGCAAGCTTTGGAGGAAAGAGATATCTGGACTGTTAGTTCCTGGATGGTCCACAAACCTGGATCTGCAAACCATCTCTAGACCCAAATAACAATTTAAAAAATCAAATCCAATTGAACAAGCAACTTTTCTCCTGCTTTAAATTTTGGGTGTGCAAACCCAAAGCTGTGGTCTCCAACTCAAAGCCGCAACATCAACACAGATATTACAGCTGTCCTTAAAGGACACGGGGTCTTGATCCCAGCGTCTTGAAAAAAATAAAGGGGCAGGAGTAAATATTTATATACACACATATAGGTTAACGTTATGGTATAGTTAGGTGTGGATAATAAGATCGTAAGTCTCGTAAGAAAAATCATGACATTCAATGAAAAAAAACAAAGGTTAAAGTGTCATTATAGTTAGGTGATGGAATGAAACTATGAATGTTTATAAACTGAAAAAAAATACTGACATTCACCAGTTATTGTTTATTGTGGTAACTACAACTTGTGCCCCCTTCATGCAATGACATCACTTGTGACATTTTAAATTACATCAATAATGACCTCATGGATGACAATTAATTTTCAATTGACATGACCTATATTACTGCTATTCTAATTACTGAATAGCCCTTTGCATAATTTAAACAAAATTAAGTTAGTAGTAATCCTATACAGCAAGCATAGAACAAATATGTGTATAGAATTGTAATAGCATACACATTGGAGTGAATTCTAGTTCTTCATGGTGAAAGTTCTGTGGTACATGTTCTACCTACCACTAATGTTAAATTTGCAATCTTTACTCTTTCTATAAATGAGGTAGTCAATGAGCACACATGATGTGGTTTGCAGAGCCATTTTTTAAAGAAGGTTGTAAACTAAACACACAGGTTGTTTAAAAACAAACTATGAGAAAAAATAAAGCTTCCATTTTCATAGGATTATGTACCTGTGGATGTTTGTGTACATGCCCCTGTTTAATATATATTGTTCACTGCTATAAACAGATTGCATCAACACTAAAAATATATAAGTGTGGACAAACATGTATTTGCAGAACCACTCTGATGGTTATGAGGTGATGCTCATTGTTAAATATCGTACAATGTAGGGTTGACCCATTTAGAGATGATGTACCTCAAATTGTGGTTATAAGAATGCCTCTAAAGTTGTACTCATTTCTGTTCAAGTATTGTTTGCAGAGTGTTTTTTCCAATCTATTGAGTGTTGTCTATATAGACTGGCTAAATGTGCCTTAATAGTATGAAATGCATATTGGTAAACTGCTTGACTGTAAATTGCAAAGAATATGAGTTGTTTAGGAGTGTGGTCCTGTTAAGGTAAATACGGAAGGAGCACTGTTTTGTAGGCTGTTCAGAATTTAAAAAAGTGGGAGACCTGATTAAAGTAGATAAAGACATTTTGGGGCATATGTACAAGCCCCTATTGCCACAGGAATGTCACTTTTTGTGACGTTCTCGTGGTGATAGGGGCTTAGCCTTATGTACAAGGCTGCGTTAAGCCACTTTAACGTGGCTTAATGCTGCCTTGTACGTAAGGCACCCTTTCAAGCTATGTTTAGCGTGAAAGGGGCGTGCAGTGGCTGTTGTGGTGGGCGTCCCACAGCCAAACCCATTGTATTTTATGCTGCCCCCTAAGTAAAAGTGTGACGTACATAGGAGGCAGTGCCAAAATGAAGACCAGGAAAATCTTGGTCTTAAGTTGGCAAAACGAGGAGCAATGCATTATTTCTACTTGTTTTGGCTTTTTCCATGTGTGCTGTCTTGTGCACCACACATGGAAAAAGCAAAATACCATGGTTTGTTTATGAACAGGAAGGTGCCCCTTTCTGTACATAAACACATCTTTTTAAAGAATGCCATTTTGTAACTTTCATGCATGCTGCATGAAGCAGCACACATGAAAGTTACAAAATGGCATTTTAGGATTGTTTATGTGCAGGAAGGGACACCTTCCTACCCATAACCAATCCTCCCCTGCACACATACACCCTTGTACTCTGGTGCAAGGGTACCTGCATTGGCGCTAAGTTGTTAAACTTAGCACCATCGCAGGGGGAAACGCAAGAGGACATGACATTCTTGTAAATATGGTGCAGCCTTGCGTTTCCGAAGTGGCGGAGCATGTCGTTAAGCCCAGGAGGCTAACAACAGGCTCCGCCACTTCATTGTACATATCCCCCACTGTTTCCTTGTCGTTGAATACCAGTAAAAACAAGTTGACATACACTAAATGTGGGTGAGTTCAGAGATATGCTATGCGCCAAACATGTTGCAAAATGTTATGCCCATTATAACTTGATTGTTGATAGACTATTGGGTACAGCTTTAGTTTGTTGAATTACTGCCAGTCCACAAAAGCTGAAGCACACTGCCACAATCATTGTCGTCAGTAATGTAATTTGAGTTAAATTTAAGATTTTTCCTTTTAGTTTAGATCATACTTTCATACCTAACTATAGCGTCGCTTTAACACTTGTTTTTTCAGTGAATTGTGTTTTTATGTCATATTCTGTATGTAGCATTAGTAACTCTTCAGGTGGGAACCCCACTGCACATAGCATATTACCATATGTAGTAGGGTGTTGGGTACAAGGTATGGACTCTGTACAAGCATCCAACCGGACCCCTTTGAGCCTGTGGTTGTGTGCAGAGTACTTTGGAAGCAGAGTTTCACCTCTAACTAATTTGCACACTTTTTGGGCAAATATTTATTAGAATGCTATTTTTTAAACTGTTTTTGAAACTTTTAAGTTGTCATTTTTTTAACTTTTTAAGTAATGTTCTTTTTTTATTTATTTAGTTTTTTCCACAAGTCTTTGTATTTTCCTTAAGGTAATCTTCAAAGCCTCAGTAAATAATCTTTTATTGGTTTCCCCTGAGGCCCACACTTTTAGGCAGTACCTGCAAAATGTAGTGAAATGCTCCATCTTCTCACCCTCTTTCCTTGCTGTTGATGCAGTACTTCCTCTTGCCCAGTCTGTTCTTCATCTGCTCCTGACTACTCTGCTTATGAGCATGACCTATGCTATTGCATTAATCTTTATTGATTAAGTTAATTAAAACCATAACAACATTTCATTTAAAAAACGGGCATGTTATAACAAATATAATATACATGTTAAAAGGTGTGGTCACCAGTAGTATATTTGCAGATGAGAGAGACAATATTTGAACAAATTATCACAAATATAATATACATATGAGAAGCTGATGGTCAGTAATAGTACGTTTACAGACAGAGGATACAATATTTGTACAAATGTGCCATAGAGTTTTTTGTTTTTTGGACATAAAGTGCGATTGTGCTTGTGGAGAGGCTTGTTCAGATTAGTTTCTCATATAGAAGTAAAAATGTTACCAAGTGCAATTAAGTTGCGGATCATTCGGATCAAGACACTTTAGTAAGGCAGATCTTCAGGTACATATGCCCCTAGCATTAAAAAGTATTTTTATTTTTATTTTTTTTAAAATATTTTTATTGATATGCAAGATGACAAAATAAAACAGAAGGCAACAAAAAATTCATGTACAAGTTCATCCATTTGTAAAATTAAACAAAAGGCTTAAGAGTCATACCAATTTATAAAATTATAACAATATGAGATTCTCAATCTAGAAAAGTGCCCCAAATTCTATTGAACTTAGTCAATGAGCGTATTCCCCTAAGATTTGCTAAGGCTAGCTCCATAGCGTGTATACATTAAAAAGTATTTTTAGCAATAAAAGTCGATTTGATTTTAAAGCGGGACATATGCAGATTAAATTAACAAAGTTCTGCTTTGTTGCACCACATAGACAAGACGGTGCAAGACGGTGACCCTTTATATTTCCAGGCTGGTTGATCAGCATTAGTCTGTAGTGACCCAAGACATATTGCTAGCAGCTTTCTCTTTAAATATAAGGAGGTGTTATACTCAAGTGTGCTGCAGCTTGTTAAACCAAATCTGATTGCAGTACCATCCACGCATAGAAGCGCTTGCTAAATATGATTTTATCTTCCCTTAGTGAGTGCCTTTTTTCTACTTTAGTCAGTGTTTGTCGAAATGTTGAGTACAGTAAGTTCCGTTGCCAAAGATATGTCATAGTCATTGACTTTATTGATAACCGCAGGTACTTGGTGTAAGCTCATCTTCCTCTGTCTTCCAAATATCAGTATTAAGTGGATTCTGACAGCTTGACCAGATTTTGTACCTTAGTTTTATGGTTGCGTACCTTCTGGTTAGATGTTGCTGCAGTAGTCCAAATTCCAGGTGGATCTGTCATGGAGAGGAGTACCTCGGTAATCCAAATACTGTTTTGGTATGTCTTTATTTGCAGACTCTCAAGGATTGGTGCATCTTTACCATGTTGGACTTCACTCGCATAGGCTAGGGTCAGCATAAGTTTTGCTTTAATGAGAGCTAATAATGGTTTAAACAATGGACCATTTAAACTCTTTGCTATGATGCAGAAGGCATATATCAACACATTACATTTCTTGGTTAAATTATCATTGTGTATTTTGAAGTTAAATTGGTTGTCTATATGTAAGCTGATGTATTTGTAATTTGTGACTACCTCCAGGTTCATGTTGCCAAGCTTAAATGTTTGTTGTGCCTGGAATCAATGGCTTATGGTCATGACTTATGTTTTTGCTGTGTTTATTTCTATGTTTTCCTTGGAGAAATGTTCCAGTTCACTAATCCCTCTTTGGAGACCTACTCTTGTGTGACTTAGCAAAACTATATTGTCTGCATAAGATAAATGCATTAGTCGCAATGGACCTAGGCATGGTAGATGCAAGTTTGCCTTGTCTAACTTTGGTAAGAGATCAGCCATGAAAAGATTGACCTATGCTATTGGGAAGCATAGCTGGGAGATGCTTCCACCTTTTACTCATTCCCATGAAATACTAGCCAGATTAACTCCCATGGAGCACCTGCTTGCACAAAGTGCACATCATTTTTGTGTGAACTTATATGTTTTGCCCAAGTAGAAGATGGAAAAATTGCCACACCAATTCTCTTTGAGGAATAGTTGATTGTGGTGCTGTAAATTTTAAATCAACCACAATAACGTCATTATCTTGTGATGCTGCACATATGCTAGTGCCGATGGATGATGTCATCTGTGTTCCAGGCTGTGCATTTCTCTCTGAGGCAATGATGCATAATGATTGTTTTCACACCTAAATGCCCCTCCACTACACCAATGTGCTAAAGGTTTTGAACCTTTTTCTAAAGTCAGTGGGCTTACTTTTCAGTAGTGTATGCTCAGTGGCCAATCAGACGGCTACTTAAAATTATTTTTTTGGGGTGTCCCCTTGGTCTCGTGGGACTCCCATGATATCCATGAATACAGAGAATCATTAAAAGCTTACCATGCCTACTGCAGGTCTGCCAGTACTATGTACTTTATAGGAAAAATAATTAAGGTCCAGAATTGTCAGAAGACACTTTTTGAAGTGTTGAAAGATTTATTGGATGCAAGTAACATTTCGCCTTTGCCACCTCTCTCACAATACCAATGTGATGAATTAGCTTTGTTTTTCACTGACAATGTGAAAACTATTCACTTACAGTTGGCTAAAGATTCTCTGCAGATAGTTGGCAACCTTAATACAAATGCCACTGATGTATATTTAGTGGAGGCTAATCATTTTGCAACTAAGATAGAGTTTGCTGCCAAAATAAATGAATGGTCTCCTTTGGATTTCACATGCTTTTAAGCTGCTCTACTGTCTATTAAGAAAAGGGGGTGGTGATGAACAGAGTGTCTGAATTAAGCAGACCACTCTTACCCAGTCCAAAGATCAGGGCTTGATCCATCACCGTTTTTTAGCTCACTGCACCATCCCAGCTCAGAACTTGGCTATATGCAAATTAGTCTGACCCTGGCCCAGTGCATCATGGGAACAGGGCAGACCAAACTACCAAGCCAATTCTTATACTGGGAAGGAAACAAGCTACCGGGGACCGGTTTCTGGCATTTCAGCCGTCTTCGGCCCGGCTTGCTTGAATCCTGATGGTGCAATGAGCTAGGGACTCACATCTGAGTATACCCTTCCACGCTTATGGTGGACAAAAATGATTCAGAAAAGGGGGTGGTGATGAACAGAGTGTCTGAATTAAGCAGACCACTCTTACCCAGTCCAGAGCTGGGATGGTGCAGTGAGATAAATAACGGTGATGGATCAAGCCCTGATCTTTGGACTGGGTAAGAGTGGTCTGCTTAATTCAGACACTCTGTTCATCACCACCCCCTTTTCTGAATCGTTTTTGGCCACTATAGGTGTGGCAGGGTATACTCAGACATGAGTCCCTTTCTCACTGCACCATCAGGATTCAAACAAGCCGGGCCGAAGACGGCTGAAATGCCAGAAACCGGTCCCCGGTAGCTTGTCTCCTTTCTGGTGAAGAATTGACTTGGTAGTTTAGTCTGCCCTGTTCCCATGATGCACTGGGCCAGGGACAGACTGATTTGCATATAGCCAGGTTCTGAGCTGGGATGGTGCAGTGAGATAAATAACGGTGATTGATCAAGCCCTGATCTTTGGACTGGGTAAGAGTGGTCTGCTTAATTCAGACACTCTGTTCATCACCACCCCCTTTTCTGAATCGTTTTTGGCCACTATAGGTGTGGCAGGGTATACTCAGACATGAGTCCCTTTCTCACTGCACCATCAGGATTCAAACAAGCCGGGCCGAAGACGGCTGAAATGCCAGAAACCGGTCCCCGGTAGCTTGTCTCCTTTCTGGTGAAGAATTGGCTTGGTAGTTTAGTCTGCCCTGTTCCCATGATGCACTGGGCCAGGGACAGACTGATTTGCATATAGCCAGGTTCTGAGCTGGGATGGTGCAGTGAGATAAATAACGGTGATGGATCAAGCCCTGATCTTTGGACTGGGTAAGAGTGGTCTGCTTAATTCAGACACTCTGTTCATCACCACCCCCTTTTCTGAATCGTTTTTGGCCACTATAGGTGTGGCAGGGTATACTCAGACATGAGTCCCTTTCTCACTGCACCATCAGGATTCAAACAAGCCGGGCCGAAGACGGCTGAAATGCCAGAAACCGGTCCCCGGTAGCTTGTCTCCTTTCTGGTGAAGAATTGGCTTGGTAGTTTAGTCTGCCCTGTTCCCATGATGCACTGGGCCAGGGACAGACTGATTTGCATATAGCCAGGTTCTGAGCTGGGATGGTGCAGTGAGATAAATAACGGTGATGGATCAAGCCCTGATCTTTGGACTGGGTAAGAGTGGTCTGCTTAATTCAGACACTCTGTTCATCACTACCCCCTTTTCTGAATCGTTTTTGGCCACTATAGGTGTGGCAGGGTATACTCAGACATGAGTCCCTTTCTCACTGCACCATCAGGATTCAAACAAGCCGGGCCGAAGACGGCTGAAATGCCAGAAACCGGTCCCCGGTAGCTTGTCTCCTTTCTGGTGAAGAATTGGCTTGGTAGTTTAGTCTGCCCTGTTCCCATGATGCACTGGGCCAGGGACAGACTGATTTGCATATAGCCAGGTTCTGAGCTGGGATGGTGCAGTGAGATAAATAACGGTGATGGATCAAGCCCTGATCTTTGGACTAGGTAAGAGTGGTCTGATTAATTCAGACACTCTGTTCATCACCACCCCCTTTTCTGAATCGCTACTGTCTATTAAATCAGGCTCTTCCTTGGATCCTGTCCTGTCCTGGGCAGAAGCGGTCGCTCCCACCACCTCCTCCCTGACTTGGTATCGTACCTGCGAATCTCCTGCATTTGTAGCGCTTCTTGACCCGACTTTGTAGCGCTTCCTGAGTTCTCACTGCTTGTGTGCCATTTACTGTATTGTATTTAACTGTATTTGTAGCGCTTCTTGACCCATCTTTGTAGCGCTTCTTGACCCGACTGCGTGGCTGCACAATCCGAATCGCTTAAGGGAACTTTGCTTTGAAAATAGTGCCAATCATCCTAGCGCTCGTGAGCCGTCCATTGCGCTTTATTTTCGCAAACCTCTGCTGCATTATTCCCACCCCACAAGCGGCATTACCCCGTCCTACCCTGCAGCATTTGTTTTGTTGCTGCCATTTTGATCTCGTTTGTTTGGCCGTCCACACACACCTTCCCCCCACCTCGCTCCCGCCTCCCAGCTGCCCCTCCCACGCTCCGCCCCCTCCACTTTCCACTTAAGTCAGATGAACCAACGCGCAGCGGCCACGCCGAAGGTGCGCCAAAGGTAAGCCCGTCTACGCCCGTCCTCGCCAAGACCGCGCCCAGCGCCAGACCCCCTGTCCCCCGTACCACCCACCCCACCCGCATTACATGCGACGCCTCCACCCTCTTAGCCCTAAACCCCGGCTGACTCCCCAACTGCGCCCAAGCTGCACCTGGACACACCCATGGACCCTTCACATGCAACTCCTGCAAGTATGACGGCACCAAGACCAACTCCTCATCCACTAACACCAAACAGAGATCTGACACCAACCACCTAAAATGCATCCTGCTCAACACCCGCTCAGTCCACAGACACGCCATCGACCTTTGGAATCTACTAGACACCATCTCTCCGGACGTCGCCTTCCTAACAGAAACATGGATGAACGCCTTCTCAGCCCCAGACATCACCATTGCCATCCCGGAAGGCTACAAGATCATCCGAAAAGACCGCACCTACCAAACAGGAGGAGGCATCGCTATCGTCCATAAGAATTCCATCCGCATCTCAACCAGCTCAGACGTCAACCTCGCTAGCACCGAACACCTTCACTTCCAGATCCACACCGACCCCAAGACCACACTCAGAGGCACCCTCCTCTACAGGCCACCAGGACCCCGTGCACAATTCAGTGAAGACATCACTGACTTTATCACCCCACACGCCCTCCCCTCCGAGGACTACATTCTATTGGGAGACCTCAGTTTTCACCTGGAAAAGAGCAACAACAGCAACACCACCACCCTTCTGGACATTCTCGCCAACCTCGGACTCAAACAACTTGTTAATACCCCCTCACACTACGCAGGTCACACACTCGACCCTATCTTCACCTCCAGCAAACATATCTCCTTCAGTCACACCACAGTTCTCCATTGGACGGACCACAGCTGCGTTCACTTTGTCTACAAAAAGACCACAACCCACAACCATCCTCAACCTACTCTGCGAAGAAACTGGAACAAAATCACCATCAACCAGATCTCCTCATCGCTTCTTCAAAACCCCCCTGCCCACTCATCGAACCCCAACCAAGCAGCCATTAACTTCACTCAATGGCTAACCAACAGCGCCGACAACCTAGCACCTTTGAAAAAACGTCAAATCAAAGTAGGCAGCAAAAACGTCCCCTGGTTCAACGATGATCTTAAGAAATCCAAGAAACTCTGTCGCTCCCTTGAGAAGGCCTGGAAAAAAGACCCAAACACCAGCACCAGGGACGCCTTCAAAAACGCCACCCGCATACACCACCAACTGATCCGGACTGCCAAGAAAGCCGCATTCAAAGACCGACTAGACAACAACGCCCACAACAGCAAGGAATTATTCAACATTGTCAAAGAGTTTACCAACCCCACTGCCAACTCCAACGACATCACTCCCTCTCAAACCCTTTGCGACTCCCTAGCTTCGTTCTTCCACGACAAAATCGCAGACATCCACAACAGCTTCGACAACCAACCCGGAGACCAACCCACCCAACCTTCTGCCGTACCTTCACCCCCCTTCAACATCCTTAATGACTGGAACCCAATCTCCACTGAGGACACCATCCGCCTGATGAACTCCATCCACTCAGGATCCCCCACAGACCCATGCCCTCACCACATCTTCAACAAAGCAGACTCCATCATAGCACCACACCTCCGAGACGTCATCAACTGCTCCCTCAACTCCGCCACCTTCCCGGAAAGCTGGAAACACGCCGAACTCAGCGCCCTTCTGAAAAAACCCACAGCTGACCCCACCGAACTCAAAAACTACCGCCCCATCTCGCTCCTTCTATTCCCGGCCAAAGTCATCGAGAAAGCTGTCAACAACCAGCTCGCCGCCTTCCTCGAAACCAACAAATCCCTCGACTCCTCACAGTCCGGCTTCCGAGCCAAACACAGCACTGAGACCGCACTCATCGCAGCAACAGACGACATTCGAACTCTACTGGACAATGGAGACACAGTCGCCCTCATCCTCCTCGACCTCTCCGCAGCCTTCGACACAGTCTGTCATAGCACCCTGTTACAACGCCTCAGAAACATCGGAATCCAAGGAAAAGCACTGGAATGGATCACCTCGTTCCTTGCCGGAAGAACTCAGAGAGTCCGCCTCCCACCATTCAAGTCAGAGGCCACTGAAGTCATTTGCGGCATGCCACAAGGATCTTCACTCAGCCCCACCATCTTCAACGTATACATGAGCCCCCTCGCGGCCATCGCACGCCAACACAACCTCAACATCATCTCCTACGCTGATGACACTCAACTGATCCTCTCACTCACCAAAGACCCTAACACCGCCAAAACCAACCTACATGAAGGAATGAAAGAAGTAGCCGAGTGGATGAAGCACAGCCGTCTGAAACTGAATTCAGACAAAACAGAAGTCCTTATCTTAGGTACCTCCCCCTCCGCCTGGGACGACTCTTGGTGGCCAGAGGCCCTTGGAAAAGCACCCATCCCGACGGACCACGTACGGAACCTGGGCGTCATCCTGGACTCCTCACTCTCGATGACCAGACAAGTCAACGCCGTTTCATCATCTTGCTTCAACATTCTTCGCATGCTCAAAAAAACATTTCGCTGGATCCCCACCGAAACTAGAAAAATGGTCACCCACGCACTGGTTACAAGCCGCCTGGACTACGGAAACACTCTATACGCCGGTACCACCGCAAAACTTCAGAAAAAACTCCAACGCATCCAGAACGCATCAGCCAGACTCATACAAGACATCCCGTGTAAAGACCACATCTCTGGTCACCTGAAAAACCTCCACTGGCTCCCCGTCAATAAGAGGATAACATTCCGCCTCCTCACCCACGCACACAAAGCACTTTACGAACTTGGACCCGAATGCCTCAACACACGACTTTCCTTCTACACCCCCTCCCGCCAGCTACGCTCTTCCAACCAAGCCCTTGCTGCTGTTCCTCGCATCAACAAAACCACCATGGGAGGAAGATCCTTCTCCTACCTGGCGGCTAAAACCTGGAACTCACTTCCCATTCACCTTCGCCTCACTCAGAACCACCTAGCATTCAGAAAGCAACTTAAAACCTGGATATTCGACAAGTAATTCCCCACCCTTCTTCAAGCGCCTTGAGACCCTCTGGGTATGTAGCGCGCTATATAAATTAATTGACTTGACTTAACTTGACTAGATAAGCTTAGATTGTTGGATACGACAATCTTAACTATGATCTTGGAGCTCCATAATTCATCACTGAGAGAACTGTTAGAGATGAAAACACGCTATGGTTCTCCCTCTTTTGAAAAAAGCCAATTTAGATACTTCTTGTTTGTTGACTTTTTGACCTATCTGCTTGTTACCAGTTTTTTCCAAAGTTCAGGTACAACATATCAATGCCCAGCTAACTGGAATTGTTGATTCCCACTATCCCCTCCCCTCTTCACAGTCAGGCTTTAGGGCTGGACTCAGCACTGAGTCCGCCCATCTTGCCGTGACAGAACATTTAAAACAATATCTGGATGGGGGAGATAGGGCTGTGATCATTTTGTTGGATTTGAGTGTGGCATTTGATACGGTATCCCACTCTGTCCTGGTTAACAGACTGGCGTCATTAGGCCTTGAAAGTTCAGCTTTGGGGTGGCTTGTCTACTTCCTAAAAGACCGTACGTTTCAGGTCTCTTCGGTTAATGTGGGACATAATCATAAGTTTTGACTTATGGAATTCTACAAGACTCTATTCTGAGCCCCTTACTAATTAACGCCTATGTACGCCCTTTAGCGGACTTAATTGAGAGAAGCGGAATTACCCTTTTTTCATATTCCGATGATTCTCAGATCATCTTTTCTCTATCTTCGGCATCGAGCCATGACCCGTCCTTGTTGCACCTGGGCATGATAAAAATCTCGCCATGAATGAGCAAAAATTCAATCAAACTTAATGGAGACAAGACTGAAGTCATGGATCTGGGTAATAACACCTCCCTTTGGGGCTCAGACATTGGCCAGAGTCATTAGGGACAACACCTATTCTGTCTATTAAGGTGAAAAATCTGGGCTTTCTTATTGACAAAAAGCTCTCTATGAAGCCGAACGTGGCTAAGGTAACTACCACCTGTTTTGCAGTTAATAAATGGCTGAAAAAGATTATTTGGTTAATTCCCTTAGCGGTTAAAAGGACTGTAATTCAGGCTCTAGTCATATCCAGATTAGATTATGGCAATGAGTTGTACCTGGGTGTGGACAAGACCTCTGTCCATGGCTTGCCAACTGTTCAACATGCTGCTGCTGCACTTTCTCTTTTGCTTACCCAAATATGCTTCAGTCTCTCACTTGCTCCGGTAGCTGCACTTGCTCAAGGTTTCCAAATGTATTGAGTTCAAAGAAGTGCTTGACATGTTCAAGGCCGAATTTGGCCTGGCACAACATTACATCCGGAAACTGGTTGTTCCTTATCAGACCGCTTAGTCCTCGAGATCCTCGAATCAAGCTTCGTTCATTGTACCAAGGTTTCGTTTAACCTGTATGAAAGGCGATTCTTCTGCCTACCTAAGTCCAAAATAGTGAAATTCTTTGCGGAACACTCTCAGAAATTGGAAGTAATATCTCACCTTTCCCAAAAATCTGAAGACAGGACTTTTCTAAGTCATTGTTTTGAGACATTTCTTCTGCATCTGCCTTGTGCTGGGAAACCCTTCGAGGTCACTGCGCGCTTATAGGTTACTAATAATAATGCCCATACAGTCATGTAGGTCAATGATAGAGGGTTGAGTCAGTTCCACAGGACTTTACTTCCTCTTCTCCATACTGTAGTACTGCAGCTTGACCCGAATATTTCCTTACAAAAGAAGTGTTTACAATGAAGTGATCATTCTTTTCAAGTGTACGCATAAACGTTTTCTAATATGCAAAAATACCTAAGAAGTATTGTGGTTTTAATTAAAATGTCTTTGTTTTTAAGATGAGCTGTACCACTGTACCTAAAAATGATTCAGTGTACCTGTGATTCACAGTAAAAATCCAATGAATCAATTTTTAATAAGTTGCTGCCTCATTAACCTCATTAGGGTTTTGAACATGGGTGTGTTAAAATTCTGTGCTGTGCCTTGAGCCTTTCTGTCAGCTCTTTTTTTTATCCATTAAGAATAAAACATGGCATCTGGAGGAACAAAACCTTCAGGACAGGAAGAGCAGCTGACGACCATGCAAGAATCCATTGCCTGGCTGTGCCCTTCAATTCCAGCTGGAGAGAAGAAAGTTTCTGCTAAAGTGGTTACATGCAATCTGTATCACAAATAATTTAGCAGGAGTATTAGCTAGAAGGATTATTTTGGGCACGCGCAAAGGGCGTTGGCTGCAGGGCTAACAGAAAGGCTTTGCACCCTGTCCATCAGTTGACACCTAACCCCCATTGTGTATCACCATCACAGTCGTTGCCGGAAGGGCCTGACTACAAGGCAGGTCTCGCACCCAAGCAGCCAAGGAACGTCCAAACTCTCCTCTGAGTGTACAATTTTTTTAACTGAATATTTGCAGTACCATGACACCGCAGTACCGTGGGAGTACTACAATACCAAATGGGGGTCTCAGTGAGTCCTGCAATAGTACCACAGTACTGACAACAAAATATTAAATTTTTTAAATTGTAAATACTGGGGTGGTGGTGTTCATGGCCTCCATCACATAGCCCTGGGGGTCATGTTCTGCTCACCCTGCCCCCTTATGTGACATTTTTTGTACAAAATTAGGGCCTTATTTATGAAGGCCTTGCGCCACCGGTGCGTCACTTTTTCCCATTTTAAAAGTGACGCACCGGTGGCGCAAGACCTTCATAAATTAGGCCCTTAGTGCTCAGGGGCCAAGTTCCAGAGTCCTGTAATGGCAGGCTCAAGAATTTGTTCAATATTTCAGACAGCCAATCGGATCATTCAGGTCCCACAGTAGTGGGACCAGTCTTGTGGAACTGAAATGCCCGACGGGAGAAAAAGTTCCTTCCACCAGTCACAAGCGGCTATTTTTTGAAAAAAATTGGTACTGTGGGCCTCCTGCTGGACTCTCCCAGGTCCAACCGTCCAGATATACCCAACGTCTTCTGCGTGTTAACTCCTTCATGCCCAACCTGAGGCCCTTATTTAAACACTAATGTCACGAAAATGTCTAAACTGATTTATACCAAATCAAAATTAGCTGCTTTATCAGTGCAGGTCTAAAGTACTACCACATTTGGTGTCATTTAACTCAGCTATTTTTTCTGTATTGGAGAGCAAAGGTTCCTATTGGAATTACACTTTTGTGACCACCTAATTTTCTTGACCTCTGTTTGTGGATCAGTGCAAAACTTTCAATAAAGAAGCCAACATGGGCGAAAAGTAACATAAAGATTTGTCAAGCACTAAAGTTAGTAAGAGAAAAAAAATGCTCTTCCAATGGAAACTCTGACCTATGACCAAACAGTGATGACCACCAGTGTGTAATATATAATTGATGAATTAAGGCAGATGTGGAGACTTCATAGAAGCTATGAGGTTACATCAGGTATGTAAAGCGCAAACTAGGTTGTTTTGGTGATTTCAAGCCAAGTCTAATAAATAGTTAGCTATGTACCTTACGGATATCATCATAATGCAAGGATGAAAAAATATTTGGCGAATTATACCCTGATTTCGAGTTGTGTAGAATTTGAGCGATAATTACAGCACTGAATAATTATAGCTACTCTGGTGTGACATATATAATGGATAATGTAATTACCTTCTCTTTATGGTTTCCCACCGCAAAAAAAGGCCTAACATGTGGAATCAGCATTTACTGCACCAAGTACTGAATGTTTTACATCTATTTGAGCATTTTCTGTTGATAAGTTCTGCCAGTGTCTTCCTTGTGAAATTGGTCAAGAGAAAATTGCCGAGTATAGTAATAGATTTAGAAATTCTAATTTGATCAGTGCACAATCTTCCATTTGCGCTCTAATCGAAATTAAAAACAAAACTTGGATTCAAGACTTAAGTAAAGTCTAGAAGGTTGTAGAAGGTAGTGATAGGTTATTTTAGCAGAGATTTGTCTAACGCTTTTCATTGGAAAGCAAAATCTTTCTCAAATTGTTCCTGCTACTACAGCGCCTTGCACTTCACAAACTTTGGGAAGGCACTATCGAAATGAAGATAATGCAATACAATTCTCTAGCTCGATTATATTTTGAAGGAAATTGGATTTGCTCTCCTTTGTAGTAGCTAAGGGTGTGACAAGGTACCAATGCAGTGTATTTCCCCGTGGGGAGAGATATGATGATGGAACCATTCAGACCTGTTTTTCTGTCTCCACCAACTGGCACATGCATCAAGGTAGGATTTTGCGAGTCCTTAATTGCGATAATTAAGGAATCGCAATTAAGGACTCGCAAAAGCCTATGCATGTAGGAATCGCTGTAAAAATAGCAATTCCTACACATGACATATTTGCGACTCGCAAATTACGAGTCGCAAATAAGGAATGGCTTCTCATTCATTCCTATGGGCCTACATAGCGATTTTTGCATTTGGGATGATGCATCCCAAATGCCAAAATACCGGTTGCAAAGGGGCAGATTCTGAGAATCTGCCCGTTTGCGACCGTTTTTTTCTTTTGATGCATGTGCCTGCAAGACTTTAATTTCAAGGTTGGTGGGGGGGGGTGTCAGATACCGGGCTTGACAGAAATGATTGGTAGTCTTGGTGTGATGTCACGCCTCCCTCCCTTTAGCTCCATGCACTGAGAGCAGGCTGAATCTGAAATTAGAATTTCCATCTGTGGTGGGAATTAACCTGGTACTTCAGTGCTTACTTTGTTACTGACTTTGCTTACGCACGATATGGAAAGTATCACGGTTGTGGGGAACGTCAAGGAGTGTGCCAGGCACCATGCTTGAGTGAAGTGATGTGGAAGCGTCACCTGTGAGTGACATGTCATTAGTTACACGTAGCCTGCAAAGTGCATTACAAATAGGCTCAATGATCAAGGACGAAAAAGCAGTTCCCTGATCTACTGATTCCCTATTGATAAGGAGTCAAGAAATTGTATTTTTCTACTGTTAAAGTTATCATACCGTCGATAAGATCATATTGCACAAAAATACTTACAAAGCCAAGATGAATATTCTCACAACCAGTTTTTTTTCTTCACTGTTGATTGAAGACAACTCTCTCCCTTTGAGGTGGCAGGCTCCTTTGACTCAATCCATCAAGGCCTTTGTGGACAAAACATTTTAACTTTTAAGCCATCAAGTCTTTCTGCTGCTCCTCAAACCTCACAACATGTCTTACAAGTTACTACGCCCTATGAGGAACCGAATACCTTTCATGGCTCAGGTACCCTCCTTCATTTTGCTGTCACATTGTAATGGGAGCAGTGACGCAACATTAGCCTCCGCAGCCCCCGTGATGTGGGAAGACCCCGAGCTCCAGGGGCCCCCTCCAACACTGTGCATGGGCAGTGGGCCCCTGGGCAGGTACTTTGCAAGAGGGCCCTGAAGTTAAGTTACGCCACTGAATGGAAGAGGTGCATCTTTACTTCATTTGATTTCAATGAAGCCTGGAGACCGCTTAGCCAATGGTTTAAGTTAGGATAGTCAATTTGTATCCAATAAATTGACGAGTGTAGCGACCTGTCTTGTGATGGAATTACAGTAGGATGTCTTCTAAAACATCATTGTATCCCCCTTCAGCATTGATGATACATGTTTTGTTATTAATGCAAAACATCTTGGAGGGTATTGATGGAGCCGGGTCCCACGTTCTAGATCTGTTCTGAAACCCTTGTTTGAAGGCTCTTTTTATAAGCATGAAAGCGTGGAGGGGAAGGCATCATTAGTCCTTCGATCATTACAGTTCCAATGAACTATGACTCAGAAGAATCACAGACTCCTGATTCGGTTAAGAACACTTGGTAAAAACTGACACGGATTACCCTCGTATTGGGAAAACAGGTGTGCCGGTTCTGCTATACGCGGACGACGCCGTTCTTTTATCCAGAACCGCACTCGGACTTCAAAAGCTATTGGATTCCTTTTTCCAATTTATGTCCTCACGTGGCCTGAATATCAATAACTCCAAATCTTTTGTTATGACGGTCGGTTTAACTCCCAAAAAACGATACCCCTTCTCAGTTAATGGGGAAAACATACCGCCAACAAAAACATTTTCCTATTTAGGAGTATTGTTTGATCACAAACTTTCATGGGGCCCTGCCATAACTAAAAAGAAAGGCGAAATACTAAGGACCAACACTGGAATAATGGATTTCGCACGCAAATTGGGTAATACTCCAGTGTCCGCCGTAATGAAGCTATACCAGGCAAAAAGCGTTGCGGTTGCATGCTACGGAAGTGAACTGTGGGGCTTCTTACCAGCTGATGCCCTGGTGACTCTTGAAAATAACTTCCTGAAACAGGTCCTGAGTTTACCAAAAAGTACCGCTAATTTCTCTGTACATGAGGAATTAGGCACACCGTACCTAGGAGACAAAATCGCTGCAAATCCTCTGCTCTGCTGGTTAAACTGTTGGCGCAATGTCTCTATACCACTGACTCATAACATCCTCGCTGAAGCCCTCACCTGGGAAGGGCAACTCAAGATACCCTGGTTGAAATATATTAGAAACTGTTGTAAAGAACTGGGCAGATTGGACCTTTACTTAACACCCCAGTATACCACCAAGAAAGATGTTAATTTTGTAAAAGACACTTTCAATCTAAAACGACAACTTGACAGGGAAGAAATTGAGTTAAAGAAGCCCAGCGTAAGGAGTCACACATTAACCAAGACTTGTGTGCTCTCTGAACCGTATTTATCATGGAACATATCTAGACATGAGCGCTTTCTGTTGAGCAGATTCCGTTTTGGTCTCTACCATTTGCTCTTAGCTGTACCGAGTGGAGCCCATAGAGGTCAAGTGTTGCCAGCTTGCGGCTGCGACAACAAGTCTCCGCAAGACTTGGCTCACTTTTTATTCCTGTGTTCTTATTATTAGAGTCCACGAAATATGTTTTTAAAACCCTTGCTCAAAAAGTTGAACTTTGTGCAAATTAAGCCTGCACTTTTATACCTTCAAATGTTGCACGACGATAGCACTTTTTTTACCTGCAAGTTTTTAAAAACAGCCCTGAAGTTTAGATTAAGTATGGAAGGTTGATCCCAAGATGAACTGTAATATATATGTAATCGTGCCTCGATTAAGTACACTCATACTGAACTACAGTATCCTCTTAATCTTCTCGTGAATTGCCATTTTTAGACGTGTTTGCTGAAATCTTTTTTTTATGAATGAATTGTATATCAATGTATTTATGTGCTTTTATGACTGCTTTTCTGTCAGTCGAATAAAGAATTTTGACTTGACTTGAAAGTTAGTTGATTACAAAGCCAAGAACAGTTGAACATACAGGCATCTCAAAATGAGGGTGTAGAAATACATTTGAACTAATACAAAGCCAAGCCTACAGGGGAAGTTAAAGTGGTGAAGCATGCGCAGAATAATCAGTTCAAGGACCAGAACACAGAAAATAATAGGACAAATATCAAGATTCCTCATCATTGGAGGTTTGTGGGTATAAAGCTTTAGTCTGTCCCTATAGTACAACTAACATGACATCCCTCCTTAACATTTCCCAAGGCAAGAGCCATAAAGGTGTCAGCGTGTAAAGTCATCCTAAGAAGTCTCTTCACATCAGATGGGTCAAGTAGCATAAAGCTACAGAGCTTCTTCTAAGATACTCTCTCTCTCAAGGCAAGGCAGGATTCCGCCGAACGCTGTCCCTAACTTCAATACTTTACTTTTAGCAGGTGGTATCCTAAGATGCATTGCAGCATCACACCATCTAGTCAAGCCACCTCCTCATAGATGATTTTCCACATGAAAGCAATGCTCCCAGGCCTCGGCAAGATGACCTTGATTCCCAGACTTGCTTCGATGAAAACGTACAAAAGTTCTTTATTATCAGTATCAACGTTCAATGTATCCACTTCTCCCCAAGCCTAACTCCTAAAACAAAGACATTATTCTAGCTAACAAGGATGAATTCTACACCTGCAACAGAAACATGAGAAAGAAGAAATCCAACATGCACATGCAATTTACTAGTAAATCTAATGCAAGAGCTTCCAGAAGAAAAATACATTTCGGGCCTGCAGAAATCAGGATTTCAAGCAAGCCGGGCCGAAGACGGCTGAAATGCCAGAAACCGGTCCCCGGAAGCTTGTTTCCTTCCCAGTATAAGAATTGGCTTGGTAGTTTGGTCTGCCCTGTTCCCATGATGCACTGGGCCAGGGTCAGACCAATTTGCATATAGCCAGGTTCTGAGCTGTGATGGTGCAGTGAGCTAAAAAACGGTGATGGATCAAGCCCTGATCTTTGGACTGGGTAAGAGTGGTCTGCTTAATTCAGACACTCTGTTCATCACCACCCCCTTTTCTACAGAAATCAGTCAACATAAGAAATGGCACACAGCCTCATGGAATTTCACATATAAAATTAACAATATTTACTAAGCACATATAAATGAACACGTTACATAGCACATCAACCGTGTGAGTGTCGGTCAGGAACATGTACACATTCTGCACCTTAATGGTTTCAGCTTAACACTCGTAGTTGAAACGTTAATTTCTTCACATTTACATTGAATATATCACTAACACGTCACCCTTCATGTTACTACAGTTCACGTTCAAAGTATCTCAGTTAATGCAATAAAAGAATATCTGTAGGTGCGACTTCCCATGATTATATTACAACTCTACAAATGGAAGACCGAAATTTGTGCTATATCAGTCCCCCCTCTGAGGAGAAGTGTCATCACAGCCACACTACAACTCCCTGTAGAATGAACCAACCTAACCAGATGATGTAGCCAGTTCTCCATGTCGAAACCTCTCTAAGCTCTTAAGATTATCTTAGTGACTGTTCTGCAGTCTCTCCATTCTCCTCTCTCGCTCTCTAAGAGAATTCTCAGCTCTTCTTGACTGATGCCACTTATAAGCCTTCACGGTTCCTATCAGCAAGATGACACAAACCACAACTATTACTATTGGCTTCAACATATACCCAATGATTCCTTTACCAAGACCAGCAAACCAACTTCCAACTTTTCCAAACACTTTTCAATCTCTGCTCCAAAGTCCCTCAGTTGCTAAATCATGTATCTCATAGTGTATCTCAGTGATGTTACTGATATACTTCCTCAGACCCTTACTATGGTCAGGGATAAAGTACTGTTGAACTCTCAGCATTTTACAGACTCCGCCCTATTTTGCCAATAACACGTCTAAGGAACGATGGTTTTGCATCACCATGGCTCTTATTGAAACCATCTCTCCAGCTCCGAGTAACAAGGACAGCTGTATTTACTGACAACTTATCCACTATAGTCAGCAACCTTCTGCTCTTGAGATCATTTAGGTCTACTCCCAAACTAGGTATCATTGCTCCAAACACATCTCCTACAATCTCTCCTGCACCGGTACCACATTTCTCTCTACAAGGTGACTTCCTTTCCAAACTCTTTAAATCCTCCACATGGTATATCCTAGGAAACACAACAGCCAAATAACATGTGCCTTACCAATTGTTCGGCATCCAGACATACACATTTTTCCGGACACAAAATACACATTTGGCACCACTGACACTGTATCCTGTAAGAATATTTTTGAAGAAGCCTCAATGGTGAAGATGTGATCACACACCCACTTTCCGACAAATATGGTTTCCTAATATGTCTGCACTTGTCTGATGCAAGTCCAAAGCTATTTGACCGTAACCTCCCTTAGCCTTGTGAGCTAACTCTTCCTGGGTCCATTAAATTTTTCCTTTTCCATTGTTAAGCTTAACTGTTACTGACCTATGTCTGTCTTCTACTTGGTCTACAAATTTATTTTCTCTGTCAGTCAGTGTGCATACCAAGTTAGGTCTCTGTGCTTAAGCAGTATCTAATGTAACAGTAGGGACAACATATGTCCCATTCTTTCTTCTTGTTTGTAATAATCGTACTTGTACAGATGTTTGTAAGCTGGACCTTCTGAAAGCACTAAGTCAGCCTCAGTCTCCTACTGCTGGCTAGTTACTAGATTGGGGCACAGATTTGCTTTTAACCATTTTAAGGTGGAATTTGTATTTGCTACTTTGCTCACCAAATAGCTGCTGCTTTGTTTTTAAAAAAACGATAGCTGCTGCTTTGTTTTAAAAAAAACTATTTGTTTTTTTTTAAACGTATGAATTTGAATGCCATCAACTGCTGCTAAATCCTTTGTTCACATTTACTTTCCCTTTCGTGAGGCTTCCCCGGTCCGCCACGGCTTTGCCGATTGTTGCGGAGGGAAGACCTAATTTTTCCTCACTTCCGGCCGCCGCCTTCAGCCCAGGTCAACGCTCTAGTGGCCGGGCGAGAGTATTTAGAGGCGTGCGGGACCGGGCGCGTGGCGGTCTCCTACTGCTGGCTAGTTACTAGATTGGGGCACAGATTTGCTTTTAACCATTTTAAGGTGGAATTTGTATTTGCTACTTTGCATACCAAATAGCTGCTGCTTTGTTTTTAAAAAAAACAATTTGTTTTTTTTTTAAACGTATGAATTTGAATGCCATCAACTGCTGCTAAATCCTTTGTGCACACTTACTTTCTCTTTCATGAGGCTTCCCCGGTCCGCCACGGCTTTGCCGATTGTTGCGGAGGGAAGACCTCATTTTTCCTCACTTCCGGCCGCCGCCTTCCGCCCAGGTCAGCACTCTAGTGGCCGGGCGAGAGTATTTAGAGGCGTGCGGGACCGGGCGCGTGGCGGTCTCTTACTGCTGGCTAGTTACTAGATTGGGGCACAGATTTGCTTTTAACCATTTTAAGGTGGAATTTGTATTTGCTACTTTGCACACCAAATAGCTGCTGCTTTGTTTTTAAAAAAACGATTTTTTTTTTTTAAACGTATGAATTTGAATGCCATCAACTGATGCTAAATCCTTTGTGCACACTTACTTTCTCTTTCATGAGGCTTCCCCGGTCCGCCACAGCTTTGCCGATTGTTGCAGAGGGAAGACCTCATTTTTTCTCACTTCCGGCCGCCGCCTTCCGCCCAGGTCAGCGCTCTAGTGGCCGGGCGAGAGTATTTAGAGCCACGCCGGACCGGGCGCGCAGCGGGTGCGCCACAGGCGCGCCTGAGGCAAGCCCGTATGCACCCATCCGCGCCAGGCGCGTGCCGAGGGCCAGTCATGCTGCAAGTTCGGACCTAGGCACTGTGGGTTGGCGGGCCTACAGTCGGGCAGCATTACTCAGTTTGAATCCTGGGATCCACGCAGGTCAGAAATGCTGTGTTATGAGCTCAGCCCCTAATTGGGGTTGCCCTGACTGTAACTTTCAGTTCTGCATCGATCAGGTCAGAACGGCCACTTTAGAGGAACAAGAGTCGACCATGCTGGCTGCCCTGATTAATGCACGGTCCATGGTGAAGCACGCAGCACACATTTATTTTTTAACTAATAGAGGACAATAACCTGGATGTCCTGTTCATAACAGAAACGTGGCTTAGGGAGTCCTGCGAGCCGGTTGTTGAGCTTGCAAATTCCCAGAGGCTATTGCCTGATACGTGCAGACCGGAAAATTGGGAGGGGGGGGCACCGCTGTGGTGTTTAGGGAATCCTGGGGCTTTGTATGTGCAAGCTCCATGGATGTCTTAGAGGGAGAGGCCCTTGACTTCTACTTCATTATTTCGCCCCATTTCACACTAGGGGGCATGCTGATATACCGCCCCCCTGGTCAGCCGGGGACATTCTTAAAGTCCCTGGGCGAGTCCATGGCAGAGCGAGTCTTACGTTTCCCCAAATTCCTTCTTTTAGGAGACTTCAACATCCATCTAGATTCCCCGGAGGCCCCAGACTCATCAGCCCTATTGGACCTTTTGGGCCTAACTCAGTTAACCCAGTGGGTTTCTAAGTCCACTCACTCTAGGGGCCACCTGCTTGACCTGGCGTGCTCCAACTTTGAGCTTTATATGAAAGAACCTTTGCCAGTGACTTGGTCCGACCATGCCTTGATTGTTTTTTCATGGGCTATGGGAAAGCTCCTCCGCCGCTCACTTCTTCCATCAGGCCCCACAGCCCGTAAGATTAATATCTCGGAGCTGGCAGAGGCCTTATCCCATGTGCAGGTAGATCCTGGTGTAGATCTGGAGGGCGCAGTTGACCAGTTTAACAACTGGGTCAGACAGGGGGTGTAATCTACATGCAAACCCATGCCCAGTGCGTCCCGGCGTGAGTCGGCCTCCCAGCCATGGTATTCCACTGAGCTAAAAGATCTAAAACTGTGCTGCAAGAAGATGGAACGCCTTTGGAGGGTGGCCTATTGTCCCTTAGCTAAATCTAAATTGCGTTTGACGCAGATAATTTATTACACCGCAGTGAGATAAGCAAAAAGTGAGCACTTTGCGACCAGAATCATGAAAGCTAACAACAACAGCAAGGAGATTTTTTCCATCGTACAGAACTTTATGTCACTATCAGCTGAGAATAAGACCATCCCCGCTTCCTCTGATTGGTGCGAGGAGCTGTCAGCTTTTTTTATCAGCAAAATCAAACTTATGGAAGAAAGTCTAGCCCTATCTGCGTCGCCTCCTCGCTCCCTTCCGGCACCTTCCACTTGCTTCTCCCCTACTAGGCTATTCTCTCAGTTCACCGTGGTTGAGTTGCCAGACAGTCTCGCTATTCTTAGGTCACTAAAGTCGAGATCTCCTTCAGATCCTTGTCCGGCCAGAGTTCTAGCCGGTGTGGCGGATACGGTTGGCCTGGAACTTACAACCATTGTTAACTGGTCGCTGCAGTCAGCACTGGTGCCCAAACAGTGGAAACAGGCCAAGCTTCTTCCACTTTTAAAGAAGCCAACCGCGGATCCTTTGACGGCGGCCAACTATCGGCCTATATCTTTACTGCCAGCACTTGCCAAGGTCTGCGAGAAGGTGGCCTTTCGCTAACTGAATGCATTCGATGAAGTCGCGGGGGCTCTTGATCCGGCACAATCAGGCTTCAGATCATCCTACAGCACAGCGACGGCACTGGTGGAGGTGACGGAGGCTATTAGGAAGTGTTTGGATGGGGGCGGCATGTTGGCCCTGATTTTATTGGACCTCTCTGCCGCCTTCGACACAGTCCCTCACCAGCTTCTTCTCTCACGCCTGTCTTCCATTGGCCTCTCTGGTACTGTGTGGGCCT
This sequence comes from Lissotriton vulgaris, assembly GCF_964263255.1. NCBI lineage: Eukaryota > Metazoa > Chordata > Amphibia > Caudata > Salamandridae > Lissotriton > Lissotriton vulgaris. The sequence goes on along the minus strand of NC_141693.1, from coordinate 611,053,890 downwards.
GGTTGGAATCTTTTTTGAGCTCCCGCTCCCAGCAGGTCTGGTTGCCTCCCTTCTCATCCTCTGCCAGGGAGGTCTTGACTGGAGTCCCTCAGGGCTCGACCCTGAGTCCATTACTTTTTAACATCTATCTGACCCCTCTGACCTTCCTGGCCAAAGAGCTGGGTGCCAAAATTATGGCTTATGCCGATGACACCCAGCTCTTGTTTACCTGGGATGACTTTGAGGTTTGTGCCAATACAGCGCAAAGTTGCCTAGCCGCTGTATTTACATGGCTCGCACAGGCCAAATTAAAATGTAATGAGGGGAAATCGGAAATCATCCTTTATGATGGGCAATTTCCCCCGCTCTTCACAGAAGCTCTGTGGCCCTCTGATTTTTCCCCACCCTTTATCTGAGGGTGGCCCCGCCAAGAACCCAGGAATCTGGTTTGAAAATGACCTTAGGTTTGCGGAACATATCAAGAGGCTAACGGGTGTATGCTTTGGGAATCTCAAATCCTTAAGCAGATTTTTCCCCCTGCTCCCCCAACGGGCCAAGGAGATGGTTGCTCGGGCGCTCATTCTATCATGCCTAGACAATGCCAATCCACTCTTTCTTGGCATCCCGGCATACATGGTGAATAAATTACAACAAATTCAGAATGCAGCGGCCAGACTCCTGCTGGGCATCTCCAAGAGATCTAGTATTAGATCACAAATGAGTGCTCTTCATTGGCTGCCAGTGACTCAGCGGGTACAATTTAAAGCTCTTGTTCTAGCACATAGAGCACTACACGACTCGGGACTCCCTTATATCATGAAGAGAGTGGCCTTCTACACTCCCCGACAAACTCTAAGGTCGGCGGCACATCGTCTGATGGCCACCCCACGTTTTCGTCGGGCCAGGATGGGTGGCCAGTCTTTCTCAGTTAAAGTAGCCAGTCTCTGGAATGCCCTTCCCACTGTGCTGCTCCACACCCAGAATCTCAGATGCTTCAAGAAGCTTCTCAAAATGCACCTTTTCACGCAGGCCTATTAGTCTTCTACCTAGCCACTTGTCTGAGACTGCATCGCGCCCGGATACTCAAGAGTAGTTGCGCGTGCTATAAATTCCCATAAAACATATAACATAACATAATATAGTACTCATAATGACCCTTTCAATGAAGTATGCAAAAGCAGCACACAACAACTAATGCTATACGTCAAGGGCAGGTGATGATACGTAATATCCTCCTCAACTGAGGCAGGTAATTGCATGCACACATAACAATCCTTTACATCCATGGCATTTACATACTCATAAAACAGCTCTGCATAAGCATTGAATGTATAATCATCCTTGGACAAATCTACATGCATTAGGCGGCTGGTATGTTCTATCAAAGCATTGTCAGCTCCTAGTGTACCCTCTTTTGTGCTAGAAGTGGTAGGTGTAGATGTCCCAGGTACTCCAACTTCCTTAACTTTAGCCTTGTGTGAACTCATAGCGGACATAATGATGACTACAGCTATTACTATGATTACTCCTACAAAATGTGTGCCTATTATACATTAGTGCCTATGGTTCGAATTTACAGACTCCATTTTCAATTGTTCGGATTGTGACTGCAAGAGGATAAATGCAAAGTCTTTTTCTCTGCCTCTTACTTGTGCACAATAAAGTTCATATGCATTTTCTTGAAATCGTGGAAACAGATCTCAGTTTATGGCACAGTATTTACACAGCTTGAAAGACCTCCCTAGCCATTTTTCTTCTTCTATGGAAAAGCCCCTAATTGTATTCTTTTTCCACTATTGCCTAGGTTATCTTCTTTGAGCAAAAGGATTTTTATTTACAATTCACAGTTTAATTTATATCCTTTATGAAATCAGAGCCAATTTCTTCAATGACACGCTGCAAAAGTTCAAGTCGAAATGCCTCAATCTCCTGATTTGGTGGCTGACTGCCAAAGTTTGGAAACATAAGATCTTCCAAAATCAAACTCTGTAAGCCACTCAGTCTCGGTGGATATGGTACAGTCAGTGTCAGAATCCCATTAGCCTCTTCTCCAGAGACTAGCAGTTCAATTTCAGTTATCAGCACTGAAGTTCTGGACATCACACTCCTAGACCTCACTCTCCCTGGCATTTGTAGCAAGGTAAGTCCACTCTAGAGAGGCGTATCTTGGACGTGGTACTCTCACTCTCCTCGACCTCCTCGCGTTCACCTACTCTTTTCCGGTCTCACTTTGATCAGATTCAGATGATTCAGTTATGGGAGCAAGGTCTCTCAATGGAGCAAGTCTCAGAATCTGCCTTTTCTGTCCCACATGCCATGATTCTCTTGCGACTTCAGTTTTCTTCCATGGTACCCGACCATTCTCCACACCAGTCTCTTCAGCTGAGTTGAACTCTATACCACTCGCAATATAACCAGCTCCCTCAGAGTCTTTACTTGGGCCTTGTGCAGCGCGACCCACCCCCCTCAGCCCCACCTGGTGGTTATCCAGCCTTTTCAGGAGCCCTCACAGCTTGGCTTGCCATCTCTGGGGGTCTTGCAACTATGGCTGTCGTCACTTCAAGGAGAAGACCTGTTTCTTCTGAGGGTCCTGAAACTCTGCGGGTGTGGGAGGCGTGTATCCTGTTTGGCAAACCTCCACACTTCATGGCTGTGTTCGTCACCAAAATCACCTGGTAGGGACCTCGCCAACGTGCATCAAGACAGTTCAGCCTCACATGCTTTCGGAGCAGGACCCTGTCCCTAAATTATGGCAGAGGTCCTTTGAGGTCGGAGCAATCGCAGCTTCAACTTGGTGAGACACAGAATGAACCACATCAGCCAGTCCCTTACAATAGTCAAGAACCAAACCATTGGTGATGTTAATTAGCACCGTGGATGGCGCGGCAGGCAAGAGCATCAAACTCCCCATGAGGATCTCATGAGGGGATCTCCCATTCCTTCTGTCTGGGATACTGCGCAAACTCATCAACACCAAAGGCAATGCATCAGGCCAGTTCAGGGACGTAGGAGAGCACAAGTCAATCACAGTAAACCATTCAGCCTCGCAAGGAATCTGAAACAGGGTCACATATAGATTCAGTAACACTGAACTACGCAATATTTACCGCTAGGCTTCTGCAATCCCATTATGTGAACGCTGCTAAATCACCTGTGCTCCAAGGCACATACCTCAGCTTGGTACCTCTCACAGTGGATAAGCCTCAACTCCTGGAGCCGAATTACATATTGGCATGGTTTGCCTTTGAAAAGGTGCACCGGGCGCAAACAATGCCAATGCACCCCATTATGGTGAATGCGCTGCCCTGGGGCAGCCGTGAATGCTCATTGCCCCCAGGGCAGTGCTTTCATGTGTAAACATGGAGCAGCTGCTCCGTGTTTTTACAGTGCAGGCGGCAACCCTCCTGGACTTTCAAAGTGGATTAGAGATCCCCTTGAAGGTGGGTGCAGTCAGTGACTGCACCTGCCTGAAAGGGGTTGTCTGGGGTTCCATGGGACCGCCTTTACCCCCTGCAGAAGGCTACTCTCTGGGAGTTCACTGACAGTGCGCCATGTTTAAATGGTGCACTCTCAGTGCGCCTTCGGAGGGCTTCTTTGACTCTGCACCCGCGTCTGTAAAATGGTGCGGGTGCATTGTCAAAGGAATTCCTTCATTTGCATAGGACATGCCCCAATGCAAATGAGAGAACACCCTCTGTCAATAGCACTGGCGCTTTAAGTGTGCCAGCACTCTCAGGCACAAGCGTCTGTGCCCCCTTCTATAATACCAAAGTGCCCCGGGGATGCGCAAAGTGGGCGCAAACGCCTGTTGCGCCCCTGTGGCATCTTATGTAATACGGCCAATTGTGTCCCCCCCTTCTGGATGCGGCATATTTCTCTCCACCTTCCTCACATTATTTTTCTTTGACCATCTTTCCTCCCATTTGTCAAGCATGCTTCATGCACGTATCCCTGTGATCAACTCTCAAATGTGTGTTTTCAAGTCAGTTACCCGTTTCTCTTTCAGTTCCTGATCACTGAAATTCAACCTATGGTTTCCCTGTAGCATTTTCTTTAGGGGCAGATCTACATCATATTTTAGAGCCAATTCTGTCGATTTCTCATGGGCTCGTCTGGCTTTATGGGTGACATCCTTTACCACAAACAATAGCTAGTCCTGTTCATAAATTTCTATTCTTTCCAAAAGTAAGTTCCCACAAATAATTTCATCCACCTCAGTCTTCAACGTAACTCTGTCTAGAAATGTCACATTCACCTCAGCCTTGATTGTGTCTGACTCTATGTGCCACTTTGCCCTACTCTATCTCTGTTCCGACTTCTTTGCCAATCCTTTGAAATTGGGGTCTGCCAGACATGCTCATTTGAAGAGGTTCCCAGACCTGGGCCAACTTCTGGTATCCTTCTCATGGATCCCCTGACTGGAGCTTCCCCCATTCTCAAATCTGAGTTTGAGCTGCTGGTGTCACAGAAGGTGTGGAACTAGACCCAACATGTACTTTTGAAGGATCTGCAGTTGCTTTCAAAAGGATACTAGATTCTAGAGGCACCAGAAACGGATTGTTCCTGTTCATGGTCACATTTTCTTCTGAGCTGACCCTTTCATCTAACCCTGACTGTTGTTGACTAGCATTTTCCACTAAACTTGAGTTGTACACAAGACTACAGGTCCGATGGTGACTGGTACTGTAAGGGCTTCGGGCAACTGTAAAGCAGCACTGACTCCACTTTACTCTGCACCTCCTAACACCGGTATCCTTGTTCCTTCCACTCCTTCCACTCCTCCAGAAATCCTTCCCACTACCACTGCACTATGGCCTGTCTGTGCTTTTACCATTCTTTCCATATTTGCTGAATTTGCCAATTCTCGCCTTCCTTCTTCTGAATGTGGGTTGTAAGATGGAGAACATCCTGACAACAATCTGTCTAGCAGGCTTTCTTTGGTATCATTCCAATCATTTACATTTTCCCCTCCACTCCTAACCTGAGTATCTCAGTCTCTCACCAGCATTAGGTACAATCTCTGTCTCTCA